>NC_065537.1:2059368-2745825 GCF_932294415.1 Quercus robur
CTGAAGAAGAAGATACCTTAGTAACTAGGGTTGATGATTCCACATGAGGACA
Source organism: Quercus robur (assembly GCF_932294415.1). Taxonomy (NCBI): domain Eukaryota; kingdom Viridiplantae; phylum Streptophyta; class Magnoliopsida; order Fagales; family Fagaceae; genus Quercus; species Quercus robur. Next base: position 2,059,421 of record NC_065537.1, read on the forward strand.
TGAATTGTTTCCCACACTACAACGCCTTTCTTCTTGAATTAGCAAAGAGTGCACTTCATTGATGGGTGGGAGAGGATCCATCAACAAAATTTGTGCCCTAACTTGAGCATAGGAGTCATTAAGACCCATTAAGAATTGCATCACTAAATCTTGATGCTGAAGATCATTGAGTTTCTGACCTAAGTTGCAAGTGCAAAATCCACAAGAACACATTGGAAAAGGTCGAAATTTTTGCAATTGATCCCAGAGCACATTCAATTGAGTGAAATATGATTTAATTGATGATTGACCTTGAGTAATTCCAGCAATATCCTTCTGTAATTGAAAAACTCGTGCTCCATTTGCTTGTGAAAATCTTTCCCTAAGGTCGTTCCAGATTTCATGAGCAGTGTCCTTATAGACTATACTTGTAGCAATTTCTTGAGAAACAGAATTGAGGATCCATGAAGCAACCATTTTGTCGCAATGAATCCAAGCTTGAATTGCCAATGATGTTTTGACCATTGGAGATGAGAGAGTCAATGTGCCATCAATAAACTCTAACTTGTTCTTGGCAATCAGTGCCATTCGCATTGATCTTTCCCAAGTTGAGTAATTCTCTCCTACGAGAGTTTGATACACAAGCATAGCACTAGGGCTTTCTTCATGGTGCAGGTACAAAGGATTTGATGGATCATCCAAGATGGATGAGCTTCGTGAAGGGGATGAAGAAGTTGAAGTCGAAGCCATTGAAATATAAGTGTTTTCAACTTACTGCTTTGACAATATATCGAAATCTGATAAGAAAATATCTTATTCTCATTAATAAGCAAAAGAACTTACAACTCTTGTTGTTTCTGCACTCTAAGAACAGAGTAATCAAATTGGGTACACACTGATTCTCAAAAAAAATAAAAATAAAAATTGGTTACACAGTAAAACGTAACTAACTAACTTAACCTGTTGGTTAATTACACAATGACAGTTGTAGACAAGCACGATAACTACTTGCTAACAAAAACTGTATACCATAACAATTAAAATACTGTTGTGTATGCAGACTGTACAAGAAATTCAGGAGAATCCTTATTGCTTTGTTTCAATTCTTTAACAAAAAAAATAAGCTGCAATTATATATTCAGATACTAAAATTAAAATATTCTTGTCTAACTCGAAATTCTTTGAAACTTACTTGGATCAACTTGGTGCTTCCACGTACTGATCCTGGACATAAAATTCTGGGAGATAAATATGAGTGAGAGAGAGAGAGAGAGAGTGAAAAAATTGCATATCATAATGGTGTGTTGGTATTCATAATTTATAAGAATTTGGAAGTTTCATCAAAGATACAGTTCTCATGCACTCTCTTGCCCTGTTCACTTTCCAGAAGAAATAAAAGCACGTTTGGTAGCTCTATTATTTTTTATTTGTGAGTCAAAAATGTGACTTTGGCTAATTTACTTGCCGAGACCATTCACATCTTGTTCTAGAATTCCACTTGGCTATTAACTTCTATGAAAAAAAATTGGGATTTTCGATGGCTTTAATTATTTATTTATTTTTTACAAATGCTCCGTTTGACCATCTCACTGAGGAAATTCACATGCAGGTTCAAGGAATCCGACTTTAGTCAATTGAATATGTGGGCATATGGATATAGGAAGTACAGTGCTGTTTTTTAATCTGCTTTGGCGGCTGATGAAACTGTTTGTTAAGCAAGTTATAAATTTCTAAATTTTTATCCATAAATAAATAAAATTCTTACAATTTTCTTTTTCCAATTTTCTAATGATTTTCTGCAATTTCTTATTTGCCACCAACTTTGGGCAGCTCTGTGAGGGCCCTCCAGACCTCGGATTAGTGCAAATAAAGTATTGTTGGAAAGCTTATAAGATTAACTTCACAATGGTACCAAATTGGCATCAATCAGACTTCTGAATCAAAATTACTGATGATGTAGAAAGAAATGTGTATATATTACGTTTAAATGTGCTAGTCTTTAATGGGAAGTGCTAGTAAAAAGGTTTAATTTGTTACAAAACTAAAGTGCAGGTGTTAAATTGTTTAAATAAAAAATACAAGGATCAAATTCACACTCAGTTTAAAATCAAGGGTGACATTTTTATAAACCTCCTTATTTTAATAAGAGTAAACCTCACAAATTGGCTACATGAATTCTAAAAGGGCTATAGCTTATGTTCTAGAGATGGTCTACTGATCTCTAATATCTAATTCCAAATTAACAGGGGGCCATTCAGTACTACAAATATGTTCCCATCCTGACCAGAAGGATTGAGCAACTAACATCTATCTTCTTATTTCTGCATAATTATTGAAAGTTTAATTAGTGTGTAAAACACCGATGAATGTTTAGACCCCCAATTTTAACAATACCAACACAAGTTTATATACAAACAATATATGTGCGGAATGATGAATATAAGCTATATCCAAATTGGTAAAACTCTCTAAACCATCATTAATCACAAACACAACAGTAATTAAAAGGCAAAGAGTAAGGGAAGAGAGATACAAACACAAAGATAACACCAGTATGTGTTATGAAAGAGGAAACCGAAGAACTCGACGAAAAACCTCTCCGCCGCCCTCCAAGCGGTCAAATGATCCACTAAAGAATGAAGTTAGGATACATGAATAGCAGAAGCCCCTCCAAGCCTAATCTACCCAATGCATCTAAGCTCTCCAAGCTTCTTGCTCCAACAGGGTTATACCTAACCTTGTCTTCTTTAGCTTTTGAATCCCACAATAAGCCCATTGCATCAACTAAGTAAATTGGTCATCTCCAAACCGTTTCCCAAGCACCAAAAAACCTTCTCACTGATATGGGTATGGTGAAATACGGATTTGGCAAATGTACCTCTTAAGGATATGTCAATGGAGAGGGTGAGAGTAGAAAAATTTGGAGAATCAAATGATAAAGATTGTGGATGAGTCAATCTTGTTTTTCTCTACGGTTCTCTCTCAAAATTCTCTCTAGAAGCTCTCTACATTTTGTGGGTATAAAGGTATTTATAGTAGTGTATGTGAGGAAAGTGAAAAGTTAGTTTTCATCCAAACAGGGCATTCTGGGGACTTAGTCTCGCGAGTGGAACGAGTTGCGAGCTAATTGCCTAGCTAGACTGTACATTTTTGTCTTGTAGTGCTCCAGTTGTCGTAACCCTTCAGTTCCCTACATACTTCACACGTGTGCCACTTTAGTGACTTGCCAGTCGCGAGATCCAGTCACGAGGTTCCTTTGTATGCACACATCTTGCTTACACACAACCCTTACATAATTCCCACCTAAATACAGGATATCTAATTATTAAAATACAAGCAAATTTGGCACGGAATAAAGCCAACACATGATTAAATAAATTCAACCTTACAATCTCCCCTTTTGACTATTCCGTGACAAAACCCTAAAACAGACTCTAGACTTAAAATGTGAGTTGGGATCAATTACCAAAATTCACTCATGCCTAACTCTAGAAATTGTGAAGCTCTTGAACCAAACGAACAAGTTTTCTTGAAAACAATAACACAAGACAATCATTGTAAGTATAAATCTTGAAATACATATGGAACAAGTACAATGCGATCAAGCAATAAAGATTATAGCAATAAAGTATGGCTTGACCAAACATGAACAATCACTATAAATAGTGATTACAATGATCATTCACATAAGGAATGAACATCTGGACATGCAAGAAAATAAGCTCAATGCAAAATATCATTTGCATGTCCAACACACAACCGATACAACAACACAAAGGTAGTTGCATCAAGGATACAAGATCCAACATGGGTACAAGTGAGGGGTACTAAAGAAAATGCATAACATTAACTAAGAGTACTAAGCTACAAAAGCAAAGGTACATAATAAAGCATAGTTTAAATAGCTAAAACATTCAAGAATACAAGCATTCATAACACACCATGTCCAAATATTTTGAAACCAAGTACTTAAGTTATAGAGTACTTAAAAACCAAACCAAGGTACTAAAACAAGTTCTATGAAAACCCATAATAGAGACTAAATCAAAACAAAAACCATAAAAACTATAAAAACTTATAAAGTTTCTCCCTCTTAAGAGCTACTCCAACTACTCCCCATTTTTGACCGGAATGGCAAAAGGGCTAAGGCTAGTCAGTGAAGCTATCAAACTTAGCTGCAAGCAAGTTAATCTATTCTTGAATGGTAGTCAGCCTGTCAGAGTGCTCATTTTGGACTTCTCGCAAGCCGTCAATCCTCTCAAGAATGATTTGAAATTCATCTAGAGCCACTTCTAAAGATGATGAGGCTCTGGTCCTTTTACCACGACTTCGTGAAGTTGAGGGTTGTCCTTCCGCTTCAATCTCGGTGTCCATAGGCTCTCCTTGTGTTGGATCACCCTCCTCTTCATCACCCGGAAGACGAACTTTGATCCTTGCGATTGTTAGAGCATTGATAGCCAGAGGAGTAGGCATGAGGCTGATATGTTGGGTAATTTCCACACCTTTTACACGAAAGAGCCTTATGAGTAGACTAGGGAGAATAAGCTTTGCCCTTGAAGTTGTCCTTGTTTCATCGGCAATGATGGAGAATGCATGAGTACTAATGTTAATGTAGGTATTCTCCCGAAACTCCATGAGAAAGATGACTCTAGCATTGTTGATGGTGGTCATCTTCTTCACTGGGTAAAGATTGAACATCATGATGTATGTAAGGCATCGCAAATCCGGTGGAAAAGCAATTGTGTTAAGACATCTCCCTTCTCTAACACCACCAATATGGAATTGAACCGTCTTTACGAAGAGCATTATGTCCTTGTAGTGAGTGAAATCTTGTTCTAGATCCTCAAAGCCAAGAACATTATCAATTTCCTTGTTTTTCAAAAGCCGTCGCACATACTAGTATTTGACTAGGAAAAAGGGAAAATGACTTTTATGAAAATGTATGATGCCTAAAAGCCAAAGGCTTGTTCATCAAATTGAAATATGAAAAATTTCAGGCATCGATCTCAAAATGAGATGTATTGATTCAAAATGATCAAATATTATGAATTGTATTGGTATTCATCGGAGTCCAAACAAGTGAGAAAATGCCTAAGAGGCATTTTATCAAACACCTAACGTGCACACTATAAACAACAATGTAAAGCAATGCATGAACATCATGAAATCCACCCTTAATACATGATCTTTTTGCCAAAAGGGGCCAACATCCAAAGCAAATCATCAAAAGAAACCAATCCCATACAAAAATTTAACAAAAATGAATTTTCCCCAACCCCTATGATGAAAATCGTAACCAAGAGCACAAAAACTCTCCAAACCATAATCTAAGGATCAAAATCAAATAAAAGAGTTTAGAATTACCTTAGAGAAGTTAATGGAATGAAAAACTATTCAAATTGATTGGGTTTTGATGTAAAAATATTGAAAGAGGGGTTATAGAGAGAATGGGAGTGGTTTAAAACAGGTTTCCCACGAAAAGCTCTTTAAAAAGTTGTTTCTGGGTGTTTCGCAACTGGCAAGTCGTGATATGAGTCGCGAGTAAGTCGCGAAACCATTCTGTGTAAACTTGCTACTGGGTCTCGCGACTGGGCGAGTCACCAAAATGAGTAGCCAAAACTTGCTACTCGCGATAGTAGCCAAATTGAGTAGGCAAAAATTTTGACACCTGTTTTTCAACACAAAACATGCTTAAACAATGAAAAACAAAGTAAATACTAAACATAAACACAAAGAATGATAAAAATCACTTCCAAATACATATAAAATGATCAAAAAGAAAAAACTTTTTGGATTGATCCATATATAGTTGAGCACACACTCATCACATTTAAACAAGTACAATCAAACAAATAAATAAGACATTCATTGAACATTGGGAATGTGTGTTGTGTGTGTGTATCAAATATGGAATAGTCCTTAGTCTAGAGTGAAGTTTCAATGATCAATTCAATCAAGTCATACACAACTAGTACTAAGTCAAGCGGTCTATCTCAATTATAGAAATGAACATATATGACCTCTCGCAAGAAAATGATTACATATCTTTGAAACTTTTTATTTGGCTTCTTTACAATTCATAACATTTGATCATTTTGAATCTTTACATCTCCTTTTTTAGATCGATGCCTAAAATTTTTGATATTTCAATTTGATGAACAAGCCTTTGGCTTTTGGACATCATACATTTTCATAAAAGTCGATTTCCCTTTTTCCTAGTCAAATACTAGTATGTGCGACGGTTTTTGCAGCTCATTATCTCTTTTCATTTTGAGATTTACATTTGTTGACCTCTTTAAGCAAAAATAAAAATAAAAGAGTGGGAAGAGATATAGGCATAAGTCTACGCATATATCAAAACCAACATGACTATTGACTAATCATTCATGACAAGCTTAAAAATCGATTTACAACAATCACACATGGATGTCATGATTTTTCCTACAAAGATATAAGTGCATAGAGAATAAGCTAAGCTTGTAAATGCACAAAGCCATTAGTACGAAGGTACAAGGCTAAACACACATGTGATATGTGCTCAAACAAATACGATCAAACCTTTTATATTTTTCACTTTTTATGTGGTTTGGATTTTTTACTCACACAAAAGCTAAAACATAAAAGTAAGATAAAAACAAAAGCAATGCATACAAAGAAATGCAAGATGCACAAAATGCATGAAGATATGACATTCAATACATGAAGGGTCCTACAAAGATCGAAAAAATTAGATCAAGGACCAAAAGAGAAAAAGCTCAACCATAGGAACCCTTCCTCTTCCAAACGGAACGATTGTTTGGAATGAGTGTCTCATGAGAAGTGAGATGAGGGTTGGAAGAATGAGAACCGGAGATGTGCATAGACAAGGAGTTAAGAGTATTAAACACTTTCTTTAACAACATACTATTTTCACTCAAATCCAGTTTACCCTTTTTAGCACAACTTCCAAGAAGTTTAAGTTTCTCTTTTCTTTTGATTCTTTTAAAAGCATGAAACTTAGAGCATTGAGATCTAAGATGACCAAAGGCACCACAATGATGACAAATAATGTGTTTAGGTCCACTAGGCTTTTTGGGAAGGGATCTAACAACATAGTTTTGTTCTTTCTTTAACTTATGACATTGAGGTTATATGACCAATCACACCACAATGGTGGCAAGTTGGAACAAACTTAGATCCATCCAAAGTCTTAGGTTGAGACCTAAATGGAGGCTTTGACTTAATAACCTTTCTCTCCACCTTTTGATTTCTTTTATGTGGAGGAATGTACATTAATTTGTCCCTTGAGGTAGAACACACAATAGGCACAAAATCAGGTACCACAACATGATTGCAACAAATATTTTCATCCTTTTTAGAAATATGTTCAGCAATCAAACACTTAGCATGCATCTTAAGAGATTCATTTTCACATTTTAGCTCATCAACAAGTTTGTTAGACAAAACAAGTTTAGCATCCAAGTCCATATTCAAACATTCAAGCTTTTCAAGAGAATTTTTTGGATTTATTGAGTTTAGCAATCAAATCATCCTTTTCACCAAATAATTTGCTCAAATTCTTTTGAAACTTCTTAGCATTTTTCTTCAAGAGTTTGTCAGTTGGAATATCAACAACACCCAATGATTCAAGTAACATGTCATCACAATCATAAGGATAAACACTCATAAAGGCATTTTCATAAATACGTGGCATGTTATAATCATCAACATCCAAAACATGCATAGAGGCATACAAAGTACTATCCATAGCAAATAAACATAAGGGGTCAAGGATCACACTTAGGTATTTAAACCACAACAAGTATATCTACTCTGATACAAATTGAATGTTCAAATAGTGTGTAAAACACCTATGAATATTTTGACCCCCAAATTACAAATTACCAATTCAAGCTTATTATCAAACAATGTATGTGTGGAAGTTTTGTCCAATAATCTAAAACAGAATTGATAAAGCAATCTAAATTACGGCCTAATTGCTTTTACTTTAACTTATCTAAGTGCAGAACAAGAGTAAAACATGTGCAATACACCGATAATACTACTCTAAGCCATAAGCAAGTACAATGACAATAATTGTAAAGCTTAAAGAGTAGGTGATAGGCTAAAAATGTATTGACCCCTTGTGATGAATTAATTGATTAATTAGTTAAGTTTATTAATTAATCAATTTAACATACAAAATGTCTGGCTGCACAAACAAATCACCAATTAAACTAAATTCAGCAGAAAATAAATTGACATGATAATTTGTTTACAAATGAGGAAAACCTACACGACAAAAATCCCACCAGGTGATTTTAAGGTCACCACTCCCGAGAATCCACTATTATCAAAACAAGCGGTTACAAGCAAAGGAATCTCAGTACCTCATACCAACTTACAGTTGAACCCTTACTCCAATACCCAATTGGACTTGCTCTGGAGTGACAGTCTCTCCTTGTAATGCACGACTCCCAGTACGTGACTAACCAATTGCGCGGATCCTAGTACGCGACTTCAATCACCAACTAGAGAAAGTTGTTGGCTGCAAAGTTCTTCAATTCATCACACGATGAAAATCAAAAAGCTCCTTCGTTACAAAACCCTACGGTGTACAAACATAACAATTTCTTCACAAGAAAGATGAACTAGGGCAAATTCTGTCTCCGGTCACAATTGGCTTGAACAAACTTCGCTCAACACTTATGCAACTTACCCCACTTTTGACGGCCTTTAAAATAATCCATTTATATGTCTAGGGTTGTGAGAAAAGAAAGCTCAAATATACAATCACGGATTGGAGTCAAAATAAACCTGAAACTCTGTTTTTCATAAACCTTGACAAATGCCTATCTGTCAAGCTACTGTCAAGCTACTATCAAGCCACGGGCTAGAACAGCTCTTCAAGGCACGATTGATGGCTAGCTGTCGAGCTTTAATGAACAGCACTTTCTGCACTTGAATCTTGGACAGACTTTCATGGCTTTAACACTTAAACTTGAAACGAGGTTTCTTGAAGCATTAAACACATCCTAGATTTACCCAAATACAAGTAAAGTGCATTTTTTCAAAGGATTAGCCAATTACATAAAATAGTGACATATGTTCCTAACAAGTGAATCACATATGTCCTAACAGTAGGGAAGAGAGATGCAAACACAAGATAACACCGAGACGTGTTATCAAAGAGGAAACTGAAGTACTCAACAAAAAATCTCTCCACGACCCTCCAAGTCGAAATCGATCCACTAATGAATATGTTGGAGTACATGAATATCAGAAAACACTCCAAGCCTAATTTACCCAATGTATTTGAGCCCTCTAAGCTCCTGCTATCAACGGACTTCTTGGAGTCTTGTCTTCACTAGTTATCTGAATCCAGCAATTCCACCCGATTGCATCTGCACTCAATGGCCTTTTCCAATACTTCCCATAGGCACCAAAACTTCTCTCAACACTTGGAATGAGTGAGGTAAGTGTTTGGGCTAAGAACCTCTCAAAGATATGAAGATTGAGAGGTAGGAGTAAAGGAAAACCAAGAGAATTTGTATAGTTGATTGTGGGTATGACAATCTCTAACTCTCAAGTGTTTTGCTAGGTTTTTCTCTCTGGAAAAGACTCCTTACAATTTCATGGTTTATGAGGGTATATATAGTCTAAGAAAAGAATTTAGGATAGCACTCTTTATTTTTTTCAAACAGAGAGCTTTACGGGTATCTCATGAGATGGCCTTTCTCGTGAAGTACTTGCGAAATGACAGGCTGGAAATCACAACTTTACAATCTCCCCCTTTGGCTATTCCATGGCAAAACCTCTAAATAGACTCTAGACTTAAATGTGAGTTTGGGAACAGAAGCAAAACTCACTTACACCAAAATCTAAAACTTGTGAATTACTTGAACCATATACACCTGTATCCCGAAACACTTGCACATAACAAATAGCTTCATTAAATACGACACAAGTAGAATACAAGGCATGTATAAAGAGCAAGTAAAATGCGACCAAGATAAACAAGAGATATGAGAACATAATATAACTTGATCAAAAATGAACAGTCATTAAGAAATGACTACAATGAACATTTAATTAGTAAATGATCACCTGGACATGCAAGCAATTAAGAGCAGTGCAAAAATTAATTGCATGTCCAACAAGCACATGATGCAATAAAGAAACTAACGCAAAAAGCAATAGACAACTAAAAGCATCAAGAAACGGCTATAAAAACCAAGGTACACATAGTACCTAAAGATAAACTGAGTTTTAAACAAAAGCACTGAAAGCTTTAAAATAAAGCAATGTAAATAAAACATATTAGACAAAACATATGTTAGACTTTCTAAGATGTGTGGTTGTAGGTTAGCTTCCTTCTTTTGAGCCCACTATGCTCCCCCTTTCTATATGCACTACCCCTTGCTCTGTGATGCTCTCCCCCTTACTCTATGATATATTCACAATAAGCTTTCTCCCCCTTTTTGGCATGAATAGCTCAAGGTCTGCCTCTAGCTTATGCTGAATTTTATTCAACTGTGTCTCAATGGTGGTCAAGCAAAGCTGAACATGATTATTATGAGAATACATGATATTTGCAAGTCTAAAGATACGCTCATATAAACCCTTCATCAAGTAGATGATTTAGGTTAAGAGTGAGTGCTAGAAGGTTGAGGCTCTGGAGTGTGAGGAGAAGATGTCTTGGGAATTTTAGAGACACTAGAAGTAGCTGAGCTTTTCCCAATGGGAGAGGCATGAGAGGAGGATCCAATCTTCGAAGGCTTGGAAGGGCTCTTCTTTGCCCTTTTGACAAAGGAGTGAACCTTTATGCTTTGGAGAGAATATAAGGAAATCGAGACTTGACGAGATAAGACAGTTCCATCGAGGATAGATGCCCTTGAGAGTCATGATCTTCATGATGAGGCTGTAGAAAGGTAGACATATCCTTGTAGCTGATCGCCATGCAGTTCTTCCCATAATCTGAAATATGTGAACACAAATGTCGATTTGAGCTCCATTAATGAGATCACATAGGAATTTGGCTCTTCCAAGGCTAATGAAACCCGTGTTGATCAAAGGGTACAAGTTTGAATGCATAATCAAGGTAGGAGTCTTCATTTCCAGCTCGAATCTTGAAGTGCCAATTGATGTACTCGTGGAGGAGACTTCATGGTGTGCTCCTAAAGTTTCAATAATTTCGACCTCAGGAGCCAGTCTGTCATCATAAGGGGATGTATCCACATTTGCCGGACGATTTATGTGAAGGATCTTTGCTAGATAGTCCGGAGTGATGACAAAGTCTTTTCCACAAAACCAACATTTCAGTTCAGCTCCTGTGAACCATGCATTGGAGTAGAATTCTTTGACCAACTCTTCAATATGATCTTCAAAGCCACCAAACAAGTTAGCCCAATCTTTTTCAGCAAAGATTTTATGGATAAAAGTTTATTCCAGTGTGTCAAACCTCATAATCCTTTCCACCATAGCAGGGGCATTCTTGAAATTGTTGTTGAAGGATTGAGAGTCCAGAAGAGTCTTGAATCTCTTGTTATCAAAGTTTGCCAACGATTGGCGGGTCCTCTTTGATATCGAAGATGATGTGAGATCAATCAAGTGTTCCTTACCGCATGAAGATCGATAAAGCATCTAAAAAATAGACACACAAGCACAAACCATGCACAAAAATGGTAATAGACTTCATTAGATACAAGTTAGTCCAAAAACAAGCAAAAATAGTAAAACAAATGCCCTTAAATAAAAAACAAACGAGCATAACAATGACACAAGAACATGTTATATGTCTTAAAATGTCTAAAAAGACTTAACTAGCATGAATGAATGCAAAACATGACAAGGGATAGGGTGTGTGCATAAAAGGTGCATCAAGTGTGCATGTGCAATGCATGAACAAGCACTCATGGACAAAATGTGTAAAACACACTATTAATGATCAAAACGTGTTAAATATGAGTAAAGATGGTAAACCCCAAAGACTGGTACTCATTGGAGTCCAAACGGATGAAAAAAATACCATAGAGGCATTTTATCAAACACCTTGAGTGCACACACTATACATATATGATGAAAAATGCATGAACATGTGAGAATCTTGCCTTAATACATGTTATTTTTCCACAAAGGGCCAACATTTTCATCAACAATACAAATGAGACATAGCCCAATCAAGAAAAATTGAAAACATTTTGACAAAAATTAAGTTTTCGTAACCCTATTTAAAATAAGCCCAACCCAAGAAATTTTAGGAATCTAACACTTAATCTAAGGATTTGAAAGATATAAAATGTTAAAACATACCTTAGAGAAGTCTTAGAGATGAAATCCAAGAAGATTTGGTTGAGTTTTGAGAGAAAATGGTGTTTTGGGTTGAGAGAGACATGAGGGTGGCAAAAACAAAATTTTGAAAATATTGTCACTATGAGCCCCTTAAAAACTGAATTTTCGCTCATTTCACGAGTTAGTGACTTGCGAATTACTCACGAAAAGCCTAATTTGCACAAGACAACTTTCGCGGGTAAGCATATCTCGTGACGTGAGGGAGTCGCGAGACTCTCTGTGTAAATTTGTGAAGGAATTGAAAATTCACTTCCACATTTTTGAGACTTAAGTATGGGAACCCTTACTCGTGAAGCACTCGCAAAAATGCTGACAAAGAAGTTCTTCAACAAAACTGATTTGGCTTTTTGGAAAATCTTTCAAAACACAAGTGACAAATAAAATCACTTCCAAAAACAAATAAAATAGTCAAAAATATTTTTGGGTTTGATCAACAAGCTATTAAGCATACACACATCACATTTGAACATGTACAATCACACAAATGAAATATATATTCTTTGAACATTAGTGTTTGTTTTTAGACCCCTTAAAACACAATTAGATTAACCTAGTTAATTAGCTAAGTGATTACTTAATTAAATTAATTAGATCTAGGTTAACACACATATATCATATCAATGTAAAGTGTGGAAAATAAAGAACACAAAGATATGATGACCCAGGAAACCAAACCAGTAAAAACCTGGGGAGGATTTAGCCTAGCTATCCTCAAGGTAAACCTGAATCTACTATGAAAGAATTGAAGTTTACACAATAGTGACTTAGACCACTAACATCCTATTGCTACCTCAAGTATGAAACTTACTACCACGACCACGTGACAGCTCCGAGTCCACGGACTACTTCTTTCTTAAATTCACAGCAAGTACAAGCACTCCCGCTTGTGTATCTTTAAGCTCTTATTGTAGCAACTGAATCGATCACCAAGTTCTTGACATAATCTTGAATCTTGGAAACCCTAAGTATGTGTGAAGGTAAACACCTCTTGATTTCACAAAAGATTCACACACACAGCATAAGGAGCAACCTAAAATGTGGCTAGGGTTTTCCCTTTTATACTTAAGACAAAACATAAAACCCTACACATCAAACAGGCTTGGGCTGAGTTGGAAAATTTTGCAGAAAAAAAATCTGCACGAGTTTCGATCGATCAAGCCTAATTTTCGATCGATCGAGCCAGGCAGATTTACATAATAAATCCTACAACTACTCGATTCAAACTTTACATATAACCACATACTTTGAGCAAGTCCAAACGAGATTAAAATGTTTTGATCATGGTTTGCCAACAATACAAATTGAAATTCTAATACATTTAAACCTAAAGTCTTAGAAGCTAATAAACTCCCCCTTTAGCAATCCGTGACAAAACACAAACTAAACAAAAATGCTCAAAGTTTATAAAAACAGCCCATTACAAAATTATTATCCAACATAAAAAATACAATCTAACTACTATTTATCAATTGCAAGTGTAGACAGCAGCATGACTGAATCAACCTGTATATTTCCTGAAACGCTCAACAAACGCATAAACGCATGTGTGGAAAATACAAGTAAAACATAAATAATTTCTTGATTTCACATAACACAAAATAAAGACATATATCATGAATAACCTCGTAAATATAAATCAATAAGTAATGTGAAACAATAAACATATACAATCAATGTATCTTCCCCTATCATGAATAACCTAATCAAAACAAAGAATACATTAAGAGCCAAAAATTTAAATACACAATGAAGCACCTAGATACAATCTAATAGCTCCACAAAGCTCCACAAATACAAAAATCTCTCCCTAACTACAAAAACCCTTTACAAATGTACTCCCCCTTTTTGTGACGGAATGCCAAAGGACAATCACACATCATCAAAAGGAGGAGGCAGAGGTGACCATCTCAAATGCTCCAAATCTGCTCGTAAGGCACGAAACTCATCAAGCATGTCCACCAAAATGTGCATACATAATAAACTAAGCTTGTAAATACACTACACCATTAGTACAAAGGTATTAGGCCAAACTCAACATGTGATATGACACAACATAAGTAATCAAACTTTTTGAGATTTTATACTTTTTGTGAGTTTTTGGATTTTTTACTCATTCAAAACAAAACAATAAAGTAAGATCAACAAAACAAGACAAACAAAGCAACAAGCATTAAAAGAAACATGCTAGGAAGGAGGCATTGAAGGAAGAAGACTACATATGATATGATGCATGAAACTATGACCCTAATACATTGGAAGTATTAATGCATGGACATAGTGAATAATCATGCATGAGTATGCTTCTTCACCCACACCACATAGGTGCTTTGGGTGAGGTCTTTAGACAGTGGGGTACGACCAACATAACTCAAACCTTGGGGTGAAGCTAGCTAGGCTAGATGAGATGTTCGTAAGCATTTCCATGACATCTCCAATGAATTGACCATCATTTTTCTCCCTTAACTTGCTTTACTCTTGGCATTTTTCTTGTATTTTCTAGAGCATGTAGAGAATCAGCCCTTTTAAGAGTATGAAGCCTGAAGCAATTTGGTCTTGTGTGCCCTTGAATGCTACAATGATGACAAAAATGCTTCATTTGAGGTTCCCTTTGATTATTAGGCAATTACTTCCCTTTTGCCTTTGATTTTGGCCCAATTTCCTTCTTCTCAAAGATAGGCATCTCAATCTTGGGCTTTTCTACATCCTCTGCCAATACAAACTTCATCACTCTTCTTAGTTTGCCACTCAAACTTCCTTCACTGGTGTAGCCCAATCCAGTTTTGTCTATCGAAGGCTTTTGAGATGAAAGTACATTGTCAAGTTTCTTGGTTGTGATGCGCTCCATTTTGACATTGGCTTGAATCACTTCAAGTTCAAGAAACTAGATCTTAGAGTAGGCATTCAGCAACTCTTCTTTCAACTCTTCAACTTCACACTTGGCATATTTAAGTTGTGCAAGAGTGGATTTGTATTCTTCTTCAATTTTCTTCATCTTCTTGACTGCACTCTTAGCAACTTTAGCATATTTACTACAATCCTCAAGCAATGAATCGTACACATCTTGAAGATTCTTATCACCTTCATTGAGGTACACATCCTCATCATCTAAGACTTCATCTTCTTCACCCTCGGAGTGAACACCAATTTCTTCAACCAAATCAATCAATTCATCTTTAGAATCAATTGAGGTAATTGCCATAAATGCTAAATAATTACCATCACCATCAGATTCTTCTTTCGAATTGGAATTTGAGCTCTCCGAGTCACTAAGGGTAGTTGTTAGCACTTTACCCTTTCCTCTCAAATAGTTCGGACACTCTTTCTTCAAATGCCCATGACCATTGCATTCATAGCAAACAATCCCTTGGGATGGTGATGAGTCTTTTGCATCCTTCTTCTTGAAGTTTCTTTTGTCATTCTTGGAGGATGAGAATTTTCCTTTGCCAAATGACTTCCCATTGTTCTTCATCTTTAGAAACTTTTGGAAGTTCTTTGCAAGATATGCCACCTCATTTTCAACATCATCCTCATCCAAGGAATCACTGGTTCTCTCATTTATGGTTTTGAGAGCAAGTGATTTTCTAGACTTGTGAGAGGGCAATCCGAGCTCATAAGTTCAAAGAGAGCAAACAAGCTCTTAAATCTTGATCTCATCCAAATCTTTGTTCTCCTCAATGGCGGTGACTTTAGCTCAAAAGCTTTCGGGTAAGGATCTTAAGACTTTCCTTACAACTTTTGCATCTTTTATCTTCTCTCCAAGATTGAGCTTGGCAATGACTATATCATTGAGTCTCCCATAGAATGAATCAAGCGACTCATCTTCACTTCCTCAAATCAAGTAGTGAGCATTTGTAATTTGGTGTCCTTAACCTTCTTGGTTTCTTCATAGGTAGTCTCGAGTATAGTCCACACTTCTTTGGTAGTCTTCACATGAGAGATCCTATGAAATTCATTAGTAGAAACACCACAAAAAATTGCATTATTAGCTTTGCTATTGGCATTTGCCAAAGTAAGTGCAACCCTATCCTACTCAGCCTTAGGTATTGTTAGTCTCACCCAACCATTCTCAACCAAATCCCAAACGGTCTCATCAATAGCACATAGAAAAGCACACATATGTACTTTCCAAAATGTATAGTTACTCCTATCAAAGAAAGGAGGTGCATTGAGGGATTGAGATCTATCCATCTCAAACGAGGTCTAGAATCACACAAAGATAATGAAATCCAAAAAGTGTACGCTCTGATACCAATTGAAAGCTCAATTAGTGTGAGAACACTAATGCTTGTTTAGACCCCCAATTTTAAATTACGACTAAATTGTTTATGCTCTAACTTATCTAAGTATGGAACAAGAGCCAAGCATGCACAATAAACCAGTAACACTACTCTAAGCCATAAGCAAGTACAATAAGCAATAAATGTAAAGCTTAAAGAGTAGGGAAGAGAAATGCAAATACAAGATAATGCCGAGACGTGTTATCGAAAAGGAAACCGAAGTACTCAGTGAAAAACCTCTTCGCTGCCCTCAAAGCCAAAATCGATCCATTAGTGAATAAGTTGGAGTACCCGAATGTACTTGAGCCCTCCAAGCTCCTGCTATCAATGGATTTCTTGGAGTCTTGTGTTCACTAGTTATCTGAATCCCGCAATTCCGCCTGATTGCATCCGCCACTCAATGGCTTCTTCCAATGCTTCTCATAGGCACCAAAACTTCTCTCAACACTCAGAATGGGTGAAGTAAGTGTTCGGGCTAAGAAAATATGAAAATGGAGAGGTAGGAGTAAAGGAAAATCAAGAGAATTTGTGTAGATTATTTTGTGTATGACAATCTCTAACTCTCAAGTGTTTTGCTAGAGTTTTATCTCTGGAAAAGACTCCTTACAATGCAAGTATATATAGTGTGTGCAAAGAATTTAGGAAAGCACTCTTTTTATTTTTGCCAAATAGAGAGTTTCGTGAGTACCTCACGAGATGACCTTTCTCACGAAGTACTCGCAAAATGACAAGTTGGCATGACTCTTCAGTTTCTAATAATGTGCCTCACACATGGCCTTTTTGTGGCAAAATTTGCCAAATAGTATAATTTTGGAAAAATTTTAGGTGGATGGCATGCGTTCAAAGTTTATTAGTTAGTTGGACTATTTTTAGAAGTTGAGTACAGCAAAATCGATTTCCAGCCAAAATCGAGTTTACTATACTTGACTTCCTACCGAAAATTAGCTCTGACGTGGATTAAAAAAGAGAGGAAAAAACCATGTAGACTATTGAAAATCAAGTATAGTATACTCGACTTCCATTGAAAGTCAAGTATAGCATACTCGACTTCCATTGAAAGTCAAGTATAGCATACTCGACTTCCAGGCTAGTAAATTACACCACCTACCCCACCTATCTCGGTTATGCAAGCACGATAAAAAAAATTTTAAATGAAACTTGAGTTTATCAAACTTGAGTTCCTATAAATTTTACACCAACCTCAACCGTCTTAGATATAAACTCTTTGATACACATTTCACCTCCCAACTCACTCAACTCTCACTTCTCCTAGTTCTCTCCCATGCCCAAACTCTCCCTTTCACACACATTGATCATTCTACAAATTAAAAAGCTTTTCTTCTTCTTCAATTTGTAGGTAAATATTCAAACCTTTTTATTTTTTTATTTTTTGGTTAGACCTAGCTAATATATATATTTATTGAACTCGATAGTGAGATGCAAGTTGAACTAATGAAACAAAGAAAATTGTTCAGGGAAAATGTACGTTGGAATAATGCCAAGTGGAATGAAAGCAGCAATCAAGAGACTTAATGAGGGCATTGAGCTTAACAATTTTATTGATGAGATTTGCCAGAGAGCGAAAATAAGGCATCCAAATTTGGTGAGTACTGTGGGATGTTGTGACAGAGGAGATGAGTGTCTTGTTTATGAGTACTGTGTCAATGGTGATCTTTCAAGCTGGCTTCTAAGTAAGGTTTTTTCATGAAAATATGGGTTTTAAATTTATAGCATGCCACAAGGAAGTGCATACAAAACTCCCTCAATTCCTCTCTACAATCCTGTCACTTGCGCTTCCAATTACCTCCAAATACATGGGAAAATTTCAGTTTTAATTTTCTTTCTCTAAAAAAAAAAAAAAAAAAAATTGTATGCACCTTTCAAATTTACTGCTAACCATTAGCATACAACTTTAGATAAAATAATTATCTTATGTATCTAACATATGCATTATTTCTCTCATAATATTTAGACCCCACAACTGTGAAAGAACCACATGTTGTGACACATGAGATAGATGAAACATATAATGCCTTCTTCTTTAAATAATTTCTCATATGTTATTGCCTTTTATTATAAATAAATAAATGATTCTCCTATACCATTTTCACAAACTTGGTAATAAGCAATGAATGTATCTAACAGGTGACAACTGGACAGTAATCTTGGCATGGAAGCGGCGGATGCAGATATTTATTGGCATCGCAAGGGGCTTATGGTTTCTTCATACCAATCCCTCGGAAAAATTAGTTCATGGAGACATAAAGGTACAATTAATTCATTTCACCTATAGCTAATGCTAAGTGCAATGGTGCTAAAAACTAATACTCCAATATGTCTCAGTAAGTAAACATATTACTGACTGAGAAACTAGAGCCTAAGATTTCAGACCCCATCTTATCAAACTACAAGTTAAAGAAGATGGAAAGGATGGAAACCACTGCAAATGATGTTTTCAATTTTGGGGTTGTGCTACTTCAACTTTTGACAGGAAGAAAGCCAAAATCTCTGGTTAAAGAGGTATGCTCTAATTAACTTGTTGTCTCTCATATAGTCTAGCATGTTACTATTTTATAAGTAGTTTTTTCACCTCAGATGGTATTTTCCAGCAGATTAGCTGAATAGATTTCTATTGTCATTTGTCACTGATACAGGCAAGTAATGCAATAATGAAAGGAGGAGGCATAAGTGCCATGGCAGATCCATGCTTAAATGGAGCTTATATTTTATCTGAATTTCAAAATGTATTATCAATAGCTGTTCAATGTACTACTCCAAATGAATAAGAAAGACCAAACATGGAAGAAGTCTTACAGAAACCTGAAGAAACCCAAATTTTAAGTCTAAACTTCAAATCCAACTGCAAGAATTTTTTTTTTTTTTTTTTTTTTTTGGGAAGTTGGAACCAGCAATGCTATAAAATATTTTTTTTATGGATTTGTAATATATATTTCTCATTATTTGTAATCTAAGGTGGGAAATCGAAATTAGTGTACAATTATAGTAACGTGAATGGTGAGCCATTTCTTATTTGTTGCCTTTTTGTTGTCAAAAGATCACCTTTTCCAAGCCAATGCCAAATTTAATTCATTTTGAATACAACTTACACAATTACACACATTTTCAATACAACACATAAATTTTCTTGCAACTTTTTTCATCAATCATTTTCTTTCTCACCCCAAAAATAATTGACATGGCCTTAAAATTAAATGACCATAAAACATGCATTTTCTTGCTCCTTTTTTCTTCAATCATTTTCTTTCTCACCCCAGAAAAAAGAGGGGGCTTTGGGACAGTTCCAACCTGCCTTCCCCTCAACATCCCCTCCTCCTCCTCCAAGCCTTTTTCTATATTCCCTTCCCCTCCATCTCATCACTTGAAAATTGAAGACAGAATTCAAGGTCATTGGGTCGGTACAAGGAAAAACTAAAACTAAGTATTTTCTGAAGGCAATGTTCCAAAGCAATAAGAGCTACCACAGTAATGGCTTTCTGCCACATTACAAAGCTCACTTGGCAATTATAACAGCAATACAGTTAGGATAGTTCTCATGAGAATCAAAACTAATGTAATTACAATGTTATCTTAACTAAAATTAAAAAAATGAAACCAAAAGACAAAAATGTTTGCCGAGTCACTTCAAAACTTCTCACGTCAAACAAGTCAGAAACTCCACCCTCACTTTGATGTGAGAAAAATGCTCCAGGATATGTTCATAATTGTGGACCTTGAGACTTGTATGGTTATCTGCAACCTGCACCAACTACTTCAATGACAGACTTAAAACCATCCCTTTCTAAGCATTTGGCCAGTTCAGCCTAAGAAACAAAATTCACAACATTAGACAACAAGAAAGAAAGGAAAAAAAGATTTCAGAATATCAACATTAAAAAATGCAAACACAGGCAATCAAAGTGGGTTTTTTCGAAACTTAAGTATAAAACCAACAATTACGTGCATTTTTGGGTTAAGGAACTACAAGTTTGAGTAATTCTCAATAGTTGATCATTGTAGGGTGAGCGTTTCCATCACATGGAGCTGTAACATGCTCTGTTACCTACTCATAATGTTATATTTTTAAGTTTTTACAAAAAAACAAATTTATGCATAAAGAAACCCGAAAAATATATGAAATTACAATCAAAGTAAAGCACTTGGAATACCAAGTAGGAACCTGTGCCGCATCTCCTTGGTTAGATGGCGCGAGTCGATTTCCATTTGGGTGAAGCGTGAGCGTTTGCATCTTGTGGCTGCTTTGCTTGGTCAAGTTGCCCCTGCTCAATGTCACTGTCATGTGGATGCGTGGCTTGTGGAACATGTATCAAGGTAGAGGAGGTAGGAGGTGATTGTGTATGACTTGGGCTGGTAGACATGAGCTAAACATGGGGTGTTTGAAGGTCAGGGGTGGGTATAACTATCTGGAGGGAGCTATAAGATGAGGCCATGAGTGAGTTGTGGTCAACTGGTGGTGGTGTGTGGGGAGGACTCGAATTCAGCATGGGTAAACCGCGAGGGAGATCCAGTGTCAATGGGAGGGATGGGTGGCATGGGAGGCCAGGTTGTGTCCTGAGGGGTGGACACGGGTGGAACAGGGGTCTTAATGGCCGGAGGAGGGGTGGGGGCAGGTTGATGATGTGTCACTGGAGTAGTTGAGCTTGTACTGGGCCCTACATCTAGTATTTCAGTCTGGTTTGTTGTTTCATCATTGGCTGGCACATCGATACGATCAACCTCATCCACATCCTCAAGGGCCTTCTTAATGAACTTGTATTCATAAGATTCTTCAGTAAACCAGTTGAGGACAGCCAGTTGGGTTGCAAGCTGTCATTAAATCACCAGCATTATAAAGTACGACACAAACATAATGTCAAACACAACATGCAAAACAAAATAAATTTACACACATTACCAAAATTTCCATCTTAGCGCTAGTGCGGTCGATATACAGTCGAGTAATCCTACAATACCACACCATATATGGATGATGACATGACATCACCTCCTCCATCCTGAGTGCATTACAAATGTACTCGTCACGATCATTCCACTTCTGAATATGGACTGCATGTTCCACCGACCAATTTTTCTCTATCTAGCCCCTCGTATCTATTTTGTGCAAATCGCAATTGGTATTAGCATCTCAGGGTTGTTCTTGCTTTAGCCCAAACTGTCGTAAGACACGATTGGGTAGATGGAACTCTACAAGCCAAAAACAAATAAATGGAACGATCAACCTCCACACATTACTTCCCTCGATGCGAAAACTAGGAGGAAGGTGGCTCAAGTCATTTTTATATGGCTCCCACTTAACCTACAAAAGCCACCAAGTAAAGCAACCACATTCAAAAATTTTCCTATAATTTGCACAACAAGTAGCACAATAGTGAGTAATAAAAAACTTTTTGAAGGACATAAGATGTTATGGACGTATATATACAAGTATTATACCTGGTCGGGCCGTGTTGTGGCAATTTGATTGCAATATGCGGAAAGCATGTGCATGGGAGCATTCTTTGTACACATCGCCCCTGCCCACCTACAAGCAGGTAACATCGCATGGTCATTAGTCGTTTACGTATAAAAATGTGGCATAATACATGATAGCACATTAACTATGCAATATATACTTACTTCATAGCAAGAGGAATTGGTGGTAGTGGTGGACCATAAACACCCTCGGGTTCGGGGCACCATTTGTGGGGACATATGTGGGAACCTGACATATATCCACAATTGGACCAAAATCAATGGTCTGCCAATCTGCTTTGCCTTCTTGTCTGTTGCATTGCACAGCTGTCTGTACGACCATAATAAGGCTGCACTACTCCAACTATACTTGTGTGGATTACAAAGATTCTGCATGAACTCTAACCACATGAGATGGACCCTATCTCTGGACTTGTCAAGAAACACCATATCCCTTAGTAGGGCTAGTATATAGCAACGAGCGTACTGATGAACTTGAATCTCATTGACATCCAGAGACAGTGGTTGTCTGATTTGGTCGACAAGTGTAGGTATCAGAATCCTTTGACCTTTTAGCACAGTTTGACAGCGATTTGGAATTTGAATTCCAAGCATTTCACCACACACTTCTGTCCAAGTTTTTTTAGTGGGCCCAACTATTGCCTCACCCTCGATGGGCAACCCCATGATAACTTGCACATCTTGCAATGTGATCGTCATCTCATCATGTGGTAGGTGGAATGTATGAGTCTCTAGGCACCATCACTCTACAAATTGCAGTGATCAATGCATGGTCAAGCTGTATGGATGGGACCAAGTGCAGACCCTCTAGACCAAGCAACCTCACAATAGCAAGGACACGATCATCTACCATAGGACCTTGAAGTGTCAACTCTTCATGGCGACTTCGACAATCCAGTGTGCTAGGAGGATCCTGCAAATATTATGACAATAGATAAAAAATTTATGCAAATATTTAGTATTTATGGCTAATTAGAGTTATGACATGAATGCATAGTACAAGAAAACTCATGCAATTACCTATCCTCCAAGGTTCTACAGCAACTCAAATCGATGTTTAACTTGTTTCATCAATACACTATGATCAATGGGTCCAGGATCTATCGTCATGCTACAAAAAGTTTTTGTATCATATTAGCTATAAATAATAGGTTTGTGTAACGTGCAATATTGATTAGTGACATTGAATAGAGAGAGACTTACACCATATATGGTTTAATATTGTGACATTGAATAGGGAGAGACTTACATCATAGATAGAAAGAAACCTCAATCACTCCAGCTCGGTATTTC
This sequence comes from Quercus robur, assembly GCF_932294415.1. NCBI lineage: Eukaryota > Viridiplantae > Streptophyta > Magnoliopsida > Fagales > Fagaceae > Quercus > Quercus robur. The sequence goes on from NC_065537.1 coordinate 2,082,790, forward strand.
TTAGAGAACTAGAGAATCAAAACTTTTGCAATAATAAAATAAGTACAATTTAGAAGTAGAGGCAAAACACAGCTTGGGGTCAGGGTTTGGTCTCAACCCAAAACCAACCAAAAATGGGTTAATTCTTAGCCCAAAATCAACTTATTGACCATTAGTTGAAGAACCAAACCAAACCAAACCAAACCAATTCAAAGCATGCATAGGCCATGTAGACAAAACAATTACAAAGAATACAAAGAGTTATGTAGAAAACGACAGAGACTTACAAATAACAGAATGGAATCTCTATTTGTAAAACCCCATGCACAATACAGATAAAAATAAATAATTAATAAAAAAGAGTTTGGCAGAAATATATTACAAAAAGAAATCTAAAACTAAACAACTTCAGTTAAAGATTGGATGTAAACACACACTCACACAAGTAGAACTTATCTACTACATTTTACAACTAATCCAATGAATAATTATATTTTATTTCCCAAGGTCTTTGGACCTATTGGCTTCCCCACCTTCATAAACAAGGGGTGGAACATGAGGCCATGGATTCTATCCTATAAGGGTGCCTGAATTGTGTTTGCCCAAGAAAAAATATTTTTCATTACCTCATGGAGATTTTACATATGCTCTTTTTTTCCCCACGAAATACTTAATGAGGCAATTTATAAGGGTCTAGGGCTGGGTCTTGTAGAGAATGATCCTCCTAAAGTGGTGCACTATAGTCTATAGACCATTAGACCCCAGAAAGCTAGTCAAAATGCTCCAAATGCTAAGAGAGAATTTCTACATCCTTTCACGTGGATTAATCATTAATGTGTCCTAGAATTCAGTTCAAAGAGATCTATTCTATAAAAGCACAACAAACTTGAAAGGAAACCTGGCAAAGACACTAGAATAAGATTGGTGACGAGACAGGCACAAGCTGTCTGCATGACAATCTCAGTATAAAACTTAGTTCAATATGTGAGGTCTTGCCAAACCCAACACAGATACATTTTGAATTAAAAGAGGAGGAGAGAGAGGGAGATGGGGGTGGGGGGCGGGGGTGGGGTGGTGAGGGGGGACAAGAGAGGAGTGTTCCAATCACACAAAATAAAAATCAGTAAAAGTCAATCCATACACAGAAGCTTAGTTCGCAGAAAGCAAGAATATATGAATTATGATCACAAGGTAGAATTGAATACCTGTTTGCTTATCAATATTGGTGCCAGTTTTTGAAGGATTTAGCACCCCACAAATATCACAAGCAGACAAACCCTCATCATTATCATAAGTGCATACAGAGCAATGCCAAAGGCCACGCTTAGAAGTTTCTTGCTCTGACTGAGGTGCTTTCCCTGTGACAAAATAAACATCAGAGTTTATACAATGAGAATATGTATATCCATGTTTAACAAAACTGCAATCCGGATCATGAAACATCATATTCCCCAAGTGATCCAACACACTTTAAATACCACGAATGCAGAATCAGTGCAGGATACAGATCGTATAATCACATAGATTTGAGGTACAGTTCCACATAAAAATCATGAATACAATGAATTCAAAACCAATCCACAATAGTCTCCTTCTTTTTATAAGATTATTTACTGTTAGAATTTTCCCCCAAAGACACAGTCCAAACAGAAAAGACTACTTTCATGGCTGCCATCACCCTCCAAATAGCCCTCCAAGGAAAATCTACACTAGAAACCCTTCTCAAAACCTCACAGTACAAACAAACACAAAAAACACCATTTCTGATTCAATTTCTAACACACTTTACCATCCATTTTCAACACATACCTGAGTTAAATACAGAAAATCCAAGAAAAGTAGTAACTGAATCCAACTCCTAATCTTGAACTGGTCTAAGACTAAACATAAGGTTCCTATGCACTACATCACATGATGTTAACCCTAAGTATACCATGCCTTCAGCAAGTTTAAACATTATGCGGATAGCAAAGTGAGGGAAATTTGAAGCTTAATATTATGACTCCAGCTAATATAAATACTTTATTTGGAACAAATATATGTAATAGCACAGTAAAATTGAAATAGCACAGTAAACAAAACAATATTTGTAACCCGCCCCACATCAAAAGCTTCTTGCAAAAATGATAATGAAAAGGAAATGGAAGCCTCTTTTGTTTTGTATGAGGAAAAAATGTCACAAGTCCTATTTGAAGCGGCATTTACATCTGGTAGTACATCCCTTAAACACAAAACCTTAGAATTTGAGGGATGCCCCTGTCTAAGGTGCCACAGCTTACTCATGTCACTAGAGTTCAAAGTAAAATTGACAAAGAATTTGTGTACAGGAAGATGAAAGGAAGGAAGAATAGAATTATAAGTGTTTGAGAAGTTGAATTTTGCAGCAAGTGGAGTCCATTATGAACCTCACCCACATCGATTGGCCTCCAGCATATAAGGTCCTATATGAGGCAGAAATTTGATAGTTTGACAAGACAACATAGGAGTTTTTGAGTAAGCTGACTAACATATAATATATTGAAGGAAAATGTAGGTACACGTAGGACATTTTCAAGGAAAAGGTGGGCTGAAATTCTAACAGACCATATGTGAGTTACCATAGCTATTTCACCATTTGTAAGTTCCACAACACTATGCTTAACAAATGTGATAGTGGTAAATAGAGTTACAGAATGCACAATGTTATTTGTAGCCCCGGTATCCACAACCCATGTATCTCCCCCATATTCATGTCTACTAACCACTTCCTTTTTCCTTTTTTTTCAGAAAATATTGAATGCCTCAAATCACAACTGAAATCAGGACTATGAAAGTTCTGCAAAGAAGGAAAATTACCTGCCATAGAAGTGGAGTTAGTTCCCAACATAGCCAAGAACAATTGACATTGCTCCTGAGTGAATGTAAATGAAGTAGATGCAGAACTAGAATTCATTTCCACAGTGTGACCATTCATTCCACAGTGATTGCAAGTGAGCTTTTCTTTCCCCTTAGAGTTCTTGTTATTTTTGTTTCCTAAAGAAGAAGATACCTTAGTAACTGGGGTTGATGATTCCACACGAGGACTTGAATTGTTTCCCACACTACTACGCCTTTCTTCTTGAATTAGCAAAGAGTACACTTTGTTGATGGGTGGGAGAGGATCCATCAACAAAATTTGTGCCCTAACTTGGGCATAGGAGTCATTAAGACCCATCAAGAATTGCATCACTAAATCTTGATACTGAAGATCATTGAGTTTCTGACCTAAGTTGCAAGTGCAAAATCCACAAGAACACATTGGAAAAGGTCGAAATTTTTGCAATTGATCCCAGAGCACATTCAATTGAGTGAAATATGATGTAATTGATGATTGACCTTGAGTAATTCCAGCAATATCCTTCTGTAATTGAAAAACTCGTGCTCCATTTGCTTGTGAAACTCTTTCCCTAAGGTCATTCCAGATTTCAAGAGCAGTGTCCTTATCGACTATGCTTGTAGCAATCTCTTGAGAAACAGAATTGAGGATCCAAGAAGTAACCATTTTGTCACAGCGAATCCAAGCTTGAATTGCGGAAGATGTTTTAACCACTGGAGATAAGAGAGTCAATGTGCCATCAATAAATCCCAACTTGTTCTTGGCAATCAATGCCATTCGCATTGATCTTGCCCAAGTTGGGTAATTCTCTCCCACAAGAGGTTGATACACAAGCATAGCATCAGGGCTTTCTTCATGGTGCAGGTACAGAGGATTTGATGGATCATCCAAGATGGATGAGCATCGTGTAGAGGACGAAGAAGTTGACATCGAAGCCATTGGAATGGAAGTGTTTTTGACTTACTGCTTTGACAATATATCGAAATCTGATAAGAAAATAACTAATTCTCATTAACTAGCAAAACAAGTTACAACTCTTGTTGTTTCTGTACTCTGTTTAAGAACAGAATAATCAAATTCGTTACGCAGTGATTGTGACAAGAAACTTACTTGGATCAACTTGGTGCTTCCGCCTACTGATCCTGGACATAAATATGACTGAATTGAGAGAGAGAGTGTGTGAAAGAATTGCATATCATAATTGGAAGGTACATTCTCACGCTGTCATGCACTGGTGTTCCTTAATCATTTCCGCGTGACCGAGGAGGGCCCAAGTTCACTTTCCACTCCAGAATAAATAAAAGTAAGTTTCCCCCTTTCCCCTGCGCTCAACAGTTTTCTACGCGTGAAAGCGCGTTTGGTAGCTCCATTTTTGTGAGTCAAAAAATGTTACTTAGGCTAATTTACTTTGCCGAGACCATTCACATTTTGCTACGTCTCAAATTCTAGAATCCCACGAGTTCATAGCCACTAGGCCTCTTTTCTCTTTTGGATTTAATCCTGGCTATTAACTTCTCAGAAAAAAAAAATAGAATTGGGATTTTCGATTTCTTTCATTTTCAATTTATTTTTTACAACAGGAATGTTGTACAAATGCTCCGTTTGACCAACAAGGAAATTCACATGCAGGTTCAAGGAATCCGACTTTAGTCAGTTGTATGCGTGGGTATATGGATATAGGAAGTACACTGTTGTTTTGTAATCTGCTTTGGCGGCTGATGTAATTATTTGTTAAGCAAGATATAAATTTATAAGCTTTTATCCTTTTTTTTTTTTTCTGCAATTTCTTAGAGCATTAGCATTGGGAAATGCTAATGCTAAATCTAAAGGAAATTTAACATTTTTAACTTCAAAACAATCTGCATCAGGGAATGGCAAACAGCACTATTGCAAATTTTTTTGCAATAGTGCTACAGTGCAATTCTATGTTTAGAATTGCACTGTAGCAAGTATTGTATCAAAAATAATATATTTTATGTGTTTCCCCCTAAAACTTCTCTCTCATGAATTCATTCTGTGCGGGCTCTCCTCTCTCTCTATTCATTCTCTGTTTCTCATCTGCTCTCTCCTCATCTCTGAAGCTTCATCTCCGAAATGTCTATGTGACCATCTCCGAAATTTCTGGACCCATCTCCATCTCTATCTCCGAAATTTCTCACCCGATTCACCCTCACCCATCTCCATCGCTGACCCTCACCCATTCACCGATTCACCCTCACCGATTCACCCTCACCCTCACCTCACCCGGTCACCGATTCACCCTCACCCTAACCTCACCCATTCACCGATTCACCCTCACCCATTCATCCTCACCCATCTCCATCTCTGAAGCTTCACCCTCACCCATTCACTGATTCACCCTCACCTCACCCATTCACCCTCACCGATTCACCCTCACCCTCACCCATCTTAACCGATTCACCCTCACCCATTCTCAAGGGTTTTTAGGTTTGGGTTCAGATTTTGCAAAAACGAAGCTCCGTCGATGTTGGGGGATTCAGCTCCGTCGGTGTTGGTGCTGACTGTAAGGTGGGTTTTGATCAATGTAGAGTTTTTGTGTTTGTGTTTCTTTTCTCTCTCTGCAAGAAAAAGAGGGATTCAGCTTGTGTTTGTGTTTGGGTTTTGATAAAAGAATTGTTGTTGATGTTTGCAGAGTTTTTGTTGTTGATTTAGCATCTTCGAGACCGTAAGCTCGAGTTCATCTTCAGAAAGTTTGCTCGGTTCATCTTCAATTACTAGTAAGTATCTCTCTCTATCTATTTCTCTCCCTTCTCTCTATTCTCTTTGTTTCTGTAGCCCTCTGTAAAACCGTTCTTTGATAAGCCTTTTTTTTTCCTCCTGTGTAATACATGACTAGTTTAGTAATATTAAACCAAAATTTTGCTGGGAGCATCAAAACCAAATTTATTATTATAAACATACATAATCACAATGATGCTGGGAGCATCAAAACCAAATTCATTTGAGATTATTTGGTTTTAATGCTCCCTACATCACACAACACTTAGTGTCGAAATTAACATGTGACTGTATTTCTATTAGGTCCGATTTTATTCATGACATGCCAAGCAAGTCCAGCAAAAAGTTAAGCATTAATATTTGGTTGTGTACAGGGCTAGTATTTCTGTCACAGGATATTACTGTAATATACTTGAAATATGTTGATTAGGAGCTGTCAATATATATTGTTTTGATTAGGAGTTGTCAACATATATTGTAGGATATTGCTATATGTGAGAAGTTGTCACCAAAATATTATGATTAGCTTATACTAATTGTAAAGACACAAATAAGAATTGACTTCATATACTAACTATTTTAAGTTCCCTATTTAAAAGGGATGGTTAGGCAAGAAGACTATGACCAATATGGTGATTTCTTACAAGCTGATTCTGATTTTGTGGAACCATTTTTAAGTGGGTCTCAAAATCCTTCAATGCCCATCCAGTCTTTACCAGAAGTTGAAATTGTCACCTCTAAACGTGGTGCCAACTTCAGTGCAGATGAGGACCTCCTCCTCATCGCTGCATGGCTTAACATTGGCATGGATGCTGTGCATGGTACTGACCAAAAGAGTGACAAATTTTGGACAAAAATTTGGGAATTTTTTTGCGCGAACAATACTTACGGAACCACACGTTTTAGTACCTCCCTATCAAGTCGATGGGGAAATATTAATAGGGAGACAAGTAGGTTTGCTGGGTTCATGGCTAAAGTTGAAGCTCGAGATAAAAGTGGTACAACTAACGAGGACAAGGTATAAATTATATTACAATGATGTCACAATATTAATTTCCTTTATAGTTTCAAGACTCTAATTATTTTATTTTTAAAAAAAAACTTTAGTTGAAAGAGGCAAAGGAACTATATAAAGCTACACCAAATCCAACATCCGGCAAATACCTAGCTTTTGCTTATGAACATTGTTGGGTTGTGTTGAAAAACCAACCAAAGTGGAGTATACTTAAGGAAAGATCAAAAAGGCTCCCTCAAACTCCAAGTTCAATCAATCAAGTTGATAGTAATGATGATGACACAGTGGTACTAGAGAGACCAATTGGTAGAAAAGCCGAAAAGGCTAAGCGAAAGAGGCCAGATGATGATAAGGGTTTTGATGATTATTTGGCCAAAAAATTGCAATATATTTAGGCATCACATGAACAAGACAAAGAGGCTCTTCGCATCAAAGCGGAAAAGCTTCGTCTTAAAACTATTAGGGAGGAGGGAAGAATAATAACCAAGGATACAAGTGGCATGAATGACAAAGAAAGACTTTATTTTGAAAATCTCAAGGATCAAATCCTTGCAAGACAAGTTGGAGTTGACCTAAGGAACATGTAGATGTCTTGTTGTAACCTTATTTTGGTAGTAAATTATATTAGGGTTGGGTTTGGCATATGTAGATGCCATTTTGTAAGTAACCTTATTTTGGTAGTGGCTTATTTTAAGCGTAGGTTTGGAACATATAGGTGATGTATTGTTCCAACTTGATCAATTTGCAGTAGATTGTGCCACTTATGTAATCACATCATTTTTGTTTATATGAAAAACTTATGTATTTTCTATGTTTGATATCATATCTTCTACCAATTGGTTGTTCCAACTTTAAGTTTGTTTTCAGTTTTATACTTCTGTTTAATTTTTTCTGATAGTTATTTGCCTGCTGGTATCTATTTTAAGTCTGTTTAATTCTGTTTTAAGGGTGTTTCTTTGGCTGTTTATGATAGTTAAGTTTGCTGGCTGTTTATGTGGCTGTTTTACTGCTGTTTGTGTGGCTGTTTGGTGAGATTAGAAGCACTATGTCATGTACCACTTAATTATTTTTTTGGTGTGGCTGTTTGAAAGGGAAGGGGAATTCGTCATGGTTTTTAGCTTTCACACTTTCACACCAGCTGACACTTTCACGCTTTCACACTTTCACACCAGCTATGTCATGTACCACTTTCACACCAGCATTATTCTATTTGTTGGAGCCATGCAATTGAGACAAACAGGACCAACATTGGAAACCTTACCTCCAACTAAAAGATTGATTAGAAAGTGGGTCCACAACTTTGATCTCTTTACACACTTATATTCTTTTACTTTTTGTTTGGGTTTGTTTCTTAAGGACTAGTAGAGATCATAGATGCTAGCAATGTTAACATGAATTTTATAAGTCATATGAATCTTATGAGTTATTCCACCTTATTTCCTGTTTATAACCATCTTAGTAAATAAGATAGAGAAGAATGGAGACTTTTCCTTTTGGGCATTTTGCGTTAGACCATTTTTTCTTAGCAAGAGAATAATTTTGTGGACTTGTTGAGGCCTTAGGCTTTTCTTTGTGAAGGGTATTTAACAGAACAAGAAGGGAGAATAAGGCACTTCACTATCCCAAGTCACAGGGCTCGCCTTGGTAGACCCTTTTGTCCATAGAGGTTTCATTCTATCTGTCCTTTTTTTTTTTGTTTGCCTGTATTTTTTTTGCCACAATTCTTGTTTTGTCATAGATTTATCATTTACTTGAGAGAATTGGAGCTGGGATTTTCCTTTCATATAAATAAATATATATATATATATATATGTATATTTTTTTTTTCAGTTGTTATAAATTTTTTATTGGATGAATTATACTACTGAGAATTACTAAATAAACATAATATGGGGTGACCATCTTTGGTCCTTGATGCTACCAATTTGGGCAGAAAAAGTTTACTATCCAACTAATTGCGTTGCTGGGAAATGGGAATTGTGTCTCCTTATTCAATGTAGTAGTTATAACTACTTATAACTACATTTTCTTAGCAATAAATGTAGTAGGTATAACTTATCTATAGGGGTTAGTAGATCCACCACAGTTCTATGCACATGAAACTTCAAAAGATGGCAATTGATAGTGGGGTCCTAATTAAATTCAAAAGTTGCCATATGAAAGAAAAACCATAAGGCATTCCCAATTAAAAATGTTCTACCAATGGATAAATTATCATTTTTTATGTACATAACCTTATGTTTGGATGGGGAATTGATGAGAACATAGAATAGGAGTAGGAAAAAGTGATCAGAATATTGAGGAAAAAAATAGGCACAGATGTCAATAAATCTTAGAGCAAATTACATTTTAAACCCTGTTCTTCATAGGTGGTTCAAATTAAACCCTAAAAATTAGAAATTATAAAGTTCTTATTTGTTAATGTTATATGCTGAAGGCTACTTGGAAGTTTTTGAATTTTGGAACTTAGTAATGTCACAGGGCAAAAAACGCAATGTGATCATGAGCCAAAATTTTGATGAATTTGATATTGACTTATTGACAGGGCAATATTCCACTAGAAAAGCCTTCCCTGCTACTTAGAGTGTACAATAGATTATGACTTGTTGGCTTAGTCAAGTGTTATGTTTGTGTTGTTGTTTACTTTTCTGCTGCAGAAATGACTGCCCTGTGTAAATGAAATGTGTTTATTACAACTACTTAAATAAATAAAAAAAGTTTAATTAGTTTTCAAATCATAGAGCCCCAACGGTTTACACCTATTTAAGCCAACATTTCGTGTAATCAATGTTTGTTATTGTTTTAATGGTTATATTATGTTGAGCTTTAAAAAGTGATATTGTGGTCCTTTCATTGATACCTATGTTTCGTAAAAGCTCTTGTTGATTAAAGTGATAATCCATTTCTATTTTAATATAATTCCTTTTTAGTTCGGCCTGAAGTTTGTGTCTAATGAGTTGTATTTGACGCTTAAAGCTATAACACACTTTGGAAAAGGTTTGCTAAATCACGTGAACTTTGTTTAAAGATCTCTAATGATGCCTTGATGCCTTTGTCTTTGTCTGAGGAGGTAATAGTTATCACCAGCAAGTTGTATAAAAATGGAAACTTCTGAGCTTTCAGTTACTTGCTAAGGTGTTTTAGCCCAATAAAGAGAACTGGTCCACCTGTTTTTGATTCATATTGTAGTAAGTGGTTGTGGATTGTCCATCCAAAAACTTAACTAAGCCTTATCCTTAATAGATACCCTTTGAGCTCATCTTAACAAATTAAGTGATGAGTGGGCATTAAGTGATTCACATAGGTGTCCCTTCCTTCATCCAAAATAAGTGATTATGTTGATTTTCTAATATAACTGTTGTAGCTTTTATGGTTAAGTGGCTGTTTAAGTGGCTGTTTAGGTGGCTGTCCACAAAAAGGTAAATTCAAATGTTTAATGTGGCTGTTTTATGTCTGTTTCAGTGGCAGAATTTGTCAAAATCTGTTATGGGGCTGTTTTAAGTATGTTTTAAGCTATTTAAGTGAGATAATTTCCTGTTCAATAATGGTGATAAATTCCTAACATTGTTGTCTTGAAGGTTGTCTCTATGGGTCGCTCTCTTTTCAAAAAGTTGCTTTTTGACGACTCAGACGAGGATGAGATAATGAGGCGAATTCTTAAGGGTTCAACTAAACAACGTAAACGTCGTCGGTATGTCGAACGTGATCGTTTGGCAGGCCATAAAAGACTTTATCTCGACTACTTTTCCGACACACCAGTGTATCCTCCTAATTTATTTCGGAGGAGATTTCAGATGAGTCGGAATCTTTTTCTTCGTATTCAGCATGAGGTATAGGCATATGAATCTTACTTTATCCAAAAAAGAGATAATGCCCAAAAATGGGGTTTATCCTCTCTTCAAAAGATAACAGCTGCACTTAGGATGCTTGCGTATGGAGTTACAGCTGATTTTATGGATGAGTATGTGCGAATTGGAGAATCCACTGCAATGAAAAGTCTGAAAAAATTTGTTAAAGCGGTGGTTGATATTTTCTCCAAGGAATACTTGAGGTCTCCAAACAACGAAGACATTGCTAGACTTTTAGCCAATGGGGAAAGACGTGGATTTCCAGGGATGCTAGGGAGCATTGATTGCATGCATTGGAAATGGAAAAATTGTCCGGTTGCATGGAAAGGTCAGTATTCTGGTCACATTCGTGAGCCAACCATTGTTTTGGAAGCAGTAGCATCATTTGATCTTTGGATATGGCATGCATTTTTTGGGTTACCTGGGTCAAATAATGACATTAATGTATTAGAACGGTCTCCTATATTTTCTGAGCTCGAACACGGACGTGCTCCTGCAGTTAATTACTCAATCAATGGTCATGAGTTTACAATGGGATACTACCTTGCCGATGGCATATATCCGAAGTGGTCAACATTCGTTAAAACAATTCCATCTCCACGAGGACACAAACACAAATTATTTGCAAAAGCCTAAGAGGTGAATAGGAAAGATGTAGAGCGTGCATTTGGAGTGCTTCAAGCAAGATTTGCAATTGTGCGTGGACCTGCAAGATTTTTCCATAGTGAAACACTTCAAGACATCATGAAAGCATGTGTAATTCTTCATAACATGATCGTTGAGGATAAACGAGATGTAAATGAAGCGGTGGAATTAGATTATGAGCAAGTTAATGACAATCCTACTATACAACTGTCACGAGAGAACACAAATACATTTACGGAGTTCATTGAAACCCATCAATGTATTCGAGACCATAAAAATCATTTTCAACTCCAATCAGACCTCATTGAGCATTTATGGCAATTACAAGGGGAGTTGTAGGAATTTAGTAAGTGTGTGAGTTATGCGTGTGGTGTTTTATTGTAATTTGATATATGTATGAATCTTCTAAAGACAACATTGGTAGTTATGTATGTGGATTCTATCTATATATATGTATGTGGATTTTTGGCAAGTTGTATGTATATATATGTATGTGAATTTAGGTTGAGTATATTGATATTTGGCAAATTCTTTCTATAAAGAAAAATTGGCAGGTTCTATATGTGTGTGTGTGGATCATTGACAGGTTCTATATGTGTGTGTGTGGATCAGAAAAATTGGCAGGTTCTATATGTGTGTGTATGTATTTGGCAGGTTGAATTTGACAGGTTCTATATGTGTGTGTGGATCAGAAAAATTGGCAGGTTCTATATGTGTGTGTATGTATTTGATAGGTTCTATATGTGTGTGTGGATCAGAAAAATTGGCAGGTTCTATGTGTGTGCATGTATTTGGCAGCTTGTTTGAATAGTTGTTGAATTTGACAAAAAAAAAAAAAAAACATTTGCTGGAAAGAAATGATGAAGGCCAGGGAAAGATATTTGATATGTTCTTTGGAATAGACGTTGAATTTGACCCCAAAAAAAAAAAATGGTTTGCTGGAAAGAAATTATATAAATGGTTGTGGTGCTTTAAAATCCCTACCAATGTCCAATTGTACATGTCTGGAATATGCAACTATTGAGAGTTGTAGTTCTTTGATGTTCATTTCAAAACGCCAGCTACCTCCAACTTTGAAAAGTCTAGTGATAAATGATTGCAAGAATTTGCAATTTTTGATAGACGAGGGAGAGGCTTCTTCTTTATTATTGAAAGAGGAGAGTATTAACAGTAATGCATCTCTTCTTGAGCACTTGGTTATTTAAAGGCCAAGAAAGAAATGTGATTGCTGGAAATCTCATAATTGTACTGTTGAAAAAAATTGGCTGTTGGAACTTGGAAAGCCCAGGAAAGAAATTGGCAGTTGGAAAGAAAGTGACCGTTGGAATCACCAAAATCTGAAAAAAAAAATTGACAGTTGAAAGAAATAATAAAGTAAGTTTAAAAAAATAATATTTTAATACAAATAGAAGTTTGGGATGCGAAGAATTGACAGTTGAAAGAAATAATAAAGTAAGTTTAAAAAAATAATATTTTAATACAAATAGAAGTTTGGAATGTGGAGGTATTGTAAAATAAGATGGTATAAATGATAAAGTGGTTTTTAGAATTGTAAAATAGAATAGCATTAGCATTTTCCAATGCTAATGCTCTTACATGCCACCAACATTGGGCAGCTCTGTGAGGGCCCTCCAGACCTCTGAATCAAAATTATTGATGATGTAGAAAGAACTATGTATATATTATGATTAAATGTGCTAGTCTTTAATGGGAAATACTAGTAAAAAGGCTTAAGTTGTTACAAATCTAAAGTGCAGGTGTTAAATTGTTCAAATAAAAAATACAAGGATCAAATTGACAGTGAGTTTTAAATCCAGGTTGACATTTGTATAAACCTCCTTATTTTAATAGGAGTAAACCTCAAGAATTGGTTAAATGAATTCTAAGGAGGCTATAGTTTATGTTCTAGAGATGGTCTATTGATCTCTAATATCTGATTCGAAATTAACAGTGGGCCATTCAATACTACAAATATGTTCCCCTCCTGACCAGAAGGATTGAGCAAATGACATCTATCTTCTTATTTTTGCATAATTATAAATAACTTTGTTTTTTTAAAGTATCAAACCAAGATAACAGTTCCATTAAGGTCTAACAAATGTAAACAAATGCAATCTGGCATTGAATTTCCTTCATGACTAATATCCTAAGCCCTAGAATTAAAGCTTTACTAGTATGATGAATAAACATGATCATCCTACAAAAAACTAGCAAGCTACGGTAGAGAGGCTTGACTAATAACCTGACATGCAAATTTGAATAGCAATGATAAATAGGTTTATCTATATCTATATCTATATATATATAATTGCAGAAACTGAGAGAAAATGAGTTCCTAGAATTAAGGAGGTAACGACAAATAGGAAAAGTCCCTACCTAAAATTTAGACATGTGTAACTTTTAGGTATGTGTAACTTTAAAAAGCGATACATTATATTGTTTGACAACGCTATAACACCGTTTAAAAGTAATAAATTGTAATTTTTCGCTACATTAAAACACTGTTTGGAACCCTTATTGGTATAAAAGGAAATTAACTGCTTAAGACATAAAAAAGGAAGATAGCTACACGGAAAAAAAAAGGAGAAAGAGAGACCGAGAGACAGAGAAATAGAGAGGCAGAGAACGCAGAAGGAGAGAGAGATCGAGAGATCAAAAACTACACGCTCTAAAAATTGAAACTCAAAACACACAATCATCCATTCTTTCCATTTGTTAACACAAACGGCCAAAAGAAAAGATTTTCCCTGCCAATGAAAAAGAAATAACAGAAGCCCATTGACATATTTCCACGGTTTGCAATCAAGAATGAAAAGAAGTCTCTCACTTTCCTGTCAGATTTCTTCATCTAACTATCCATTAATTTCTTTCACCGGTGAGTTTTTATCTTCGATTTAAGTTTGTTTATTAATTATGATTAGGTTTTGATATTTTGTTTGGATTGTTTTCAATTTTGGTATTTTAATTAAGTTTTTCTATTCGCTTTTCAGTTTGACATTCTCATCTGCACGCCCTCAAGTTCAACCAGGTACCAATTTCGAATCGATCAGATTCCAGATCGTTTAGATCTACTTTGATTTTTTTTCGTTTTTGTCAGATCTAGGGTTTGTAATCTGCTCTTTGGATGAATATATTGCTTTTGTTTATTGGTGGTATTAGTACTCTACTTTGAATATTCCGATTTCAATGTATTTCTCCCTGAACTGTTCACATTCTAGATTTCGGAATCGGAATGATTGTGTTAGTGAAATAAGCTGCATCACTTCCCAATGAAAACTTCAAAGTCACTGTAACTGAGACATGCTCTTCCACCTTGTTTCGTTTCTTCTCTGTAACTCCATACACACATGGTCAGAATAGCGTGGTTAATTTCCCTCTTTCGAATACTCTCTCTGATGATTTGGCCCACTTTTTAACTGTTTGCATGTTCCGTTCCAGACCAATAGACAGAGGAAAAAAGAAAATCCAAAAGGTTTGGCTACCTTTTTCCCTAATTTCCCATATAGTTGCTTTATAGATAAAATAGAAAAATTTATTATTGAAATCCATGACAGTTTGGCCATGTAATCCATAGAAAGTTTGGTGGTAAATCACTATTTCTATCTCCTCATAATCATTTTTTCTCTTCTTGGAAGAATATGAAACTTAATCTTAAAATGAACTTTTAGACTCTAATTCTTATAGGGCTCCCAAGTTGGAACCCTTCTATATTTTTCTCTATAAAATTGAATGACAATGGCCTTTAAGATTATGTATTTGAAAGTTAGGGGAACTATTATGTACTCTATAATGAATAGGAACTATTTGTGGTGCTTTCTGATAGCTTAAGCTTCTAGAGATAGTTGTGTAAAGCTTATTTGATTGCTAAAAAGAGTTTCTTAAATTGCCAGAATGTGTTTTGAATTTGTTTCTCAATATTGCTTCCTGAACATCTACAGGGCTTGATGATTAGTGAATAAAATTGAAATGCATCTTACATGATATTATAATGAATATGGATAATTCAAGTCATTTTGCAACAACGTATGTGAAATCTAACAGCATCTGATGTCCATAACTAGATTCTATAAGCAGCAAACCATACATTTGATTGGATTTGTGAATGCTAAATATGTGCTCTTTAATGAACAGGAACTAGATTCTCTCGACATTATTAGACTTTTCACTTTTGTTAGGTGCAAACTGGAATTTTGTGTATGGACATGATGCTATAGATTTCTGGTGGGCATCAGTATAGCCAATTCATATTTCATGGGGCTGGTATCTCACCCTTTCAATTGCCAGGTGCTCTATACAAAGGTCTGTTGTAATAAAGCTTTAGCATTTTTTTAAAAGCATGTTGAGTATGTTACTTTTGAGAAAACTGGTAGTAATAATGCCTTTATTTGTTTAATGACAGGCATATATTAATTTTGAAATATCAAAGGGTGTGGTTGAATGGATCAGAGAGCTTGATGAGAGACTTATAGACATATTAAAGCATTTGAAGGTCTGGATAAGCCATAAAAAGTTGGAGGTTACTTTTAACTTTGTGCCAAGATAGAGTAAACCACTCAAATTTCTTATATTGGTGTACTGTTTTAAGAGATTTGAGCTTTTATAGGACTTTGAACTTCTGTTAATATTCATGTATTACTTAAGGTTTTTTTTTTTTGTATGGAAACTTCCATATGGATCTAACATTTCTTTATTGTTATATTTTTTTTAATTATGTTTTAATTACTTGAATTTTTTCCTTGAATTAGAAGCATATAAGTTTGTGAACGTATAAGAAATCTTACTTTGTTCTGTATAACCAAATTTGTAGTCCAACTTGCAACAGATTTTGATTGCAAGGAGATATGGGTACACTTTTTGCAATTTCATATTCTGCCTTGCTGTTACAACTCCCCATACACTTTCAATAACGCAATGAATCTATGTAAAAAAAAAAAAAAAAAACAATCGGTGTATTATTTACTGGAGATTATGATCAAACTTTATGGTTTATATGCATTTATGATTTTTTATTTATTTAAATTTTATAGTTTCTTATCAAGCTTCTGAGATACATTTACTTTGTGCAGTATATAAGTGTTGGGGTTGAATGAAATCTACAAAGGTCTATATTTATTCCTCACAAAAGGGACATGATAGGTGAAAAATAAGAAGGGAAAAAAATATTTGGTTGATTGGAAAGGAGCAAGAACAAAAAGAACAACTGAGATATGAAAAGAGCATTAAGCACATAACCACACAAAAAACAATGTAGAGGCACATTGGAATTCAAAAGGAAAAAAAAGTTAGCTGATGCTGAATCAACATCTTCAAATGCACTTGGTTGGATTGTTTTAGATTTAGATATTTGAGTTAGATTTGGTTAAATTAGTTTTTGGTATCTGCCTATGGTGTTTGTAATTAGATTTGTAAATGGAGATATGTGTTAGGTGTGTAGTACGTGGTAAAAGTGTATTTAAATATTATTAAAAAAAATTTCTTTCTAATAAATATAAATAAAAAGTTTCCCGCACATAGTGCGGGTTAAAAAGCTAGTTTATATAAAGAAACAGCAGCCAATTACTATGTTATACTGAAATATTCCCAAACAAACACAGCTCAGAAAATGCTGCATAACATCCAAATACTGTGACTTTCCATTATCCCTAAACAGCAAATCACTCCCCATCTACTTCTTTGTCAGCCTTCTGTTCCAGGGTAGCCTTAGTGTCACTTTGTTTTGGGATTTCCTGTATTCTCACATATGGTTTCCTGGTCAATGTTTCTCCTCTCAGAGCAGCAACATAACGGTCGTTTGTGTCCTCTTTGCGCTGCAGCTCTCCAAGGTATTCTGCCAGTCTCTCTTGATTCACTTTCCCCATCATCTGATTGATTTGCAATTTCAAACAATTGAATTGTCATGATGTTCTTCCACTTTGGAAAGAAAATGCTTCAATGAAACAACCTCAAAATTGAGAACCTCATTGACTAAACAGTTGCAGTGAGAACTTAAAGAATGCACAATCCTTTAAGTATATCAAATTAGAAATGAATTGGGAGAATATCACCCACATACAAATACACTTAAAGCAAAAGACACAAATTAACTCCCAGCTATATTATTAAAAACTACTTATGTAAATCATAGTCGATTATAATACTTGTGTTCCTAATCTATAAGTCAAGAGAAGATGAATTAATTGACACAAAACTTAGGTACAATTCCTTAAATTCTATACCCAAGGTTCCTCAACGTTGCATTTACCAACCAATACAAATAGTGTTATCGTTTTCCAAGGAAAATTAAATTCAATGATTTAACTTATTGGCCAATGCAACCACATGGGTTGAATTTAGTTGGGTATTACAACTAAGTTTTACCTCAGACATGAAAACCCATGTAATGAATCTTACGTTATAGATCCATGTAAGTTTTTATTATCCCAATCCCTAAACTCAAATAAATCTTATTTTGCAAGGTGTGTCTGATAGTATCCAATACAAGATGTATTGAAATGTTGTAATACAAAATTTAAAAAGGAAATAAAGTTAACATTTGGGATATGTTTGACAAGTATTGCATTTGGTAGGAAACAAAGATTACTGGACAAATATACATGCATGAAACATATAAGGGTTGGTTTATAAGTATCAAATGCTCCATTGAATCTCAGCCTCCACAAAAAATCGGGATGGAGCTCAAGGCCAATTAACCCCCATAAGATTTTTTTTTCCTTAATGATTTCAATTTTGAAACTTTTTTTTTTTTTTTTAATTTTAATTTTTGATAGGTAACAACAAATATTTTATTAAGAAAAAACTAGCCAACCTGAGCACATTGGGGATGTACTGTGGGGGCAAAAATCAAGGACCAAAATTACAATGATCAAGTAAAGCCAAAAGGGAAAAACAAGAAAATGCGACAAAGCCACACTCCAAACAAGGAGAGTATGCAAGAAAAAAGACTTAATCTCTAACAAGAACCGTTCACATCCCTCAAAGTATCTAGCCTTCCTTTCTCTCCAAATATAGCACATCAAGCAATGCGGCACAAGTCTCCAAAAAACTAATTGCGATGTCGCCCGAATTTACCTTGCTAAGACTCAAACAACTCAAATACTATAAGAGGCATAACCCAATGGAGTCCAAACACCAAAGACTACAACTTAGAAGCTATGGGGCACTAAAGCAGAAGATGATCCGCCAACTCCCTATATCTCTTACACATATAGCACCAATCAAGAACAATAATCCCTCTTATCAGATGTAAGAATCTTACCTAAAGAGGCTGACCATGAAAAGAAAGTCACCCTTGTAGGGACCTTCGATTGCCACACCAACCTCCAAGGGAAGGAGAGAGTAGGAGGGTAGAAAGAAAGATAGAAAAAATTATTCATAACTAATAACTAATGTGACATTCACAATCCCTCTCATTCTCAGACACATCAAAATCATAAATCTAAGAATTTTGATTTTTTTTTTTTATTTATTGGCACCAGATGTCCAGAGCAAAGCCCCGACTAATCATGGGGATGCCCAGGCCCTCAGCAAGGAGTTTCTCGGAAGTGCACCTCGGGTAATTCAAGGGGCAATTAAATAAATCTAAGAATTTTGATATCAAACGATAAAAAGCCCAACAACCCAAAAAGCAAAACGATTAATGAAATGATGGGCATAGAAAGATTTCAAAGAGAACAGAAAGCGTATTATGATCCTAAACTTAGGTATAGTTCAATAGATACTGCACCTTAGGTTCCCCAATATTGCAATAATCAATGCAATACAAATAATGTTTTTTTTTTCTCCCCCAAGAACAATTAAATTCAATGATATAACTTATTAGCCAATGCAAAATTGTAACCACATGGTTGAATTTAATCAGAGAACCTAAGGTTCTACACTTACAAAACGTACCCAAATTTTACCCAGGTCGATAAACCCCATGCAAAGAACCTTTTGTTTATAGACCCATGTAAGTTCTTCATCCCAATTCCTAAACCTTAAAACAAGTCCTATTTTGCAAGAAATAAAGTTCACATTTGGGATATGTTTGACAAGTATTGTATTGGGTTGGTTTTAGAAGAACCAAAATGTTACATTGAATCTCAGCCTCCACACAAAATCAGAATCTAAGAATTAATGTCACAACCCAACAAAAGCATAAAATCTAAGAATTTCCCATACCAAATGATAAAAAAGCACAACAACCCAACAAGCAAAACGACGAATTGAAATGATTCAAAGAGAAGAGAAAGCGTGCGTACGAGAGAATCGGGGCGAGCGGTCTGGCGAAGACGAGCTTCGAGCTCAGGGTTGTGTTTGTTGGTGAACTGCATGACTCCGTAGCCGATGACTCCAGGAACGACGCCGCATATGGTAGCGAAGGCTATGAAGAATGGCTTCGACTCCCTCGTCCTCCTCACCAACCACCTCCACGACGTGCTCTTCTCCCACAGTAACGACATTTCTACCAAATCTGTCTCTGTCTCTGTCTGTCTCTCAATTTTCTCGACCTATTCCGACCAATTACTACATGGGCTTTCTATTTTTGTTTTGGGCCCCCCTTAGATTTGGTGGGCTGATATTTGGGCCATTAGGCTCCTTTGATCAGGCCCAATAGGACTAGTCTTTCTAGCCTCCCACAATACATTACAAATCTAAAGGTTTGTTCAATATCATGTAATTTAAAATTTTATATGATGTCATACTTTATACATGATTAGAATATAAAAAATAAAAACTAAATGGTGAGAATATTTCTAGTGCAATTGATAGATTTTTTTTTTTTTCCTTTTTTCTTTTTTTGTGTGTTTTGGATGGAATCTGCATTTGAGAGAAGGGAGAGAGTTACCTCCTATTAATTATTTATTTTCAGGAAAAAAACAAAGTGGGTTATATCCTTGACACTATATATATATATATATATTACAGAGAAGTAATTTAAACCTTGAACATTTTCGTGGAAAATTATAAGAGATAAATTGAAGTACAAGATTAATGGCATATATAGGTGTGTTGTTAGGGTTATTTAAAATTATGTTTTTACAATCTCATTTGTATGAGATTTACCAAAGATATTAGATATCACACACCTTGACAGTCCACATGGCATCTAATAATATGTTAGATGACTCGTGGTGTATGATTGGTGGTACTGCATACACTTTTTCTACTGGCATATAAATTGGACATTCGTGTAATATTTTTATTGAGGTTCAATTAAATACACTTCCAATAGTTTTTCATTTCATTTTATTTTTTGATTCTCTCTAAGGGCCCGTTTGGATTGAGTGGAGAAGGAAGGGAAGTAAAGTAGAATACTAAAGTTAGCTAAAAATAGACTAATTTAGGCCAAATCTATTTTACTCTACTCTACTTCCCCTTCCTCCTCCTCAATCCAAACAGACCATAAGTTTTCTTTAATGTTTGACAAGATATGAAAACAATAGTGTCCCAGTGCAGTATGGCCTTGGATTTCCTTCATGACTGGTGTCCTAATTCTCAGGCCTAGAATTGAAACTTTACTCGTGTGATGTATAACATGATCATCCTACAAATACCAACAAGCAAACAACAGAGAATTGTTTTGATTAATAAAACAGATATGCAAAATTTGAATAGCAACAATCAATAAATAAATTTATTTATAAAAAAAAATCAATAAACAGATTTGGCTATAACCATTATTCCTAAGCAATCAATCACTCTATTACACTGAAATATTAGCAAACAAACACAGCCCAGAAAATGCTGCATAACATCCAATAACATTGAAACTTTCCAATATTCCTAAGCAATGAATCACTCCAGGTTAATATGTGGGTTCCTAGTCAATGTTTCCCCTCTTAGAGCATCAAGATAACGGTCGGTTATGTCCTCTTCGCGCTCCAGCTCTCCAAGGAATTCTGCCAGTCTATGTCGATTCACTTTCGCCATTTTCTGATTGATTCACAAATATCAAGCAATCAAAAATTGACAGTAATAGGGATTATGGCAAAATTTAAGTATAATTTCTTATATGCTTCCCCCCACCCCCCCCCCCCCCCCCCTCCCCCTCCCCCTCCGAAGCAATTCCTTAATTATTGTACCTTTTTCTTAAGAATAAAGACACTTCTTTTTTATTTAATTAATAACAAGAAAATTTGCAACATAACAGTCATGAAAGTCTAGTAGAACAAACTCCATCCAAACAAAAATTAGAAAAGAAATCCTAGCTCTCTTGCCTAAGGCATGAGCTAAAGCTATTGTACCTTAGGTTCATCGATGTTATATTGACTAACACAATACAAAGAATGTTATTTTTTCTAAGAAGAGTTAAAACCCATGAAATGAACCTTTTGTTAAAGATCCACGTAAGTTTTTTATCCCAATCCCTACCTTAAAGAAGTCTCATTTAGCAAGGTGTTTCCAAGAGTATCCAATCCAAATAGTATTGAAATGTTGTAATACAATATTTGGAAAATGAAATAAAATTAACATTTGAGATATGTTTGACAAGTATTGTATTGGGTAGTTAACAAAGATTACTAGCCAAAATAACATATGGTCATAAAAGTACCTAATGTTACATTGAATCTCAACCACTTGTTTAATAACAATGTCACAATTTTACAATCAGAAAAAATCCCTCTCAATCTCATCAGTCTGAGACACAGAAAAATCAATGTTATATTGTATTATATATCAACTGATTAAAGCCCAAAACCCAACAAGCAAAGAGAAACGTTGAATGAATTGATTTTGGGATAGAAAGAGAAAAGCGTACGAGGGAATTGGATCGAACATTCTGGCGGAGATGGGCTTCGAGCGCAGGGTGGCCTGTGCTTGTGAACTGCATGGGCCTCTCCCTTTTAATGGTGGTTTTTCAATTTTTGTTTTGGGTTTATGAGCCATTCACAAGTTTTATAAGTCTTGTTTTGGGCCACAAAATATATAGACCTCAAATCCAATTCATCGCAAGTGAATATCTTTGGTTGGTGTTTTTTTTTTTTTTTTTGGTAACAAGGAAATTTCATTAATATTTTAAAAAATATATTATTTCTCTTAAATTATATCTCTTGTAATCATATGGGATTTAAAATTGAAGCCATATCTAGATTAAAAACGAAAAAGGATTATCTATCTAAAATTGATCCATTTTATAGTAAAAATTATATATTATAAATCTAAATTGTATCTAATGCCACATCATTTAAAATTTTAAATAATGTCAGAGTTTGTAAACTGTTTGAATCAATAAATAAAAACTAAATGGCGAGTATATTTTTAGTCTAATGGAGAAAATCTTGTTCTGCCATAACTGCATTTGAGTGAAGAGAGATAATTACTTATTATTTGCTATGTGTTTTCAAAGGATTAAAGGAAAAAACCAAGTGGTTTATAGCCTTGATTATATATAATTCAATAGTTGTAGATGATGGATTTAAACTCTAAACATCCACTACTGTTGGCTGAGTTTCTCCTATGTCAAGAGATTAATGAAGCCTGCCTGCCTAGTTGAGCTAAAGAGATATTTGAACACAATAAGTTTAGGGGCAATATTTTTTTCTCAGTATTAACATGGTTTATTGTGATTAGTACATAATAAAAATGACAACGATAGACCTAAATGTAGGTGACGTTACACCAATCACAAAAGGTCATTACAACATTTTTTTTTTTTTTTTTTAATTTGACAATTACAACAATGAAAGAGAATGATTTAAACTTTGGACATTTCCATTGAAAGCACTAAGAGGTGTTTGTTAAGCAACAAGACTCTTGGGTTCATATGTGTGTGAGTGTATATATATATATATATATATATATGGAAAAAGATACACCAAACTTCTGGTTGAGTTTCTCATATGTCAAGAAAATTATGTAGCCCACAAAAATGAATAGTCTCTACCTAGTTGAGTTGAAGAGTTTTATCCATATATTTGAAATAATAAGTTTAGGGACACAATTTTTTATTTTTATCTTATTTAACACTTGTTAATATAATCTATCATGATTAATGCATAATAAAAATAATATTGATGGCGAAACAAAAAAAAAATAATGTTACTTTATTCACATCAAACCATATCAACAATAGTAAAACAATTGTCCCTAACAACACTTTGATTGAAATGGCTTTGCACTATTGTATCAAATTGTAGGTGCAATACAAAGGCACTTGGTTTTCTCTATGGGGGAGTCTGTGGGAGAGATGGATGAGGCAAAGAGTTGAAATTATGGGCCAAGACCTTAGGCCCCATAGCTTAAAGATGGATTCTAGGATCAAACTGATTCAGCCAATGATTAAGTCTCGGAGGCCTTCAATAAAAAGCATTATTTAGACTTAAAAAAAAAAGAAAAAAAAAGAAGGTTTGTGTAATAAATATAACGAGCAATGGCCAGTGGAGGACCGTCGCTGGAGCTTGAAAAGACTTAAAAGTAAACAGGATAAGCTTTATTTTCAATCTGGTTATTAAAATGACTGCTATAACAAAGATCATTGGGCTTAAAAAAAACACAAAAACAAAAATAAAGATCTTAGCATTTTTCTTTTCAATTAGATAGAATAGAATTTTAAAATATAGTATTCGTTATAAGCGTTTTTTTATCGAGAGACTTTATCGTAAATAACATTTTTTTATTTTAAGTGACTTAATTAGTATATATCACACAATATGTTGGCCAAAGTTGAAGTTTACACTTAAATGTGACTTTTCCTTTTCCTTTTTTATAATCAGACTTGAATGTGATATTCACACAATCCCTCTCAAATTTCAGACACATAGCTAAAACTTCATATAAGAATTTATACTTATCAAATGATAAAAAGCCCAACAACCAACAAGTAGAATGATAAATTGAAATGATGGGCATAGAAAGATTTCAGTGAGAAGAGAAAGCATACTCGGGAATCATAGCTAGCATTCTGGCGAAGACGGGCTTCAAGCTCAGGGAGGTAGTCGCTATTGATGAACTTCATCGCGGGGTATCCGATCACTCCCGACATGGCGGTTAACATCAACATCCATCTCTTCTCCCCTAGTAGCGACATTTTCTCAATTGATCTCTCTCTCTCTCTCTCTATTTCCCCAGAACTGACTCACTGCATGGGATGGTTTCTAATTTTGTATTAGGTATTTTTGTGAGCCTTTGTTTGACAAGTTCTCTATAGGCCTTGTTTTGGGCCACAAAATATGTAGCTCTATTCCACTGCATTATAACAAGTGGATTTCTTTGGTTAGTCAACTTTTTTGGTTAGAGCAATAAGCATTTACATCGGGTCAACATAGATTTATCCAAATTTATTTTAAAATTATACTTTTAATAAATTTACATGATTGATTGTAATTAGAGAATCTAAAGAATAACACTTAAAAAAAACTTACAATTTTCAATGAGATAATTACTTTTTTTTTAATCCATAAACATTCAGCCATAATTCAATAAACCACCACCAAGTGACCTATTCATTTTGTACCCCACGAAGTTCAAACAAAAAGTACTATATATATATATACACACACTATAAACTAATGTATTAATTTTGAAACACGTGGGTTCTGTTAAATTTCCAATCCTATTGTATCTATTAAAATATCTCTTTAGCATAAAAAGATAATTTAATAAATTTATTTATCAGTCATTTTCTAGTTTAAATTATAAAAGATTAATGCAATCATGTAGGAAGGGATACACCACACTGCAGGTTAAGTTTCTCCTATGCCTAGAACATGATGCAGCCCACTAAAACTTTGGTCCCGGCCTAGTAAGTTGAGCCCAAAGAGCTTTAAACAATGATATTTTTTTTTTTTTAACATGGTCTTACAGTCTTACATAGGTACAATAGAAAAAGGCACTTCCTTTCCTCTCTAGGGAAATGGATGAGACAAACAGTTGAAATAATGGTTTATGATGGATTCTAGGAGCAAAATTGTTTCGGCTAATTTTTAGGTTTTGGAGGCCTTCAAAAAAAAGCTTTGTTTAAACTTAATTTTACTTTCTTTTTTTAAATATATTATTTTTATAGATGTACGACTGTTGCTAGAAGCTTGTAAGGAATAATAGGATACACATGATAAGCTTTATTTTCAATCTGGTGATCAAAATGACTGCTATAATAAAGATGTTTGTCAACAATATCATCCAATATGTTGGCCAAAAGTTGAAGTTCACTTCGGAGTAAGCTTGGTTTTTAATGTTGTTGAGGATTTTGTGGGATTATGTTTTATGTTGAATTACTTTCTTTATTGTAGCACTCTCTGGAGGCCTATTTAAAAAAAGTCTCCAATAAACATGTAAAGGAGATTTAATGAATGAAATTTGAAATTGGAAAATTTTCAATTTGCTGGATGATGAATCCTAGCAACTTTGGTGCTGAGTGATTCCTAAGCTTTCTTTGCTTGGTTTTGATTTTAGAAAATGCGTAAGTGCTGATTCTTAGTGTTTATCATTTTTCTTATTGTTCAATTTTCCCTTCATCCTGCATTTGATATTGTTTGGCGCATCAAAGCCATGTACTTCTTCATACTTTTATAAGTTTTCATAGTTGTTTGCAACTAATCCTTTCATCTCAAATTGTTTAGTCTCTATTCTATTTTGAGATGTCCTAAAATAATATCCTATTTCCTATTTGAAATGTCATACCAAAATAAATAAATTTCCTAACATACCCTTCACTATATTTTAAAAAGTCAATATCTTTATTTTACTAAAGTTTTTTTGTTAAGGAGAGTAATTTTGGAAATTTGTACATTTTTATCTAAAAGATAATGCATTAAAAGATGTTCTATTAAAAAATTGAATTTTCTAAATTAAACCGAACAAACTAAATGGGATGGAGGGAGTATATTTTAAATTATTAATTGATACATTTCTCACTTTCTATTCATGAATAAGTTCTTTTGATGCATATATTTCATGCCTATGTTTATATGTATATAAAGTCCTCGCATATATAATGATATAAATTGGTTGAGCCTAAGAAAAAAAAATCTTGGATTCTTTTAGCAGGTTTTGCTCTAGGGAAAAATGTTAAATCTTTGTATAGGATTTTTCCCTCTTTATGTGACACTCATCATAGCGCAGTTGGAAAAACTTTCTCTACAAAAATTTGTCTCCATACTCTAGAGCATAGCTTTAATCATTTCTGCATTAATCTTCTTATCTATGTAGTTAGATAAGATGTATGTGACACTTGATTTATTACGTTGTTTATGTCGGGAGCTCAAAGGCCAACATACCTTTGATTCGCCATGATGTTACATTATACCATAATATATATTACATTATTAAAATCTTACATTAACATAATCTTAATAAAACAATAAATATTATATTATTTAAGAAGATGGTGAGATTAAGATGATGTGATATAGTTTGTAATTTTAGATTATGGTAATGTTATAAAAAATAAAATAAATCAAAATTTTTAATATCACATCATTATAATGTAAACTAAACGCCCTCTTACTTGTGTGTGAGTTCGAACTTTTATTTAGCACTATTTCCTTTATGTTATTTGCATCCCACGGATTTAGGTTAAGTTTCTTGTTTTCAAATACAGTCAAGTCAGGGAGGCCTAGACTAGACCTTGACCTCCAAAACTCAGTTGTGCGCTGGTCCAACTTGCCAAAGTGCCAATAATAAAGCATGAGATAAAGCATCTATTGGGAAAAAAAAAAAATCAAGCTCAAGACCAAGGGCAAATCAGGAATTTAAATATATAAAAAAAAAAAAAAAAAAAACACTAAACTGTTGAAGCCAAATGACAGATGTGACCTCAGAACAGAACCCACATGAAAGCTACATCTCATAACCTGGAATGAAAGAGGAATCTGAACATTTGTCTTTTGTGCACAAACTAAAATAATAGACAAAGCTGACATTTGGGAATCTAATGCTCTCTATAGCCAACTACCACTACTCTACAGTCTTCCCCATCAGCCCCTCCCACTATAACCCTCTTTGCTCTTTTGAACTTTATTTACTTTATATTTTCCATCCTCTAAGTTCGTTTGAAAGGTTGCATGGCTTTAGAACCCCCATTTAACACACACACATCTCTCTCTCTCTCTCTCTCTCTCTCTCTCTCTCAAAAATTGAAAATGATTAAACCCCATGTGAGTTATAGAGCTGGAATGGCAAACAAAAGTTAGTCTAGCTCAATGAGGTTCATATAATGTAGGTACTACGTACTACTAATTAGAGCTTAGAATCAAGTTTGCTTTTTTTTAGGAGAGTATGTATGTGATTTGTCATTTGATTGGCGAAATGGATGAGTTTGGAATCTCTTTATGCAAATCAAAAGCTCTTCCCTTCAGGGTTTCACATAAGGATGAGAATGTTGTTCTTAGGAAATGAAAATTGTCCAGGACGGTTGGGAAAAAGGATGCATGATAAAAAGGGATAAAAGAGTCTTTCGGCAAAAGATCCTCCGAACAAAACTCTTTGATGATCACTCTCTTTCCATCTCTATATGTAATTGGTCTTGCACAACTTAACACCTCTCATGTTTGAGGTGTAAAAACCATAAAGCAAGCCAAAGACACGCAGTAAAGGTCATAGAATGTGGCTGAGCTACTGTTGAATATGCTGTTGCCTTTATCTTAAATAGATAGAAATGGTAGTTTGTAAATGACTCATTTGATGAAAACAAAATATACATAACGATCTTCTTATAAGATATCCTTAAATGGGTGAAAAGGGAAGTTCAAATTTTGAGGAAATTTTTTTAAAAAAAAATGTTAAAAATACTACCAATTTGATTAAAAATAGTTTACAAATTGACATAGGTAATGTGATTGGTACCACATTATCAACAATAAATAAATTTTTATAATTATTTTTATTTTGTGTTCAAAGTAATAAAGTTGATACAGTAATTTATTTAAAAAATTTAAAGATAGCTATACAAATTAAAATGGATAAACTCCTTTAATTATTTAAAATTTTCATACATTATTCTGGAATAGTTTTTTTTTTTTTTTTTTAAAAGCACTCAATCTAAGGAATCTATTAGAGGGAAATCATTTATAAAAAGGGATTGCAAGGTCACTTCTTGATAAATGGGGGCTCCCATAACACCTAGGACCAGAAAGTACAGCTATCCAATGAATTTTATATACTACTATTTTGTTAATTTATAGAGATATTCTAATCTATATAATCCCTAGTTCTAAACACATGTCAAGTTTCATCAGCAAACAGCTGCTAAAGTTGTTAATGTAAGACTAATCAATCATTATACATTCCATCAATTAATGTTGTTCTAGAAAACAGTAGCAAATGTTGTACACTACATAGTATAACATATCATGAGAGAGAGAGAGAGAGAGAGAGAGAGAGAAAACCAGTCAAAGATTTTGTATAGTAATCATTAAAGGTTAGTATGTCTTTACCCAAATCAAAAAATGATATTTTAAGAAAAGGCAAAGGAAACTAAATAGCAACCAAAACAAAAAAAGAAAAGAAAAGAAAAGAAACAGTAAAGAAAAAGTAACTGGGGAATTTGGATGGCATGGCAAGGAAAAAAGAAAAAGGAGACTGTGACAGTGAGCCAAGTAGATTGATGGGCCCATCTTCAAGCCATCAACTGTTGAATGATAAAGTGTGCTTTTTTCTTTGGGGACGAAAATATAGAACAGAATAAAATTCTATCATTCTTGGCCCCATTTACTCATTTTTCTGATACGTTATGTCTTTGATTGAATGCCCACGATCCGATTAGAAAGGCATGGTTATGTAATCTACAACTATCTTTTCTTTTCTTTTCTTTTTTAAGCAAAGGTTTATGTCAAATTTGTCTAAATGAAAATTGAAGGCACTTAATCTACTTTCTTATATAAATGTTAAGATTAGTCTAGTTGAAAAACTTAGGAAGGGTGTTTAAAATAAAGGTTATAATATTAACTTGGTCCACTAACATTGGGCTAAAGTTCAATGTGGTCCCTTAACTATCAATTTAGTGAATTTCATCATCTAAATATATATATAAAATTATGTTAATTTAGGTCATTAACTTTCAAAATCAAGTCAATTTCAATTTCGTTTGAATTTTAACACAATTAATATTAATTATGAAGAAATAAAGCATATGTTATCGTGGAAAGAATACCTAACGATAACGATAATAATGACATTGATTTTTTATTTATTTATTTTTATATAGTTTGATAGTTACAAGGATATTGACTTAATTTTAAAAGTTGAGAACCTAATTTGATAACATTAATAGTTGAGGGAATGAATTAAAATTTTGTCCAATAATTAAAGAACTAAATTGATAATTTAACCAAAAGTAAAAAATTAGTTCTAAATTGTATTGAATATTTTTTTTAAAAAAAAATTTATATTGAGCTTGTCTAAAGTCATCCAGGTTCATTTTATCTTAATTACTTTATTCTTTACTGATCAAGTTTTATGATATGTCAAACACCTCGTTAAAGATTTATATATACTGTGAGGTTTCTTTTGAATGGTCAAATAAAGATGATGGTTTGGAAGTTTGTGAGAGACACAAGTGCTCCTTTGCACAGTAGTGGCAAACAAAGGCTTAATTTGGATTTGATTTTTTAAACTAATTTGGATTTGATTGTTTTCTTTTTGGTCCATTCTATACAAGACAGATGTAGTCACAGGCAAATTTATATTTTTTTTTATTATTCCTTTTTTTCTTGCCTATGCTGAACGCGGTATTGGATAAAATAATCAAAATTTTATAATCAATTTTGATTGAGTATTCAAAGATCAATCTAATTTAAAATGGATATATTTTGGAACATAGAGAACCATTCACTTTTTGGAAATGATGATCGGTCCCCTGTAGCTAATCGAATCATGTGAACGTAGAATGAATTATTCCAATATTCATACTTGAAACATTCTACTGCATGTGTCTTCAATACGTATGCCAACCGTCATGGAAAAAACTCAAAAAGCAAGTTATGAGTAATCGTATATATTACAAAAAGGATAACACGTTTTTATATTATTTCGCAAAAATATTATAATAAACCTCTTTTGAAATAAAAAAACGTAGTGGATGTTTCCTTTAATTTTTGTTTGATTGTTAAGATATCATAATTATTTATAATCTTTCCTGCATTTATTTATCTTGTTCCTTCCGATCTGTACAACGATTACCTAAAATACCTTTCAACTTAGGACTAACATTTCTCCTTTTGATATGTGAACTTATTGACGTATAAACTAAGGTCGGTTATGGATATCTAAAGATCTAATAGGAAATTCAAAGGAACTTGTTGATATGTAAACTTGTTGATGTAAAAAGTTAATGCAAATTCAAAGGAACTAGAATGTAATCAAAGAGTAAGAAACTAATAAACTACAAGTTATATACTTGTATGAACACCTTACAAAGATCCTACCAACTAAAAAGGAAATAAAATTACAAGAGATAATTTTCAATACAAGTCCTTTGTGAGTGGAGAGTTGTGCTCTTCTTAAATTGAGTCATCCATTTATATTTGAGGTTTTTGACGGTTATCGATGGTTACTCTTTTTGAATGGCACTCGTTATGCCTCGATACCACTTGTGCTTCCAAGCACTGCTTGAAACCTCTAATAACTACTTTGTTGGCACTTGTCCTTGTTTAAGGTGTTATACCAAATTCTAATAAATTGCTCTCTACGTTTTTCACGTTTTTCTCGTGTCTATTTGTTGGTCCCAATAGCATGAATGGTAATCCTATTAAGGTGGGAATCACTAACATAAAATAGAGAGAATAATTCAACATAAAAATTGAATGAAGAATCCCAACATTTAAACTCCTTCAATATCCTTTGATAAGAGACACATCTCTATGTTAAAAGATAATAGTAATCCTAAAGACAACTCTTTATTTAATAACTGACCTAATGTTAAATATATATTTCTACTGAAATGTTGATGAAGCAACATTATCTACCAAGTAAGAGTTATTACATAAGTGATCGTTCACAATGATGTGGTGTGATCACCGGTCACTTTTATAAACTAACACTATCACTTTACAAGTGTAACCAACAATGTGGACTCAACATTCTATTAGTGTAAGGTAGACTTAATATATAGTGTTTTAACTTAAATGAGAGGATAATTACTGAGACAGATTTATATTCAAAATTGCTTGATTTGATATATATTTCATAATAATTTAGTATGTATCAATTTTTTTATATACAATAGAATTTCAATCTATGGTATCTATTTATTGAACTTTATTTACACCAAAAACCAAATAATGTCTTGCTTAATGATAAAGATCAATTATTATAAAGTGGCAAATCTTTTATTTAATAACAAAAAACTTTATCAATTAAGCTAACTACTATAATCCACCCAAAAAATTTAAATTAAGGGGAGTAATAAAATTTAATCATTTTATAACTATTATTCTAACACATGAAGCAACTCAGCTGAGCTGGAAAAAATTCAGAACCAATATAGTTTATGTTGATGTATTGTAATTGGACTATGATCACCTTATATAAATGCCCTAATCATACATATTACTAAAAAAAAAAAAAAATTCATTATTTTTTTCTGTGGTAAAGTCATTTCCACTTTATCTAATCTCTATTTATATATCTTTGTTCAAATTTAAAAATGCTTAATGATAATTAGGGCCTACCATATTACCAAACAATATCTTTGGAGCTCGGACTTGGAACATAAGATACTAGGAGAATGAAAATTTGAACTGCAATCCCTAGGCTAGCCACAAAAACATTATCAACAAAATGGACACAGGAGATGAACAAGTTTGTAAGTGCATTAATTTTCATGCTTCAACACATCCAAACTTGTCAAGTAATTTGGATCCAACTGGAAGTTTTGTCTATCATTTTCTATTGTACTTTATTTTTCCTTTTAACTTAATTTTCTTGTGTTCTCTAAACATGCATAAGGCAGATAATATTATTGTGTTAAACCAGTTCACAATGGCACATGACATACCAATACAGAAGATTCTATACCATGTTCCTCTGCAAAGAATATAAGGAAGGAATAGCAAAAAAAGCCATGACGTCATGAATGATATATAATGTTATATTTAACTATATAGTAATACATACAATATGATAATAAATATCATATCGTATACTACTACATTATTATTTTGAAAGAGTGATTAAAATAAGTAGGAGGGCCTAGTATTGCGTGTTGTAGGGTATGGAAGGTTAAGTGTCCTACACAGCCTTTTGAGAGGGCTTGTGTTTTTTTGTTAGTTTATGAGCAGACAAATTAAAGCAGAAGCTTCTCATACTCCCTCTAGGTTTCACACAATACCTTACACATAGAATCTCACCTAAAGCTAGCCAAAGTAGTACTATTATATCTTATATGATATTCCCAATCGATCTCTTTTTTTTTTTTTCTTTTTTTTCTCACAATTCTTTTACATAATATTTACTGAATCTACTGCACCTTGTTAATACTATTTGATCACTTAAAGCAAAGTTGTTAAGGACAAAAGAGTGTTAGAAAAGACAAGGATTGGTTTCAGAATCTGACAAGTAACAGAGAATGGCAGTGGTGTAATAAATTGCAAAGATCAGGCAATTAATTTCATGGCTTGGATCCTAACTGTGGCCTATATAGTTCAATAGTACAAGCCATTTTAGTTCATGTTCTGTGCTCTCTCTTTTCAAATTTGGTCTCTCTCTCTCTCTCTCTCTCTCTCTCACACACACACACACACAAATCAAACAGTGTGCAATGGCACCCATGAGTCTTCCTCCAGGTTTTAGGTTCCATCCAACTGATGAGGAGCTTGTTGCTTACTATCTACATCGAAAAATTAATGGCGGCACGATTGAGCTTGAAATTATCCCAGAAGTTGATCTCTACAAATGTGAACCATGGGATTTACCAGGTACATAAATAATTCTTTTCTATATGAAATCTTTTCTCTTTGTCTACTGTATCAATGTATTCTGGGACTAAGGCTCATTTGTTGTTGTATTAATTAACAGAGAAATCATTTTTACCAAGCAAAGATATGGAGTGGTATTTTTATAGTCCAAGGGATAGAAAGTACCCTAATGGATCAAGAACCAACCGAGCAACACGAGCCGGTTACTGGAAAGCCACTGGTAAAGACAGGCCAGTGCACTCTCATAAGCACCCAGTTGGCATGAAGAAGACTTTGGTGTATTATAGAGGTAGAGCTCCCCATGGCATCAGAACTAACTGGGTGATGCATGAGTACCGCCTTATCGACTCCATGTGTAGCAGTTCTGCATCATCAAGTTTGAAGGTATGTAGTGCTTGCATCTTAGTTCAACAAATTTTATATAAATGAATAATTTTAGAATATCGAATTGAATTTTCAAACAAAAAAAGAAAAGAAAATGTTCAATTGATATAAACTCAACAATGTCAACATGTAACAATTTGATTATATGACCTTTATTCGTTAACTGTGCCAAAAGTTGGGAGGTGGGAGGGGTGTGCTAAATTCACTGTGCTAAAGTTGGATCTGCAGTTTTTGATGAAATTCAACTATTCCTTGATAAAGATGAGTCGTTATTCAAAGTTAAAACATAAACGAAATATATTAACATTAGGGTTTAGAGAGATTTATGTTCTAGGAAATGATAAAGGGAGGGATAATATGTTTTTTGAATGTCATTTTTGTGTTAGAGAAACGTGCACACTTTTTGATTGATGTAGATAGTCTTTGGTGATTGTAAACAGTGTTAATGAAGGAAACCCTAGAAACCCTAAAATTTACAGCCCCCAAAAAAGAAAAGGTTAAATCATAGATGCATGGAGTTCAGTGAACGAATTCTTTATTACAGTAGCTGGAGTGAAATGAGGAACAGCCTAAGATTGGACTCTTCATGTGAGATTTTGTCAAGTTTATAAGAGCTATCATTGGTTATGTGAATATCTTTATGCAATCAGACATAAAATAAAGCAAATCTCATATGTTCTTCCTTTTCTTCCTTGTTAAATTTTCTTTTCCTTTTGAAAGTTATAGCTTATATCAACATCATGATGAAAGAGTCTTTGGTTATATGACTTTAGTTGTACTTACTATTATCTTTCCATCTGTTTCTAGTTCTTTTTTTTTTCCCCTTCTCTTTCCAAACTCACTTTTCTAGATCTTTGTATTATACTCTTTTCTTAGGTATGTGATTTAATCATGGAAGGTTAAGCTGTGTATGGTAATTTTGCATTTCAGGACTCTTATGCATTATGTCGCATTTTCAAGAAAACAATACAGATTCCCAAAGCCAAAGAAAAAGAACAGACTGAGAATTTAGAGAATGGTAATTCAGTCTCAGCCTTGGATGAACAATTATTGGGGGATGATACAAGTGGACCTGAAACTTTCCAAGGGAGAGAAGCTGAGGATGAGAATTTCATTCAAGACTACTCTAAGTTTCCATCAGACACTTCCTCTTCAGATCTCACTCAAGGCACACCTGCTGAAACTGGCATAGCTGATGATTTACAAGCTCCATTTGCTTCAGATGAAGCAAATAGTGCTGCTAATTTGTATTCTCTTGGTGTGGACTACCCCTCAAATCTAATTCAGGTAAAACAATGAGAAAAATGGTCTTAATTAGAATTCGTTTCTAACATGGCATGAGATTAGATATACATACATAGGAGATGTTAATTAGCATGAGGTAAATTCTAATATGTGGTGCATCATAATGATTATTATAAAAAGGTTGTAGTCAAATACACAAAATTCCAACTTATATAAGCTTTGGAAGAGGTATTTTTTGGTAGTCTTACCGTCAAAAAAAATTTTTAGGACCTGGTTAATTCTCGAACTATATTAATGATTATTATATATAATAAGAATAATCTGCTTTTACCCACTTCCTTTGTTCAGGTATGATTATATACTTTGCTAAGACTACATTTCCAGCGAAATTCTGCTTTATTCCTGCTTTGTCACTAGGGCTTCATGTTCACACCACTTTTTGATTTTTAACAACAGTTTTACATTCTTTCATAAATCATCATATGGCAGCATATCCATGCATGCACCAACGATGGTACAAGTTGGAACTGGCCCACAAGACAAGCCCTTTGAGTTTCTCTTTTGATCTTAAAGTAACAAAAGTTGGAAGCAATGAACTCGCTGTCTTTTTCTAAAGCTAGCTTCCTTCCAAAATCTATTAAGACTGACTTCAATGACTTTCTTCACCATCTTCCATAACTTCTTTTGACTGACTCAAACTTCGTTCAAAGTTCAAACATCTTTCTTCCCTGTTTTCCTCATGGTGACCCCAAAACATTTCTAAAACCTATGTCTCCGCCTGACTTTCTTTTCCCGGGTCTCAGTAATGATTGACATATTTCCCATTCTCAAAATTTTTAGTTTTTCTATTCTATTCATTTAAAAAAGCTTTGGAAAAGAAGCTCCATTGGTCTTTTACTTTTATCATTTAAAATTTTAGCCATATTAGCCAACAAAAAGAAGTTCCAAGTTTTTCAATTTTCCTATTTGATTATGTTTTTGGGAAAAAACTAAAGCAAAAAGAGAAACTGTTCTCTTACCTACTCTACGACCTTGTAAGTTGTAGTTATCCGGAAAAACTTCTTAGTTGTCACTAACAAATTGATTAGACACACATGAGTCAAGGCATGATGTGCGCTAATATCATCTGATAACTGATAATATATTCGAAAGAATAATTACCTTCTATAAAATGAATACTACTCTTTGTTCGGTATATATATACATATACTTTAGGTTCTTATATGTATATAAGAACCTAAAGTGTATGTATTTACTCTCTCTCTCTCTCTCTCTCTCTCTCTCTCTCATATACACACATATATGCAAGCCTTTATACACAGCTGATTGCTACATAGTGTTTATGTTTACTTGTATATTTGTGTTGGTTATTATTTATACTATGTATTTATTAATACAGGATATGCAGATACAAAGTTACACAAGTTTGGATTATCAACTTCCTTACCCACCTTTAGAACTTGAAGATTTTCCACAGATAAATTTAACAGAGACGAAGCCTGTGAAACCTGAAATCATCGACGAATACATGTCATATGACAAGATCCGGGATTGTATGAATGGAACATTAGAAGAAATTTTCTCTTTATGTTCCTCTTTAGACAACCCTGTTGCCCTTTCCTTGCAAGAGTGAGTAAACTAACTAATATGACATCCGCAAATATTGTATTACTAAAATTCATTGACACAAAGGTAGAATATTGTGTTTGGATAAAATAACCAAAAATGGGGGATTATTTTGCCAACCATGAAGATGATATGGATCGATATATCATGCACTACACTATAGAATGATGACTGAAGGCATATATATGAGTATTTTTCTTTTTCTTTTTTCTTTTCCCTTTTCTTATTGTTTTCTTCATTTTTCCCTATTACACATTGGTGTTGGAATATCTTGTGAGTTTTGGAAAAGAAATGAAAAGCCTAATTTGTTATGGCGTCGTTTCATCTGACTTAAATACATGTATCCTTTTTGTATGAACATTATTATGGATCGATATATCATGTACTACACTATAGAATGATGACTGAAGGCATATATATGAGTATTTTTCTTTTCTTTTTTCTTTTCCCTTTTCTTATTGTTTTCTTCATTTTTCCCTATTACACATTGGTGTTGGAATATCTTGTGAGTTTTGGAAAAGAAATGAAAAGGCTAATTTGTAATGGTGTCGTTTCATCTGAATTAAATACATGTATCCTTTTTGTATGAACATTATTTTCTCTTTCAACCATAATTGAAATTTATTATTAAGGCAAAGTAGAATCGGTGCTAAGGTCACGATCCTCCAAACTTCTTGCAATACTTTAAATTTTTCTGACATTAAGGAACAAGTTTTACTAAATTAGATAAATTTCCCCCAAAAAAATTTATCTAGACTCAAGGCATAGGCCACTCTTAGACTTAGGCCTAAGCCCCGATTATAAAAAGGACTTGTACCATTTATAAAAATGCTCTATCCCCATTATAAAATTACCAAAATTTTATAATAATAAGGGTATTCACTTCAATTTGTGCAAAAATTTCTGCCTATTTTTGCACAAAAGATCTACTTTTTTCTATTTCACATGCTCACTTTTCAGAATATTTTATATCAGATAATCTATTTTATACTAAAATATCAATTTTAATATCTTGATTTTTTAATTGTTTCTCTTTCTTTATACACAACAATTACCGTCTACTCTTTCTTTATTTTTAGGATACATAAAGAAATAAAAGCTAAATGCAAAATAAATAGTATTAATGTAAATTTACATATATAATTAGTGTAGTAATTATGTATTTTTACACAACTTTGCTTCACCTAATGTGGATAAATTTTGGGTTTTGTTAGCTAAAATGTGGTCATTTTTTATATTATACAAGTAGTGATGCGATAAGTAATTTAAAAAATAAAATAAAATAATGGTTGTTCACCATTTTTACCTTAACCAAAAACGTCTCCAATATTAGATCAATAGAAACTCAACTCAATTGAAATCTTAAAATGTTTTGGGGAAAAAATGTTGTAATTAATGTGTCAAATCATCAATGACAATTAATTTTTCCTAATGATTTAAGGTTACAACTTTTTATAATTAATATAATACAAAATTAAAAATTAGATTACAACTTAACCAGCCTTAACCAAGAAAAAGAAAACCTCATTTAAAAAAAATAATGAAATTTCATTTATTTATGATAAATTTTGTACCCGAGCCATGATATTTGATTCTATATTTGAAGTTAATCTTAATTTGGTTAATAATAATTCATGAAATGAATCCTGATTTGGTTAGTACAATTAAAGTTGGGCAATGCATGAATGCCGTAAATGTAAAGCTCACCACACCGATGCTTAATTATAGTCAGCCTGGATGCCTTGAAACCTAGTCTTCATAGTGATATGACACCGGATCCTAGTGCAGCCGCATCAGCAAGGTCTTTAATCCCACAGAATCTGATTCTACAGCTCTTAGCAACATTATCTTCGCCTAGATGGTCTCTCACTAGAATTCCTAGTCCCATGCTCAGCTTATCTACTTGATAGGGTCCCTGTTATAGTAATAGTTGAGTACTCATACAGCCAAGAATTAAAATTTTCAATCTAGTATGCGATTTACAAGAGCCATGAGGTACATGTGTTTTCAACTAATGTTGTAGATGAAAGACTTGAACAAAATCACAAAATGTGCCAATTGATCAGGTTCTCTTGAATGTTAATGATTTCCCTAATCTTTGAGTGGGAAGGAAATCCTTATTTAAGTCATCTTCGCTAAGAGAATTGCTTTAGGATATCATGGTAAGCTAAAATATCTCTCTCATTAGTCATAACATCACACGAACGTGGTGTTGATCGATACCTATAGGAGAATGGGTAAAATCTTTAACACACGGTGTGTTTTCATAAACTGAAAACATGAGTTAACAGTGCGGCCTATTTGGATGTCTTTTAGCTGTTTTGGGCTTCTAAAGTTTGTCTCCTATTGGGCCTCTACACTTTGTCTTTCATTGGAGGCTGAATTAAAAGTCTAAAAGGAAAAATATAGATGACTTGGAGTATGGCTGTGTTTATATTTGAGCCCGAATGTTAATTGGTCATGGTTACTGATGATGCCGAAAAAATCACCAGTAAGCTACACGGTTCCAACACGCTCGATACCAAACCTGCCCAACACAGAAAAAGACCTTACAGAGAGTACCAATGTGGTACCGGCCAAAGACACTCCGAAGGTTAAGTCAGAAGAGAGCTCTAACAATGTTAGAAAGTATGAGCTTTAGAGAAATTGTGTGTATCTTCTTCTTGAGGGTCTTTGGGTTTTTACAGTCGCATAGGGCCAGACTCCTTTGCTTGCGGAACAAGTCTTTTCCTTATGGGAAAGATACTCATTAATGCGTGTATATTCTAGAATTCTACTCATGTTGGGATTCTACAAACCAGGGCTAATCGTGTGTTGCAAGTATTTTCCATTTAAGATTTCTAGGAGACCACATAATAATGGGCTGGATGCCACGTGGTCGTTCAGTCTGCACATGCCACGTCTGTCCGTGCCACCTCCATCCAAATAGCTTTGTCATGCATAATTTTTCCTCTTCAGTTGCCCCCTTCATCCTATAGGTCCGTGATCTCGGAGTGGAAGGACCCGTGAGGTGACGGTTCGATTTGGATCCTGAGAGACTTGTCAGTCTTTGACAGACTGGCCAGAAATTATTTATGGCACAGCAGACTTAAATTTTGACCAAGGCCCTTTTGGGTGACATGGCTCGTCTGTCCTCCCGTAGGTAGGAAGATTTCGAATTTTCACCAAGGCACTCGTGGGCAACTTAGATGGTCCTTCCACCCGTAGGTAGTAGGACTTAAAATTTTCATCAAAGCACTCATGAGTGACTTGGTTCCTCCTTCCACCTGTAGGTAGAAGGACTTAAATTTCAACTAAAACACTCGTGAGTGACTTGGTTCGTCCTTCCACCCGTAGGTAGGACTTAAATTTTGTACCAAGGCACTTACTGGTGGCTTGGTTAGTCCTTCCACCCGTAGGTAATAGGATTTTAAACTTCAACCAAGGCACCCGTAGGTGACTTGGTTCGTCCTTCCACTCGTAGGTAGAAGGACTTAAATTTTGACCAAGGCATTTGATATGGCTTGGTTCATCCTTCCACCCGAAGGTAGGAAGACTTAAATTTTGACCAAGACACTCGTGAGTGACTTGGTTCGTCCTTCCACCCATAGGTAGAAGGACTTAAATTTCGACCAAGACACTCGTGAGTGACTTGGTTCGTCCTTCCACCCGTAGGTAGAAGCATTTAAATTTTGTACCGAGGCACTTGCTGGTAGCTTAGTTAGTCCTTCCACCCGTAGATAGTAGGACTTTAAACTTCGACCAAGACACCCGTAAGTGACTTGGTTCGTCCTTCTACCTACAAGTAGAAGGACTTCAATTTCGACCAAGACACTCATGAGTTACTTGATTCGTCCTTCCACCCGCAGGTAGAAGGACTTAAATTTTGTACCAAGGCACTTGCTGGTGGCTTGGTTAGTCCTTCCACTCGTAGGTAGTAGGACTTTAAACTTCGACTAAGGCACCCATAAGTGACTTGATTTGTCCTTCCACCCGTAGGTAGAAGGACTTAAATTTTGACCAAGACACTTGTGAGTGACTTGGTTCGTCCTTCCACCCGTAAGTAGAAGAACTTAAATTTTGTACCAAGACACTTGCTGGTGGCTTGGTTCGTCCTTCCACCTGAAGGTAGGAAGACTTAATATTTGACTAAAGCACTCATGAGTAACTTGGTTTGTCCTTCCACCCGTAGGTAGAAGGACTTAAATTTTATACCATGGCACTTGCTGGTGGCTTGGTTAGTCCTTCCACCCATAGGTAGCAGGACTTTAAATTTCGACCAAGGCACCCGTAAGTGATTTGATTCGTCCTTCCACCTGTAGGTAGAAAGACTTAAATTTCGACCAAGACACTTGTGAGTGACTTGGTTCGTCCTTCCACCCGTAAGTAGAAGAACTTAAATTTTGTACCAAGACACTTGCTAGTGGCTTGGTTCGTCCTTCCACCTGAAGGTAGGAAGACTTAATATTTGACTAAGGCACTTGTGAGTAACTTGGTTCGTCTTTCCACCCGTAGGTAGAAGGACTTAAATTTTATACCAAGGCACTTGCTGGTGGCTTAGTTAGTTCTCTCATTCGTAGGTAGTAGGACTTTAAATTTCGACCAAGGCACCCATAAATGACTCGGTTCGTCTTTCCACCTATAGGTAGAAGGACTTAATTTCGACCAAGACACTCGTGAGTGACTTGGTTCGTCCTTCCACCCATAGGTAAAAGGACTTAAATTTTGTACCAAGGCACTTGCTGGTGGCTTGATTCGTCCTTCCACCTGAAAGTAGGAAGACTTAAATTTTGACCAAAGCACTCGTGAGTGACTTGGTTCGTCCTTCCACCTGTAAGTAGAAGGACTACATTTCGATCAAGACACTCGTGAGTGACTTGGTTTGTCCTTCCACTTGTAGGTAGAAGGACTTGAATTTTGTACCAAGGCACTTACTAGTGGCTTGGTTTGTCCTTCCACCCTAAGGTAGGAAGACATAAATTTTGACCAAGGCACTTGTGAGTGAGTTGGTTTGTCCTTCCACCCATTGGTAGAAAGACTTAAATTTCAACCAAGACACTCATGAGTGACTTAGTTCGTTTTTCCACTCGTAGGTAGAAGGACTTAAATTTTGTACCAAGGCACTTGTGAGTGGTTTGGTTCGTCCTCCCACCCTTAGATAGGAAGACTTAAATTTTGACCAAGGCACTTGTTGGTGGCTTGGTTCGTCTTTCCACCCGTAGGTAGAATGACTTAAGTTTTGACCAAGGCACTCGTGAGTGACTTGGTTTGTCCTTCCACCCATAGGTAGAATGACTTAAATTTTGTACCAAGTCATTTGTAAGTGACTTGGTTTGTCCTTCCACCCGTAGGTAGAAGGACTTAAATTTTGTATCAAGACACTTGTTGGTGGCTTGGTTCATCCTTTCCACTTGAAGGTATGAAGACTTAAATTTTGACCAAAGCACTCGTGAGTGACTTGGTTCGTCCTTCCACCCGTAGGTAGAATGACCTAAATTTTGGATGAGAATCAGGTGCCGTTGGCATCCTTGATCATCGGTACCCTTGGTTGTCTATCCATCCCATTGGGATGAGGATTAGGTGTCCATCGGCTTCCTTTTGTAGTGTTTAGCCCTGAGGTCTTGCTGCAGCGTTGGCATTTGTCGTATGCTTATACGTAGGATTGGGCATCCTTCTACACGGTAGGCCATTGATACACTGCCCCCGGGACGCGTCATGCCCGAACTTTCAACCTTCGGGACGCATTGTAGTCCTCTATTAGCGTCTCATTCTTGAGGTATTTTGTCCATCTACTTTGGGTTGTGGACTTGCTGACGTGACTGAGTGTTACCGCGTCATCAATTTTTTTTTTTTTTGTCCGTCCACTTTGTTCATGGACATGCATCGTCAATTTTTTTTTTTTTTTTTTTTTGGTGTCTGCCTACTTTTGTTCATGGACATGCATCCGTCCTTTTTTTTTTTTTTTTTCTTTTTTTTGTGTCTGTCCACTTTTTTTTTTTCATGGATATGCATCCTTTCCTTTTTTTTGTTTGTTTGTTTTTTTTTTTGTTCGTCCACTTTTTGGGTTGTCATTTTTGGTCTCGGATTTGTTGAGGTGACTAAATTTTACCTCGTCACCTTGTTGGTCGTTCGCTTGGGGTCGTGGACTTGTTGAGGTGACTAAGTGTTACCTCGTCACCTTGTTGGTCGTCCACCTTAGGTCGGGGACTAAGTGTTACCTCATCACCTTGTTAGTTGTTCACTTGGGGTCGTGGACTTATTGAGGTGACTAAATGTTATCTCGTCACCTTATTAGTCGTCCACCTTGGATCGTGGATTTCTTAAGGTGATTAAGTATTACCTCATTACCTTTTTGGATGTCCACCTTGGGTCATGGACTTGTTGAGGTGACTAGGTGTTACCTCGTCACCTTGTTAGTCGTCCACCTTGGGTTGTAGATTTGTTGAGGTGATTAAGTGTTACTTCGTCACCTTTTTAGTCATCCACTTGGGGTCGTGGACTTATTGAGGTGACTAAGTGTTACCTTGTCACCTTGTTGGACGTCCACCTTGGGTCGTGGACTTGTTGAGGTGACTAAGTGTTACCTCATCACCTTGTTGGTCATCCACTTGGGGTAATGGACTTGTTGAGGTGACTAAGTGTGGCGACCGTCCACCCATAGTCGTCTTTGGTCATGCGTTTACCTGTAGATGACTTAGCGTAGTGACCGTCCATCCGTAGGCGACTTTGACTACGTATCTACTCGTAGGTAACTTAGTATAGTGACCGTCCACCCGTAGGCGACTTTGGCCATGCGTCTACCCGTAGGTAACTTAGTATAGTGATCATCCACACGATGCGTTGTACAAATATTCCTCGTCTATTGCCCCCCCTTCCATGTTTGCCTTTGCTACTTGAGTTGATCATCTCTCAGATTGTTCGTCACCTTGGCGACTTTGATGATTGGTACTACCTCGGAGATATTGTAGAAGGGTAGGCAGTATTGGTTGTTCGCTTTTTTTTAATTGCAAGTAGAGTAAATATTCTTCAGGCATTCGGTATTCTAAGGGTGAGGTAGCTTATGCCCATCAAGTCTCTCTTGTAGGGTGGTTGTCGTCCAAAAGGCACATTTTTCGTGGAGAATTGGTCTTCCGTCTTGTTCGGTTGCTCCAGTTCGCTGCAACTTCCCTTGGCCTATAAGGATCTCTATTTGTTGTTTCAGATCATAACACTCCTTTGTGTCATGTCCATGTTCATGGTGGTAATGTCAATATTTGGTTCTTTGATCGCTTGCTTGGATCCCCATTCATCCTTCTTGGCCATTCCAACATGGGGTTGTCTTTGATAAGTGTAAGTATATGGTTGATAGGAGCGTTTAGTGGGGTGGAGCAAATGGGTCGGCTATTAGAGTGTCTCGGCCTCTTGCCTTCTCTTTGGCAAATCGTTCATCGTCCTACAGTATTGTAGTCGTCAGTCTTCTCTTCTATTTACTGTTCCCTTCTGTAATATTTCGAAGGGGTGGATAGTGATTATGACCACTTCTACGTTGATCATGCAATAAGACTTGATATTCTTGCGGATGCTTAATTTGTACTTCCAACGCTTGGTTTTGTAGCATAAGAGCTTTATTTTGTTGAGTAAGTCGCTCAATCACAGCCGAGAGTGTTTGCAGTTGCCATTCTACAACAATGGGGGGATTTCCAGTTTCTTGGTTGGCTGATGCCATCGATCGAGTTTGGACCGTACGACCTTTTGTCTCAAGGATAAAACAATGACTGATTACTCGTATTTCCCACAGATGACACCAATTGATAATGCCGAAAAAATCATCAGTGAGCCACCCGGTTTCAACACGCTCGATACCAGACCTGCCTAACACAGAGAAAGACTTTACAGAGAGTACCAGTGTGATACTAACCAAAGACCCTCCAAAGGTTAAGTTAGAAGAGAGCTCCAACAATGTTAGAGAGTATGAGTTTTAGAGAAATTGTACGTACCTTTTTCTTGAGGCTCTTTGGGTTTTTATAGTTGCGTAGGGCCAAACTCCTTTGCTTGCGAAACAAGTCTTTTCCTTATGGGGAAGATACTCATTAATGCGTGTATATTCTAGAATTCTATTAATGTTGGGATTCTACAAACCAAGGCTAATCGTGTGTCGCAAGTATTTTTCATTTAAGGTTC
This sequence comes from Quercus robur, assembly GCF_932294415.1. NCBI lineage: Eukaryota > Viridiplantae > Streptophyta > Magnoliopsida > Fagales > Fagaceae > Quercus > Quercus robur. The sequence goes on from NC_065537.1 coordinate 2,127,097, forward strand.
CTTGGAGACCACATAATAATGGGCTGGATGCCATGTGGCCGTTCGGTCTGTACATGCCACGTCTATCCGTGCCACCTCCATCTAGATAGATTCGTCATGCATAATTTTTCCTCTTCAGTTACTATATGGTAGTTCCATGATTGTGTTTAGCTTAATTCTTTTTGCAAGTGATTTCTATAGGAGTTTGACAAGCTTGTGGTGTCCAATTTGCTAAATGTGTGCGTCACAAAATTATGTAGTAAAAAATAAATACATCCAAGCATGAAGTTATCGAGACTTGACCACTTTCTACGCTTCAAAACATAGAAATGTCCAAGTCAATTACATAGCATCATGTCTAATTTAGTGACAAACTCCAAATTCATTTGTCACTAAATTAATTAAATAAAATAAATTGAGTGTTGAATATCCCGTTGGCAAATTAAAATTTGCCACATATCCCTTGGGCCCATAAAATAAATATAAAATTTTTTATAATTATATTTATTAAAATAAATATAATTAGAGACAATTATTAACAAACAACAAGTCTGATGGGGACTCTTTAATTTTGGGCCAATTAGAATTCACCATTTATTCTCAAGAAGATCAATTTAAAGTGGAACTTATTTTGAGAAACCACTATTGATATACAATTCCCATAATTTGTTCTTGACCAATTTTTCTATATGTCAAAACTTTGAAGAAATTCTCCCTCAACAATAGATGAAGATTATACAAAAAAATTCATTCGAATAATTTTTCCAAACTTTGATTTGAAGTAAACCTAATTGAACTAAACAAGCTCAAATTGCATCATCTAAAAGTAAATTAAATTGCAACAGTCGCAATTAAAGCCTAAGTCATCATTCTAAAATAAAATTGATTTCAAGAAAGAAAGAAAAAAAAAATCAAACATTAAAAAAAAAAAAAAAAACCTAAATATTGCATCAAACTTAACAAATACTTGATTAAACAAGTGTTACGAACCATATAATAATTGTTGTAATCCATTTAATTAGTTTGTTAGGATTTGAGCACATTTATAGCTCATTTAGTGGGCCAATGAGATTGGAGCTAGTCTCCTATAAATACATAATTGTAATTCAGCATTAGATATTGAAGAATAAATCAATTTATTATTTAGTGCATTTCCTCTCTTTCTTAATATTTCTCTATGGAGGGTGACTATCTCGAATTAGGTCGATTCTCGTACATTCCCCTACTATTCCCATTAGGAACCATCGGGATCCTAACAACAATATTCTCCAAAAAAAAAAAAAAGTTCCTAACAATAAGATAGCAAATACAAAGGAAGTAACTTACAAGCAAATAGTCATTTACAAAGCATAAGAACTACTAGATATCCTAAAAACCTAAGCACAAATGGCCTCAAAATTGTTCTCTAGTGTGTTCTCAATGGTAGGTTGTGTCCTTCCTAGTAAAATAAGCCTCTATTTATACTTGAAACTTTGGTAGTTATGCCTAATTCAACTTTCTACGTGTTGCTTTTTTTAGGGAGAGAAACACAATTGGAAGACTTCAATTGAGTGGTTAATATAATATATAAAGACACCAATTGACCCAAAAGGCTTAAATGCAATGGGTGAGCTCAATTATGGTTTATTAACCATTCATTATTCTTATTAATATCCAGTGTGAGATTTCACTATCCAATGGGAGTCAACAATACACAATCACCTTGACTCACCACTTGTAGAACCCTTACTCAACCATGAGAGAAGGCATAAGAGACTTTCTTATTCTACTTGGTGGGACCCACTAACGAGCACTTGCCCTCAAAGCATCAGTTTTAATACCACTTGTTGGGAAGATAACACATTGAAGAGACTTCTTGAGTAATTAATAAAGCACATAGAGACACCACTTTACACAAAAGATTCTAGTTGTGTTTGATGATTCAGTTTATGACTTGACCTGACTTGGAAGCATGACGGTTTTAAATGGGAAATTCTCTAAAGCTTAGTCCATGGAGAGGAGAGTGCTCATGGATATTTTGGCACCATTGTTTTAAGGAATTTATTTGTTCCTTCAAATTAGGGTTCACTATTGTATCAAAAAATTGTACTACACAGAAACTGCATGTATGTAAGCAAACCGTTGAAGCATCTAAATGTTGTGTCATGTGATTGTTTCTCTTTGCGCATATTTTCTATGTTTTTCATGTCTCGCAAATTCTAGGAATTAGGTTAAATTCCTAATAGACTCCAGATTAATTTTCTCTACCAAAGTGTCTCGCTGTTAACAGAGCCTGGTAACCCTTTATAACTGCTTTAAGGCAATTGTCACCTTTCTGCTTGTAGCTAATTGGCACGTGTCTCTATTTCCGGCTTCGTTTTCTAAATGCTCAAGGTAACTATCAGTAACTCCTTAAGGTAACTGTCCATTAACTCACTAAATACCCTCGAAACCACAACATTAATGTCACTTGTCATCCATTGAGCTTATTCCTTACTATAATTAAATCCAACTGAGAAATTGTTTTATTGCCACTTTTCCAAATGGATGTGTCACATTTTTCCATGTGTTTTAGTCATTAAATTAATTTTTTGACCTTTTTTATAGAAAAATTAATTACTTGGCCTAGTTATACTTCTTGAGTGTGAATGTAATTTTTTTTTTTTTTAACCTTTTTAATAAACAATAAGAAGTGGAATTTGTCTCTTTTCTTGTTTCACTACAAAACGCGGGGGCCTTGGGCCGCGTTTTTTAAGCTGTGGCTATAAAAAACGCGGCCCAAGATGGACTGAAGCCGCGTTTCATAAAAACGGGGCCATAGACATTTCCTTAGGCCGCGTTTTTTAAGCGTGGCCATAGACGGGCTCTTAGGCCGCGTTTTTTTGAGCTAGAAACGCGGCCTAAGGACCTCTGTACTTTATTTTTTGGCAAATTTTTTTTTTCTTTTCCTTAACTGTGGCCGCATTTTAAAAATGCGGCCATAAACAGGTTCTTAGGCCACGTTTCTTAAGCGTGGCCATAGACGGGTTCTTAGGCCGCGTTTTTTTGAGCTAAAAACGCGGCCTAAGGACCTCCATACTTTTTTTTTGGCAAAATTTTTTTTTCTTTTCCTTAACTGTGGCCGCATTTTAAAAATGCGGCCATAGACAGGTTCTTAGGCCACGTTTCATAAGCGTGGCCATAGACGGGTTCTTAGGCCGCGTTTTTTTGAGCTAAAAACGCGGCCTAAGGACCTCCGTGTTTTATTTTTTGGCAAATTTTTTTTTTCTTTTCCTTAACTGTGGCCGCATTTTAAAAATGCGGCCATAAACAGGTTCTTAGGCCACGTTTCTTAAGCGTGGCCATAGACGGGTTCTTAGGCCGCGTTTTTTTGAGCTAAAAACGCGGCCTAAGGACCTCCATACTTTTTTTTGGCAAATTTTTTTTTTCTTTTCCTTAACTGTGGCCGCGTTTGAGAAGCGTGGCCATAGACAAGATCTTAAGCCGCGTTTTTTTGAGCTAAAAACGCGGCCTAAGGACCTCCGTACTTTACTTTTTGACAAACTTTTTTTTTTCTTTTCTTTTCCTTAACTGGAGCCATTCAAAAACATTTCAACCCAAAAGAAACCCAAAGCCACAAACATTTCAACCCAGAGCCATTTCGGTCAAAAAAAAAAAAAAAAAAAAACACAAACCACATACACCGTCGCCGTTGAGCTCAGCCGTCGCCGATGAAGCTCAACGGCGACGCCGATCGCCAGCGCTGAAGCGTCGATCGTGTCGCCAGCGCTCAACGGCGTCGATCAGCGTCGATCGTGTCGCCGATCGCGATCAGCGTCGATCGTGTCGCCGATCGCGATCAGCGTCGATCGTGTCGCCGATCGCGACGCTCAAGCGTCGCGATCAGCGTCGATCGCGACGCTTGAGCGCCGCCGTTGGCGATCGACGCCGAGCGTTGGCGATCGGCGTCGATCGCGACGCTTGGGCGCCGCCGTTGGCCTACTGAGTTTCTAGAACCTTTTCATCTCCTCTATTTGTCTGGTTAGTATCTCTTGCCCTATTTTCTTTTGTTTGATTGTGTTTTGATTAATTTTTTGTTTGAGCATATGGACTTTTTTGGTTGTGTTTTTGTTATGGGGATTTTTGTATTTTTGAGCTTGTGCTTTTGTTTTCCTTCAATAGTTTGTGTTCAGTTTGGGTTGATTTCGTTGAAGGAGATGTTTTGTTTGTGTTCTTGTACTGTTGTGGTTGATTAATTTTGAAATTTTCTGGGTTTTTGTTTGAATTTGAATTTGCTGGGTTTGTATTTTTGTTTTGAATTTCTTTATTTATTTAAAATTGAAATTTTAAAGTTTGAAAGTATTAATTTTAAAAATTTTAATTTTAATTTAAAAAAAAAAAACTTTTGATTACCGAAAATTAATTTTTGGTAATCAAAGTTTTTTTTTTTTAAAAAAAATTTAAGGGTATATAGCCGCGTTTTAAACGTGGCCTAAGGTTAAACCTTGGGCCACGTTTAAAACGCAGCCCAAGACCACAACCTTAGGCTGCGTTTAAAGTGCGGCCCAAGACCACAACCTTAGGCCGCGTTTTAAACGCGGCTATAGGACCTGGTCTTGGGCCGCGGTTAAAAAGTGTGGCCATAGGACCGTGAGTCCTATAGTCACAGGTTTTAGGCCACACTAGAAAGCGTGGCCTAAAAAAACGCGGCTATAGGCTATAGCCACGTTTTTTTGACATATAGCCACGTTTTAAAAACGCGGCCATAGAACCTTTTTTTTGTAGTGTTTCTTTAAAGCATGAAAAATTCTTTAGTCTCCCAAAATCAACACCACTACGGATGCTTGAAAAGGTGGAAAAGGTATCACTAGACAACAAGTCCTTGATAAGGAATTCATTTATTTCCACTCTTTGCTTAGTTGTACGCTTCAGCATGATAATAAAATGATTAAGACTCTTCTAAGAAAAAAAAAATCAAACAAAAAAAAGAAAATGTTGAGTTTTTACATACTTCTTCCCGAGTTAAACCCATGTAAAACATTTTTAACTCTCACCCTGTTGCTTGTAGCTACTTGGCACCTATCTCTATCTCTAGCTTCTTTTTGTAAGTTGTAACTGTATTGAGATGGTGAAGGCTGTAATCCATTATGTCCAGATTCACCATGCCCTGTATTAGGTCGTGAAACCACAAGATTGAAGTAAACTTCCTCAAGGTAAACTATCCATTTTCTCACTAACTATCCTTGAAACCACAAGATTAAAAGCCACTTGTCATCCATTGGGCTTTAATCCTTAGTTTAAATAATTTGCAATTGAGCAATTGTGTCACTATCTTATTCAAAATGGATGTGCCTCATTTTATCACGTGTCCTAGTTAATAAATTAATTGATTGAGCTAGTAATACCTCATGAGAATGAATGTATTTCTTTACCTTTTTTTTTATAAACAATAGGAAGTGGACTACTTTATCTCCCTTTTTTTTTGTATCTTTTAAACCATGAAAAATTCTTTAGTCTCCCAAAATCAGATCCCACTGCAAATGGTTGAAAAGGAGGAAAAAATACCCTTGGACAACAAAGTCCTTGATAAGGAATTTATTTATTTCAAATTTTTGCTTAGGTATACGCTTTAGCATAATGATTAAGACTCTTATAAGAAAAAAAAATCAAACAAATAAGAAAACGATGAGTATACTTCTTCCACAATTAAACCCATGCAAAGCATCTTCAACTGTCACCTTGCTCCTTGCTACTACATGGCATGTGTCTCTATATCTGGCTTCTTTCTGTAACCGCTCAAGGTAATTGCCTGAAATTTTCTCGAGATAACAATCCATTTACTCACTAACTACCCTTGAAACCACAGGATTAACGCCACTTGTTGGGCTTTAATCCTTACTTTAATTTAATCCAACTAAGCACTTGTGTCACTACCACTTTTCCCCATGGATGTTCCCCATTTTGCCCCATGTCTTACACTTCGGTTGTTTCACCGTAAAATGTTTTACGGAAAAAAATTTCAGCATTTTACAAGTTTTTGTTTCATTGTAAAATTTGGTCGAACTTGAAAATATTTTCCATTAATTATAAAATTCTTTGTAAAATGTTGTAAAGCGTTTCATCTTCAAAAACTTAGTAAAATATTTTATAAAAACACACAATGGTTCCCCCTGCCCCCCAATTTGATAGTTGGGTCACTAGTCCAGTGGCCACTGCTAGAGAACCGCTCACTAGAGCTTCCGATCCAGTGTTTATCGCTAGAGCTGCAAGTTTAGTGGCTGGACTTCTAGCACCACCGACTCTAGTGTCTAAGCCACCGGTTTCGGTGGTTTCTATTTGAAAAGGTTTACATGTAACACCAAAATATTATAAAACATTTTACCTTTTAAAACTTGCTAAAGCATTTTAGAAAAACAACAGTGGTTCCCCCCATCCCATTTAGTGGTTAGGTTGCTAGTCTAGTGGCTGGTGTTGGTGGCCTACTCACTGTAGCCTTTGATCTGGTGTCAATCACTAGAATTGCTAGTCCAGTGACTGGACCTCCAGTACCAGTGACTCTAGTGGCTGCGCCATCGGTTTTGGTGGTTTGTTTATATCTCATACCAAATACTTAAAAATTTTTTATTGAAATATTTTCCAGCGAACCAAATTTAATGTTAGTTAACAAATTAATTGTTTGACCTAATTATACCTCTTGACTGAGATTATATTTCTTTACATTTTTAGCAAATAAATATAAGTACGATGATCTCTCTACAAGTATAAATGCTTGTGAGGTTTGGGTTAACGGCCAGGGTCTAAGTCTTCGAGAGAGGGCTTCACACACATATTCACTTAAATTAGATTAGAGTAAAATTTCTATCTTATATAAAAGAATAATAAAATAAAATAAAACAAATAAGAAGTAAAGTTTACCCCTTTTTTTTTTTTTTAAACCATGAGAAAATCCTTAATCTCCTAAAAGCAACACCCATTGCGGATGCTGCTTGAAAATGAGGAAAAGGTACCATTAGCAGGGGCGGCTTGATGCATTTGGGGGCCTAAGGCGAAAATTAATTATCTTGTTTTAAATGCAAAATTACTACTAATTAACATGAACTATGTAAAAAATTTTCTTTTTTCAAAAATTTTATAGATAGAAAAAATTTGACAAATTTTTTCATACTTATTGATGAGGCAGATTGTAGTAGTAAGTAAAAGAGTGGTGTTAGTAGTAGACTTAGATGAGAACTAGTAAAAGTTTGCTAACTCAACTCCTATTATTATTCTTTTTTTTTTTAGAAGTGCAACATTCACAATATTTTTTTACAAAAACTCCTAGGTTTTAAGTTACTTTTTGTTTTCTACTTGACAATATCACTATAATTATTTTTTTGTCATCAATAACAAGTTGTAACAACCTACTATTTAGCATTAATTGTAAAAGTGTTGTGAAAAATATTGTGAACGTTGCATTTTTCTCTCTTTTTTATTTGTTTTTCATCTGGGAAAAAAAATATTATTTTATTTATTAATTATAAATAACTCTATTGGTTAAAATTTGGGGGCCTATTTTTTACTTGGGGCCTTAGACGATTGCATCTTTTGCTCACCCATTCAGCCGGCCCTAACCATTAGACAACAACGTCCCAGGTAAGAAATTTATTTATTTCAACTTGTTGCGTAGGTGTATTTTTTAACATAATAATAAAAATTCTTAAGACTCTTCGAAATAAAAAATCAATCAAACAAATAAGAAAAAGCTAAGTTTTTACATACTTCTTCCACAATTAAACCTATACCATCAATAAGTTCATCCATTTCCTTTCCTTTCCTTCAAATCCAAATATAATAACAGTTATTTCATCAAGGAAAAATGTTCCCTTCAGATTTTGTTTAGTTTAGGATCTGATCAAAACTTTCACTCTCTAATCATCATCTTGCCTATAATTTTGACCATAACTCTCAATATTTATGTATATATATACATCCTCCATTTCATTCCAAGTTTTCCACTTATAGTTTATATTTTACAAATTGTTGTATATGACGTTTGATTTTTCTTTGTTTTAACTTTGATTATTTTATTTGGAAAAAAAAAATGCCCCAATTGTAGTAGATTGTCTTGTTTTGTCTTTTACTCTATCTTTTTTTTTATCTTTTCTTTTTTCTCTCTTTGTCTAGTTTTTTGGCTCTCTTAGATATATAGGTATATATATGTTATTCTATGTTTCTGTTTGAATTCTCATTATAAGTCTAGGTTCATGCATCCTTTTATAGAGGACTTACCGATTCAAACATATGGGTTTAGCTGGAAAATCTTGAATTCTACCTAGAAAAACAATTTAGGTTTATAACCTTAGAGTCAATGTTTAACGGTGTCGGCTTTTTTCCTTTTAATTTTCGTATTAAGTAATACATGCTTCAAAACTTATGAAAGCCTAGGTTCTATTGCTCAATAAGACCATTATTTAAGACACCTCCTAGTAACCTAATTGACGGAATTCCTTTATCCAATCCATTTCCATAACCAACGGTAGGAGGGGAAAAAAAAAAAAAAACAAAACAAAATTACAAATTACAAAAACAATTTTGAAATAGTCAGATTAGGCCCATTAGGGACACAACATATATATCATTTCAACAGTTTATGAAAATAATTGTTTTCCTAGACATATTGATTTCGAAATGATAAGGTCATACAAGTAGAGAAATAGTGCAAGAAGCATTATGTTGATTTGGAAGTTTTGATCTAAATCTACGTAAATTTGGATGGAAAATTTAGTGTAAGAGAATACTACCATATATATAATACCACTCATAAAAGTGAGATGCCCATGATTTATGCAAATAGTTTATGTTAGGAAACATATATTAGCGATCAAATCTACTATCAAGTATCAACAGGGAGCGGAATAGTCTGGTTGAAAGCTGGGACACCAGTTTGTTATATTAAAGAATTATATATAAATAGGATTTAGAGATCGAGATTATATTTGCTTAAAATTATTTATCGAATCAATAGTTTGTACATAAAACTACATTTAAAGGAGCATTATGTGGTATCTCAAATGTTTTGGGGGACAGTAGATACCATAGAGTTATGTTTATCTAAGAAAATTTGATAAAACTATTATCATATGTGACTTTGTTACTATATGTCTAAAATTACTTTAAAAATGAAAAATAAATAGGCTTTCATGTGATATAGTGGATCTAGCATCATATTTGATGATACCACATTCTAACGGAAAAGATACAAAACAAACTATGGATTCTTACTTTTTTTTTTTTTTTTTTTTTTTGGGAATCGAGGTACTATTTTGATAGGAGTGGCAATTCGTGCTCGCCTGTCAAGTTCATGTTGTGTTGACTTATGAGTATATGACTATATGGGTGTGTCAACATTAACCCGACCAATATGTTTATTAAATGGATCAAGATTCCTCAACTCTAACATGACTCATTTATTGAACGGGTTAATCATGTTGATTTGTTTATCAGATTTTATCAAAATGAAAAAAAAAAAAAAAATAGTATTAACCAAATTGAATTATGAAAAACCAAAAAAATAAATATTTTTAATTAAAATTCAAAATTAACAAGTAATTGCATCACAAATAATCATTCAAAACTAAAACATATCTCAATATCACAAATAATCAATCACAATATGTCAAAAAAAAAAAAAATAAACCACAACAATTAATAAGTTTAAATACCTAGAGTTTGAAGGATATATTGGTAAAATGTCATTTAATTTAATGGGTCAGACATGTTGAACGGGTTCTATGGATTGGATATTAACTCAACCTGTTTATTAAACGAGTCAATCATGTCAACTCCAATATGACACTAACCTATTAAATCTCAACTCATAGCATGCTAATTTCATGTCGTATTGTGTCATGTTGGGTTCGCAAGTTGTGGATCGTATCCAATTTTGTCACCCCTATACTTTGATATGTGAGTTACCAATAGATGTAACAAAATATTGTCTAAATTACTAAATTAGTGCTTGTCTAAAATCGAAAAAATAAAATAAAAAATAAAATAAAAAATAAAGAAAAAGAAACATGGGTTATCATGTGACATGAAATCTACTATTAGATTTAATACAGACACTATATTATTTAATCTATCACAATCTAATAGAAATTAAAATAAAATAAAATGTACTAAGAAACTGTAGAGAGTTAGCTTTGATGAAAGTGGCAACTAATGGAAGAATATAACTCTAACATATAATCTTGTTATGAGTAGAGATAACTTACCCAAAAAATAGTACAAATATAATACAATTACCCTAATTTTTTTTTTCTAAAAAAGGACAATCATTTTTGTCTACAATCTTAAAAGCAACAAAACCTTGTTGAACCTTTTGATTAGTTTTTATATGGTATTGATTATCGGCAAGAGAGCATTGAAATTGAAGTGTGTGGATGAGATTCCACACCTTACTTAGCAAAACCTAGTAATGTACACTTGAAGACCTACGAGTACTAGTTCCATGCAAAATCATCCATAGAGATGAAATCATGATGCATAAAATCAGAAACAAAGGTCGACTCCACAAACCGCAGATCAAAGCTAGAGCTATCAAACGAAGTATCCATGTTCTGAATAACCATATTAGTTCCCATCTCAGAAACCTTTTCCTTCTCTTGCAGTACTTCTTGTCTCATTGGTCGCTCTCCTTCCAATATTGGGGCTTCAAAGGGTGCAAAAGTACTGTCACCCCAAACACAATTCTCATTGTTTAAGAGCCCAATCCTAGATAGATTCACTAAAGAAGAAGAAGAAGAAGAAATATTGGGTGTGCTCTCAATGGATGATACGTGAGGGAAACTGGTAAAGTCAGTGAGACTCTGATTCCAAACAGGATTAGGGTTTTGAAGCAATGGAGGCTGATTATCAGGTACTGCAAAAATAGGTGTTCCCATTTCCAAGGTGTAAGCATTTGTAATCTGAGAATTCAGAGTGAAAACTGAATTGGATAGTTCATGGTTTGGTGATACATTGCATTTGCATGCAACCTCGTTATAGGCTCTCTGATGAGAAGGTATGAGATTGTGAGTGTTTGGGTCCAACCCTTGTGAGATAGCATTTTCTTGATGCATGAGTTCCAGATATTCTTCACCTCATTGTCTGTTCTTCCTGGGAGATGCTTAGCTATCTGTGCCCATCTGTATACCCAAACAAAATTCTCTTGAAATTTACTCCAAACCAAAAGGAAAAGTAGAAAGAAATGATGAGCGACTTCAAAATTACGTTCTTTTTTTATTCATTTATTTTTTTTAACTTCTTTTGAAGTTCATTTTATTCCAATAACCTTATTATCCAAAGGGAAAATGTTGTTGTACACAAGCTGATTGAGGTAGTTTTGCACACTCGCCCAAAAAAATAGAACTCTAACTTGAAGTCATGAGTTCTGTTATTTTGGAGCATGCATGCAAAACTGTGTGAATTATAGTGTGTAATAAATACTACTCTTATCAAAATGATAAAAAAATCATTAAACCAAATAAGCACTATTTTTAGAAATATATATCCGTACTTGTTGCCCAAGATCCTATGAACATCAATGATAGTCTGTTTTTCCTCTGAAGTGAAGGAACCCCTCTTAAGATCTGGTCTTAGATAGTTTATCCATCTCAATCTGCAACTCTTTCCACACCTATGCAGGCCTGCAATCCCAAATCCACTTAGCAGCCACTTAGGCTTTGCATGTGTATATATGTGTATAAAATTTATTGTGAGTACAAAATTTAGTCACTCTTAGATGGATCCATTATAGATACATGTTACTGTTATTAAGAGCAAGTACAAAATTTTGTTACTCTATTATAGATCCATTACATGTATACATGTTATTGTTATAAAAGAGCGAGAGAGAATTGAAGCAATATTTACCAGCAAATTTTGGGACAGAGCTCCACTTTCCATGTCCATAGGTGGTGATGTATGTGAAAAGCTTCTCATCTTCTTCAGGAGACCATAGGCCTCGTTTGACATTCTGTTTGGTGCAGCAGCGATGGCCATCCATCTTAGTGCTTATGATGAGGGCTAGTTTATTCTCCTGAAGAGTTAGGTTTGGTGTTCATCATGAGAGCCTTCCTGCACTCCTTTATCTAGGGTGTAATTGGGATTTGGGTTTCTTGAGAGTGTTCTTGTGCACTATTGTAGTCTCCCTGATAATAGTGAAATCCCTGCAACTCCGTGGACGTAGGCAAATTGCCGAACCACGTAAATATTGTCTTGTGCGTGTGATTATTTTCTTTGACGTGTGTTTTCTCTATTTATTTTGTTCCTCATAGGTTGGGAATTTTGGTTAAATTCCCTACAACTGGTATCAGAGCCTAGGGTTAGGTTTGAGTGGGAGCAATGGCAGAGGAAGAAGGAAAGGCGTCTGGAATAGAAAAGTTTGATGGCACAGACTTCGCGTATTGGAGGATGCAGATTGAAGATTATCTCTATGGGAGGAAATTGCATCTGCCTCTTTTGGGGACAAAACCTGAGGCTATGAAGGCTGATGAATGGGCTCTTCTTGACAGACAGGTACTAGGAGTTATCAGGTTAACTCTATCTAGGTCTGTTGCACACAATGTTGTAAAGGAGAAGACCACAGCAGATCTGATGAAGGTTTTGTCTGGTATGTATGAAAAGCCGTCAGCAAACAATAAGGTGCACTTGATGAAGAAACTGTTCAATCTGAAGATGGCAGAGAATGCATCAGTAGCACAACATCTGAATGAATTTAACACTATCACAAATCAATTGTCGTCTGTAGAAATTGATTTTGATGATGAGATTCGTGCTCTAATCGTCTTGGCTTCTTTGCCAAACAGTTGGGAGGCAATGAGGATGGCAGTAAGCAATTCTACAGGAAAAGAAAAGCTCAAGTACAATGATATACGAGATTTAATTCTGGCTGAGGAGATTCGCCGAAGAGATGCAGGCGAAACTTCAAGATCTGGTTCTGCCCTAAACCTTGAGACAAGAGGCAGAGGTAATAACAGAAATTCAAATCGGAGCAGATCAAAATCCAGAAATTCTAATCGGAACAGAAGTAAATCTAGATCAGGCCAACAAGTACAATGCTGGAATTGTGGGAAAACAGGTCACTTTAGGAATCAATGCAAAAGTCCTAAGAAGAAGAATGAAGATGATTCTGCTAATGCTGTAACAGAAGAGGTACAGGATGCATTACTTCTTGCAGTAGACAGTCCACTTGATGATTGGGTTTTGGATTCAGGAGCTTCGTTTCATACCACTCCACACCGAGAAATCATACAGAATTATGTTGCAGGTGATTTTGGTAAGGTGTATTTGGCTGATGGTTCAGCCTTGGATGTTGTGGGTATGGGAGATGTTCGAATATTATTGCCCAATGGGTCTGTTTGGTTACTGGAGAAGATTCGACATATTCCTGACCTGAGGAGAAATCTGATTTCTGTTGGACAACTTGATGATGAAGGACATGCAATACTATTTGTTGGTGGTACTTGGAAGGTTACAAAGGGAGCTAGGGTATTGGCTCGTGGAAAGAAGACTGGTACTCTGTACATGACCTCAAGTCCAAGAGACACAATTGCAATTGCTGATGCAAGTACTAATACAAGCCTATGGCACCGCAGACTTGGTCATATGAGTGAGAAAGGGATGAAGATGCTGTTGTCAAAAGGAAAACTACCAGAATTGAAGTCCATTGATTTTGACATGTGTGAAAGTTGCATCTTAGGAAAGCAGAAAAAGGTGAGCTTCTTGAAAACTGGCAGAACACCGAAGGCTGGAAAATTGGAGTTAGTACACACTGATTTGTGGGGGCCTTCTCCAGTTGCATCCCTTGGAGGTTCAAGGTATTACATCACTTTTATTGATGACTCAAGCAGAAAGGTATGGGTTTATTTTCTGAAAAATAAATCTGATGTATTTGAAACCTTTAAGAAGTGGAAGGCCATGGTTGAGACAGAAATAGGTTTGAAAGTAAAATGTTTGAGGTCAGATAATGGAGGAGAGTACATAGATGGAGGGTTCAGTGAGTATTGTGCTGCACAGGGAATTAGGATGGAGAAGACCATTCCTGGGACACCACAGCAGAATGGTGTGGCTGAGCGCATGAACAGAACTCTCAATGAGCGTGCTAGGAGTATGAGGTTGCATGCTGGACTACCAAAAACTTTTTGGGCTGATGCTGTTAGCACTGCAGCCTACCTGATAAACCGAGGACCTTCAGTTCCCATGGAGTTCAGACTTCCTGAGGAGGTTTGGAGCGGTAAAGAGGTAAAGTTTTCACACTTAAAAGTTTTTGGTTGTGTTTCCTATGTTCATATTGATTCTGATGCTCGTAGTAAACTTGATGCAAAGTCTAAAATATGTTTTTTCATTGGCTATGGTGATGAGAAATTTGGCTATAGGTTTTGGGATGAACAAAACAGGAAAATCATCAGAAGTAGAAATGTGATATTTAATGAACAGGTTATGTACAAGGACAGGTCAACTGTAGTGCCAGATGTTACAGGGATAAATCAAAAGAAATCTGAGTTTGTCAACTTAGATGAATTGACTGAAGGTACTGTCCAGAAAAGGGGTGAAGAAGATAAGGAGAATGTAAATTCACAGGTAGATCTGAGTACACCTGTAGCTGAAGTTCGCAGATCTTCCAGGAACATTAGACCTCCACAGCGTTATTCACCCACTCTAAATTATCTCCTGTTGACTGATGGTGGTGAGCCAGAGTGTTATGAAGAAGCCTTGCAAGATGAGAATTCAAGCAAGTGGGAGTTAGCCATGAAGGATGAGATGGATTCCTTGTTGGGGAATCAGACATAGGAACTGACTGAATTGCCAGTAGGAAAGAAGGCTTTGCACAACAAGTGGGTATACAGAATAAAGAATGAGCATGATGGTAGCAAACGTTACAAGGCCAGATTAGTTGTTAAAGGGTTCCAGCAGAAGGAAGGCATTGACTACACAGAGATATTTTCTCCAGTTGTGAAGATGTCAACAATCAGACTAGTACTGGGAATGGTGGCTGCAGAAAACTTACATCTTGAGCAGTTAGATGTGAAGACAGCATTCCTTCATGGTGACTTGGAGGAAGACCTTTACATGATTCAGCCAGAAGGGTTCATTGCTCAAGGGCAAGAGAATTTAGTTTGCAAACTAAGAAAGAGCTTGTATGGCCTAAAACAAGCTCCTAGACAGTGGTACAAGAAATTTGACAGTTTTATGCACAGAATTGGGTTCAAGAGATGTGAAGCTGATCACTGTTGCTATGTTAAGTTTTTTGACAATTCTTACATCATATTACTGTTGTATGTGGATGATATGCTTATTGCAGGGTCTAGCATTGAAGAGATTAATAATCTGAAGAAGCAATTGTCCAAACAGTTTGCAATGAAGGATTTGGGAGCTGCAAAGCAAATCCTTGGTATGAGAATCATTAGAGACAAGGCTAATGGTACATTGAAGCTTTCACAGTCAGAGTATGTGAAGAAAGTTCTCAGCAGGTTCAACATGAATGAAGCTAAACCAGTGAGTACACCCTTGGGTAGTCATTTCAAACTAAGCAAAGAACAATCACCGAAGACAGAAGAAGAAAGCGACCATATGAGCAAGGTGCCCTATGCCTCAGCTATTGGCAGCCTGATGTATGCTATGGTGTGTACAAGGCCAGACATTGCACATGCAGTGGGAGTTGTGAGCAGATTCATGAGTAGGCCTGGAAAGCAGCATTGGGAGGCAGTCAAGTGGATTCTGAGATATCTGAAGGGTTCATCAGATACATGTCTTTGCTTCACAGGTGCAAGTTTGAAACTGCAGGGTTATGTAGATGCTGATTTTGCTGGTGATATTGATAGTAGAAAGAGTACTACTGGGTTTGTTTTTACTCTGGGTGGTACAGCTATATCATGGGCTTCAAATTTACAGAAGATTGTTACTTTGTCTAGTACAGAAGCTGAGTATGTTGCAGCAACTGAAGCTGGAAAGGAGATGATTTGGCTACATGGTTTCTTAGATGAATTGGGTAAGAAGCAGGAGATGGGCATTCTACACAGTGACAGTCAGAGTGCAATCTTTCTTGCCAAGAATTCGGCTTTTCATTCAAAGTCGAAGCACATACAGACAAAATACCACTTTATCCGTTACCTTGTTGAAGATAAACTGGTAATACTTGAGAAGATTTGTGGATCTAAGAACCCGGCAGACATGTTGACTAAGGGTGTCACTATTGAGAAGTTGAAGCTGTGCGCAGCTTCAATTGGTCTTCTAGCTTGAGGACAGGAGGACGAGTTGCAGGGATGAGGGATTGTGTTATGGAGGATTGTGGTTGATGTTTGCAGCTTGTGAGCCCTTAAGGGCTAAGGTGGAGCTGATGGAGGAGTTTGCTAGTGTAGCTTGATCAATTCAAGCCAAGGTGGAGATTTGTTGAGTTGGGCCCGTGTGTGGCTTGAATTGCCACAAGCCCAAGTCAAGTCTAAATTCTCCTTTAGTTGACCAAATCCTATTAGTAATAGGAAACCTTTTTTGTGTCTCTGCCGACTTTAACATATACATATATATATTGTATTAAGTGCAAGCAAGGGGCAGCCGTGAGATTAAAAAAGAGAGAAATCCTAATTAACCTAGTGAGCAAGCCGCATGAGAGAAAATAGAGAAAAGAGAGGCAGTCAGCTTCTATTCTTATTTTTTCTGTGAGAGAGTGCTAGGGTGTAATTGGGATTTGGGTTTCTTGAGAGTGTTCTTGTGCACTATTGTAGTCTCCCTGATAATAGTGAAATCCCTGCAACTCCGTGGACGTAGGCAAATTGCCGAACCACGTAAATATTGTCTTGTGCGTGTGATTATTTTCTTTGACGTGTGTTTTCTCTATTTATTTTGTTCCTCATAGGTTGGGAATTTTGGTTAAATTCCCTACACTTTAAACTGACGAGTTTCACTATTTCTTATGTAATTATCAAACACTAATGTGTTGTTTATTACATGTTTTATGCAGAAGCTGCGCAACAGAAATGAGAGAGATAGATGATTTGACAAATAAAAAAACCTCTGTAGTACATTTTGGCTTCTAATTTTTATATCACTAAACACATTGATTCTCAAATTGAATCAACCACTAACATCATTTTATTATTAACAATTAACAACTTGTCATATATACAATTAATTGTGAAATTTATTTTGAAGACTCTAGACATATCGTCGAAGAAAGGTTGCCTAATGTGATTAGTTTTTTTTTTTGAAAGAATGTGATTGGTGATTTAGTGTTTTGTTATCATCTTTCGGGGCAAAGCTCCTCTACAATGTCTTTGACCCAACTATTTCGAGGAAAAACAAATAAAACTAAAACCCAAAAGAAATTTCAATTTATACATGAGTAAGAATGCAATCATATTCTATTTAATTATTTTCTGAAATATAGAGAGAATAATCCTTTTAATAGTTTAGATTTTATTTCTTGAATGTAATAATTTACAAAATGTTTTATTATTTAATGATGTGATATTAGATAGATATTTAAATTTATAATATTTAATTAAAACTATTAAATAAATCTATTTTAAATAAAGGAATCTTTTTTCCAAGTAAGAACAGTGTTATTCACTAAAGCATCTTTATTTTATTTTATTTTTTAAAAATTTACAACCCCAAAATCATTTTCTGGCTATTATTTACTATAAACCTTTTGAATTTCGAAACAAAAATACTGTTTTGGTAATGAAGATGAAAGATCCATTTATTTTTCTTTAAGATGGGTTTTGTGTCTTAAATCAACAAACCTATCTGTCATAAGTCTCCACAAACCACAAAGGAATAAGAAGAAGAAAAAATTGGATAACTTATTGCCTCATTGGTCACAGAAGAAAATTCCATGAGAGAAATGTGCTGGAAGTTTAACTTGAGGTGCACTCATGAGGACCACACTATACAGGGTCTAATTGAGTGTTCTGGTGGCATTCACTTCAGCCAATGCTCATCAAAACTCTATGTATAATCACTTTTCAAACAAAGCTCCATAATTATATTCAAAAGAATGAATAACATATGACATCAATCAAGGAGATGCCCCAAATGGATTTTTACCCCACGTCCCCACCCTATCCATATATATTCTTTTGTGATAGTGCCATATGCCATCAATCAATCAGAGGATATTTGTAATATTCATCAGCACGAGTGCAAGAATTGACTTAGATGGAATAGATATCTAGAGTCCATTTGAGAACAGTTTATTTAGTCGATATTGAAAATATTTTCTTGAAAGTACTATAGATAAAGGTAAAAACTAGTTGAAATACTACAGTGGAGCCCATAAATAGTACCAAAAACTAATTGGTGTATTGATTTAATGATAAAGAGTTATCATCAAGAAAAAACGCCATATGTTGAAACTCTCAATTGGTGTCTTGTTTTAATTGCTGAGTTGGTTGATTTGTTTGTTTGGTATTTTTTTCCAACTTAGAAAGCTGGAATGTCAAATCAAATTTAGCATTCTTTCTTTGTACCCAAAACAACATAAAGTTTTACCGACTTTCTTTATTTGACCAAACACCCTAAATAAACACTGCAGGGTTCTCTATCCTTTCAATTATTTCCTTTGCTACGTTGTACAGAGTTTCCAAAACCAACAAAGCAAAGGAAATATATGGAGGTTTCTGTTGCGCTCTCTGCAGCACAACAGAAACCTCCATGATGTTTTGGTTGTTTTCTAGGGACCCATGGTTATAGTGTTTATTCTCCTGCTTAGAAATGTCTTTCTTTTATGATGTTGTCCCTCATTTTTTGTTCTTGTCTTTTCTTGTCTGGGCAAGTTCCAGACCCCTTTGTATACATATATTTACCTTTTGATGAAATTTCTACCTTTAATCTCAAAAATTAAAAAATTAAAAATTAAAAAAAATTTAAAAAAAAAAAAAAAAAACCAACAAAGCATTTAGGAATTGAAAATCCAACAGGGAACAAAAACGAAGTATCCGTATAGTAAAATGCAATTAAATTTTGAATTACTGCCCCCTCCCCCACAATGTTTTCCAAGGAGGTTCAGCCAATCTGAAAGCTGGGGCCTTCAAGTTCAATAGCGACAAGTGGTTGCGTGTTTTGCATCATTGACGACATATGTGAGATATGATAGTTGTGAATCTTGTGATGACCAAAGGTGTCGATCAATGGTGTGGTGTCACGGGCAGTGGATATCTAGAGTGTTTGGTTATATATATATCTCGAAGAATCTATTTAATTTTGTGCCACGTATCCTATTTAATTTTTAATTTTGTGTGAAGTAAATTATTAAGTGCAAAAATCGAAGAGTTCAAATCTAATTAAATTCTAAATTGAATTTCAATTTTTCGCCACATATCCGTTTATTTACTTATTTTTTGTGGCAAGTGAATTATTAGGTGAAAAACCGAAGAGTATAAATCCAATTAAATTCTAAATCATATATATATATATATATATATATATATATAAAATGAAAAACCATTACATATTTTTAAAATGTATAGTTTAAAAAGAGTATAAGCTAATATTATGTATAATTTGAATCTCTTCTAAAAAACAATGTATAATCGTGATTGTTTTTAATTGTACCTACGCATAAGCACAGAGCTACATACTAGTAAAAACATATGGTTAAAGTTATAAGTTTATTTTTCTTGGTAATAAAGAAAGAATTTGGATTTGTTTGACACATCATAAGGATTGCATATCACCTAGTTGCAGGTGATATGCTCCCATAAAGGAGATGTATTGTAGGCATGTTCTTCTCTCTCTCTCTCTCTCATTAGAAGATAAGAAGTGGAAGATTCAAACCAATTATTGGTTTGATGAGGCATGGTCCTAAGTTTTGTGAGAGTCCAAGCCCCCAGTTCAACCTGTTGGTTAGAGCCAAACCTGGCGAATAGATGAAGTTGTGTTGATTCCTCTCAAGAGCCAGTTGAGTTTCTACTGATATTATCATCCCTCATAAGTCAAGGGTTTTATAATGGAGTCACCACTTTATTTATTGTAAAAATAAGAAAACCACAATTGAAAAATACTTCTTTATTGAATAACTCTAAAATTTACTTTTTTGTTAAGTAACTAAATATTACGTGGTTTTGGTCCTAAATACAATCTAAAACAAAGTAAATGGCTTTGATTCCTAATCACATTCTACAAAGACAAAATTACATGGAAATGAATTGATCTAGAACTCCTAACCTAAGTTTAGAGACTAGGTTAAAAGATAGGAAGATATAGGTACCTGCCTTGCCTAGTGAAACAAGTTTTTTAGATTTTGGTGGCCAATTAAATAACACATCATTTAACAACAGTTTTATATCATCCAATAACATGTAATGAAAGATTGAAACAAACATTCATAAGCATGGTGAAAACCCTATTCTTGGCATGCAAATATGAATTGAAATCAAAAAATATAGTGAATATGTGTGTGATATGTGATCAATTCTAATCTAAGAACATGTAATCATGTTATTTGAATTGAAAACCCCTAAAATCATGTTCAACATGAGAAACTAAGGACAACCTAGATTTAGCATGCTAACATTCAAAAACATATGAAGAATTAAAAAATAAAAACATACATGATTTTGAAGAACTATGGCATAATTAAAAAAGAAATGTTAGAAACATTATCTACATGCATTAGCACTCCTAAACATTCCAAGAAAGAATCGTAATAAGAAGTTGATAGCTTAAGACCAAGAGGACCAAATTACCCCTTTAGTGAATTGAGGCCAAATGGACCCAAACACCACAAGTGAAAAATTCGAAATCTAAGTGAAAAACGTAGTGGGCTAGAGTTTACTTGAGTGGGGAGTAAGATAGGCCGAAGAAGAAAATTTGGAGATTTTGGAAGTCCAAGTGCACTTGGTCCAAATCTTTCCCTTTTACTGTCGATTCTTTCCACTTTTTTTGGTGCTTTTTCACTATTTCAGACTTTCCTTGGACCCCAAGTACGACCAATTGACTCCAAAATAATTAAATTAAATTAATTAACATTTAATTAATTAAAATTTAACCAAATCTTAGGAATTAATTGATTGCTTTGTCTCCTTGATTTAATCAGGTGCATGCCACTCCACAATAAATTAAATCTGCAATCAAGTGGTATTACATTGTAATAAACTCAATTTGGACTAAAAAGAGACCAATTAAAATTAAGATTTCATAGTTTCTCAAAAAAATAAGATTTCATAATCACATGTGCTTAGTACTTAATCCATGCTAATGCATGTTATCTTTAAACTTGTTTCTATGATATCTTTTAATCTGGTGGTAGGATTAATGCTCACGAACTATCATTATGATTGTTATAACTTTAAGGGTCCGTTTGGATACAGCTGAAAACTGAAAACTAAAAATTGAAAAATATTGTAGCAAAATAATTTTTAAATTTGTGAATAGTACCATGGGACCTATTTTTAATGAAAAAGTTGCTGAAAAGTGAAATTTGTGAATCTGTGAATAGTACACGATATACACTAATTGGCTAAAAAAAAGTTTGAAAAGTCAAACTTTGCGGCTACTGTTCATTGAACAGTGCATGAATAGTAGCCGCAAGGCTCAAAAACGCGTGAAAAAAAAAAAAAAAAAAAAGGAAAGGAAAAACACAGACGCGTTGGAAATCAGCGTAATCCAAACGTACTCTAAGACTTATTTGATGCAATGCAATTGGAAATCAAAATAGATTTTTTTGTAGTGGTATTTTGTTTATGTAATATATTATAAACTTGTTTAAAAAACTCTATATACTATTTTCATGCTTGTGTGTTCTAATAAGTATTACTGTTTCCTCAAATATATATATATATATATATATATATCAAATCAAAATTACAATTTTACCCTTGTGAGTTGACGTGATGATGATATGCAATGAGATGCAAATTAAGAGGTTAAATGGAGAGAACTAAAATTTTAAAAAGTTATCAAACTGACATGTAGAGAATAAAATTTTCAAAAAAAAAGTGATATTTTTTGTTTCCTTGGTTTACTCTGACACAAACACATGCTGAGATAATAATTTGGAAAATTTAAGTTTAAGTGCATGTTTGGATAGTGCTGAAAAGCACTTTTTAGTTACGTCTCACAATTTTTAGTGGGTCTCATGTTTTATTTACGGAACTTGCAAGTATTTTTTTGAGTAAAAACAACTTCAAAACTGGGTCCCACGACATTATTCACACATTTAAAAATTATTTTGCTACAGTGTTTTTAGTTTTCAGCAATAAGCGGTATCCAAACACACCCTAAGTTAATCACAATCCAAGAGAATGAATGGATGATAAAAAAAAAATGTTAGAATAATTATTAAATGGTTAGATTGCACTTTTGAAGGTTTTTTTTTTTTTTTTCCTTTTTAAATCTAATATATATATATATGTATTTATGTATATTTTATAACTTTAAATATCTTCATTGAAAAAAACCTGAAAATGTGAACAAATTGAATTACAAAACAACCAACAAGTAATAATTTAAACATGTTTATTTATGCAAAATATATTTAACATATAATATTAATTGGATGAATGCACGACCTCACTATTACGGAATCGAACCTAACTTCTTTCCTGAGATATGCCAAGAATTGCAATCCAACCTCGCCACCACGGCGATCATAAGATAGTATTGGAATGTACATAAGTACAAATTTTTTTTGTCCAGAATTAATGCCTCTCAAAAAATACGCATCATGTCATAAATGACAAAGTGAGCCAGAGGCATAGACTATGTGGCACACTAGCTACACAGTAATTTCATGTGAAACATATGAGGAATTTGAGTTGGGCAGCACATAATTTTCAATCTTTTTCAAAAGGAAGAATATAAAGAAGCTCAATCATTTTGAAAATGGCATATACTGCAGAGTTTTTCATTTTTTTTTTTTTTAAATGATTAAAGAAATTTAAATTGGTGAGGACTCTGAAAATATAATATATTCACTCATCTTTTACATGGGTGCCTGACATCTAAGTTGTACGGAAAATGTTGATGATGCAATAATGTGTCACCATTTTTTGGTTTTCATATTATAAACACTCTTGTCAATTTGTTGTATCTTAGATTAAAATTCTCTAAAATTCTTATAGTAAATTTATTATAAAATCCTAAAATTTTATCTATTTATTTTAACCTAAGTGAATTCGATTTTACCATATCATTGATAATTTAAATAGTGTAAAAAAACATTAATATTTAATATTGTGGTGGTACCTTGGGTTGATTAGGCCCAAACCACAAATTTATTTGTATCTTAAATTGGGCTTATCCTATAATGGGAGGTCCAAAGAGGAAGTAGATGGTATCTTTGATTATCCTACAGTGGTGCCTAATCACTGAGTTGCTTTAGCTTTAACTTGGCCATGAAGGCTGTCAAACGACCGAGCTCCCTGTGATAAGTTCGAGCAGGACATTGTTCGGCGGGCAGATTCCCCTAAAGCATTATCTCTTATTCTCGGCATATCTTGGATACTTCCCTAACTACTCAGCTACCTCCCTAACTTCTCGACCATATGAGCCCATGTTAGGCTAAAGTAGTCCTAGTGGACATGGGGCCTGACAGTTGAAGAGGTAGGCCTGCTATTCCCGGTCCGTACAAATATTTATTTAAATGTTGATGATAGCCCACATGGGATTACAGGGCCGGCTTTGATACCATATGTAACGACCCAAGGAAAAGCGCTAACCACATCTGCGCTATACCTCAAAAGGACTAGTCGCAATTGAGGCTTCTTGTAGTTGTTAATATAGCCCAACTCAACCCAGTAAATACCCGATGTGGGACTCATTACACACCCACACACATCACACAATCAATCAAATTGGGGCATCACAATCTCCCCCACTTAAATCCCTAACATCCTCGTTAGGGCCCACTATGTGGGGTAGTGTCTCCGAGCCCACATGGGATTACCGGGCCGACTCTGATATCATATGTAACGACCCAAGGAAAAGCGCTAGCTACATCTGCGCTATACCTCAAAAGGACTAGTCACAATTGAGGCTTCTTGCAGTTGTTAATAAAGCCAAGATCTACCCAGTAAATACTCGATGTGGGACTCATCACACACCCACACACATCATACAATCAATCAAATTGGGGTATCATGACAAAATCTTATCCAGTCATTTAAATAAAGATGATAGGATTTTAGAAATTCAATGTAGAATTACCTAAAGAATTCTAATCTAGTTTCTCAAAATATGGTCATTTTCTCTTGGGAGAATGAGCTCTTACTTCTTGTTGTCCTTTAATCTAGTGCTATTTATCCAATCACTACATGCCATGTCAATAGTTGCAAAATAAATTATAAATCATTTTGTGTTCTTAGCATTATTCTTTTTGTTAAAACAAAAACAAAAACAAAAAACAAAACGACATCTTGTTTAGGCAAACCTATTTTCTGCATTAACAAGAAAACAATACTTGAACTTTAAAAGAGACATGCATCATATACCTAGCAAAATACAAATCAATGTTTGTCCATAAATTAATTTAAAACGATGTAGATATAAATTGCTTGAAAATGTATTAAATCTTTAATTTGACTTAAATTAGGGCATTGTGTGTGTGTGTGTAAGGGCATTCCTTGTCCATTAAAAAAATGCATCCTTTGTCCATCAAGAAATAGGTTTTGAAGTCTTATAAATAGACAATACTAGAAAGTATTTGATGATTTGGGCCCAGGTATCATACCATATAGGGGGAGACTTTGAATTAATTTAAGAAAGTCTTAGGGATATTTTGTTATTTGTAATTCCTCATTCCCTTGATGAGGAAACACTTTATAACCTCCCTTTGATAAATATCAAAATCATCCCAAACTACATGTGGACATAGGTCAAAGGTTGAACATGTAAATTCATGATGTTTTTTATTGAGTGTGATTGTGTCTATTTTTATTTCTAGTCATCTTCGTTCCTATTATATGCTTGAACAATCTTTCTCAAATTCATGATAGTTTTTATAATCAATCTTGTCTGAGAGAGCTATTCAAATGCCCTTCGCGCAACAATTTGACATGATAGCTTCCATTACCACACATAATGTCTCAACCGAAAAATAAAAAATCACATTGTGAAGAGAGCCAAAGTTAAAAAGATCATATGTGAATAGAATATGGAAGTATGTACATGATGAAACCTAGTCTAATATTAATATGAAAATAAATGCTAAATTTTTAATTGATTTAGTGTTCACTCAGTCACTACAATTTAAAATCATTTTATCCATAATTTTTTGTTAATTTAAAATAATGGAAACCCTAATTGATAAATATTGTGAATATAAAAGAGTAATTATGATAAAACAAATGTCATAAATTTGAAATTTTGTTATATTTAGCACACACCAAAAATGGAAACATACTCTGTTCGTATCACCATAATTTAATTTATTAAGTTTGTATTCAGCAAATAAATATATAAAAATGTTTGCATATGCCACAAATTAAGATTTTTTTTTTTTTTTTTTTTTTTAAGTTATAGGATTTGAATCCAGATCCTCTCCATCATGAAAGAATGCGAATAATGGACCACGTGACTCACAAATCAATAATTAAGAAGGCCAAAAAGCCGTATTTGGTCATGCCTGGATATGGAAAGTACATGACTAATTAGATTTTTATTACACAACACAGACAATTTTGTTGGGCATTTTAACTCATATATGTCCCTCGCATGCAGTGAAATTAAAATAACTCTGCCTTTTATGTATAGTAAGATACCTATAATCCCTTGCACTGTACGTTGTGAACTTCAAAATTCAAATAGCTTTTTCAAAGCTATGCAAAAGATAATGAGAAGAACATCATCAGTAATCATAAAACCTGATGATGCCGTAAATATCACCAGTAAGCCACACGATCTTCGCACGCTCGTAACGATACCTGCACAGTAAAGAGAGAAGACCTAACAGAGAGCACCAGTGTGGTGCCAACCGAATACCCTCCAAAGGTCAAGTTAGAATAATTCTCACAATTCTAGAGCGCTAGAGAAGGGTAAATTATGCGTACCTTGATTTGTGAGAGTATTGGGGCTTTTATAGTAGTAGAAGGTTGACATCTCTTCCTTGGTGTAGAAGTCTTTTCCTTATAGGAATCCTCTTGAATAATCTTAAACGTGATGGACAAGACATTTCCTTATAGAGAAGATATTCATTAATGCACGTATCTTTCAGAGTCCTCTTTGTGCTAGGGTTCCATTTACCTTGGGATCCTGTAATGGTTAAGTGTGTGTCGCAAGTATTTCCCATCTAGGATTTTTGGTTGCCACGTGGGTGCTTGATCCATTCCTGTTGCTCTAGTTATGCAGAATCTGTCCATAACAGACTTTTGCACCAATTGGGCTCGCCCTCTATCGGACCTCGGATGTGGATCCGTCAGGCCCACTTCATGGAGATTCGTCAACCTAAATTTTTACCCTCTTCAGTTGCCCCTTCACCCCATGGGTTCGTCATCTTTGAGTGAATGGACCCGTGGGGTGACGGTTCAAGGTTCAATGGATGACAGTTCAAAGGCCTATGGGTTGACGGTTTCAATACGGATGTCGTGAACTGTGCCCACCCCTGACAGGTTGTTCGGTAGCCATTTATGATGCATGACACGTGTCACTCTTTCATTGGATTTTATCTCGGATCGAAGCATCATTTCGTCTTCCGTGCACTTCCTCTATAAATATCACACTCCTTCTCCTCTCATTTCTCTACTTTCCACTAAAACGCACTATCAGAGCACTTCCGTCATCCTTGTCAAAGACCACTCCATTCAGTTTCGGTGTCAGTCATCAACGCCCTTCCTCCATTCACTCACTAACTTGGTAAGTACTCTCTTTTTCACAAGTCTCTCTTATCTTTGGACATACTCTTTTTTATTTTTCTAGACTTTATACACCGGTCACCCCTTCTAGACCCGTTAGAGTCTTAGGATTTGTTGTCACGTGTAGATAATGTCTAGTGCATTAAGTAATTAGTCAATTGTCCATGACGGGGTGGATTACGAGGAAGTATACCCATCAAGTCACAAAGACCAAGAGAGTCCAAGCGAAGAGAGGAGTCCGTCCGCCTCTTCCTCGTTCTTAACAAATGAGGATATGGAGATGGCTGAACTAGAGGAGGTTTCTGATGACGGAGAGGAACAACCAATAAAATCTGTCGTAGGTGCTGATGGACTTAGGGAGTTTATCATGCTACCGGAATGAACGGTGAATAATTTTAAGTCCACCATCAAGGAGAAACACTTCAACACTCTTAGGGCTAATTTCCAAATTCCAGATAAAATCCACATCCATCTGCCCTATAAGTCAGAGAAATGCTACTATGAAGGAGTAGAAGGTGTCGAGGTATACGAACAGATGCTGAAGGCAGGACTTAGGTTTCCACTAAGCCCCCTTCACCCTGAGCTTCTCAAATACCTTGGCCTGTCCGTCAACCAAGTATCCCCAAACGCCTGGAGGGTCTTCATAGCAATGGAGGTCCTATATGGTGCTATGTGAAATGGTGCTAGGAGGCTGACGATGCGGGAGTTCCTTCACTGCTACCGTCCAAATGAAATAGACAAATCAAGGGGGATGTATAGTTTTGTACCTAGGAGTCTGTTGTTGAAGGTTATATTTGAAACCCTAGACTCTAATAGGGATTAGAAGAGCCGTTATTTCTTCCTAGAGGGTGACGAGTGGATGTGTCATCCAGGGGACACAGAACACATGCCCGTCGACACGACTTGGGGCATATTGCATCCGTCCAGTATGCTCACATCCTAGTTTGTGAACTCTTTACAACTGTTTAGTTTTATTATAATTTTTAACACTTTTAACCGTCTTCTTCCTTGTAGTTAGACGGCGTCCACAAGTTGAACTTTAGGAGTTCAGCTTTCTCAAGAGAATTTTTGCCAAGACCAAGCCGGAGGAAAGGACCTGGGCAAAATTAGTCACACTTGATACCATCCATTGGTATTGTAATGGACCTGAACCAACGCTAATAGCCGTCAAATACGACGCCAAACTTCGCAAATGTAAGTCTGTCGTCCTCATTCTATTTGAATGGTTTTAATTTTTATTTTAGTAATTAACTTCATCCGTCCACCTTTACAGAAATGGACGATGCTAAGAGGAGAGCAATGATTAAGGCACAGACTGCCAAGAAAAAGGAGACCAGTGATGTGGCTCCTAAGGGGACGGGCTCGGGTAACCCGTCCACAAAAAGGAAGTAGCCATCCAAAGGGGACCGTCCTCCCAAGAAACCCAAGGTCCCTTTGGAGCCCGTTGTAGGGCTAATGGCTGAGGGTGCAAAGATAGTCACCCCAGCGAAGCATGGGGCTGGCAAAGGCACTATGAAGGCTCGGTCCACTAACCAGGAGAAACCACCCCTCCTTCTCCGTGAAGACTCCAAATATGCCTTGGAGCAGCTTTCATCCATCATAACGTCAGAGGATTATGAGGACTTAGGCAATCACTCCATGGAAGCAATAGGGGAGACGGGTCTTTTTGCAATCGTTCAGGTAATCTTGCTCATCTACTTTCCATCCGTCTTTTCCATTTGGCTTTCCATCTTAACACCCTTTTTTATGTTTCAGGCCATGATTATGATGAAAGGGCCGATGGGACGGTGTCTTACCCATGAGACAACCTTGGGATGTGTGCTGGCAAAGGCTGAGTTGACAGAGGATGAACTGAATCAACTCCAAAACTGGAAATCCAAAATGGAGAAGAAGTTTGAACTTTCGGAGAGGGTGAGAATAGTGCTCAAGCAGAGGATGGAGGAGGCGAAGAAGGCCTTTGAGGACAAGGATAAGGAGCTCCGGGACCTAAAGGATCAGCTTCGTCAGGCTAAGGAGGTGGCGATACGTGAGTACCGCGACTCCAATGCCTTGCTGTCCGAGCTCGAAGACTCTTATCTACAGGGTTTTGACAACGCTCTCCATCAGGTTCAGAAGGCCTACCCTGACCTAGATGTGTCAAACATTAAAGTTGAAGATCAAGCTCAAACCTCCGTCATACCCATTGCCTCAGAGAACACTGAGGATCTTTTTGCTGAGGATGTAACTAAAGGCAACGAAGAGTCAGCCCAGGCACAAAATGCTCAAGGTCAAGTCTAACTTGTAGCTGATGACACCCATCAGGAGAAAGATGCAGACCCTTAGGAGTAGTGGTTTTATTTTCTTTTTTTTTGTAAGTTGGGAGAACAATCCTTTAATTTTATCCGTCATTATATTTTCCATGTCAAACGACTTCCCTTCAAGGGTTTTATATTTTTATCTGGCTATTTTGGTTTAACTGCTTGTTTTCATAGTCGTTATGAACGCAGTAGGTCCATTCTATTCGACCCGTCATTTAAATCATGATGGAAATTATGGGGTTTGAATTTGGCCGGACCCGTCCACTATGCACTTTAAAGGCCTTAAATTTTATGACCATTGAGATAAAAACCCGTCTCGCAAAATGTGTCTGTCCACATTGTGTTTTAGACTTTAAGTTGTGTCCGTCTTAATAACTAGAGGGACTGTCCTCCTTATAGACTTGGTTTAGACTTTCATCCTCAATGGACGATCCGTCCACTCCCTTGTATGGACAGTTCACCTTATATGCTTAACATTTAATCATTCAAGGATTGTCTGTCCACCAAATGGACTAAAATTTTCATCTCTCCTAGTAGAACCGTCCACTTTAGGGACTTGAATAGAATTTACATCCTTCATGGGTGAACCGTCCACTTTATGGACTTTGTAGTATTTTCATCCTTCAGGATGAACTATCCACTTTTGTGGACTTAATACAATTTTCATCCTCTGTTGATGAACTGTCCACTTTAATGACTTCGTAGAATTTTCATCCTTCATGGATGAACCGTCCACTTTGTGGACTTGGAATTTTCATCCTCCTGGGATGATCTGTCCAGTCTGTGGAATTTAGTTCAGGTATAAAAAACATAGTGTCTGAATATTCTTCTTAAAAAAAATGCGTTTGTAGAAAAGTACCTGCCCCCTTAGACTTAAAAAGATAAATAAAGTATTGTAGCAAAAAATTGTCTAAGTAAAACTAGTAACTATAGTAAAACTAAATAAACTAGGAAATTGGGAAGCGTCGTTGCTCTTCATATTATCTCTACTAGTAGTATTTCCGTAAGTGCTCCGTGTTCCAAGGGTGCTGAAACTTTTGCCCGTCTAGTGTCTCGAGGTGGTAGGTGTCTTTCCTCTACCATGATGCGATCCTATAGGGTCCTTCCCAGTTGGGGCCGAGCTTTCCTTGCGAAGAATCTTTAGTAGCGCCCATTACCTTCCGTAGTACAAGATTTCCAACCTGAAAGTCTCTATGTCTAACATTGGAGTTGTAGTATTTCGCCATGAGATTCTGATACCGCGCCAACCTTTGTTCCACTGTCACCCGAACTTCGTCCACTAGGCCGAGTTGAAGGTGCATGGCCTCTTCGTTCTTATCCTCGTCGTAGTTCTCCACCCGATAGCTTATGAGCCCTACTTCTGCCAGGATGACAGCGTCACTTGCGTATGCTAGTCGGAACGGCGTTTCTCCAGTGGTTGTTCTTGCTGTAGTTCGGTACGCCCACAGAACGCTGGGTAGCTCATCCGGCCAGATACCCTTTGCCCCCTCGAGCCGGGTCTTGATGATCTTGAGCAAGGATCTGTTCGTGACTTCAACTTGCCCATTGGCCTATGGGTGTGCGGGTGACGAGTAGTGATTCTTGATACCTAGCTCCAAACAGAAGTCCCTAAATGCGCTATTGTCGAATTGCTTTCCATTGTCGGAGACAAGTACTCTGGGTATCCCGTACCTGTAGATGATATTCCTCCAAACAAAATTTCGAATGTTCTTCTCCGTGATAGTGGCTAGGGCTTGTGCTTCCACCTACTTAGTGATGTAGTCGATACCAACCACCAGAAACTTTAGTTGCCTAGTTGTTGTCGGGAAAGGGCCCATGATATCTAGTCCCCATTGAGCGAATGGCCAAGGGGCCGTCATGGGGGTCAGCTCTTCGGACGGTTGCCTGATGAAATTACTGAACGTTTGATACTTGTCGCAGGCCTTGACATAAGCTTGTGCGTCCTTCAGCATTGTGGGCCAATAGTATCCTGCTTGGATCAACTTGTGCACTAATGACCGTGCCCCCGATTGGTTTCTGCAGATACCTTCATGGACTTCTCTCATTACGTAATCTGTTTCCTTGTGGCTTAAACACCTCAAGTACGGTCGAGAGAATCCTCTTTTGTATAAGACATCTTTTATCGGCACAAATTGTGATGCTTGGACCTACAGCTTCCTAGCGGCATTACTCCCATCTGGTAATACGCCAGTCTTCAGGTATGATATTAATGGCATAGTCCAATTGTTTTCAGAATCTACTTCCTGCACATTTGTTCCGTCATCAATAAGTGAAGAGACTTGAACAAATGACAATACCTATTCGAGGACAAGCATAAATTCTGCCGAGGCGGCTTTTGCTAGACTGTCGACACACTCGTTTTCCCCCCTTGGGATTTGAACGAATCTGACTTCGAGGCTGCCGATTCAATTCTTCACCTTTTCTAGATACCTCTTCATCCTTTCATTCTTGCACTCGTAGCCGCCATTAATCTGACTTGTTACTACCTGTGAGTCATAATGTACGACCACGTTTTCAGCACCTGCAACCTTTGTGAGGTTTAGCCCCGCCACTAAGGCTTCATATTCGGCCTCGTTGTTGGTCGTAGGGAAATCCAGTCAAATCATGCATTCGATCTTATCCCCCTCCGGGGTTTGGATAACCACACCGGCCCCTCCTGCTCATCTATTGGAAGATATGTCCGTATAAATATTCCACTGTCGGATCTTTTCTGCGTAGGGATGGCAAAATGAACCCGACCCGCGGGTACCCGGTCCGACCCGACCCGTTTAACATTAGGGTCGGGTCTGGGTTTTCATTAAAAAACCCGAAGCAGGTTCGGGTCGGGTCCGGGTATTAGGCATACCCGGCCCGAACCCGACCCATATATATAATATTAAAAAAAAAAAAAAAACCCTAACTATAAATACTCATTTTTCCCCCAAAATCCCTCAGAGTCTCAGACCCATTCTCTCCCAAGCCGCCTCTCATTCTCTTCCTCACCCTCACTCTCACTTAAGCAAGACCGCCGGCGCCGCTACTCCTTGCATACCTCACCTCGCCGACGCCGCTGCTCCCTGCCTCCTTCACCTTGACGCAGCCTGCAGACACCACTGCTCCTCCCTCACCTCGCCAGGCCCTCCTCCACCTCACAAGGCCACGACTCTCTCATCTCCCTCACCTCGTTAGGAACTCAAGCTTTTGCAATGAAAATCGTTCTTTTTGTTCAAAGATTCAAATTTGTAATTTCTAGTTTTAGTGCTATTTTGGTTGAATAGATCGGCTTGTGTGAATTGATTTTGTAGGGTCTTATTGTTCAGACCTAGGGTTTGTATGTTAATTCTTCTTTTTGCTTTTGATGTGGGAAAATATTGTAATGAAAAAAAAAAGGGTTTCTGATCTGTTGGTTGTTAAGAAAATAATGAGTTTTGTTGGTTTCCGATTGTTCAGATCTATTGGTTGCTGAGAAAATAATGAGTTTTGTTGAGTGTTCTTTTTCCCCTCCTGTTTGGTTGCTGAGAAAATCAATGTTAGGCTAACGGTTTTTTTTTTTTTTTTTATTGGGCCACAGAATGGGCCCTGAAGTACCACGGCCAAACGGGGCCTGTGGAGCCCGCGGGGCCCGGCGGGGGCGGGTCTGGGCTTCGAGAAAAAATTCGTTTAGTAAACGGGCCGAGTCTGGGCCACTAGTCTTGACCTGCGGGTCGGGTCCGGGTATGGAAAAACCCGGCCTGAACCCGACCCGTTGCCATTCCTATTTCTGCCCCCTAGGCGACCCCAAGGGTGAATTTGGCGATGAAGTCAACCACTACTTGCCCTTTTATAGCTGTTCGCAGATGGTACTGTATATCAAACTCACTAAGCTCCACACCCGACAAAGCCATCCGTCCTACAGCCTTGAGGCTACTCATGGCTCTTCTCAGGGGCTTGTCCGTCAAGACAACGATGATATGTGCTTGGAAGTACGGTTTGAGTTTTCGCGCTGCAGTTATCAACGCGAATGCCAACTTCTCCATCTGAGGGTATCTCTCTCCTGCTCCTCAGAGCGCTCGGCTTGTAAAGTAGACTGGTCTCTGAGATCTGTCTTCCTCTCTTATCAAAGCTGCGTTAACAGCAGCTTGTGAAACAGCTAAGTATAGGTAGAGTTCTTCTCCTGGCTTGGATGGACTGAGCAACAAAAGAGGTCTTCTCTTGATCGGCTTCTTCCATTTTGATCTGGTTATGGCCTGAGAAAGCGTCCATGAAGCTTAAAAGCTGGTGTCTTGTGGTTGAGTCTACCAAAATATCTATCCGAGGAAGTAGATAGCTGTCTTTAGGGCAGACTTTATTGAGGTCTGTCAAATCTACGCACATCCTCCATTTTTCATTGGCCTTTTTAACCATGACCATGTTTGCCAACCAATCGGGGTAATACACTTCTCGGATGAAATCTGCCTCAAGTAACTTTCGAACTTCCTTGGCAATGGCTTTGTCCCGCTCCTGAGAGAATACTCGTTTCTTCTGCCAGATTGGGGGAAATGAGGGCGATACATTCAACCTATGAACTATGATTGAGGGGTCGATTCTTGGCATGTCCTCGTAACTCCAAGCAAACACGTCTTGATTGTCTTTTAGGAATACCGTGAGCGCTGGGCGTATCGGCTAACTTCCCAGTGTTCCCAATCTAGTCATCCGTTTTGGCCTTAAGCCATCAAGGATCACTTCTTCTAATTCTTCAACCAACTCCGCTATTGCCCGTTGTTCTCCTATGCACATTGTTTGCTGATGATCATCCATCTCTAACATAGCAATATAGCATTCTTGCACTGCCACTTGATTCCCGCGCAATTCTCCTACTCCATAATCTGTAGGGAATTTGATCATTAAATGGTAGGTTGAAGTTACAGCCTTCCATGAGTTAAAGGTGGGTCATCCGAGAATGGCATTGTAAGCGAATGAGCATTCGACCACTAGGAACGTTATGTCCTTCGTGATTTGCTAGGGGTAATCACCTACCGTTACTGACAACGTGACGACACCAATGGGGAACACTCTCATCCCTCCGAAACCAACGAGAGGGGCATTTATTGGGACAAATTGTTCTCTATCAATCCTCATCTGCTGAAAAGCTGGGTAATACAAGATGTTTGTTGAACTGCCGTTGTTGACCAGAACCCGGTGCATGTTGTAGTCTCCTACTTGTAGGCTGACAACAAGCGCGTCATCATGCAGGTGGTACAGCCTTCGAGTATCTTCTTTTAAGAATCCAATGACGAGGTTGTCGATCTGTGCCATCTTGGGTACGACGCCCGTAAGCTGGACATTCTGGACCGTTCTCAGGTAGGTCTTCCAGGCTTTTTTGGACAACCCAGAAGTTGTCGTGCCCTCTACGATCATCCTTATGTCTCTAATGGGCGACCTTGGGTGCTCATTCTCCCGTCGCAAGGCCTACTCTTGAGGTGGATCCGTTCTCTCCTTGCTAACAAACCTCTGTAGCTTCCCTTATCTTATAAGAGCCTCTATCTACTGTTTCAAATTGTAGCAGTCAGCTGCGTCATGCCCGTGGTCTCGATGGAAACAGCAGTACTTGTCCCTTGGCCTCTTACTAGGATCTTCTTTCAGCTTGCCGGGGAACGTTAGGGTTCTTTCGTCTTTGATCTGCATTAAGACCTGATCTATTGGAGCAGTTAATAGGGTGAAGTTGGTGAACCTCCTAGTGGGGGGTTTGGAATGTCTATCATCCCGTTGTTCTCCAGTTCTAACTATCTTTCGCCCCCTATCCTGCTGTGTGTCCTCCTGTCTTTCCCTCTTTCTAGGCTTCTCCTCGCTGGCCAGTAGTGTGTCTTCCGCATTCATATATTTGGTGGCCCTGTAAACCACATCCGACATGGTCTTTGGATCGTTCTTGTATAGAGAAAATAAGAACTTACCCTTCCGCAACCCATTAGTTAATGCTGCTACAAGTATTTTGTTGAATCGAGTTATGTAGGACCTCAGAGTCTCATCCTCCCGCTGCTTTATATTCATCAGACATGCCGTGGACTTTTTATACCTGTGTCCCCCGATGAAGTGCGATGCGATTTAGGCGCTTAGCTCCTTGAAGGAGCTGATGGAGTTGGGTGTCAGCCTGCTGAACCATATTCTTGCGGGGCCCTTCAGTGTGGTGGGGAAGGCCCTACAAATGATCTCGTCTAGTATCCCCTAGAGGTGCATCAGGGTCTTGAAAGACTCCAAGTGATCCAAAGGGTCCTTATTTCCGTCATAGTTCTCCACCTGTGGCATTCGAAACTTCAACGATAGGGGAAAGGAATTGACGGATGTGGTGAAGGGTGAATTGATTCGGTGGACCAAGTCGTCGAGATCACTAGAGACTCTTCCCTTGAGCGCACTCATCATGCACTCCATCCGTTTTTTCATCATCTGCATCTCCTCGACGATGTTGGGCGAGGCCGTATCGGCGACGAATGGCCGGCTCACATCTAGTTTATTCGAGGCGTTGCTTCCCTCCGGTCCCTCCTAGTTCCTGTGATCAGCACTAGCACCTTCTTGATCTTCCTCTTGGTTTCCCATCGCCACGCTCTTCTATTGCAATTGCTCTTCTAGGGTTTGGTTTTGTCTAGTGAGGCGTTTCACGGCCGCGATTAGGGTCTGTACTTGTCTCTCGAGAGCAGTCGGGCGTGGCTCGTCTCCCTGAATGTTATTGGTGGTAGTCTCCATTGAGCGAGTAAGAACCATACAACTCTTAGTCCAGGAAGTGTTTGTTATGGCTTATAAGTCTCACGCTTTGTTCCCACAGACGGTGCCAACTGATGATGCCGTAAATATCACCAGTGAGCCACACGATATTCGCACACTCGTAACGATACTTGCACAGCAAAGAGAGAAGACCTAACAGAGAGCACCAGTGTGGTGTTGGCCGAATACCCTCCGAAGGTCAAGTTAGAATTATTCTCATAACTCTAGAGTGCTAGAGAAGGGTAAATTATGCGTACCTTGATTTGTGAGGGTATTGGGGTTTTTATAGTAGTAGAAGGTTGACATCTCTTCCTTGGTGTAGAAGTCTTTTCCTTATAGGAATCATCTTGAATAATCTCAAACGTGATGGACAAAACATTTACTTATAGAGAAGATATTCATTAATGCGTGTATCTTCCAGAATCCTCTTTGTGCTAGGGTTCCATTTACCTTGGGATCT
Source organism: Quercus robur (assembly GCF_932294415.1). NCBI lineage: Eukaryota > Viridiplantae > Streptophyta > Magnoliopsida > Fagales > Fagaceae > Quercus > Quercus robur. Next base: position 2,163,291 of record NC_065537.1, read on the forward strand.
TGTAATGGTTAAGTGTGTGTCACAAGTATTTCCCATCTAAGGTTTCTAGCTGCCACGTGGGTGCTTGATCTGTTCCTGTTGCATTTGTTTATGCAGGATCTGTCCATAACAGACCTTTGCACCAATTGGGCTCGCCCTCTATCGGACCTCCAACGTGGATCCGTCAACCTAAATTTTTACCCTCTTCAAAACCTAATGAGAGAGAGAGAGAGAGAGAGGAATATGACAGGACTAATTAACATCCCATCTTAAGTTTTTTCAGTGCATTTAGGAACACATATAGATTATTTGCAGTGGCAGACTACCCCTGGACCAAGGGGGGCAATGGCCCCCCCTATATATATATATATATATATATATTTTTTTTTTTTTTTAAATTATTATATATGTGTGTATTAATTTTAGTAATTTTGTTCTATAAAATTACATTTTATTTACCTTTAACAATATCATTGATTCTTTTAAGAGTAATGCTATACTCACAAACTTTTTTATAACATTTTTACAAACCTTTAAGGCAGCAAATTCTTATTGGCACACCACTCACATCATTTTTTTTACTTACCAATAACCACTTGTTACATAAGTAATTTATGAAAAACTTCTAGCATTTTCCTCATTTTAGTGACCATAAAATTTTTTTATAGATCTAAAATCTAAAACTGAAAGTTCAATAAGTGTATAAAACACCTTGAACGTTTAGACCCCCAATTTACAAATAACCAATTCAAGCTTAATATCAAACAATTAATGTGCGAAAAATGAACGTAAGCTTAATACAGAATTGATAAAGAATCTAAACCAATTAAATTCACACCCACAGTAGAAATTAAATGGAAAAGGTTAAGGGAAGAGATATGCAAACACAAGGACAACACTCGATGTGTTATTGAAGAGGAAACCAAATCCCTCCGCATAAAACCTTTCCGCTGCCCTCCAAGCGGTAAACAATCCACTAAAGAATGTAGTTGGGATACATGAACAGTAGAAGACCCTCCAAGCCTAATCTACCCAATGTACCTAAGCTCTCTAAGCTCCTACTCCAACGAGGTTACGCCGAACCTATTTCTTCTTTAGCTTGCTAGATTCCGCTACTTGACCATATCATCTACCAATATGAAATTGGTCCCTTCTTAACTGCTTTCCAAACAACAAATGGCCTCCTCACAAATATGGATATGGTGAGAAAAGGTTTTGGTAATGTACCTCTCAAGGATTTGACAATGGAGAAGAAGAGAGTAGAGGAATTTGAAGAGTCTCTATGTGAAAATTGTGGATGAATCAATCTTGTTTTTCTCTAGGGTTTCTCTCTCAAAATTCTCTCTAGAAGCTCTCACAATATCGTGGGTATAAGGGTATATATATAGTAGGGTGAGAAGAAATGTGAAAAGTCAATTTTTCCCAAACAGGGTGTTCTGGCGACTTAACCTCGCGACTGGGTTAAGTCGCGAGTTCAAGCCGCGAGCTAACGGCTTGGCCAGCCTGGAACTTTTGTCCTGTAATGCAACAGTTAGCGTGACTCTTCAGCTTCTGGCATGCTCAACATGTGTGCACCTTTTTGAAAACTTGCAAGCCGCGAGCCACCTGCGAGATCCAGTCGCGAGCCCCAGCTTCTTTGCACAATCTTGAGCATTTCTTCACACTCTCTCACATACTACCCTTACATGATTCCCACCTAAATACAGGGTTACTAATTGCTAAAATACAAGCAAATTTGGCATGGAATAAAGCCAACAAGATGGTTGATAAAATTCAACCTTACAAAAACAAAATATACAAGCCCCCCCCCCCCCCCAAAAAAAGCTCAACAAAAAAAATTACGAGTAAAACTAAAACAAAATTAAGCTCAATTAACTAATTTTATCCAAAATAAATAACCTTGCCCTTTAAAAAAAATTCTAAATAAAAATAATTTTGTTCTTACCTACCAAAAAAAAAAAATCTCAGCTACTAAGTAGCAGAATCAAAGGTTAAAATCACTGCACACAGTCAACTGTAAAACCGCCTCCCTTAACCCAAAGTTTTGGCTCCGTCCCTAATTATTTGTATAATTTTTTATAACTTTTATGTTAAAATCATTCGGATCAAAGATGTGATAAATGCTAAAAAGAAATTTTAGCAACAAAACCACCAAAATGCAAGCTACATCAAAGATGTTATACTTTAAAGGTCAGTTTGGATTCACGTCCACATTTGCATTTAGGGTGTTTTTGTTTTTTTAAACCAGCGTGTTATGCACTGTTCATTGGCCATGAACAATGAATTTAGGCCAATGAACAGTGCCAAACAGTAATAAACAGTAAAAAAATTATTATTTTTTATTATTTTCAGTTTTCAGCAAAATAAATTGTATCCAAACGCACAGTAAAAAATAGCAATGAAGCTATAGTGTGATCTCATTTTTGACAACTTAGCATTCATATCAAGAATGCTAAAAAATATAGCATTTAACATCTCAAAATGTCACATTATCCATCTTAACATCTCACTTTTAAATACACCTAACATCAAAACTTATATTTTAACACACTACACATTAAAATAATATAAACAACCTAATTAATTAAATAAATAACCAAACATATTCAGTTCGCCTCTCTCATCCTCTCTGACTGCTCTACTAGACACCACAATCTACTGTCACTACCAGCCACCACTACAACCCACTACCACCACCCATCACAACAAGCCCAAACAACCCCACCACAACCCACACCCCACTGCCACCTAATGAAACAACCCACTACCACCATCAAACACTACCCACAAACTACAAAACAACTCATAACCTCCACCACAACCCAAAACCTCCACAATCCACAACCTCCATCACAACCCACAAAACCCATAACCCACCAAACCCGCAAAATCCACAATCCAACCCATAATCACCACAAATCACAAACCCATGGCACCAAATCGAAAGAGAGAGATGAAAGATTTGGCGGTTTTTTACTTTGGTGTCGTCGGCGGCTTTGCCAGATATCATCGGTGGCGGCTTTGACTTCTTCAAGCTTTTTGGATTCGGTCAGAGGGAGAAGTACAGAGCATGGATTTGACGGCATGAGTTTTTGGGTTTGGTCAAAGGGAAAAGGATCTTGGATTTTTGGCAGCTTGGTTAAGGGAAGGGAAGCAATGTGGGAGAAGAAGGCAAGTGAGCTGGGTGGCGTGGGTTGAGTCTAAACTAGAAAAGAAAAGGAAGAAGAGGCAGCGTGTGTGAGTGAGAAAGGGTAGAGGGACTTGGCACGTGTGGGTGGGGATTAAAAAATTGATATTTGGTTTTAACATTCATCTACAGTGAGTTGTTATAGATGATAGCTCACTGTAGCTGAGTGTTAAAAATTTTAACAGTTGGCATGTTTGATGTAGAAGGTATTTTGGTGTTTTGGATGTCAAATATAGCATTTTAGCATTATAGCATTCTTGATAAGAATGCTTTTAGCTAAAATCTTATAATAAAAACTATTATTTTATTTCTTCACTCTCTTCTTTTCTTTAAAAAAATAATTTTATTTTCTCTCTCTTTCTTCTTTGTTCAATCCCATTTCTCTCTTCTTCTTCTTCTTCTTCTTTTTTTCTTCTCATTGGTGGATTGTGGATCATTGTCTTTGAATTTCTGTGGTGGTGGATCGTGGACCATTCTCTCTCCATTTTCTGGGTTTCGGGGGTTCCAATCATAGGTCTCGTGGGTTGACTTCATAAGTTGGGTGGTTGGCGTTCTTGGTGTTGGTGATTTTGGGTTTGCTAAGGTTGAGATTGGCATTTTTGCTGGGGTTAAGATTGATATTTTAGGGTTGGTTGGGGTTGAGATCATCATTTTGGTGAGGTATTGGAGGTTAGGAAGATTTATGGGCTGTTATGATAATGTGGAGGTTTTGGAGGTTAGGAAGATTCATGGGCTATTATTTAAACTTGGATTAGAGTTGGATGTGTTTATTGGTACTGCTTTGGTTAATACCTATCTTAAATTTAGATTGATTGTAGAGGTACAAGAGGTGTTTGAGATGGGGTTTTGTAGTTGGGGTCTTTTTTTCTTTTTTCTTTTTTTTCTTTTTTTTTTTTTGGTTTTATTGTTGCTTGTGGGTTTGTTTGGTTACTGAGAAAATTAGGAAAAATGAATGAAAATTTTGGGTTTCATTGATTGTTGTTGCTTGAAGTTTCTAAAATAAAGGGTTGTGGTGAGGAGTTTGACAAATTGTGGGTGGTGGTTGGTTGTGGGTTTATGGAGATGGTGAATGGTTTTTGCATCAGATCAAACGAAGAGAGAGAGAAAGAGCGACAGAGAGAGTGATAGAAAGGGGGAGAGAGAAATTAATAATAAAAAAATGAATAGTTTTTAGTTGAGATGTGAGATTTTTTTTTTTCCATTTAACCTTATTATTAGAAGAATTTTGTTAGTTGACAAGTTGGGAAAGAAAGTGGAAAACTAGCATCTCGAGTTTTTAAAACTCAAGTTCAATAGCAAATCAAGTTTTAAAAACTCGAGTTCCAGAGTTCTGAGACAGCTGATGTGAATAAAAATTCCACGTGGAACTCGAGTCTCTAAGACTTGAGTTCTAGTGCATAGCTACAGAATACAACCCCACAAATGTGCTTGACTTTAGAAAGAAGAAGACCAACCCACCAATCTCTTGCAAATGTTCAACCCTTCAAAAACCAAAAAGCAACAACACCCTTTTCAATACAAACCAAGACAACAAAAAGCAAGCAATGCCTACATAGGCATTAGACTAGCTGAGGCAGTTTTAGTTGAAAAATCAACAAAAAGTCTCAATCTTGTTCATCTCTCTTCCGTAGCTTTTTCTTTCAAATCATTCACATCTTTAAGAGTTGTGTGTAATTTGTTTAGATCGTTTGCTCGGTGATGGAGATCGTGAACTATACCGTAAATCGACGATCGGGATGTGCTTGATGGAGACTAGATTTGTGTGTGCGGTGGGTCTTCTTCTTTGCTGTGGATCTTCTTCTTCTTTCTTTCTTTCTTCTAGGTTCTTCTTCTTTTTTTTTTTTTTGGGTTCTTTCTTTCTTCGGGTTCTTTCTTCTTTTTCTAGGTGTTTTATGTTCTATGTTTGAAATCGAGTGTAAAAAACTCGAGAGTCATTTTTTTAAAACTCGACTTTTAAAAACTTGAGATCTATGCGGCATATACACGTCTAACTCAGCAAACTGAGTTTATATGGAACTCGAGTTTCTAAAACTTGAGATGCTAGTTTGCATAATCTTTCAAACCCGTATTAACTTACTATATTCTATCCCTTCACAATGTTAGTTTGCAAATATCCTCTAAGATGTGAAAACCTTTGATTATAGATATATTGTAAAGTGAGTTATTAAAATAGATAAAATAATATTTTGATGTGAATGCTCTAAGCATGTGATAAAAACATTAAAAAGTTAGTTTATTGCAAAATTCTAAAAATTAAACTATTTATAGTTTACACACAAAAATTAAGACAAAAAAAAAAGCCAAAAAAAAAAAAAAAAAGGTCCAAATGAACTCTTAATCAATATCTATTGGTTATAGACATGGCAAAACTAGCGGGTCAGGTTGGGTTCGGGTTACAGGTCAAATGGGTTGCAGGTCAAAAATGAGTCATTTTAAGCCGGTTAAAAACGGGTTTGGGTCAATCGGGTTGCAAGTCAAGTCGGGTTTACTCGTATTTTTCACATGATTTTTTTTTTTTTTTAAAAGAAAACAATATGTATTTTCCATTTAGAAAGTCATGCAACAAATTACTTGATGTAAAATGCATTACTTTTACTTAGTCAATAATTTTAAAATTATACAAATCCTAACATTGCTATCTAAAACAAAATAATACAAAAATAAGTAAAACAAATACACAAGTTTTATTTCTACACAATATCAACATCCCAAAATATAAAACAAAATTACAAATGACTTATTGAATAATTCATTTGACAAAGAATAAAAAAATATAAGAAATTTACAATCTTGAAAATTAATTTTATAATCTATTGTCAATTGTGGGGTTATCACTCTATTTCAATTTGAGATATATATATATTAAAGTTTAATTGTTTACTTATTTATACATGGTCTCTTTTATGAATATCATATCATTATTAAGCTACACACACTCTAGGAAATATCATTATTTATTTTGAAAATCCGTTTATTTTGGACATAAATTGTTAAAAAATAGGTCTAAGCATTTATAATTTATGTTAATTTGATACTTTGGTTTCACTAATTTCACACTTGTGAATGTTTCTCACACATGTCTACAATTTTAAATCTATGTTTTTAACTGTACTGTAACCAGATTATCTTGGCATGTACTTTGCTATTTGATATCTAAAAATCTTTACTCATTAAGAATGTTTAATCATTCATCTTTCAATTAATTTGCATACAATTATTTAAATGTCTTAATTGTTTCCTTAAAGCTCATAACAAACAATTAAACCAATTTATATTGTCTTAATTTTTTTTTTTTTTTTTACCAAAAAAATAGTTTTAAAAAATGGTTCAGGTTTGGGTCAGGTCTCGGGTCGGGTCGGGTCGGGTTGACCTACAAAAAATACGGGTCAGGTCACAGGTCAACCCGTTTTTGCTTCAGGTCAAAAAAATCCAGTTCGGGTCAGGTATTTTCGGGTTGAGTCAGAAAATTCTGACCCATTTTGTCATATCTAATTGGAATTATTGTAAAAACAATTTACTTTTGTGATTATATAAACAAGATTAACGTACAAATATAATTATAAGCAATAATACAAAAAGATATTCTAGGCAAAAATAATAAATAGATTATGTATATAAGAAGAAATCTGCAAAATAATTAAAAACTCACAGATCAAACGTGTAAAGGATAAATGATGCAGAACTGATAAGTCTTGTGTTTTGACATAATCTCCTTAAAACAAATTTTGCTTCTCACATATTCTATGGCGGTTAGAGACTCATGGATGTTTGCCTCTTAGAATAAAATGATCTACAACATAGAGAATAAGCACTACAAGGCTTGTGCTCTGCGAATAGAACTATGTATCTTTCTCTCTCTTTGACTTTATGTTTATGCACAAAAATATTTTCTCTCTAGGAGAGTTTCTCAATCATTTTTTTTTTTTTAATAAATGAGGAACTATGAATATATACGTTAATGAATAGACACACTATTCAGGAATAACTTCTGTGCACAGACATAATAACTCAAAAAATAAAAGAAATATAAAATATTATTATTTGGACAAGAGGGCTCAGGTCACACATGCCTAAGCTCGACCCAATGTCTAACACATGAGCATATAAACTCATGTGTTATCTCTTTCCTTTCCTTTGTGAGACTCAATGATTTTCACCATTTTAAATCCATGTTTAAGTAGATATAGTAGGAGTCAATTTCTTATTCACTCTTTAACATATTTCTAACAATATTAACTTGTTGAATATGATTTTTTTTAACATTTTAAGTGGGAAAATAAGGCACTTTTGTTCAATGGCAGATCTAGAATTTTTTTTTAAGGTGGTCACTAAGAAGCTTAAATTGTATAAAATCTAATAAAGTAAATTTGAATATACCAACATTACATAAAAATTAAAAAAAAAATTAAAAAAAAAAAAAAAAACCTGCAAATACATGAAGTATTACAATTTCTTTCTACTAACAAAGAGGAAAAAAGAAAAGAAAAAGAATTGATGGTAAATAAAGTGAAAATTGAGAATGCTAAAATGAAAACAATAAATTTAGAGTATGGAATGATAATGGAGAAGAGAAAAATGTTGAGAGATATAATATTTACTACAACTACAAATAGACTCAATAAGGAGAGCAAAATTGTTGTGACTGCAAAACAAAGAGAGTATAAGAAAAAATGATCACAGGATTTCCCTTGGTACTACATTTTAAGAAAAAATAAAATTAGATATTATTTTTATTAAATGAGTTGAACGAGTTACAAATTTAAATGCTTTTTTGTTTTTTAATAGGCTTCATGTTGAATTATTTTTTCACTTGTTGTCTAGTCCAGTCTTGTTTCTGTTTGGATTATTTTTGTTGCTATTATTATGTAAAAAGCTGTTATTAATAGATAAACCTAAAAAGCTATTGAACCCAAATTTTTATTATTCTCATGTCACATAATTCAACATTTTTATTAAGATATTCACATTATATTAGTTTAGTGTATATATATATATATATATATATATATTTTTTTTTTTTTTTTTTTTTGCAAGTATATAATTTTTTTTTTTTTTGGAAGTCAAAGTGGTCCTTAAACGTGGAGTGGCCACTGCTTATGATTCGTTTTCACATGGCCCTTGACCAACTTTTATTAGTCGTAAATATTCTCCTCATTTAATATTTATTTCTCGGTTTATGCTGATTTTAAGCATGTTGGTTACAATCATTATGAGCCTTGAATGTAAGTGCAACAGCTAATAAATCATAATTTGTAATAATTGCGGTGTTTGGTCTCTGTTGTTGTTTGTACTTTTTCGTCGAACCAATGACGTGCTAGCATTGCATTTACAGCCATGTGTGACATTCATGGTCATTGTACAAATTACAAGTTTTCTATTCCTTCTTTTTTGTATTTTTAAATGTATTTTTACTTTTTCTAGTGTAATGTGACAAGTTTTCTTTGCTTCCTCTTTAATCCTTATGAAAAAGGCTTGTAACTTAATTGATTTAAATCCTCTATTTTCAACTATTAAATTATATTTATATATATATATATATTTATATTGCAGGAGGCAAAACTTCTAGCCCAACCCAAATGGAAAGAGATTCGTTTGAAAAAAAAGACCCAATACAATTAATTTGAAGAAATAAACGGTCAAGATTAACTCTTATGCCTTAATAAACCCAGCTCAACAATGTTAAGAAAGACACAGCAGAAATGATATCTTAGTTAAAAAAAAAGAAGAAGAAGAAGAAGAAAAAGAGAGAGATTGTTATTCAAGCTCTTCCTCGGTCTGGCCAAGGAGCGAAGATTCTTAAGGCTTACACTTTTCAATCTTACAATACTCACTTTTCCTCTCTCTTTCCTTGTTTCTCTCCCTTTGAACTTTTTTGATCCCCCTTCCCAGAGGGTCTTCCTTCTTATATATAGTTGTTGGGATTGCATCCCAGCCTTTCACTTGGACGGTCACTGATCTTAGCTTAGATACTTGTTCCATCATTACATTGATGGTGGTGGTAGAGTAGGTTATAGGTTGTGGAAGCACCGTTCAGGGGTCATTCTTCATTTAATGTGGCAAGCTGGATTGGTACAGTGCATTGAATATGGAAGTGATGAGTACTTTATCAGGAAGCTCCCTCCTTTTTTTACTTGCACGCATTTACTTCCTTCTTCGTCCATTAACATAATGACCTTAGGGTTGGTCCCTAGTCTCTCGAGGAGTTGACAATCCTCAGTCTCCTCGAGCAAGTTGCTCTCTTCGATTTCTATCATTGGTTTATCTTTACCGAGTTGGGTCCCATCTAACAAGTAATTGAGCTAAATTGCTCCTTGGGAGGTCCCCACTCAATGATCCTCCCTTCTTAGGCCTCCCCTTCCACCCCCCCCCCCCCCCCAACACACACACACACACACACACACACACACACACACACACACACACATACATGTAAAGAATAATTAGAAACACTATTATAGGAGGGCAAAAGTTCGCCCCATACTAGGCCCAAGTCAAGCACTATTAAGTTTAGGTTTGGCCCAAACTTAATGAACACCGAGCTACAATTTATAGACATACACGTCCTCGGCAAGTATATTTGAATAAATCCCACTATCCTCAAGGATGGAAGGTAGTGCCTTGCGGGAATCTGCTTATCGAATACAAGATCCAGCATCAGGTGCAAGTTACTAGAAAATCATTTCAATAGCAGGGTTGTGAGTCACATTCCTTATGCACGATTAGACACGCTAGAACAATAACAAAGACTTAGGAAGCCACTTAAACCCTATGAGTGGAGGGAACCACGTATATGCAAGATATTCTCTCTCATGATAGATCCACTAAAGCAAGTATATAAAAACGAATTAAGGGAAAAAGAAAGGAGTTGGAACACAATTATGGGGAGAGAAACACGAGAGAAAAGTGAGAGATTAGAATATAATACTTGAGTAAGGTGATCCAGCACGGACACCCAAAAAGGCACCTCGGCTGTCTAATATTCACCTCGAACAATCACATTTCTAGCAAATTAATAACCATTGTACCGCCGTTTTAAACCATCTACTATTAACTAAACTTCTACTGAGATCTCCTATTGTAGGCTAAATCCAGAATAGAATATAAATTAATTAGGGTTTCAAGCCCAACAAGCCCAAGGTCATGGGGAAGACACCACCACAACTACTATTTTTACAATTTTTTTCAAAACTTATTTAAGGGGTAAATTGTGATTGGAGTAATATCATTTTTATATAGATTTAACGCTAATAACATTTTTATTATACACTAATTACAGCAAGTAATCGTTAACAATTGTAGAAAAAATTTGGTAAAACAAATCATGCTGGTTTTTGTTGCAAAGCTAATCTCCCAGAACCGTCTATGAGAATGTATATTAAGAGTGGTGTATATATGTTTAGTATGAGACCCTGATAAACGAGCATTTTATGTGAGAATTTGTGAGAGAAATTCTGTATTGAATTAATTAGAAATTGAATGTACAAGAGGTATATATACAAGGACTGATACAATGACTGAGATAACTAACTCCTAACTAACTCCACATTATACAGATCTAACCCCTGCAACCAATCAGATCATTACAGGTGTTCATATATAAAATAGCTACTAATTGAACAAATTCTAAAATCACAGGTCGTATTAGCTGCTTTAGAGTAAACCACTATCGTATAGTTGTCACAGCTGCAACTCTTCCAATACTCTATTTTGATGCTCTGCCTCTCTGCCTGAAGCTCTGCCCCTCTGCTGAGTCAACATCTTCAATTCAGTGCTTGTTCAACCTTCTTCAACCTGAGTCTTCAAGCTTGTCCTTCTGATATATTAGTTCAACATGAAGAAACATATTATTATGGTTTAGTTTAACACCTTACTTGCTATATACTGCATTCAAATTTTGATTTACAGGCTTCCCAATTGATTTTTCTAATGAATTTAGGAGTAAATGACTTGATTAAGCTAAGCTTTCATGATGATGGTGTCTCTACCTAGAAAATGTTTTAGGTAGGGCATTCAAAGCCACAATTATTTAGCTCATACATCTGCATTTCCTTAAAAGTCTAATTAAACTTAATTTAGTTATTCTCATTTGAAGTTATCAAGTTAGCATTGTATGTGTATTATTTTCATAGTTCAAGTGTCAAGCTAATGTTTTGTGATAAAAAAGACCTTATCAAACTTCCTACATGTTTAAGTTACTATACGTCTTTCTTTTTAAATTATCAAAATCAAGCTTTCTAATATATATATATATATATATATATAAAGCACTGTTTCTATCTCTTTTTTTTATATAAAAAAATAAATAAGAAGAAGAAGCAAAGTTGCTTTATCTTAATCCCCATTAACATCAAGTCGATGAGGACAATCACGATTAGAGAGAGAGAGATCCAAGAAGTAAAACTAAAAATGGGGGTGAAAATTCTCTGGTGCCTTCAAATTAAAGATACCACAAAATGCTGCTTTCCTCTATTTCTCTCTTTGCATTGGGGTTGTTGGTATTATTTATATGTTAAATTCTAAACAATTTAACTTCTATATCTTTTATTACTAAACTCTTCTTTTCCATTTTTTTTTTTTTTTTTGCTTTCCTATTTTTCTAAATTGAACTAATTTTTTGGGAGAGTTTAATGTGTTCAAGTTTTGGCATTGTGAAATAAGCAAGGTACAAAATTGTGATTCTCAATTCCTTCTAATTTTCTCCCCAGTTATCCACTCCTAACCAAATTCAAGAAGACTGAGTTTTGTCTCCACTTTCCTCTCCCTGCTTTCCATACCGTATCTTTTCATCCCAACCAAGGGACAATTTTAAGTAAAATATATAGCTTCCCAAAAATTTATCTAGTGTTAGGCGAAGGCCTAAGCCTAAAAACCTCATCGCAAAATCATCCTACCCTCATTTTAAAAGACCACATCCCTCTTAGAAAACTATCCTCTCTTTTTTGGATAATAAGTGAATTAAGAAAATGGAGAAAAAAAAAAATGGCAATGCAGTAATTTTCTCACTTGAAAAAAATGCATCCATAATAATAGATCCTAAATTGTTTGAGAAAAAAATGTTGTAAATGTACAGAATCATCAATGATGATTTATTTTCTATAATGGCTAGAGACGTTAATTTTTGTAAAATAATATCCTATCTGTTATATTGTCAACATTAGTCACGTAATCTTCCTCGTTGCCACACTACACTAATTTGGTTAGTATTAAACCCAGAAGCAGAATAAATAATTATTAAAAATAATGTGCAATATAATAAAACTAGTTCATGTAAAACAAGCATAGTGTGAGTTTGGATAGCATTGGCGTTTCAGTGCGTTTGACATTTTTTTGGGTCCCACGACACTGTTTATGGGATCATCAAACTTAATAAAATGCGCATACCCATGCATTTTTAGGTCCTATAGTATTATTCACACCTTTAAAAATTATTTTTCTATAGTATTTTCAGCAATAAATTTTTAATTTTTAATAAATAAGCAATATCTGAACGGAAACATAATTCTCCGGTTGTCATTAGTCTAGGAAAAGCATGTGAAAATGCCAATACCAATAGGCTTGCTTCTTCTTCTTCTTTTTTACGGCCCAAATGCTTCAAACGCGGTTTGTGTCTTTGTGACGACGCGTGACCCATTTATATGGGCCGTTTTGAACCCACACTTTGCTAGCCCAAAAGTTGTATTGTGCCAGGCTCTAAGACCCAAAACAAGAATAGAAATAACAATGTAACTTCTGTAATTAGTTTCACTCTTTCATAATTTAGTTTCCAAACTTTTAAAGCTTTGATTAAAATAAAATTGTTCGTGTTACGTCCAAATTGATAGACTTTGAATTTTTTAGACAAACAGATACCCCATATGGTTTGAGTCAATAACAATTTAGTCTCACAAACATTTTCAATTTGTTACATTTTGATCCCTTAATGTTTGGATTAAAATAAAATCGTTAGTGGTATTTTGTGCGGTTTTGTGCAGGTTTAGTTCGTGTTATGAAGGCGATGAACTTTGTCCATAGATTTCATCTAGTAGGTATAAGAACTTTTTGCAGTGATGGGGAATGTTAGGGCTAAGGGAAGATGGTGGTATTGGTTTTGTGGTGTTGGACACAACGATTCTTGTATTTGAAATTGAAACATGTGTTTTGGGTGCACATGGTTGTTTTAGGGTCAGGTATTCTTTACACTCCACAATATCAGTGAAAAAATAAAAATAAAAAGTAGAAGGGTGATTGTGGTTGGAAGTGGTATGATAGGTAGAGGCACTAGTTTGTGGTTAAATATCAACGGTCATGTTAACGGGTATCCTTAGGGTAATTATTAATAAACCATTTCAGAAAAATTTTGATACAATTTTTATGGGAAATAGAAAAAAATACGAAGATATCAAAACACTAATTTCTTTCTTTTCTTTTTTTTCCATAAAAATTTTCCTAAAATAATTTACTAAAAAATACCTTTAGCCTTAGGGCATCTGTTAACTTTTTCGAAATATTAATATATCATCCATGATAGATGCATAAGATTGTTGGCATCCATTAACTTTTTTCAAATATCAATATATCATAAATGGTGGATGTATAAGATTGTTTGGCTACAGGGTTTTGTTTAGGGTTGTTTGGATATTATTATTATTATTATTATTATTATTATTATTATTATTTTACATTTTAATAGTTAAAAATGTATTAGAAATATTTTACCTTTTTCTTAAAAAAAAAAAAAGGTAATATTCTTTGGAAAAGTAGATCAAATCTTCTTTAGAAAAGGATCGCTATGTACCAACCTTTAACTATATCGTTTGACCTGGGAAAATGTTTACAGAGCAGATAGTCATTTTATTTGACAATTTCAATGAAGTATCAATTAACACTCAGTCAATTCGAGGTAAGAATAGCTTGAAGATTTGCGTGCTCAAAGGGTGGCACCGACGTTAGCCTAAACTTTGTTCAAATACAAGTCAGTCTGTGCAATAATATTCTATTGTGACAGTATTGGGGTGTCAATTTTCTCATACCTTGGAGAAATGAATACGGGCTACTTTTATAAGCCTTCTAGGTGCGTCGGTTCCTCTTTGGTCTCTGCCATTAGCAAGTATATCAACCCTATGAAATGTCATTTCTATAATATTAGGGAAATCAAACCTAGTTTCCTCATATATATGTAAGGAATGTCAATGTAAATTATATATATTTTTCTTTTCTTTCCTAACAAACAATAAGAGTCCCATGAAGTTTGTCTTTTTTTATTTCTTCTAAACCATGGCAAAATCTTTACTCTCCCAAAATCAACACCCACTACACGTGGATTGAATTTTAGACTTCTCTATCTTCAAAGGAGGAAAATGTACCATTAGACAACAAATTCAGTCCTTGATAAGTGTATGTTTCAACATAATCTATTTATCTATCTATATATATATATATATATAGCCAAAATTTAGAAAAAAATCCAACTAGATTTTGACTGGATTCTTGATTTTGGGTCATGTGTCCTATTTAATTTTTAATTTTGTGCCAAGTAAAGTATTGAGAATAAAAATTAAAGAGTCCAAATCTAATTGAATTTCAGTTTGAGTATAATTTTACATCAGGTGTCCATCTAATTTTTTTAATTTTTGTAACAAATGAATTATTTGATACAAAAACCGAAGAGTCTAAATCCAATTAAATTCTAAATTATAAGCTAATACTATATATAATTTGAATATATTTTTTAAAAAAAGTTATAATTTGAATCATATAATTGTGAATGTTTTTAATTGTACTTGTGCATATGCACAAGGTTACACACGAGTAATAAAATGATGTTTAAAACTCTTCTAAGGATAAAAAAATGAAACAAATAGGAAAAGGCTGTGTTTTATTTACTTCTTCCACAATTAAACCCATGTACAACCAATAAGTTCATCCTTCTCCTTTCGTTTTCTTCAAATCTAGATCTACTATAGCAATTAATTAAACTGCACTACTGAGTTTGTTTAGTTTAGGATTTGGTCAAAACTTTCACACGGTAACCATGATTGTCTATAATTTTGTCCATAACTCTGAACATGCACCAATTACGGCAGGTTGCTCGAGAATTGTTCTACCTTTCATTCAACCGGTATCATCTTTCCTCTTTTTCAACTTTCTTTGAGATATATATTATTCTTATGTTTCTATTTGAAATTCTATATTCCACAAATATAATAAGAATTACAAAGAAATCTGTCGTTTTAGTCAAAAAAGAATTACAAAGAAGACTAATATATATATATATATATATATATATTTATGGATTATTCTCAATGACTTTTATAAGTTAAGGATTTGGGCGTGGAAAATGTTGTATTCTACTTAGGAAAATCGAGGATTATCATATTAGAGTAACAATGTATAACGGTGTCATCTTTTTTATTTTATTTTTTAGAGAGTTTCAACCTATAATATCTACTCTTGATGATATCTCTTTATTATCAGAATAAGACATCAAATTGGTTTTTGATGTAGATATGATAGATCTCTCATTTTACTATCAGAGACTTTATCAGTTAAACTATTGAAAATAAAATCATATTTGTTTGATATTACATGCTTCAAAACTTATGAAAGACTAAATTCTACAGCCCATTGAGACTATAGCCCAAGAGATCTCCTATTAACCCAATTACAAATTAGAAAAACAATTCCGAAATAGACATGTTACCATGTTGGGGACACCATTTTTTTTTTCTCATTTATGACATTATATAAGTTGTAATTATTGCAATAACATTGTTTTAGCTATTTACATAACTACATTTTGACACCACTTTTATAAAACTTATCACAATATATATATATATATATATACACACACACGATCTTAACCATTTTTGAAAGAAAAAATCTATGTAGGCATATTGATTTCGACATGTTAAGAAAGTGTTCGACAAGAAATGGTGCATCAAACATCATGTTGATTTGAAAGTTTTGATCTAAATCTTCCTAAATTTGAGGGGGCAAATGTAGTGTAGTAAAATAACACTATATAGTACAAATCATAAAAGTGAGATGGCAATGATTTATGCAAAATAGTTTAGAATCTTAGATTAGGAAACATAAGTTAGTGGTCAAATCATGAGGTTTTGAACGCATGTGACGACATAATCACGTGTGAGATTTAAGAGAGATTATATTTGCATAATATTAATTACAGATTCAATAGTTTTTTGAAGTGAGTTTTGACTTATGGTGTCCATTTTTAATAATGGCTCTTTATTATTAGATCAAGAAACCAATTAATTTTTGGTATAGATGGAAATTAAACTCCAAATCTCTTATTTAATCATTAGTGACTTTATTAATTTAGCTAACTGAAACCCATCAAATTTAATAATTTGTCCACAAAATTAAAATTTAAGGATCATTTCATGGTTATCGAATTGAAAAAAAAAAAAAAAAAAAAAAAAAAAAAAAAAAAGATCATAATTTTATGGTATCTCAAATGTTTTTGGGATTGTAGACACCATAGAGTTATGTTTTAATCTTAAATGACTAGCAAATGTTATAAAATTACTGTTATATGTGGCATGAAGGAATCGATCATTAGATTTGATATAGACATTATTTGACACTATCACAATCAAACGAAAAAAATTAATATATAAATATGAAACAACTATGAAGTTATTGTTTTGACATTAGCTACCAAAGGATGTAACAAAATTACTATCTAAATTCCTATTTTAGTGTTAGCCCAAAAAATAAATAAATAAAAGGATAATAATGAAACATGGTTTTATTTATTTATTTATTTTTTTTAAAGAGAGTTTCAACCTATGTTGGCTGTTCTTGATAATTGTTCATTATTGCCAGACCAAGACACCAATCACTTTTTTGGTGTAGGTGGGAATTGTATCTCAGAGATTTTACCAGTTGAACTAACTAGAATCCACAAGAATGAAACGTGATTTATCATGTACCGTTGTGGAATCTATTATTAGATTTGATGTAGATATTGTCTTATATATTCTAAATCTATCGCAATCAAACATAATATAAAATAAAAAGTACTAAAATACTGTAGAGTTATTACTTTGACCTTACTAGCTAATGTATCTGACATTTAATCGGTTAACAAAATTACTGTATTGTATTTTATTAGTAGATATAATATGCAAGAAAAAAAAAAGTACAAATATTATACAATTTCCCTCAATTAAAAAAAGATAAAGAACTTTCTCAAATAATAATAATAATAAAGAAAAAAGAAAAAAGGTCAGTCATTTTTGTCTGCAGTCCTAGAAGCAACAAAACCATCTTGACCCTTGTCATTGGTTTTTTTTATATAGTATTGATGGTGGGCAAGAGAGCTTTGTACTTGAAGTATGTGAATTCCACACCTTAATTAAGCAAAACCTAGTAATGTACACATGTGATGGCCTACTAGCTAGTACTAGTTCCATGCAAAATCATCCATAGAGCTCAATTCATCATACATTATATCAGACATAAGGCTAGACTCCACAAACCCAAGATCAAAGCTAGAGCCATCAAATGAAGTATCCATGGGCTGATGAATAACCTTATTAGTTACCAGCTCAGAAACCTTATCTTTCTCTTGCTGTGGTTGTGTCAGTGTATATTGCTCTCCTTCCAATCCTGGTGCTTCGAAGGGTTCAAGAGTATTGGCACCCCAAACACAATTCTCATGATTTAAGACCCCAAAACCAGATAGGTTCACGGAAGAGGATGATGAGGAAGAAATATTGGGTGTGCTCTCAACTGATGATACATGAGGGAAACTGGAAAAATCAGCGAAACTCTGATTCCAAACAACATTAGGGTTTTGAAGCAATGGAGGTTGATCAGTTTCAGGTACTGTAATGATAGGTGTTTTCATTTCAAAGGTGGAAGCATCTGTAAACTGAGAATTCAGAGTAAAAACTGAATTGGGTTGCTGATGGTTTGGTGATACATTGCATGCAACCTTTTTAGAGGCTCTCTGATGAGAAGGTATTAGATTGTGAGTGTTTGGGTCCAACCCTTGTGACATAAGCTTTTTCTTGATGCACGAGTTCCAGAAATTCTTCACCTCATTGTCTGTTCTTCCTGGGAGGTGCTTGGCTATCTGAGCCCATCTTTACAGCCAAACAAAACTCTCTTAAAATTTACTCTAAATCAAGAGGAAAAAGAAAAAAGAAAAAGAAAAAATGATGACAGATATTTACACGTTTAGTATAGCTATTTTAAAATCATACTCTTTAAAGTATATTCTTTTGAAACATCACTTTTCTTTTTAAGTACAATTTTTTTAAATGAGGTATTTTAAAAACTTTTTAAGAAAAAAATTGTACCAAACGAGCACTAATTTCTAGTGAAAAAAAAAATGATCCTTACTTGTTGCCCACAATCCTATGAACATCAATAATAATCTGTTCTTCTTCTGAAGTGAAGGTACCTCTCTTAAGATCTGGTCTTAGATAGTTTATCCATCTCAATCTACAACTCTTTCCACACCTTTGCAATCCTGCAGCAATCACAATTCCACTTAGCAACCACTTGGGCATATAAATATATGTATGTAAATCTATGGCCGTATAAATTTAGTTACTTTGTTATAAATGAATCAATTACAGAATACACGTTGTTAATTATGTGTGTTTTGGGAGAGAAAGAGAGAGTTGAAGGAATAATTACCAGCAAATTTTGGGACAGAACTCCAGCTTCCAAGTCCATGGGTGGTGATATATGTGACGAGCTTCTCATCTTCTTCAGGAGACCATAGGCCTCGTTTAACCTTCTGTTTGGTACAGCAGCGATGGCCACCCATCTTTTCGCTTATCATGAGGGCTTCTTCTTCTTCTTCTTCTGCTGAAGAGTTAGGCTTAGTGTTTATCATGAGGCCCTGCCTGCACTGTTTTAAACTGACCAGTTCCACTATTCCCTATGTACTTATCAAACACTAACATGTGTTGTTTACATGTTTTATGTGGAAGCTTCACAACAGAAATGAGAGAGATGAATGAATATTGTAACTGATGACAAGTACAAATATAAACGTTTCTAGTAATATAAGCCAAGTGGCAACATATGTAACAAACAACGAAGAAAAGGTTGCCAAATGTGTTTTCTTAAAAAGAAGCAAAAAAATAAATAAAAGAGGTTATTTCGAAATATGGTTAATGATTTAGTGTTTTTTGTTTTATCAACTTTTTGGACAATTTGGCCAGAGGATTATGAATGAAATACTTTCCAAAGCTCCTCTACAAGGTCTAATAATGGCCCCACTATTTCGGGGAAAAAAAAAATTGATTAAAAAGAGAGAAAAATTCAATCACTATATAAGCAAGAAAATTTTATTTTACTATTAAGATTTTTTTTTTAATTTAATATTTTATAAATATTTTATTATTTAACATTTTAAATGATGTAGTACCGTGATATTCGATACACATTTAAATTATAATATTTACTAATTAGAACCACTAATTAAATTAAACTTATTTTAAATAAAAGGGACTTTTTCCCAATAAAAATAGAGTTACTCGCTAAAGTATGTTTTATATTTATTTTATTATTTAAAATTTACCACCCCAAAAGCATTTCTGCCCATTATTAACTAGAAGCTTTTTTGATTTCCATAAAGAAGAATACTGTTTGCGTAATGAAGACGATAGCTCAGTTTATGTTTCTTTAATATGGGTTTTGTTACTCAAATCCTTATTCACTAAGCCTTCCTTGCATAAGTCTCCACCAAACCACAGAGAAAGAAAAAAAATCTATGACCCATTGGTCACATGAAGAAAATTCTATGAGACAAATGTGCTGGAAGTTTAACTTGAGGTGCACTCATGAGGACCACACTCCACTGGGTCTAATTGAGTGTTTCGGTGGTCTTCTCTTGGGCCATTTCTCATCTCAATTCTCACCTCCATACATAATCACTTGTCAAAAAATGAACAAAAAAACATGACCTTGTGAAGAAACCTTCTTAATCATTCATTTGCTTAATTTGTCAATTGCTAATAGTAGGTGTTAAAGCTTATGTAAACAACACTGTCATTCGCAAGCCTTTACCAATAATGTTCTTTTAGAAAGAAAAAATTTGAATAACAAAACTAATATGAAATAGTAGGAGATGCCCTAGATGGATACTTTGGATAGTGCTCTATGACATCAATGAGAGGATCTTTGTAAATTAACTTACAAATAATATCAATTGATTAAAATGATGGCTCAAGAAATAGATATCTAATGTTCAATTCCTTCGACATACTCAATGCGTCTGGCTTGATGGCGATTGGTCCAATAAAAATAAACAACTAATCAAAAAAAAAAATGCCAAATAAATGATTCAACAATTACAATTCACGTGGAAGTGTGGAACCAAATATATATTTTATTGAATATATATATATATATATATATGAGTGAAATCTTAAATTGAATAATAATTATAACATAGTCGAACTCATACCCACTTAGGAATTTTGAATTAAATTGTGTATTTATATGTTTTTTTTTTTTATATAAGAACTTGTGTATTTATATGTTATATTCACTAAACTTATCCACCCTAGTCATTGCCATCCATTATTGTTATGGATCAACGGTTGTATGTGCAATTGGCATTGGGGCAACGTGTGAAGGCGAGTGATGATGGAGGATAATAGTAGGGGTGTCAATTCGTGTTTGCGGGTCAGATTCGTGTGGTGTCGAGCCATAAGTAATTTGCTATATGAGTTGACCCAAACCCGACCTGTTTAGTAAATGTGTCAAGAATTCTCAACCCTAACCCGACCCGTTTATTAAATAGGTTAACCCCACCCGACACGTTTAACCTGTTTAATTAATTAGTCATGTAAAAGTTAATACAAACAACCCGTTTAATAACCTGTTGGATTAATAGGTCATACATGACCTAAATAATCTATTATATATCTAAAATTAAAATACAATTACAACCATAAATATAGTAATAAACATATAATTACAACAAAAATTTAAGCAATGATAACAAAATTTAATACATTTATTAGCATAATAGTGGGAACTAGATCTTATCAATGGGAGACGATCGAGATTGTTTGATTTCAGATATAAGATTAGATATATTTGGGATTAGTGTGTTGTAATTGTTAACTTGGTTGCTGAGTTGGCTGAATTTATTTATTTGGTATTTTTAATTAATGAATATTTTATTTTTATTAGATCATCATCTCTTACACATCGTAGGAATTGCATCTTCACCGATTAGAAGCAAAATGTGGCGCTCGCTTCAACAAAGTCATTGTTTGTGGCTCTTAGTGATTTACACTTTTTTTTTTGCTGAGACTTAGTGATTAACACTAGTTCTTTTTGTCCTCCTAATTATTTCATTTACACGTTTGTATTGTTAAATTATCAATTATCCTAAAAGTTTAATTTATCAACAAATTGTGAGTTTAATCACTTAACTATAATTCTAACACTTCTCCTTCACTCGTGAGTCTAAACTTCCTATTAATAAGTGGGAGCCCAACAAGTGGGAATTTAGTATTTTAAATGAGAGGTAGAGTGAAGACAATGATTAAAGTTAGGATCTCCTACTCTGATATCATATTAAGTTAACAAATTGTGAGTTTAATCACTATACTATAATTCTAACATGTATAAGTGGTTAGAAAGCTGTGTTTTGAATTTAAAATGAGTATTTATAAAAAAAATTATGAAAAGTTGTGGTTACTATTGTTTTTTAAAAGTTTAGAACAATTGGCAAACCGTGAATACAAACTTGTCTAGATATAGATCTTAGAGTCTATAGAATTTATTAGATAATGTTCAAGCTTGTCTAAGAAAAAAGAAGCTGCAGGCTTAAGAATTCGAAATATGCCAAATTTGACCAATCGAGAACAAGGCTTGACCGATCGAGAATTGCATCTACAAAATTTTAAGTTTGGCCCATTAGCCCAAACTTGTCTGTTTGAGGCCCAAAACATGATCTGCTTACTACAGTATTTAAAGGACAATATAAGCTAACCCTAGTGATGGTTTTTAGAGAGAAAAGAGTGCATCTTGTGCCTCCAATTGTAGATCTAGGTTTTTTGTACCCAAAGCTCTCTAAAGTCTTTTATTTGCAATATTCCTTGAAGAATCTCAAAATCTAGTGTTGTAGAAGCTGCTACCATATAAGATCAACTATTGATGGTGATTTGATACCTTTGAGTGAGATCTCAAAGTCACAAACACGAATGTTTGTGTGCAACGGATTCAAGATAGAAAAGTCCATGGATTTGGAGCTGCACATGGTCGTGTGAATAAGTTCTACAAGAGGTAACTTTAGATTTTAGAAAGAAAATCTATTGTAAACTTCCATTCTATAATAGTGAATTTGTTTGTCTTGAAGATAGGCTAGGTTAAATCCTCCCTAGGTTTTTTACCTTAAAACTGTTGGTTTCATTGATTTTCCTAGGTAATCATATCATTGTCTTATTTATTTTTCTACATTGCATGATATGATTTATTATTATCTAACCTAGATCTGAATAATAAACCCAAGTGTCAACTTAGTTGATTAATTAGGTTAAACAATCTATGTGTTCAGGGGTTTAAACAAACAAATAGTTACAAAATAGAATTCTAAATCTTATACACACTCTTTAAGTGTTCATTTGGGATAGGCTGAAATTTTCAGCTTATTTGCATTTTAGCTTATTTTAGCTATTATTCATGGGTCCTATTACACTTTTTAATTCTATTCATGGGTCCCATTATACTATTCAACTTATTTTTCTACCTTTTTTCTACACTTTTAGCAAAAAGTTTTTAGTTTAGTTAAATAAATTATTCCCAAACGGACCATTAATCTCTCAAAAGGTCTAACCAAACAAACCAAACACTCTTTGCATGAGGTGAGTGATCTATTTGCTAACATGTAATTTTTTAATACTAAAAATAGTTACCATGTCATTTAAAAAAAGACACATTATTGTTCCGTTAGACACATTAGCAAAAAAACTAACAGAAGTTAACAAAGGGACCAATAATGCTCATTTTTAAAACTTTAGGAACCAACAGCGCTTACTCAAAACTTTAGAGATTAATTGCACTCAATAGGTAAACTTAGGGACTTGCACTATAGTTTCGCCAAATATCTATCCGCCCAGTGTCCGCTCAATATACTAAGCAAGTGAGGTAATCGCCTTATAAGGCCCCCAAAGCAAAAAAAGGCTCCCAAGAAAAAAAAGGCCCCAAATTTTAACCAATCAAAAAATTTTAAGTCCCAAAATATTAGATGATAGAATAATGTCAATAGTGACCCAAATAAAATCAAATAAAAACCAAAATCTGATAAGTGAATTGTTGTGAAAAATGTTATGTATTGTAACATCACTACAATAGGATATCTCTTTCCTGAAAGTATAAATTAAGCCTCAAATTTTAGCCAATAAATAAAAAGTAATTTTTTTATCGAAGAAAAAACTAGAACAAATAAATTTTTTGTTTGATGTGTAACCTTTCATCTTTTCCATGGGTATTTTCTAGTGTAGAGAATTCATTAACTCCCACACAATGAAGCTGAAAAAACACACTCTCTTTAAACCAAACAATTGAAATCAAAAGACAAAAAATATATATGTAATATTCAATCTCAAACCTCAAATTGTTTTGTACGATTTGTTGGAAATTTTGCCCCACTCTCCATTTAAAGCATAAAAGAGAAAAAAAAAAAAAAAAATTAAGCTGTAGCTGCTACACTTCAAACCTTTTTCTCCTCGTTTGAATCTGATCCTCTCTGGTTTGTTACTTCCCTATAACCTTTGTTTCTTTCTTGAACTTTCTCATAGTTCAAATTATTTTGTTTT
Source organism: Quercus robur (assembly GCF_932294415.1). Classification (NCBI taxonomy): domain Eukaryota; kingdom Viridiplantae; phylum Streptophyta; class Magnoliopsida; order Fagales; family Fagaceae; genus Quercus; species Quercus robur. Next base: position 2,187,258 of record NC_065537.1, read on the forward strand.
ACTTTCTCTTTATTTTATTCTTGGTAATTACTTTACATTATGATTTATGACACAGCACATATATATGTAAACTCACTTTCATCCATTCATTCATTTAACAAATTGGTTGGGACGTGGAGTAGAGTAGGACCATTAATTTATTTTATTTTATTATAAAGAGTAATCATGGAAGTACATTTGTATTTACCTCTTAGGGTTTTAATTTTTTAAAATAAATTTCACCTACTTTTTTTTTTTTTTAGAATTTCGTTGATTCTTTATATAAAATTTTTTTACTTGTATACTCTTTTATGGGTCCACATTAACCCTAGCTGTTATTTGTTAACAAATAAAACTAATTGGTTTCTCACAACCAAAAAAAAAACCGAATAAAACCATTTTTGTGAAAAAAATATATCATGTTATCAACATAACTTTTTTTTAATATTAAATTTTTTTTTTTTTAAATGTCCAACTCAAAATTATTGCCTTAGGCTGCAAAATATATTTCTACTAGCCTCACAATTAAAGCCGGCCTGTATCCGCCAACACTAGCCTCACAATTAAAGCTAATTCTTCATTGTTTCATACTTATCGTTAATCCCTCCTTGTAAGCCTCCCCAAAACAAACCCAATCTCGTTGACTGCGACAATTTATAGTGCTCAAATCGCAGCTAAAATTCCATCTTGAAATTTGAGATTTCTTTCTCTTGTTCACCCAAACAAGGAATTTTTCTTCAACTTCCTTATCCAAACATACGATAAAGGTTTTTTTTTTTTTTTGGTTGACGGAAGTGTTTGTTAATTTTACATTAGGTACTCTCAATATGGAAAATTATTTTCTAAAAAATATATGTTGGAAAAATATTTAATTGTTTAATTTCTTTTGTTTAGATTTGACACGAAATTCTTCTTCTCAAAAAAAAAAAAAAAAAAAAAAAAAATTGACATGAAATTTTATTTTCCTAGTATGCGTAGGAGTACTGGTCAATCACAAAATACCGAAAATGAATAAATTATTAATATTAAATAATGATTAAATGATCAAATTTATTATTTTTATCTATATATGCAGAATTTCACATATAATATTGGGTGAATGATCCCAATATTGGAGATCTCCAACCTCAACATCTTCCTTGAGATATGCCATCCGACCTTGGCATCATAAGATAATTTGGGAATAAATATATTAAAAAAAAAATCATGAAGTAATTCATCTCAAACAATAATTAACTTCATGGGCAATGGGGTACACAAGTTACACAATAATTTAACTATCACACGAGGAAAATATGTGGGGTTTGAGTTGGGGAAGCACATTATTGTCCATCCATTACAAGGAAGAATACAAGGAAAGCTTAATCATTTTTATTTGAAGCAAAAAGCTTAATCATTTGAAAATAACACATTCATGTCATTAATCTTTTACTTATATGTATCTGTTATTATTAAATTGCGCGTATTTTGTAGAATTTTTTAATTTTCTTTCTAGAATGATCGAGTAAAGATTGTTAATCTGGTGGGGACTCCACAATTATCTTTCCTTCACTCATCTTTTACTTGGATGCCTGAAATCTAAGCAGTGGAAATTTTGATCATGGAATGCATGTGTCACCATCTTGTGATTTTCCTATTTAAACCATCTTGTCAATTTGTTTTTTCTACAAATCTCTTAAGATTGAGATTCTTTAGATTTCTTATAGCAACTTCATTATAAAGTCTTAAAATTGTATCCATGTATTTTCACATGAGTAAATTAAATTTTACCATTTTGTTAATAATTTAAATATAATACAAATAGTAAAATAATCAACGTGTATTTAAATGTTAATGATACAATGAAATCTGGTCATTCATTTAAACAAGTATGGATAAGATTTTAGAAAATTCTATAGAGTTACCTAAAGAATTCTAGTCTAGTTTTTCAAAATATAGCCCCTCTCTCTAGGGAAAATTAGCTCTCATTTTATGTTATCCTTTAATTTTCATGTCAGCATCTCATATTTTTCTCCTCCCTAATAAAATCTAGCCACTCTCTCTAAGATTTCATTATTATTCTATGTATATGTCTAATTTAAGATTCTAAAATGCTTTTATTTTTGGTGTGATAGAATTTCAGTCATTCTAATAAAATTAGTATTTGTGATTATTTTAAATAAAAATTTCAATTTTTTTCTTTCATTTCTTTATTTGAGGGGGGAAACTATTATATAATTTAATTGAAATAATTTCATTTAACTAATTACATTTGGCAACCTACCAAGTTGAGACCGTTAAGATTTTCAACTGATCCACCACATTTATATATTGGTGGGTCGGCAGTAGATTGGAATTTTCCCAACCTGCCATTGGTGAGTTAGTTAAAAATATTTTCCTCCACTTGCCCAATTCTACCCGCGCACATACCTAGTAGAAATTGTCTTAAATTTCTTATTTGACTTGGTTTAGGGTTTTTTTTTTTTTTTCCTTAAATTTTAAAATCATTGTATCAAAGACTTTAAAGAGGTTTTTTGTTTTTGTTTTTGTTTTTTTTGGAAGAGCTTTTAGCTTTTAGTTTTTATGTATTGTTTTTTAAAACTACATTTTTTTTTTTTTTACATTTTTAAAACACAAATATACTTTAGCACACTTTTAATAAAAAAAATATTTAATAAATGTCAAACTAATACTTAACTTAAAATAATGGAAACTGAATATGTATGAATCACCAAATTTAGCTTACTATGTTTGTATTCAAGGAAAAAAAAAAAAGTGAGGGGAATTAATACACAAACAAAACCGACAATTATTTTAGGCATTTTAGGAGGGGCAGCCTTATACATTGTAATTTGTACGTGGTGATGAAGTTTAAAGAGAGCTTTTCGAAAGCTATGCAAAAGACAAAGGAGAAGAACATCTTCATAAAATCTAATGCTCCCCATATATGAACCAATTCAATCTTATCAATTTGACCTCATTGAGTCTTTTACTTTTAAACCTTTTAAGTGGGAAAAATTAGGCACTTTTAAGACAGTGTTATGACCCACTAATCTTAAAATTATGATTCGTTTCACATGACCCTGGTTTAACAAACTGTAACTAATTAGGGGTAAATGTTTTCCATATTTAATTAATATGTACTAAATATTTATTTCACTGTTCATGGTGATTTAAGCACGTGGATTACAATCATTATGAGCCTTGAACCTAAGTGCAACAGCAAATAAATCATAATTTGTAATAATTGTGGTTGTTTGTACTTGTTCTTCCATCCAATGACTAAAACATATTGCAGCCGTGCGTCACGTTTATAGGAATTGTACAATAACAATTCCTTTTTTTTTTCTTTTTTTTTTTTCCCTTTTTTTTTTTTTTTTAATCCTAATTGTCTTCACATACTCTTCCATCAATATGAAAAATTACCATTAGAGACAACTATTTTTTAAATAATTTTTTACAATTTTTTAGGTGGTAAGATATGATTGAAGTAACATAATTTTCACATAAACCCAACACTAGTAATATTTTTATTATACACTAATTACATCAAGTCACATAAACAATTGTAAAAATAATTTGATATGATAAATGATGAAGAACAAACAGTTCATACCTTCTAGAACAAATATATCGTTAAAAGTCAACATACAAAAAATCTAGAAAGTTAAAAAGTACTAATAAAAATATTCAGAGCCAATGTCAAAATCGTATGAAATTTGGTGACTTTACGAAAATCATCACAAGGATCAAAATAAAGTCATTCAGGAAAATTCCTTTATTTAGGCCCTTAATTAGTCTCTTTATTATAGTAATTAATTTTTATTGTCGTTATAACTTTTAGATTAATAAAATTTCAAAATATTTCTATTCTATATTTTTAGTAGATTCGGGAAGTTCTTGTGAATTCAAGGGTTATTTTCTTGAAACTTGATTTGCTTCTTATGGCTTTCCATCTATGTCAACGAATCATGCTTCTACTTCATGTACAAATGCATAAAGTTTTTGTTGCAATTTGCAAAGCTAATCCCCAGAACAGCCTGTAATTAAGAACGTGTTAAGAGTGGTGCATATTAGACTATTAGTTCAATGTGAAGAAAAACAGAGTTCAGCATGAAGAAACATATTGATATTATTATGGTTTCACACCTTACTTGTTATATACTGCATGCAAATCTTGATCTACAGGCTTCCCATTTGATTTTTTTCTAATGAATTTAGGAGTAAATGACTTGATCAAACTTTAAAGATGATGGTGTCTCTATCTAGAAAATGTTCTACGTGGGGCATTCAAAACCACAAGTATCCAGCTCATACTTATGAATTTCCTAAAAAAGCCTAACTTAACTTTTAATTATTCTGATTAATTTGAAGCTGTCATTGTGTATTATTTTCAATATCGAATTGCCAAGCTAATGTTTTGTGACTCTCTCTCTCTCTCTCTCTCACTCTCTTTCACAAGCCACTTAGGTATTTTCATTTTATTTTTAATGAATAAGATAATGTACTGATCAGTCAATTCATACAGTTACTTGTGCGGCTGTGTCTATGTTTTGTTTGGAATTTGTCTAAATTTCTTTCTAATCCTTTTCTTGGACAACAGATAGAGTGGACCTATAGCTAATCTTCTGTTTATTCCTGTATAATACTCTCTCAACTTAAATAACATAGAATTGGACAATTGTCAATGGTGGTCCTACATATTGCTCCACATCAGATGACATGTATTGACGTCGAGAATTTTGGAAGCGCAAGACTGAGATGTGTCTAATCTCATTGTTTTTTGCAAAAGTTGTACATTTAAGCCATTTCTGTTAGAATATCCCATTGTTATTTGCTAGACAGGCCAATGGCTTTAAACCAAGACTATCCCTTTCTGATGACAGACTTTGGTCTTTGCAATACATTACTAGACCACCATAAAAATACTCATATCAGCCAGCATGTTAGAACAATTAAGCTGGGTACATGAGAAAAAGTCACCACAATTTCACAACATTCTTAATAAATTTATTTACCACTTCATATATGGGCCTACCACAATTAACAATTTAATTTAATTTTAACAATCCATGTGTGAGATGACAGACTAATTTGAGAATATTGTGGAATTGTTATGATTTTTTGTTGGCCAGTGTACCTAAAAGGACTCGTATTAGAATATTGGTGAGGTCATTGAATTAAAAAATTCTTAATAATTTAAACTTTTGAAACAATCGGTAATATTTTATCATGATAACAAAGTTGGCGATCTTAATTCTTGACTTCAAACCCTATTTTCACTTTACCTCTTATTTAAAAAGTCTAAAAATCTCACATGCATGTTGAATCTCAATTATTAAGGACTTACAGCTTAAGCTTTTGAGACGATTATTAATTGAATTTATCATGATACCATTCTAGTTATATGAATGACTTTGTCTCGTGTCTACCTATTAGAGCATCTCCAATAGGCTCTCTAAACCCAAAATTTGGAGAGCAAATTCATAAAAACGTGCTCCAGCAGTCTCTCTAATTCACTGTTCATTAGCAAAAAATTGGTTGATAATGAACAGTAGCTCTCTAAGTCTATGACCTACTGTTCATGAGCAAAAGAATTAATTCGAATAAAATATTGAACTATCATTTAAAATATTGAATTTTTACTCAATAATCACAATGGTAACAACAAAACTATTCTAGATCTTTTCTCTCAAACATCTCTAAATTGAATCTTAATCAAAATACAAACTCAAAAACATAATCTTAAAATTAATCAAATCATAACAAAAAAAAAAAAAAAACCATCTGACCCACGGTGGAGCAAGCAAGCAACCCACGGTGGAGCAAAAAAGAGACAATGCCTGCCTGTGTCCTTCGATCAACGGTGGAGCAAGCAATCACTTGTTCTTAAATTCTCTGTTTCTTATCACTATATAGAGTGTTCTAGAAAAGTAGAAATAGAAAATGTAAAAAAAAAAAAAAAAAAAAAAAAAAAAAAAAAAAGAAAAAAGAAAAAAGAGAAAGCTGGAGAAAGTGAAAGTGAGATCCGGAATGAGCTAGAAAAAGAAAAAGAAGGGTAGATAGAGATGGGAGTGGTATAGGTGTGTGGTGGAGAAAAAACCAAGAGAAAAAAAAAGAAAAGAAACGTATGGATGTAATTAAGTTTGAAAAATAATATAAAAAATAAGAAATAACAATTAAGAAATGCTACAACAATATTTTCACAATAAATTTTAAGTAATAGATTATTATTAGCTAATATTTGTGAATAAAAAAATAATTTCAGTGGTGGATTCAAATTAGAACTAGTAATAACTTTCCACATAAGATTTTGATATAATTCTTGTGAAAGTATTACGAAAAATATTGTAGATATAACATTTTTCATTGAAAAATATAATTGTTGGGAATGAATATAAGAATAATATATGATGATAAAAAAGAATAAAAAATGAATGAAGAAATAATAATTAAATGAGATGGAAAAAAGGATAGAGGGTCTGTTGGAAAGTGTATTTGAAAAAATAAGTAGGCAAAAGATAAAATGAGCTATTCACTCTCCAAACAGTACAAAAATTTGAAGAGACTGTTGGAGATGCTCTTAGTCTTGTGAATTTTATCTGTTAAGGTTATCAACTGCTTGCTTGGTTTAAGTAACCTATTTATTGACTCTGTCCCATGTCCCCTGTTAGTCTAGTGAATGTTATCGTTATAACCATATAATGTTTGCCTAGTTTCCTTAGCCATATATTACTACGTCTCTTATTAGTGAATGCTTTTCTTATACCAACGACTAGCAAAATATTCAACCAATAAACGCCTTGCTAATCCAGTTTTTTTTTTTTCCTGAATAAAATGCATTGTATATGGAATCTTACATAATATGAATTCTAGAAGCTAGAAATTTATTAAACTATATCATTATCTTAAGCCAAAATATTCTAACTTTCAGGTTTTCCAACTGTTTGGGCATGTATTTATGAGAAAGGAAAAGTTTTCAAACTTTTGTGATGGAAGAAAAATAGAACAGAGCAGATGATGAAGTGCTCTAGGGGAAATTTATACTTACACTTCAAATAATTCAATATTCTAACTTTGATTTGTATCCACTAGCGTCTTATGACGACACTAATTTGACTAAATCATATTATTTCGACCAATGTCTTAATCATATGATCTCAGCATCAATATTATAGCTCTCTCTCTCTCTCTCTCTCTCTCTCTCTCATTGTCATTAACACTCATTAATTATGTAAACCTTGCAAGGAGTAGCAAAAATGGTGCACACTTCTCCTACTATTCATTACACAGTCATATTCATGACAAAGACAGAGATTATCCTCAGGCCAGAAACTGTAGATTGATAGCCTGAGTGCCAGTGTATATGTTTCTCATATAGATGTAAACTTTGGTGCGATAGCTTGGTTGCCAAAACTGTTTGGCATGGTGGCCATGTATTTGGCTACAACGGTAATCGAAGAATATATAGACTCAACTATGCTTGATTATAGATAGACTGAAGAAGATGACTGAGCAACTGCGCATAATATCAAAGGCTTGAGAAATAGCAAGAACACTCAAGAGTGCAATGACATTCGTACTACTATAGTATTGTCACAGAATTTTAATAGAAGAAAATTGATACACGTATAAGACAAAATTTAGGTTGAGAGAATTGTTGATCTCTCTCTCTCTCTCTCTCTCTCTCTCTCTCTTGCCAAAAATAAATAGAATTAAATTAAAATTAAGTGATTCAAAATCAGAATAATAGTATGATACCACAGGTTGTGTAGATTGTAATGGATTGGACTTTGTATTGCGCTAATGTGTGCTAAAGTCCTACATTTGGGGTGTTTGTAAGTCAATTTGGGTTATATAAATGATTACGAGCAGCATTAATTATTATGTAACTAGTCTTTTTTAAGTTCTAGTGTAGATATGACTAGTGTCTTTCTTGAAACATAACATGTCAATTCTCAGTATAGTGCTCTACGCTAATTGGGAGATGTTGAGACATTCCTTGGAATTAGTTAATTGAAGCTCAAATATAGTCTTTACTGTTTTAGTTGTGTGTAGTTGCTGTTAGAAAATGAAAGAGTTTTAGATATGAAAAAAATGTAGAAGAAACAGAGTAATTAGGGAAGTTAGTGAGGTGACAAGAAAGAAAAAGAGGCAGTTGAGTGAAATAGAATTCAAGAGAAATAGTATTACTCCAAATGAATCCAATCTATACAAGGGTGATATTTATTCAGTGAAGGTAAATCTCCGAGACAATTGTGCATATTGTTAACAAAATCTTTTCTGGCATTCAAACCCAAATCAATCAGCAAGTTTCAAATCTCATGGAATATGCATTTTGTGCTTTATTGATGCACTTGGAGTGCATCCCAAGTACCCGTTGCATTCTTCAATATGGTTGTTTCGCTTGCCTTGGTTGTTTGTCATACCAAATTGCTAAAAAGCTCTGATACCAATTGATTCTTAATGGAAAGTGTGATAGAGGCTAAATCTCATTCTAGATTAACGAAACCCTTAAATCAATGAGGGTTTCTTTAAATTTATAAGGAAAACCTAGAATCTACTAGAAAAGGATAAAAATCTTTTTGAAATTTTATTAATGAAATTCTAAACTCTAGTTGTGAATTTTTATTTTACATATTGCAAGCCTATTTAAAAAATTCTATTCCATATCTTATTATAATCGGACTCTAATTTAACTAGAAAAGTTTTTAAAACACCTAAAAATCAAGAAAAAAAATTCCTAAATACTAAAATAAATGAAAATTAAATAACAAAAAAAAATTCAAAAATTAATATACGATAAAAATTAAACTCCATGTCTTATCTTATATCACAAAAGTCTTTAGAAGTAAAATTGATAATAGTTTAATTATGTCCTTATTCATTTACTAGTGTTATACCACAAATGACAGTATCATGCTACATGTTTATCAGTGAATATGAAATGGTTTCACTTCTTCTTGCTGTTGTTCAGCGCTAAATTAAGATAAGTTTGAATAGTACAAACTTTAGATATTTCTTGAAAATAAGATCCAATCGTTGATCTTTTCCCGAACAGGAACCAGTGTACGTTTCAAACTTTCATCCAATTAAACTATAAAGTCTCAGCGGTTTACTACACGAAAATTGTTTTGAGCAACTTTCGGTCAATCAATGGCACAATATTTTAATTGAGTCTAATATCTGTTTCTTCCACTAGATTGGTAGTTTCAACAAAAATTAGAAAATAAAAAAAAATAAATAAAAATGTTTGGTCTTTGATATTAATTATATGCATCATATGTAACTAGATCTTCATTCTTCCATGTCAGCTAGCAACCACTCTTTAATTCACATCCGGTTGAGTTGTGCGATTATGAGCGGTCTACGTAAAGTAGTGGTGAGTCGCAAAATACAAAACCTGTTCATCAATCATAGTCGCACAACTCGACATGTTGTGAAATTAAGTGTGTAATTGATTGTATCCTTAGAATTATTCACCTTCAATTTTGCCAATGACTCTCTCTAATACCACTAGCAGTTGGATTTCTCTCTTTTAAGGTCAAAAACTTGATCAGTTTAAGTAACCTATTGTTAATTAATTAAGACAGATCCTTCTATTAACTTTTTAAAACATTGGTACTAAGTCCTTCGTGTGAAATTCTTAATCAATAATTTTCTTGTACCAATGATTAGGAAAATATTCAAGCAATAACCAAGAGACTACGTCTCTGTATATTGGTCTTCTTTTTGGATAAGTCTTTCTCAGAAGTCTTCACCATATAACAACTAAGTCAATTTCTTCCTAATGACCAATTGCAGTCACTTGAACTCTAGAAATATAAAAAAAATTTCTAAATAAATTTTTTAATGAAGTAATACAATCCAAACATGCTGGTTTTCCAGCTATTTGGTAATATATTTACGAGAATCAAAATTTTTAAAAACTTACAAAGAATAGAGTATAGATGAAGTATCCAAGTGGATATTGAGGCTTACACTTCAAAACAAATTAATATTCTAAGGCAGAATGTATACAATACGATAGTCTCCAATGTCTTGACTAATCCAAGTTATAAACTTTGACCAATGCCTTATGTGATACTCAACAAAAATATCTTTTTATATGCTCTCTCTCTCTCTCTCTCTCTCTCTCTCTCTCTCTCTCTCTCTCTCTCTCTCTCTCTCTCTCTCTCTCTCTCTCTCTCTCTCTCTCTCTCTCTCTGTAATGTAAACTTTGTTACAAGTATCAAGAATTTATTAGCACACGCTTCTCCTAGTGCCTATGACCAATCCTTCACAAATACACATTGATTATCCTTTACCCAGAAACTATTGTAGATTGACAGCCTGATTTTACGCATGTATTTGACCGAGTATAGTTTGAGCTTGGTGTCAATGTTGTAGCTGTTATGGAATACAAATGCAAGCCTATTTATGATGATTGATGATTTGCATTTTATTTAAATTTTTTTTTTTTTTTTTTTTTGGGTATAGAACAATTTATCCACTACTCATCGTATCCATAGAGCTACTCACCAAAGGCCCAAACCCAACTAAATGCCCCCGTTAGAACTCAAACCTTAACTGCTCAGGAAAGGCCCAAGCCCTACTTAATGCCCTTTTCATAATTCAAACCTTGGCCTTTTAAATTTTTAATTGACGAGAGACAAGAGATAACAACCCTATATGGAGGAGGCCTCGGCAGCTCTGTTTGCAGTCAGATGTGCATGTGAGCTAGGGGTTGATAAGGTTATTTTTTAAGGGGATTCAGCCAATGTTTTTCTTCCTCTCAAGTGTTGCTCAAATGTGCTAGCTTTGGACCATATCTCCCATAATTAATGATATTTTTAATCATTGATCCATCTCTACTGTTAAAACATATGCTAATTTTGCTGCCTATTGTTTAGCTAAGTAGGTCTTTTGTTATAACAAGTTTGGCTCCTTCAAACTCTCAGAGCTCCCTGATAGTGTTGTGGCAGGGGAAGCTTGTGTACTTTAAGAGCCTTTCTTCTTCTTCTTCTTCTTTTTTTTGGTTATAGCAAAAATAAAAATTATAAGTCGATATCTTATGAGATGGTCTTATGAAACCTACCTATCACATGTTTGGGTCTTACATGTTGTGAGAGGATGGTCTCATGAGATACCATTTCATAGTCTCAAATGTTGTTGGCAATCCTAATGGGTTATTTTAGTAGTTTACAAGATTCATGTGATGTGTGATATCCCAAGTCTTTTAGTCAATATCGTACTAGGAGTATCTTCAAGGAATTTTTATTTGTAATTATATTATGTGTGTGATATGAGGGACTACACATACCTTAATTATTAGTTAAATACTCTAAAAGCCCTAGATCCATACTAACACCAACCAAAAAAAATCTCAGGCAATTGGCAAGCGAGAATATATACATAATGCATTATCCTTTGCAAAAGCATTCCACCAAGGCTATAATGTAAATCCTTTGCAAAAGCATTCTACAACGGCAATAATACATTATATCTTGCAAAAACATTCCATTTTTGCATCCCACTATTGGTAAATTCAGAGAATTCAAGCTCCAGTAATATAAATACCACCCTATATTTATATAAAAGATAGTAAAAATAAATAAATTAATTAAAAAAAAAAAAACACAAAAGCAAACACCTTTTTCGTATAAAAAATTGTAATTTTTTTCTCTCAATTATACATTTTTAGGTCAAAATACAAAACTTATCTTCTAAATTTCATTATTATTCATTTAAGTTCTATAAGTTTTTGTTTGTTATTTTAGTCATTGAAAAGTTTAATTTCTTTTCAATTAAGTTCTTTGTTAATGTGCAGTTAGTAAGTTTCTGCGTTATTTTTTTTTTAATTTTTAATTTTTATTTATTTCTTAATTAAAAAAACATTAATTAAAAAAAAAAAAAAAAAAAAAAAAAAAAGGCCAATTATAGGGTTTGGCTCCCCTCCAGTTTCAAACTCTCGTGTTTCTCCTATTTTAATATAGATGAAGGACTCTTAGCAGACCAACAATCCAAAGGCTAAAAAAAACCCCCATTTTGGCTCTCATGTTTCTCCTGTTCTAATAAATTTTTTAATGAAGTAATACAATCCAAACATGCTAGTTTTCAGCTATTTGGTTATATATTTACAAGAAGAATCAAAAATTTTAAAACCTTACAAAGAATAAAGGGTATAGATGAAGTATTTAAGTGGATTTTTTTTTTTTTTTTTTTTTTGAGAAACAGTATTGTGATGCATTAAATTAAGGAATACTAGCTAAATCAGCATGGTAAAAAGATAGTACATCAGATAGAACATCTTCCATCCATATTACATAATTTGGAAAATTAACTACTAACTGAGCCAAGTTGTGCACAACTGTGTTGCCCTCTCTCTTAGTGTGAGAGTAGGACAATTTAGAAAAACTTGTAGATGCATTTAAAGAGTCTTGTATCAGCAAGCCAAAAGGAGCTAGCCCAAGGTTCTTAGAGTTCAAAGTTGTCATCACCAGTGAAGAGTCGTCCTCCAGTACAACCTCTGAAATACCCATTTCTTTAGCAAACTCGAGAGCTTTGTTGGCAGCCAAAGCTTCAATCTTAATAGGCTGGAGTTGTTGAGGAACTCGAGTAGCCATGGAAGCTATAACAAGACCTTCCATGTCACGAATGATAACTCCTAGGCTAGAGCATTTATCTTTGGCGAATATGGCTCCACTAAAATTGATTTTAAACGTTCCTTGAGCAGGTGGTTTCCATCAAACTCTCCTCTTTGGTCTACTGGTAGTTGGTGTCATTTTCAGAGCTTTGAACTTCACATACCTGTCATGAGTCAATTGAGAGAGATGGTTTAGAGGACAGTGGGATTGCTAGGTTCTCACCTGATTTCTTTGGTGCCAAATGGACCAGATGGTGAAATGCAAACAGGACGGGGTTCCTTTGGTGATCAAATACCCAGGCTAAGAGCTCGTTGAAACTGGAGAAACATCATTGGTTCTGAAAGCTCCATATATTATTTGCTCCCCAAACTCCATCTAGCTCTTTGCAGCTTCACATCATGTGCAAAATGTCTTCATTTTCTTCCCTGCAGTAGTCACAACTCTGCTCTGAAATAATTGTTCGACGCACTAGATTGCACTTTGATGGGAGTGAATTATGGCAAGCCCTCCAAATAAGATTTCTTACTTTATTTGGGCATTCAAGAGCCCAAATCTTCTTCCACAGCCCTTTTTCATGGTTTTGATTCTCTGCCACCTGAAAACCAACTTCATCCTCCTTCAAGAATCGATAGCCCATTTTGCAACTATATCTCCTATCATGCTCCCACGGCCAATACATGGTGTCTTCTGTTTCATTCCTAGCCAACGAAATATTTTTTATTTCTTTAGCTTCTTGTGGAGCAAAAATCCCATCCACCATCGTTGCATTCTACGTTTTAGTTCCTTCATCAATTAAGCAATCAATTGTAGCTTCTTCCATTGTGTCTACCACTGGGAAGAGTATCTTGGTTGGATGTTTTCGGGGCAGCCAATGGTGTTGCTAAATTTTGATCGATTTACCATTCCCCACCCTCCAACAAGCACCATCTAGGATAACATTACGACCATGCAAAATACTCTTCCAAGCGTAAGACCCCGTACTTGATTCCTTGGCTTCTAAAAGAGAGTGATTAGGGAAGAACTTTGCCTTAAAGACTTTGTAGAAGAGGGTTTCCTTGTTATGCAAGAGTCACCAAGCTTGTTTCGCCAAAAGGGCGTCATTGAAGTGAGCCAAATCGTGAAAACCCATGCCGCCTACTATTTTGGACTTAGTCAAATCACTCCATCGAATCCAATGAATTTTCCTTCTATTGCCCCTTTGTCCCCACCAAAACTTCTTTATCATTACCTCAATGTCATCACAAAGCCCCAATGGTAATTTAAAGCACCCCATAACATAAGTAGGAATAGCTTGGATCACGGATTTGATGAGGACCTCTCTCTCAGCTTGTGAGAGCAATTTACCCTCCCATCCTTGGAGTTTTCTCCAAACCCTCTATTTTATGTAATTGAAGCTAGCCTTTTTTCCCCTACCCATAAAGGAGGGAAGACCCAAATATTTCTCGTAAGACTTCACTTCTTGGACTTGAAGGAGATTCTTTATGCTTGATTTTGCTTCATCCGTGGTGGACTTGCCAAAGAAGATTGCGGTCTTGTCTTTGTTGATCTTTTGCCCTGACCAAGATTCATATTCACCCAATAATTTCAACACATTGTTGCAATCCTCAAAGATGGACTTGCAGAAAAGCAAGCTATCATCTACAAAAAACAAATGGGTTAGTTTAGGGCCTCGTTTGCACAAGGAAAAGCCTTTAATATCTCCATTCTTTGCCGAGCGTTTAATAAAAGCATGAAGTCCTTCCATACATAAAAGGAAAAGGAAAGCAGAAAGGGGGTCTCCTTGTCTAATTCCTCTTTTGGGATGGATCGTTTCATTGAGCTTCCCATTTACCATGATAGAGTATGACATTGTTTTCACTCATCATGATAGCGACCCATCTAGCACAAAAACCCATTTTCTCCATTAGCCTCTCCAAACACCCATTCCACCCGATTGTAGGCTTGACTCATGTCTAATTTGATAGCTATACAACCATGTTTTCCTGAATTATGGTGCTTCATATGATGAAGAGTGTCAAATACAACAATAATATTGTCTGAGATAAGTCTTTCCTTAGCAAAAGCAGATTGATGTTCAATAATTAAGGAAGGTAAACATTTCTTCAACCTATTTACTAAAACCTTAGAGTAAATCTTATATAGGACATTGCAAAGACTAATAGGGCAAAATTCAGGCATAAGTTCAAGATTAGCTATTTTAGGGACAAGAGTAATGAATGTATGGTTGATGGGTTGGGGTAGAATACCTGAGTTCAGCCATGAGAGAATGGTTGAAGTAACATCATACTGCATTGTCGACCAAAAATGTTGATAGAACAACGGTGGCATACCATCGGGGCCCCGCGCTTTTAGAGGTGCCATCTAATTCAAGGCTTCCTTAACTTCCAGTTTTGTAAATTCCTTCACTAATTCAGTATTCATCTTATCTGTAACCATGCATGGGATTTTCTCAAGAGAATCAACTTCTAGATTCGGGTTGGAGGTGGAAAAAAGTTCTTTGTAGTAATTCTCCATCACATGCCCAATTTCATCTTGTTTGGTTAGCCAAGTTCCATTCTCGTCTCTTATTCCTCTTATTAGATTCTTCCTAAATCTCTTTGTTGCCTTACTGTGAAAGAAAGCTGTATTATTGTCACCTTTACTAAGCCACAACACCCTCGATCTTTGACACCACATCTTTGATTCTCGATCTTGCAGCAATTAATCTCCATTCTTAAGCTTCTAACCTAAGTATTGTTCCCACTCACCATAGCCTCATTCTCGGCCAAAGCTAGTTTGTTCTTTTTAATCTCCAATACCCTCTTCACGTGCCCAAATTTGTGTTTGTTCCACCATGTTAACTCTTTTTCATATTTCGCCACTTTTTCTAGAATGGTTATGCTTGGATTTGGTTCCCTTGTGCTACTCCACACTTGCCCAACCATTTCCCCACAAGTTGGATCTGATAACCACATTTCTTCAAATCTGAAATACCTCTTTCTCCTAGGTTCAGGCAACCCCGACAAATTGATCAATAGAGGAGAGTGATCCGATGACATACAACTAAGGTGATGTACCCTAGTTCTTGGGAATTTTTGAAACCAAGAATTTGTAGCCAAGCACCGATCCAATCTTATTCTTATGGAATGTCCAACATAATGTTTTTTCCCATGTGAACTTAGGCCCCACACACCCCAAGTCCATAAGTGACATTCATCGATCACATCTTGAAATAGTTGCATTTGATTATTGTCTCTAGGTGCCCCACCCCACTTTTCCTCTTGACGAACAATTTCATTAAAATCGCCACCACAAATCCATAGAATGTTCAACCTAGAGTTTAAGCTTCTCAGTTTACTTTATGCTTCACTCCTCCTATGGGTTTCGGGCTCTCTGCAAAAACTAGTGAATCGCCATGCATTTTCAGTGTTCCCATTGATGATTGTATTAATATAATACTTGTGGGAATCAACAACATCAATGTTAATAGAATTTTTCCAAAATAATACTAATCCACCACCTCTATTAAGCCTTGGAGCCACTCACTTCTGGTTAAAATTAATCTTGCTCAAAGTACGATCTAGCCTTACTTCATCTGTCCATGTTTCAGCTATAAACACTACAAAGGGATCTTTTGCCTGTATCAATCTTAAAAGCTCATTCTCTGTACGTGGGTTCCTAAGCCCACGACAATTCCATAATAATAAACTCATTACTTTTGTCAAGGTTGGTAACCAGCCTTCGCCAATATCTTATTTTTTGTTACACCTCCCTGAGATATCCTTCTTTTTTTTGGTAACTCGGTTTAGGTTGTACTTCATGCACTTCTTTTTTCCCCCCACTGCTTCAGACGTACCCACATCTGATACCACCCCTATTCTAGTAAGCCTTTTCCAAGTACCTTCAGCATGCATGTGATTGACAAGAGAGCTGGGAATCTCAGCCAAAGGGACTCGTGATGATGCAGACAAGAGGGCTACATGTGCTAGCGGGCTTGGCACGTTTGATTCATTAATGCTAGGATGGTCAACATCATTTTCCTTTCCTATGTTAACACCAAACCCGGATGCCACTGTAGCTTTTGAATCATACTTTTTTTATTTCTTTATCTATCTCCCCAAGTACCTCCTCAAAAGACTCGGCTGACACCTTTTTTGCTTCTAACCTAGTCTGTTGTAGCATCACATCCTCCATGATTCCCTCTTCATTTGACAATTGTGACCCCTGTTGATACAGCCCCTGAAAATCCAACTCTGTGTTCTCTCTCTCACTAGCTTCAAGGTTTTCCTTTTCAAAACTAATAATTTCCGGTAGTGTTTTCCCTATGCGAATCACCACCACCACCAGTGGCTTCTTGGTTGTACTAGTTTTTTCCGTCGATGTATCCGAGTTTTTGCTAGCAAAAAAATCGAGAACTTTGACCATATATCTCCGGGTTGGAACAAATGGCATTGTCTTAAGCCAGGGACCAAGCTGTTGGGATTCAGGTGAGAGGCTTCCTTCACTTTCAACCCAAAGGTCACAGTCACGATCGTCGTGTGTCATACATCCACACTAGAAGCAAAGGCTTGGAAGCCTTTCATATTTGAAGGGCACCCACAGTTCCTTACCACTATCCAGTGAGATAACTCGCCCCCTGCACAACGGTTTGGAGATGTCTATGGTTACTCAGACTCGCATGAAGTTATCGCCTCTGTTTCTTCTTCATCAGTCCCTTTAGTCACTGTTCCAATCACTTGACACAACTGTTCAGCTATCTTCCTTGTCCTAAATTTGATTGGGAGGTCGTGTACTTGCACCCAGAATGTCACCTTACTAAACTCCATATCACCCACATTTGTTTCCTCACCATACCATTGCAGTACCATTAAGCGTTTGTCAAAGCTCCAAGGCTCTGTTGCCATGATTTTCTCCATCTCACTCTTATCGTCAAACGTAAACAATACCACATGCTCACTCTTCTTTTTGATTTTGAAGCCATTTTTTGATCTCCAAATGGGTGTGAAGGTCTTAGTTATGGCATCTATGTTAAGAGCTCTTTTAGTCAAGAACTTAGCTGCTAAAATAAACTCCGTCTTCGCCTGTTTCTCCTTGATGTGAAAGTTCGATCCTTCACATTCCAAGAAGGTTAGGCTGTTCCAAGTTTTTGTGAATTCTTCCATCCTATACTAATATTTGTTTCCCAAAATCCCTGAAGAAAAAACCACCAAAGCCTCAAGGTAAACCTGTTATCTTGTGGGACAAAGACACCTTCAAGAGAAGGGACAACTATTCTACACTCTAGAAGGAGATGGAGACCCACCCTTCACTAACAGAGAGAAACTCAACGACTATCTAAGTGGATATTGAAGCTTACACTTCAAAACAAATTAATATTCTAAGGCAGAATGTATACAATACGATAGTCTCCAATGTCTTGACTAAACCAAGTGATAAACTTTGACCAATGCCTTATGTGATACTCAACAAAATATCTTTTTACATGTAGTGTTAGCTTTGTTAAAAGTATCAAGAATTTATCAGCACACGCTTCTTCTAGTGCCCATGACCAGTCCTTCACAAATACACATTGATTATCCTTTGGACAGAAACTATTGTAGATTGATAGCCTGATTTTACGCATGTATTTGACCAAGTATAGTTTGGGCTTGGTGTCAATGTTGTAGCTCTTATAGAACAGACATGCGAGCCTATTTTTGATTGATGTTTGGCATTTTTTTTTTTTTTTTTTTTTTTTGGGTATAGAACAATTTATCCACTATTCACCAAAGGCCTATACCCAACTCAATGCCCATGTTAGAACTCGAACCTTAACTGCTCAGCAAAGCCCCAAGCCCCACTTAATGCCCTTTACAGATGTGCATGTGAGCCAGGGGTTGATAAGGTTATTTTTGAAGGGGATTCAGCCAATGTTTTTCTTCCTCTCAAGTATTGCTCAAATATGCTAGCTTGGACTATATCTCCCATAATTAATGATATTTTCGTTATGTTAAAACAAAATAACATAACATATGCTAATTTAGCAAAAATATGCTAATTTTTAAAACATATGCTAATTTTGCTGGCTATTGTTTGGCTAAGTGGGCCTTTTGTTATAACAAGTTTGGCTCCTTCAAACTCTCAAAGCT
This sequence comes from Quercus robur, assembly GCF_932294415.1. NCBI lineage: Eukaryota > Viridiplantae > Streptophyta > Magnoliopsida > Fagales > Fagaceae > Quercus > Quercus robur. The sequence continues at coordinate 2,205,949 of NC_065537.1, forward strand.
CCCTGATAGTATTGTTGTAGAGGAAGCTTGAGTAGTTTAAGATCCTTTGTTTTTTTCTTTTCTATAAAATTTTCATTTAGAAAAAATAAAAATTATAAGCCGAATGAAAATGAATCTTATAAAATGGTCTTTACGATGTCTACCTATTACAATATGTTTGAATCTTATATAGTTACATGTTGTGAGAGAGTGGTCTCATGAGATACCATTTCACAGTCTTATATGTTATTGGCAATTTTAATGAGTTGTTTTAGTAGCTTACAAAATTCATATTATGCATGATATCCCAAGTCTTTTAGTCAACATCAGACTAGGAGTATCTCAATTTTTTTTTTCTTTATGATTACAAGATGTGTATGATACGAGGGACTATAGTCTACACATATCTACATTCTCAAAAAAAGAAAAAAAAAAAAAAATAAGAAAAAGTCTACACATATCTAAGTAATTATTTAAATGCTCTAAGAGCCCTGGATCCATATTAACACCAACCATAAAAAAAATCAGGCTATTGGCAATTGATGATAGGATAAAAGCATAGCTTAATGGACACTAGCCAGCCAAAATATAAATAAAAAAATATACATATATATATATATATATTTATTTATATTTATATATAATGCATTATCCTTTGCAAAAGCATTCCACTTAGCCAGTGATGCATTATCTTTTGTAAAAACATTCTATAATTGCATTTAACTACTCAATGTTATATCTATACAAAGAATTCAGCCACAAAAAAAAAAAAAAAAAAAGCAACACACTATATTTTGTTTAATATAATAATAATAATAATCTACTAGTATCTAAATATATTTCTTTTATATATATATATATATATATATATATATTTTATTGGTAAAACCTAGATAAAGTACCATAAAACTTAAATATTGTTTATTAGTTAGTCTTTTAGTCACGGCTTAATAAAATGAATAAACTATATAAAAAAAAAAAAAAAAATGAATAAACAGTGATACAGCCTACAGCCTACAGCCACAGCCTTCTCTCTCTCTCAGTCCTCCTCCTAAGTAAAAATAAATAAATAAAATTAATATCAACTTCCATGTAAAAATAAATAAATAAATAATTTTTTTTGATTAAAAAAATGCTTTACAATGAATATATACTACAACAAAAATCTCCAAGTCAGAAAATATAAAAATAAGAATACAAAAATACTGAAAAAAAAATATTGAAAATACTAAGCAATATTATGAATCATTAGTGATTATAGCTCAAAATCTTTCTCAGTGAATGATTGAAGAGTGACTGCATCACCGCACCGGCGTCGGAAAGACCACTAGTCTCCGCTTGCCGGCCTCGGCTCCTCCGGTGCATTCTCTCTATTTTTTTTTTTGTTCTAATTTTTGTTTGGTTGGGTTTTTAAAATTTGTTTATTTGGACTTTGAAATAAAGTACGATCCGAGGCCCACCAAACGAAGCCCATCAGTGATGGGCTCAGCTCGGACCCACTGTGTACCCTTCTCTCTCAAACAGTCATAGAGCAACGTTTCTTCTCGCTGCACGCTTTGTTTGTTTGTTTTGGATGATGGGTTTTACTGTTACATCGTAGTCGAAGGGTTTTAGATAGTTTTAACGTTTGTTTCCTTGTTGTTTCTTTTTCAGAAGTGGAAGCACCCACTGATCATTTTTTGAGAAATGAGACGAAGAACACTCGCTAATTTCTCTAATGCCACCAGACAGTCTCTGATCCCTTTCTCTACTTCTAGCGGCGGTGGTGGTCGAGGCCGTGGTCGCGGTTTTGGTGGCCCACAGTTTGATTTCACTGCTCCGGGTAAGCCAGGACCCGAGGTATCCGAATCCGAGTCCGTGTCAGTGTCCAAACCCGACACTTCACTTCCCGGACACGGACACGGTCGTGGTAGACCCCTCCCTTCTTCCCCATCTCTCCCCGGCTTCAATTCCTTCGTTTCCTCCATCAAACCACCACCCGCAGGCGCCGGTCGCGGCCGTGTCGCTGACTCTCCACCGCCTCCAGATTCGGGTCCTAAGCAACCCATCTTCTTCAAGAGACAAGATGGTGTCGGACACGGGAATGAACAAGGACACGTGTCGGACACGGCTGAGAGTGTCCATGAACGGAATGTCAATTTCAATCTCCCTCAGAGCATTGTCTCTGTATTGACTGGCAGCGGTCGCGGAAAACCCATGAAGCAGCCGGTCCCGGAGGAGCCCCCTATCGTCCAGGAGAACCGGCATGCCCGGGCCAAACCCCAACCCCAACCCCAACCCCAAGCTCAGTCCCAGCCCAGGATGACCAGAGAAGAAGCTGTGCAAAATGCAGTGAAGATTCTATCCCGTCGTGGCGCTGGTGGCGGTGAGGATGATGGTGAGGAGAGCAGTGGAGGCAGAGGCAGAGGGAGAGGCAGAGGTAGAGGTAGAGGGAGAGGATGGGCTAGAGGGAGGGGAGGAAGAGGATTTGATAGGCGGCGGGATAGAGATTCAGAAGATGGGTTTGGTGCAGGATTGTATTTGGGAGACAATGCTGATGGAGAGAAGCTTGCTAAAAGGCTTGGACTTGAGACCATGAACCAGTTAAATGAAGCTTTTGAGGAAATGAGTTCTAGAGTGCTGCCGTCGCCGTTGGAGGATGCAATTTTGGATAGCATGGATGTCAATTATGCGGTTAGTTCAGTTCCCATATGTTGTTTATTAAGAGTTCTTGTTTTTGCTAAATTATGGCTTGATTGTTTGTTTGTTTTGGATTATAGATTGAATGTGAACCTGAGTATTTGATGGGGGAGTTTGATCGGAATCCGGATATTGATGAGAAACCGCCAATGCCACTTCGTGATGCACTTGAGAAGATGAAGCCGTTTTTGATGGTATATGAGGGGATTGAGAGTCAAGAGGAGTGGGAGGTAACTTTTTATGGCTCGTGTTATTCTTTCATTTGATTGATATAGTTTCATGTTATTTAATACTGCCCGTAATTATTTTTGACTCTGCTGTTATTTTACAATGCATTTGCTGTTTGGTTTTCAATTGCATTTTGTTGCTTGAGTAATTAAGATTTGGTGAGATCTTTGAACATATTCATCCATATTGCTAGTAGTGCTATCGTTCTTAGCATTTGTTTTATGTTCATCCTAACTTACTGTTGTTTTAATTTTTTTCGATAAGTAAAACTTTCCTTGTTTAATGTGCTCGAGCCATCTCATTATTGTTCATAAGGACCTGTGAAATCCTCAAAAATGAACTTGCAAAGCTGATAGTCATTATGAACATTAAACATGAGAAGGATCTTAGTGCTTGAATGTATACAAGCACAATCTGTCAAAGCCTTCTTAAGAGGCTGCTCGAGCTGTAACTGCTTGATAGCTGGAAGTTAGCCAAGCAATATTCTGACAGCATAAACCAATGTCTATCTAGCCACATGCTGAATACCAAGACTTAAGAGTTAGTTATTGACCTGCTCTTTACAGAATTAACTAATCCTAGGACAATGCAAACTATTCTTGGACAGATGCTAACTTGATCAGTTACAGCAGTAAGTGAGCTGAGTGACCTCATGACACCTTACAATGGTCTATCAAAATATCAATGTTACTTCCACAATGAATGATAGAGTGGACTTTGTGTAATGCTATCATGTTTTGGTGGTTTGTAAGATAGTTGATGATGGGTAATTTGGGATTGGTTCTTATATTATTTCAACATCCCTCCTTTCTTAAACAAGGTTAGGATAACTATGTGGCTTATATAATATATATGCTTATATTAAATTCATATTTCATTACTTTAAAATTTCATTTACCTGCCATCTATGTTTTCCCTATAATATCACCATTTTTTATGTATATCTGCAATACAATTCACCAAAAAAAAAGAAAAGAAAAACCAAAGTCCTAGACACTATAACCAAGATATATTGAAGAAACAAAGTTTCCAAGCTTACAAACGTTTCAGAATTAAATGAACTTAACAACAACTAGGCTTCTTTCTAGTTAGAAGGCATATAAAGCGGCGTTTTTTAAAACACAATTAACGCTGTTGTTATTACAGGGGAAAAAATTCTGCCAGAAGTACATGGGCTGTATATGCAGATTTATCCCACACTTACAGCTTTAGATATTAAGCACAACAAAAAATCTTTTTCAGTAAAGAAGGCAACTGAAAGCAAAAGATATCTTCCTAAGTTTTTAGTAGAAAACTCAAAACTGATTTACATTTGATTATCCCTAAGAAGGACAGACTTTGCATGCATGATTTTGTGCATCATACACATAGATCACGTGTTGGATCATTTCCTGTATTTCTGCAATAAGATGAGATGCAGATACCAGAAAATAGTGATAAACACATCGTTTATCATAATAAATGCACTGAATGATGTCTTGTAGCACCACAGCCCAACCAAAAATATAGGATATGAATATAGACACAACAATATACAGAAGACATGAGGAGACAGTGGACAGATGCAACAATAAGAGAAAACAACAGCACAGGGAAAACATATGCTATTTATAATACAGATCAAAACTATATGTAACACAAACTAGGACCAGCCACATGACATTTAAAACTAGATAGCCACATATATTGCTACCAATAGTAAATCTCACCTCAGCAAAGTGCAGATGGTAGTCTCCTAGTTGCTTATCAGCCCATCTCTGGATGGGTGATAAAAAGGATTGTAAGAAAGACAAATCCTGAAAGCCCTCTTGCTCAACTTTGGAATGCAAACTATTCAAGTGTGACCTCTTTCTTGTGGACCCCGTTGTTCCTTCAATGGTATTTTTGTCAGCTGCACCATGGGATGTTGCAAGATTCCTTGATCACTTGTCATAGCATACTGAGATCACATGACAAAAACTAATATAAAAAAGGTAATAACAATAATTAAGTTTTGTTTAACAATGACAATAACAAACTAACATACCAACAGTCATGGGCGTGCGTGTGCGCGCACGCGTACACACACACACACACATATATATATATATATATAGAGAGAGAGAGAGAGAGTCCTTTATGTTCATTAAGTCCAAAACTTCCTGTAAGCATTGATGGAATAAAACAGTTGCAGCATGTGTATAAGGAAATGAGACAAAGCACATCTCATCACCAATTTTAAAAATCTTGTGAGACAATAAAGCATTTTCTTTCATAGAAAAATATGAAAAGTGATTGAATGGCTGCTTAATTTGGCAATTACAAGTGTTATATGCTTATGACTACCATACGTGATGAAATAATACCCATGCATAGCAGGTGCAATGGATGGTCTCCGTGATTCCTAAATCATGCCAGGTTGACTTTAAGAGTTCAAGAATTTCTTCCGCTTCCTGAAAAAGTGGATAGAAATATATGGTCCAGTCAAGCAAATTGTGAAAAGTTCATCTACAATGAATCATCATATTAAATTTACAACAATTCCTTGGATCATCTTTTGAATCTGATTAACATCCCTAAATGAAAATGAGTTTGTTATAAATACAACTATCATTTTTTTAATTAAAAAAAAAAATTTATAAGCAAATTCCAACAGAACTCAAAACCAAAAACTAACTGCATAAAGCTGTAACGCAAATATGAAGCCATAAACTAACTCAAAAATATGAAGAAAATCTGAAATTTCACTAAGATCTGAATGCTTCCATCTTGGTGCTGTCATCACCTGAAAAAAAAAAAAAAAAAAACTACTAACCTTTGTCAGCTTTCCTTCATCTAACATGTCAAAGATACTGAGAAGCAGTTTCTCATATAGTCTAACATTTAGGTGATAACCATCAGCCCATAGTGAATGGTACACTAGTTGAGAGTGATAGAGGGGAAGGTATTAGTTTTGGCCCTTTTCCTTCTAGTACTTTAAATTAAATTTGGTCTTCTGTTGTGATATTTGGTAACTTTGAGAATCCTTGTAACCTAAGATTTGGTATTCAGTACTAGGATTCTGTCAATTTGATTGCTTTTCATGCGCATAGGTTGTAACACCTTGTGTCCTTTCCCCCCTTAAATGATAAATTTATTACCCAAGAGAAAGAGGTTTAGTTGATAAGAATGGGGTTCATATGTGGTTTTCAATGAAGGGTACACTTGGTGAGAATGATAAGGGGAAGGTATTAGCCTCTTCTATGGGTTTGGGATTTTTCATTCTAGTACATTAATTTAAAGTTTTAAGTTTGGTCTCTCTCTCTTTTACCATATTTGGTACCCTTGAGAATCATCGTAACCTAGGATGATTTTAAATTTATCGTCCTTTGATGGTCTCACTAATCACGTGGCAACATCTTCCGTACTAGGCTTTTGACCATTTGATTGCTTTTATATCTAGGTGGATGAATTAACTTAATTCTTTGTACTATTTGATAGGTGATTACAAAAAGTTGGTTATTATCTACAACTATCGTTTAGCAATTAGGATATTCTATGATAATAAAGATGCATTTCTTGTTTCCCCACTGTTCTCTTAAAGAGGAAGGTTAACAAACCTTCAAAAATACTGAGAAAAATGATCAATCTACATACTTAGATGGATACTTTAGTCCAACTTGCATTTAATATTTTCAAAATAACTTGGATATAATTACTTATCAAAAAAAAAAAAAAAAAAACTTGGATATAATTGTGTAAGTCATGATTGAATTTGAATGAAATCTACTGTGCTGTTTCTTTAAATAAATTATACTCAAAGGTGTTTCTTGGGTTCTACCTAAAAGGGTTATTGACTTGCTGGCTGGTTGGAGAGGAATTGGTTGGGGAAGCATTCTTCAAATGTTTGGAATTTGGTACCACATTGTGTGATTTGCGTTATTTGGAGGGAGAGAAATAATTGCATATTTGAAGATTCAGTGCTTTCTGGGGATAAGTAGAAGCTCTTAGAGTTGTTTGCGACCACTTTGTTTGATTGGTCTTGTGCGTGGGGTGGGGTTTTACTTCAAAATCCATTCCACTGTTTTTAGATTCACTTTTTTCTTGTACATAAGTTGTTTTGGTTTCCTTTGTTGCTTGTACATATTTCCTTCATTTACTTCATCTCTTTGATGGAGTAGCTTCTTTTTTATACAAGTTTTTCTTACCTATCAAAAAAAAAAAAAAAAACTCAAATCCTTTACCCTTTCATGCTTCATTGCAGAAAGCCATTTCCCCCTCCTGTCTCATGTGGTGACTGACTTAAGGTTAATGATGATGAGATATACGAAATGGAGTTATAGATTTTTAATTTACAATTGCAATTTTAGAATTGGTCATAGAATTTGTAGCCTATGGTTGTTTTAAGCACTCTTGACTTACAGTTGCAATATTATGTAAACTTAGTAGGCTTTGGCATGTTTGTTGGATGAGCAGGCCTCTTTAGAAAGCATTTCATTGTGTTTACTGTTGTTACAGATTGAGTTCAAGATGCATAATATTATTAGGATGTGTATGAATGTGAGAAAAGGCTGCAGTAAATGAATGATAAGGATCAAGATTTTATCCCCCCCTCCCCCTCACCCTAACCCAAAAAAAAGAAGAAGAAGGAAAGTTTGGGTGTTGTGGTCATCTTCTTTTATATAAGCATGAACCTGGACATATGATAATCTCTATTTACCTTATTAAGCTACTGAGTTCAACAAAAGAGATAGATAGGAACATCTAATATGCTGTGGCTAAATTGTATCCAATGGATTCCATGAATGACCTTAGAGGGAGGCAACTATTGGGTTCGAGTTCACAAAGTTTGTCTTTAGGCTAATTTACTATTGTGTTGGAGAGGGACTTTGAGTTCATTTTGGAGCAAATATGAAAGAGGTGGACTTATGAAGGGGTTGAATTAATGTTGATAGACTTACGCTTGTCTTTCTAAGATTTTAATTTTCCATTTATCCATTATCATTGTTTCCCTTGTTGGATTTTCAACATTTATGATTGTAATTTGATGGGGATACTTATAGTACACAGTTTTTTATTTTTGTTTTTCATTCTTCTGCATATCTCTCAATGCTGTACTTTTTATTTGCTTTATCAAAAATCAAATAGGGGAGTTTGCTCTTAGTATTGTATTAGCTTTAAGATACCAAATGTCTCCACTCTCTCTTGCTCCTCACATACTCTCTTACGAGTGCTGTGAGAGTGTCTCTCTTATACCTTAGCAAGTTTCATCAGTTTTCCTTTTAAAAGTTTATAATGGGTAAGGAGAAGGTTCACAACAACATTGTGGTCATAGGCACTTATCAAAAAAAAACATTGTGGTCATAGGCCATGTTGACTTTGGAAAGTCGACCACCACCAGGAAATTGATTTACAAGCTTGGAAGCATTGACATGGTATTGACAAGTGTAATATTGGGAGGTTTGAGATGGAGGCTGCTGAGATGAAAAAGAGGTCATTTAAGTATGCTTGGTTGTTGGACAAGCTCAAGGCTGAGCATGAGCATGGTATTACCCATTGATATTGCCTTGTGGAAGTTTTGAGGCCACCAAATACTACTGCACTGTCATTGATGCACCTGGACATTTTGAGTTTATTAAGAACATGATTACTGGTACCTCACTGGCTGACTGCATTTTCCTCATTATTGACTCCGCTGGAGGTTTTGAAGCTGGTATTTCCGAGGATGGTCAGACCTGTGTACATGCTTTGCTTGCATTTACCCTTGGTGTCAAGCAGATGATTTGCTGCTGCAACAAGGTGGATGCCACAACCCCATAATACTCCAAGGCATGGTATGATGAAATTGTTAAGGAAGTCTCATTTTATTTAAAGAAGATTGGTTACAACCCTGACAAGATCCCCTTCATGGGGTTTCTGGTTTTGAGGGTGATAACATGATTGAGAGGTTTGCCAATCTCAACTGGTACAAGGGCCTCGTCCTCCTTGAGGCTCTTGACCAGATCCAGGAGCCCAAGAGGCCCTCAGACAAGCCCCTCCATCTTCCTCTCCGGGATCTCTACTAGATTGGTGGTATTGGAACTGTCCTTGTGGGGCGGGTTGAGACTGGTATCCCTAAGCCTGGGATGGTTGTGACATTTGTCCCCACTGGATTGAAAAATGAAGTTAAGTCTGTAGAGATGCACCATGAAGCTCTCCAGGAGGTCTTTCCTGATGACAATGTTGGTTTCAACATGAAGAACGTTGCTGTTAAGGATCTCAAGCATTGTTTTGTTGCTTCCAACTCCAAGGGTGATCCTGCCAAGTGCTGATTTCACCTCCATCATCATGAATCACCCTGGTCAGACTGGCAACAGCTATGCTCCTGTCCTTGATTGTCACACCTCCCACATTGCTGTTAAGTTTTCTGATCTTGTGACCAAGATTGACAGGAGATCTGGGAAGGAGCCAAAGTTTTTGGAGAATGGTGATGCAGGGTTTGTGAAGATGATTCCTACATAGTCCATGTTGTTGAGACTTTCACTGAGTACCCACCCCTTGGTTGTTTTTCCGTGAGGAACATGTGCTAGACTGTGGCTTTTGGTGTCCTCAAGAGTGTTGAAAGGAAGGATCCTTAAGGTGCTAAGGTCACCAAGTCTGCAACAAAGAAGAGTGGAAACTGAAATTTGCTTTTGAGGTTTATGCTAGTTGACTAGTTTTATCTATTTTGGTGTTACTGGTTTTAAATTTTATTTTGGTTGTTCTTGCATTTTTGAGGACAGCTTTAAAAGTTTCCATCACAGTCTTCTAGCCTTACTTCTGAGGATGTGGAGGGGTTAAGCAGTCAAATTTCATCTGGTTGCTTGACAAGCTGTGGTGGAAGCTCTGTTTTCTGATTTATGTTTTTAAGTTCTATATCTGATTGAAATCAGTTGTGTAGTTCATTGTTGATGAACAACTTCATATTAGTGTCAAAACTTTGGTTGTTAGTTCACTATCTAAATAAATAAAAAGATACGAAATGTCATCATTAGACATGAATGATAATGATGTTACGGTAACCTTGTTATGTTATTGCTTACATGTTGTTTAATTTATTGGAATTATTTCAACGATCTTTGATCTTTTTGTGTTGCAGGGATACTATAATATGCTTCTTGTGGGCTATTTTATTCTTTTGTTTTTCCATTATATTAAAAAAATATGTGGTGCAGTTCCTTTATTTCTGTTATCTTTCTGAAATTTTCTTATTTTACTAGGAAATCATGAAAGAGACAATGGAGAGAGTTCCTTTGATGAAAGAGATTGTCGATTACTACAGTGGACCAGATAGGGTAACTGCAAAGCAACAACAACAAGAATTAGAAAGGGTTGCAAAAACAGTTCCTGTCAGTGCACCTAAGTCTGTAAAGCAGTTTGCTGACCGTGCGGTTCTATCTCTTCAGGTTAGTTGTTCACCCTTGGTGTCCTGAAATCTCATGTTATTTCTACATTGGGGATGAATTTCTCTTTATAGAGTAATCGCTCCTTGCCTATGCCTCTGTGTGTGTGTGTGTGTGTGTGTGTGTATGTGTTAATTGTATTTGCCTGTGGAATGGAACTACAATGGACTATGGCATTTGGCATCTCTATACTAAGAAAAGGGTATGGTTTCCTCACATGGGCAAGAGAGTCCTTGGAGACTTGCGAAAGGCACGTTTTTGGGTCAAAAGTATCTATCTTTCTAAAGGCATAGGACAACAAGCACCATCATTTAACACATCCTATATTTAGTTGCACTCTCAAAAGAAGTATTTACATTTTCCCTTGTACCTCTTTTAAACTGCTGGAGTCTCTGGGTTCTGGCTTTGTCATTTAAGAACTTTTCATATAAGAAAGAAGAAACTTATCAAAAAAGAAGAAGAAATAGAATGAAACATTGTAATATTTATAAATAAAGGAAAACAAACAAGCGATTGTTTTGTTCGACTCTGAAGACATGGATAGATGATAGGTTGCCAAGTACTAGCATATTCTTTCTTTTTTATCCTGTTACAAAGTACAAAATTTGTACTTGGGCTTGACACAAATCCTTTGGTAGGCTTATCTCCTTAAACTTGTACTGGTCAAAGGATGTCCTGGATCTTAACATGGGTTTGTTTTGGAGAACATATAGGTTATTTGTAAGGGCAAACTATCTAAGAATGCATTTCTTGTTGAACAATTACATGCTGACATCAGAAATATAGAAGTTCTTGTGATATTTTAATCATGTAAGCATCTAAGGCAGACATGTGTCTATGTGTCCAGATCCTCTATTCTGAAGTTGTGTGTATATTTAGACCAATATATGTGGAGTTGAAAAAATTCAGATATAAAATTCCTTGTTATCCGTGTCTGGATGTGGATTTTGCTTACCATAATTTTGGAGTTGAAAGTCTGGAAGTGCAAAATATTTCAGAGAAATTGTTTTTTATGGACAACTATGTAAGAATAGATTTCTTGTTGTACAATTAAATGCTAACATCAGAAATGTGGAAGGTATTGTGATCTTTTAGTCATGTAACTAAGGTCAGATGTGTGTCTATGTCCAGGTCCTCTATTCTGAAGTCATGTATGTATTTAGGGGAGAGTATGTTGGGATATGAAAATTCAGATCTAAGATTCCTTTTTCATAAAATTCCCTTGTCACCCCTGTGGCTGGATGTGGATTTTGCTAACCATAATTTTGGAGTTGAAAGTCAGAAAATGCAAAATGTTTGTGAGAATATACTGGTTATTTTATTATGGACAACTACGTAAGAATAGATTTCTTGTTTTACAATCAAATGCTAGCATCAGGTTGTAATTATCTAAGGGCATGTGACTTTTGAGGTAGGTGATGGAGCTTGTGTTCGGTTCTGGTATGATCAGTGGTGTGGCCACCTTCCTTTAAAGGATTTGTACCCTGATCTCTTTGCCTGTTTAGTTGATAGCTGGGAAGCATAGACACAACATTTTGGGTGCCATACCCACGTTTGACACGTACTAGACATGGGACAAGCGTGCGACACAGCAGCACGTGTGTCCCAGCTGTTTAAAATTGATGGGACATGGGGGGTCCGGGGGGAAGGCTCATACTGAAAAGAGAAAGAAAAACTGAGAGAAAAAGAGATCTGTAACCTTGCATTGCCATCTTCAGTCTTCCTTGTGCATCTTCAGCTTGTCCAACACTGTGTCTCTTCATTTTTCTTTAACTTCCTTTCTCAATTTTTTTTTCAAAACTTCTCTTTTTTTCGATAGTTGTGTGGTGGAAAATCCAATGCCTCTTCTTTTAAATTTCACAATTTCATTTTTCTTGGACTTTCTCTCATTTTTTGAATTCAAAACTTATCTCTCTCTTCCTTTTTTATTTTTGGATTGTTGTGTGGCGGAAAATCCAACACCTCTTCTTTTAAATTTCACATTTTGACTTTTGAGTGGCTAGCTGTTAGCCTGTTAGCCACTTCCACTCTCCCACTCCAGTGTGTCTTTTTTTTTTTTTTTTTTTTTTCAATTCATATATCCTTTTGTATTGTGAAATAGTTGGACATGGCACTCACAGAATGGGCTTTATTATAGTTGGGACATGGGCTAAAATTATTAAAGGAGGTAAGATTTTAGATCTCTATCGAATATACAAATATTTACATGTATTTTGAAAGACTCTTAGACTTTAATTAAATATAATATCCCTTATTGCTCTTAAATTGATATATGTTTAACATTATATGAAAAATAAATGCTTAACAATATATAAAAAAATACAAATAAAAATATATTTAATATATGTATCCCCGTCTTGTCATGTTCTAATTTTTCAGAAATTGCCATGTCATTGTGTTCTACCTTTTCTTGTATCCATGTCCTTAGGTTGGTAGGGAAGATTTAGTCTCTAACTTGTTGGATTATTGGTTGGATGAGGAGGTTAAAAGCTGGAATGTTTGCTTTCACAAGGATTTTCATGACTGGGAGGTTGAGATAGTGAATTCTTTCTTTAACCATATTTACTCTCGAGTGCCTAGTGGGGGGTATAGGATGAGATGGCGTTTAAATGGGAGTGGCAAGTTTAATGTTCAGTCTTATTACAAGGATATCCATGGTGCCAGTGGTAATATTTTCCCTTGCAAGAGTATATGGTGTGTTAAGGCCCCTAAGAGTGTGTCTTTCTCTTTGTTGACGGTAGTTTGGGGTAAAGTAGTCTTGTTAAGTAGGACTTCTCTTTAGTAGAATGGTGTAGCAGGAAAATAGTGAACCATTTACTGCTTCATTGGGATGTTACTTATGCTGTGGTGTGAAGTTCTTAACATATTTGGAGTTCAGTGGGTGATGCCTCTGACAGTAACATCCCTTTTATTTAGGTGGAGGAATTGGTTTGGGAAGCATTTTTCAGAAATTTGGAATGTAGTGCCATCATGTTTAATGTGGTTAGTCTCTCAAAAAAAAAAAAAAAATGTTTAATGTGGTTAGTGTGGAAGGAATGCAATTCCCACACGTTTGAGGATATTGAGAGATCTCTAGATCACTTGAAATTTTTATTGATTTGAAGTTTGTTTGAGTGGTCTTGGGTTTGGAGTTTTACTCATTGTACTTCCATCTTTGAGTTTCACAATTTTCTTAGATCCTCTGTTTGATTCTTTGTAATTTTTTAAGTTACTTTGTGTAGATCATCGTGAACATGAAGTAATTCTAGTTTTCAGAAAACTTCATCAATTACTTAGATGTGTGTTTATGTGTTTATTCAGATCTAAAATTCCTTTTTCTTAAAATTTCCTTGCCACTCCTGTGGCTGGTTGTGGATTTGCTAACCATAATTTTGGAGTTGAAATTCAGGAAGTGCCAAATGTATGCGATTTTTTTTTTTTTTTTTTTTTTTTGGGTAAAGTTTCATAAATGTGGATTTTATTGTACATTTGATGGCCAGAGAAAAACGCTAATCACTTATTTTTACTTATATATATATATATATATATATAAATGTGGATATTTAAATCATGGTAAAAAGTTTTAATAAGAATTTTGGGAAAAATGGTTTTTGTTAAATGCTTGACTAGATTTATGGGAGTTATTTACCATGGGTTAACGTCTGTTTGTTTCAAATTACAGCTAAATGATCTGAGAGATGAAATTTTAATTCTGTCAGAGAAACTGAAATATAATCATGTAGAAAAAACTCACTATGGTAGTGTGCTGGTAAGTAGGGGTGCCCTGGGTTAAGTTGGTCCAGGTTTGGTGTCACCTGCCACTCAGGTGAAATTGCGTTAAACTCACCATCTGCCTGCAAACACGATTTTTGGAGATGCACACCTGATTTCAATTGGCCATTTGATGGTGCCTATCAATGATCCTTTGGATGGGTCCAGGTCAGTTGGGTGGATCAGGTTTTGCAGGTAGAGGCAGAATTTCTTTATTAGGATGTTGGCAATGATTATTTTTTAAAAGACAAAATATGATTTTCCTTGTCAGGATGTTGGCAGTGATGCCTTTTCTCTTCTTTTTGCCTGCATGTGAGATAGGAAAAATAGTTCAACTTATCCAAAAAAAAAGGAAAAAGAATTCATATGCAGAGGGTAGAAGGCTAAAGGCAAAAGTCAGTCCTTCAAAAGTTGACATGTTAAGGCCAGTTTTGATTCGGTTTCATTTTGTTTGAGTATTAAAAGGATGATCTGGACTGGTCTTTTTGGAGACCTTGTTTAGTTGATCAAGTAATATTTTATTAATTCATTTAGTAACTTTCTATGTGATTTTTGAATGGTGAAAGAAATTTTAATAATGCTACTAAATGACTACCTTGATGTGGTATGGTTGATTTACAAAGTGGGAAACCAACAAAAAGTCTGTTTTGATGGAATGTGTTGCTTGGATGTTTGAGATTCTCATAAAACTTTTACAATGCAGAGCAACCCTGGCTGGGGATTTGACAAGAAATGCCAGTTCATGGACAAACTAGTGAGGGAGGTTTCCCAGCAATACACATAAGCTCTGAAAACACATTTTGCCATTTTTATACCCTGTTTCAAGCTGCTCGATGGTTAAGATCATTCTTAGAAGTGAATTGGTAGGTGAGGTCAACCATCCTCGTCATGCTTTGACAAACAGTTTTTATTATGGTAATAATTTTAATACCTTGTTTTAAGGATTTTGCTCTGTAGCTTTTCTACTGTCTTTAGCAATTGTCGCTTAAGTTAATTTCGGGGATTACATAATTCTTGTAATAATTTTGCTATGTATGCATTACGGCATCTGATCCGCCAACCATATTGAAGCAGCGTGTTCACATTAAGTTTTAACTCAAGAAGCTTTTGCAAAGTTATGTTTTAGTGATTGCACTGCTTGTATTGATTTTACTGTTAACTGTATGCGCCCAGGGCTTGAAATATAGGAGGCTGATGATACCTGCATCTGCATATATAGTGAGTAATGGTTTCAGGATTTAACTTGGTATTTCATTTGCTCTTTGTTTACACTTTTTTAAGAAAAAGAAAGGCATTGTGTAAGGGACAAGAGGAAAGAGAGAAGAAGTGGAAGGGAAGGGAAGGGAAGGGAAGGGAAAAGCTTAGGAAATGGACAAGAAAATAATTTTCTTTCAAGTTTTAAGATATAAAAAGGAAAGAAACGAAGAAAATATGAAAACTTAGTATAAAGGGGAAAAAATAGTATGTTTTCCGATTTGTTCCCATGCATGTTATTAGATAAATTAAATATTAAAACACTTGGGGGACCTACTAAGTCTCTCTCTTCCCCTGTCTTTTCCCCCAGTTTGGGCTGATAACAAAACCGTGGATCCACATCAGCCTATCTCATGTCAACCAAACTAAGAAAAATTATGGGTCCTACAGGCTACAGAAATTAAATTATCCTCCCTCATTTTTCACTCCATCCAAACCGAGTGTTAAGATTCTTAAATAAAACCATTTTATGCTCTTGATCTGTGGGCTAGTATAGTGTTTTTATGCTCATTGCTAAATAAATTTTTACTTGTTTCATATGGTACTTTAGTGCAAGTTGTTTTGTTCTCATTTGAGATGCTAGAAGATAGAAATTGTTGGCTGCACATGTTAATGAGGCTGTCTTTGTCATGGCTAGGTTGGTTCTTTGTGTTTGAGGGGAAGTTTTAATAAATCAGTAGTAGAAAAACGAAATAAATGTTATTTAACATGTTAGATCCAACCAGAATTTAAAAACTATAGTTGATCTTTCTAAAGATCATTTATTTATATCAATTATTTAACATGTATATCTACAATTGATATTTGATACAATAATGTCCATATTTTAAATCCACACTACTCAAATATAATATTTTACCAAGGTTAGGTTATGTGCCAATCATAGCTGCTTGACGTGGCACACACTTTACTCTCCCCTTAGCCTAAAACAACTATAAAAGCCTTTATTCATTCACGTTCCTCTTACACCTCAACCCTGCCTTATAATAAACATAGTTACAAATGGCCGATTCAACACCACTTCTCTCCCAACCCAACTCAGTCAAGTCAGAAAGCACTCCACCTCTAGAAAAACACCTTCCATCTCTTGATTCCACCATTGAAAGATGTATAGGAGATTTTGGATGGGCTCAATTCCTCCAAGCACTACTTGTATCAAGTGCATGGATATTTGATGCACAACAAACATTCATTACTGTCTTCACTGATGCACATCCAACATGGCACTGTACTACTCATCAACATGGTTGCAACTCTATCTCCAACATTTGCTCTCTTCCAAAGAATTCATGGGCATGGGATTGGCCTTCCCATACTTCAATCATATCAGAATGGAACTTAGAGTGTGCTGCCTCCATTATCACTGGCTTGCCTGCATCTTCTTTCTTCATGGGTTGTCTAGTGGGTGGACTTGTTCTTGCCACACTTGCTGATTCCTCACTTGGTCGCAAAAACTTGCTCTTTCTCTCATGCCTAACTATGTCTCTATCTGCTTTGCTTACTATCTTCTCCACCAATATATGGGTTTACTCAGCTTTAAAATTGGTTTGTGGGTTTTGCCGCGCAACGATTGGAACTTGTGCACTTGTGTTAACAACTGAGCTTGTGGGGAAAAGATGGCGAGGCGAAGTGGGAGTGATAGGATTCTTTTGTTTCACAATAGGGTTCTTATCACTTCCAGCTATAGCTTATTTGAATAGAGGTTCTTCTTGGAGGTATCTCTATGTATGGACTTCTATCCCAGGAATCTTGTATTCTATGTTAGTTCACTTCTTTGTTCATGAGTCACCTAGATGGCTATTTGTGCGTGGACGTAAAGAAGAAGCGGTGGCCACATTGAAAAGCATTGCACCACCTAGCCATAGTGGTTATTTAACTTGGAGCTTCTCTGGGGTTTCGTTTGAACAAGAAACATGCAATAATGGGAATGTTTACTCAACTATTAAGATGTTGGTGCAGAAAAGATGGGCTTTTAGAAGGCTGTTACCGGTTATGGTGATAGGTTTTGGGATTGGAATGGTGTACTATGGCATGCCATTAGGCCTAGGAAACTTGTCATTCAATCTCTACTTGAGTGTCACATTCAATGCCTTATCTGAGCTACCATCTTCATTGGTCACTATCTTGCTTATAGGTAAGTTGAACAGAAAAATTTCGGTGCTTGCTTTCACAATGATCAGTGGGATTTTTAGTGTCATGTGTGCTTTGAAAGGCCAGGTGTGGGCAAGATTCCAAATTGGACTTGAGCTAATATCTTTCTTCAGTGCATCTACTGCCTTCAATATATTACTCATATTCACAATAGAGTTGTTCCCTACTTGTGTGAGGAACTCAGCTACTTCGTTAGTGAGACAAGCACTTGTGTTTGGTGGTGTGTTTGGTCCGATGCTAGTGGCTGCTGAGAGCAGAAATGAAATTTCATCCTATGGGGTGTTTGGGTTAGTGATAGGGTGTTGTGGGCTTTTTGCTGTATGTTTGCCAGAGACAAGAGGTAGGACAATTTGTGATACAATGGATGAGGAAGAACACAAAGAGAAAGCAGCATGTAATAGTGTAGGTGATGTCTTGGCTTGATTTGCTTTTGGTTTGCTCAAATTATGTGAGAATAATTGTACAAGGTTGTGTAGTGATTGGTCAAAAAAAAATAAATAAATAAAAATTCATGTACTATATAATAAAAGTTGGGCTTAGAAGCCATGATTGCGTCAAGTAGCTTCACCAAATCTCATAAATTTTTTTAGATTTAAAAAAATGTATATAAATTTTCTTCTCTTATAATTTTTAAGTTAATAAAAATCTTAATTTGATTACCATCCAAATTCTTCATCTAATCCATCTAATTCGTATTTTTTTACGTGTAGTGTATTATAAAAAATATGCAGCAACTTTCTTAATATAATAAAAGTTGAGCTTAGAAACCGTGGTTGCGTTAAGTGTCTTCGCCAAATTGTAGAAAATTTTTTAGATTTTTAGATTTTTTTTAAAATATATATATATATATATAAATTTTCTTCTCCTATAATTTCTAAGTTGATAAAAATTTTAATTTAATTACAATCCAAATTCTTCATCTAATCCATCTATGTGTAGTGTATTATAAAAAAAAAATCAGCAACTTTCTTATTTTATTATTACTACACTACACGTTTATATATTAAAAAAAAGGTAATTAATTAATGCGGTAATTCTGAAATACCACTTCCAAAAACTAAATAGATAATCCTAAGACACATAAGTAAATAAATAAAACTAAATAGATAATCCTAAGACAAATAAATAAATAAAAGAGAAGAAGAATTTGGTCACAATTGGAATACTAATCCGCATCAAATACCACTTATATTATATATAAGTTATCAACTATTCTTCTATTATTCAATAATTAAATAAAAACTATTCTTCTATTGCTTTATTAATTTTAGGGATAAACACAAAAGCTTAATTATTGTTAATTTTTTTATAATTTTTTTCTTAACTGTTATTGTTAGTTAAACAATTAATTCACGTTGAAGTTAGACAATTTTTTTCTAATACACGAGTCTCATCTTCTTTTTTCTCCCCAAATCCCAGGTCTACTAATATTCCTATACAACAAGCTATTTAATATTTAAATTTCAGTCATTATGTGAGCTCACCGCCACAAAAAAAGTTAATTAACTTCGCCCAATGCAATGCCTCAAAACAGTAATCAACCCGAAGAAGAAGAATAATAAGTAGACAAAGAATAGTGGTGGTGGGATTATGAGGGCCAAAATGGCCAAGTACCACTATTTGGCAAAATATGTATAGATCTACCATTGTTTGCAAAATAATTAGGGATTTACTAATTTTTTAAAACTTGAGTTTGTAAAACTCAAGTTTGCCATGAACTCAAGTTTCACAAACTCGAATTCCATGGAAATTTTTTGATGTAACTCGAGTTCCAGAAACTCGAGTTCTATAAAAAATTGCACGACAAAATTGAAGGCTATTTTTTCAAAGAACTAAAGTTACACTGCAAATTTGAATTTCACAAATTCGAGTTTTAAAAAGGTGATAGATTGTTGAATATTTCACAAACAGTAGTATATTGCTAAATATTTTTCCAAACAGTGGTTTATAGTCATTTTGGCTAGATTATGAGTGCTAAAACCTTTGAATCTTTGATTCTCTGAACCAACTTTCAAAGTTAACAAGGATATAGGATTTCACCATATGAGTCAAGTATACCCACCCTTATTTTGTTGTTTTTTTTTTTTTTTTACTTTTTTTTTTTTGGTGTGAGGATGGGGACAAAAAAAAGAAGAATATTTGATGTTGAAAAAGAGTTAAAATAAGCCGAGTTTGACATATATATATATATATATAACCTGTAACTGTTGAGATCTTGTATTCACTACTACTACTGTAAGTGTTTATCCTACTTTCAATAACAAGTATTTTCAGTTCTATGTTCATTACTTTACTTGTTGCTACCACCACCTTGGACGGATTACCGCCATACCGGATGGTTCTAAATTGCTTTCATTTATTTTGAACTATTGTTCTTATTTACTTTGAATTATTTTGTTATATACTGCTTGGCTGGTTCTAACGCCTTATTATTGTTCTTACATTCAAGTTATTTATTTTCAAGCTATTTACTTTCGCGTTGTTTACATTATTTCCATTTACAATATTTCTGTGCTTCCTTCCCCTTCATCTGTGCGTCCCCTTCCTTCCCCTTTATTTCTGTGCTTCCTTCCCCTTCATCTATGCGTCCCCTTCCTTCCCCTTCATATGGTATCAGAGCCACTCTTTTCTAGCCGGTGGTAGTGTGGTTGTGTTCTTTGTTTCTTGTCCGTGTCTGTCCGAACGCTTGATATTCCGTTGTTGTGTTCCCTTCTTACCGTCGTTGGCGCCACCCTAGTTGTAAAGTGAATTCCTAGGACCTAGCTGTAAGGCCCGTTTGAGCCAAGAGAGGGCGTGTAGGGCATGAGAGGTATGAGGTTGGTTAGGGTATGTGTTACGAAATGCAACGGTTGTGAGAAAAACATGATAACTGAGTGTTGAACCTAGGATAGTATGGATAAGTTGTGGAGATCCAACTCCTCTATCAGCTCCAGGACTAGTTGTCCTCCTGATATTGTAAATGAAGAAGATCACACTATTGATGATAATGAGATGATTCCTGATTTTCGTAAATGGACTATTCCTAAAGTTGATACCAAAACTATTTATAAAACTAGTTTTGTTGAAAGTACTTTTCATTCTGCTTATAAAGCTAGAACTGTTGAACAAATTTTCTCTATTTCGAAAGTTCATGAAAAATGTTGCTTATTCACTAAAAAGAATATCAATGACTTCCTTGCTGCTAAAAAATTCTATTATTTGCATATTGGTATGGTCCAAGTTGCTATTAAACCACTTACCCGCAAGGGCATTAATGCTTCTGTTCTTATGTGTTTAAGAGATGCTAGATTTAAGATTTTTAAAGATAGCATTCTTGGAATGATCACTGCTTCTTTGTATGATGGTCCTGTTTATTTTAACTGTTATCCTGATCTTACTCTTGCTTTGGATGATCCTAATATTGTTAAAGCTTTAACTTTGAATATTGCCTCATCTGGATATTACATGGAAGAGGGTAGTAAGCCTTTTGCTTTGATCTATCGCATTTATTACAAACTAATGGATACTCAAATGAATCCTTGTGCTTTAATGCCTAGAGAACCTTCAGGTAAAACCATGTTAATTCAATGTTCAACTCCTGATGCTAAAATCCAAGTTCCAAAAATGATTCAATGGCAAGATGTTAATCTTCCTAAGGATTGGTTGTTAGAACAAGAAACCCCTCCTACTAAACCCATTTTTGATGAGCTTGATCTCACCCATATTCAACAATATCTTGATGGTACTGTTAAAATAAGTTTTCAAAACAATCCACCTTTGAGGATCAACGAAGGAAGACATTCCTTTGCTGGATCTGAAAGTATTTCAAAAAGAGATCGCGACATCAATGAATTTTTGAAAAAGAATTTGGAAACATCCTCTGATTTAAAGCTAAAAGGTATTTCAAGTGATAAATCCCAATTCAGCTCTGTTTACTATTCAACTAAACCTGAAACTTCCACTCCATTTAGTAAAACTGCTAATGAAGATGAGGAAGATACTGTTTCTCTTACTCCATCTGATTTTGAATCTCCTATTGAAACTCCTCCTGTTTACCAAAATCAATTAAGAGTTTTGACTGTTTTAAATGATGATTTTGAAATTGATTGGGATTCTTTGTACAATGAATTTATGCTTGCTTCAAACAAAACCAAGAGAAAATATTTCCAAGATAATTTTGCTCAGTCTGATAAAGACCGTGTTAAAAGAAAATGGTTGGAAATGATGAATCAATTGAAAAAACATATTTTGTTTTTTGATTTTCTCGAAAACCATTATGTTCCAAATAATGAGGTTTCAAAACAACATTTATATGTGATAAAGAAATCAAATTTTGTTAAGATTGATAAAACCATTATTAGGTCTAGTCATCTGCCTCTTGATTCAATTTTGATAACTACTAAGAAAGATGAAGTGACAAAAGAGGAAGTGAAGGCCTCTCCTTTCAAAATTGCTGATGATCAAACTCCTATTGTTAGCCTTATTGAACAAAACAATTTTACTAATCAATCTTTGCATATCATTGGTCAACAGCTTGACCGTATTGAAGAAAGATTTGTTGAAAAATCTGTTTCTACTTCTGAAAAATCTGTTCCTGTTAAAACTGAGAAACCTTTGATTGATTTACCCAGTCAAAGAGAAAAAGTTATGTTTAAAACTTCTCAGTCCAAGACTCTTGAAATTGTTGACAAAATGCTTTCTAATCTAAAGATTAAATCTGAGGGTACTAGTACTTCTACAAGAACTCCAACTGCTCTCACTATTTCCAAAAAAGAAATTATTTCTGATGAAAATACAGATTCTGATACTGTTTCTTCTGTTTCTTCTGTTCCTACAAAAAGAATCTTTGATAATGATTTCCCAGAAATTAAAAGATTTGTTGGGAACTCCAAACCCATGTCTTTTACAAAAAATTGGTATCCAAAACCTACTCCTCCTGATATGCAGTTTGAAGAGAGATCTTTTCAAACACAGTTTTCTGTCTCTGCTGATAAGCTCTATGAATGGAATATTGATGGTTTGTCTGAACAGGAAATCATTAATAAAATGAGCCACATGTCTATGGTTGGTATTGCTTATCAAAACAACCATAATCTTGATCAACCTGAAATTGTTAACTTGCTTCTTACTGGTTTTTCTGGTACTCTTCGTGGATGGTGGGATTCATACATCACTGAAGAATCCAAAGAGTCTATTAAAAATGCTGTTAAAAAGAATGAAGAAGGTTTGCCTATTTTTGATGAAAGTATTGGTCGTGGTATTCCTGATGGTGTTAATACCTTGATCTATACCATTCTCAAACATTTTGTTGGTACTCCATCCAATATTTCATCCCGTGTTTCTAATTATCTAAATAATTTGAGTTGTCCAACTATGTCTGATTACAGATGGTATCAAGATGTTTTTACTTCCAGGGTGATGCTCCGGAAAGATTGCCATAAGTCTTATTGGAAAGAAAAGTTTATTGACGGTCTGCCTCCTATCTTTGCTCATAAGGTAAAACAAGAATTAATGGGTAAAAATGATTCTATTGATTATGATAATTTAACTTATGGTGATATGTTCAGTACTATTAAAAAACTTGGTATTAATATGTGCAATGATGAAAAATTGTTAAAACACCAATTAAAGAATAAAAGTAAAAAACATGATAAAAGCCATAAAAAATACAGAAATACCTTTATTAAACCTAATGATTTCTATGCTAAGAGGAAAAATGTTTCTAAAACACATGTTAAACAAAAACCAAGTAAAGGTAAATGCTTTAACTGTGGTAAACCTGGACACTTTAGTAAAGATTGTAAAGAAAAACCTGGTAAGTTAAAAAACAAGTTCAACATGTTAAACATTGATGATAATGTGCAAGAAGAATTATTTAGAATCCTTGAATCAAACACTCCGTCTGATTCTTTGGAAGATGATTTTTCTTCTTCATCTGATTCTTGCTATCAATCTGCTGATGATTCTTCTGATTCTCCTAATATTAAAATTGGTTGTAGAGATTCCTGTTGCAATGTTATTAATGCTCTCACCAAGAGTGAAGAAGATGAAAAACTGATAATTCAGCTAATAAATCAAATTCAAAACCCTGAACTCCAGAAAGATTATTTGGATAGGTTTAAGAAAAACTTGATAAGAGATGAAATTGGTAAAAAACCAAAATCAACCATAAGTTTTGAAGAAACTTTGGAAAGATTTAATAAAAAGAAATCTAAAGATTTAACTGTTAATGATCTCCAAAATGAAATTCATATTGTTAAACAAGAGATAAATGAATTGAAACATGAATTTAAAAGCATGAAAAGTGATAATCATAATCTTAAACAAGAATTGACAATGCTAAAACTTGATAAAGATCTTAATAAATCCGGTAACGAACAAAATGAGCACAGTGATGGAAATGATTCCAGTCAACAGGCTCTTCTTTCTGATAAAGGTACTCCCGATACTCTCACTAATCCCCAACTTGCTTTTGTTAATAAATTATTTCCTCCAAAATGGTTTACAAAAGTTAAAATTGTTGTTTCTCCTGATTATCATTTCACTGTTATTGCTATGATTGATTCTGGTGCAGATATGAACTGTATCCAAGAAGGATTAATTCCCTCAAAATATTTTGAGAAATCTACTGAAAGATTGGTTTCTGCTAATGGTTCTCAAATGAAAATTAAGTATGAATTGAATAATGCTCAGGTGTACCATGATGATGTTTGTTTCAAGATTCCTTCTGTACTTGTCAAAAATATGACTGATAAAGTGATTCTTGGTCTGCCTTTTATTAACTCTTTGTATCCCTTTCTTGTTGAACATGATGGAATTACTACTGACCCATTTGGACAGAAAGTAAAATTCAAATTTGCTTCAAAGTTTGAAATTGATATTGATAATCTGTCTTATAAGAAAGACTCTCCCATGAATGACCTTGTTCAAGAACTGATAATGAATTCTGATGATTTTAAAGGTGATTTTCATAACACTAAAATGTTAAAACCTATCCATTATCCTAACAATATTAATGATTCTTTGCAGGAATCGGATAATGATACGTGGATAAATACCACTAATAAGTGGGATAATAATAATATTCATATTTATACCACTAGTAAGTGGATTATCATGGAAAGAGAAAACAAGGGAAAAGCTCCTGCGCATGACTATTCCCAAAGCAAAAGGTTCCCAGCAGGACGACCTTTTAAAATGCATGAAGGCGCATCTTCTGGTGTAAAACCCAGTGGATCAACATCCCTTCAAAGAGATGTCCCGACAGAGGTGACATACTCCAATGGTGATATATTAATTGCTTTACAAGAAGTTTTGTCAAAAAACCTACAATTCCACAATGGTACCTACTCAGAATTACCAGATTCTATTAAATTCATTCTTGATAACCTTCAGTTTGCTTTTACCAAAAACCACAGTGATGTTTTTCACAAAACCCTTAGAGCCCTTGAAATCCACCTTGTTAACCTTACTGCTCAAAACGAGATTTATATGAGCCATTATAGTAACCTTATTCCAAATAATGACCTCGCTTCAAATATTGACTTTGTTCCAGAAAATAACCTTGTTTCAAAAAATGAGGCTCTTGTGAGCCGTCTTAAAACCTACATTAGTCAACTCTTTGGCAAAGAGGAAATCCATTCGATGGATACAAAGACTATAATGGGCACTGATTATGCTAGATTGAGTCTTAAGACCCAATCCATGTTAAGAAGTGCTGTTGCCAACTTGCCTTCAGATTTACAATCTCGTATTCTGGATAGCAAGGCTATGTCTCGGTCTTTTGACCTATGGTCCAAGTATTTCAGAAAACTTGTTACTGCTACTATTCCTGACCCTAATGAAATAGACGAAGGTGATAATGTCTTTATTCAGCTTGAATGGGAAGATCACTTTGGGAGCAGTCTCAGAGTATATGAAAAGAAACATCCATTTCCTGGTCTCCTTATTAATTTTGATACTGGTTCATATTTCACTGATGAAGATTCAGATGATAGTGATGATGAGGATCCTAATTCTAGCTGGCTTTCCCAAATGTTTGAATATGGCTTTGTTAGGTTTGTAAAATTGACAAGTCATAAACAGGCTAGCCAACTTCCACAGATCATTCAAAATGCTATTAAAGGGTTTGAAAACTCTTCCACTAGACCTTTTGTTACCATCAGATGCTGGAGCACTCTACCAAAGTGGGAGAAAAATAACTGGATGAATGTTAACCCCTCAAAGCATCTCATCCTCATTAATGGCTATACCCACCAAGGGCCATGGTTCGAGGGAAATTCTCAGTTGTCCCTTAAAGATCCTTTTGGTCTGGCAAAATGCTGGAGAAATTATTTTAATAATCAAATTCGTGAAGTTGCTCATAATCTATGGAAAAATTATCATTTCATAGGAAGCACAGGTAGAATTGCTATTTTTGGCCCCAAACCCTATGCTGACGCCTTTGTTCACCTACAAACAAAAGATCATCCTAATCTAAACAGTCTCCTCATCCCAGGAAAAACCCCAAAGTTTGAGCCAATTTTATATTGTGGATTCTGTAATAAGTATGCTATTTACCATGAGCATGTATGTGATTCTCCACAAGGTCCTTTTGATCCTTTTGATGGTTATCCCTCCGATGCTCCCTCTACTGATTGATGAGGCCACTACTATTTCTAGACTGGTGCTACTTTATTTGTCTGGCTTGCACAACAGCCAAAATATTTTATTGTAATTCACAAATATGTTGCGGAAAATCCGGAACCAACTCATGATATTCCGGATTTTGCGGAAGATTTTGATTCCCCTATTTGTCTAGTCTGCACAACGGCCACTATTTGTCTAGCCTACACAACGGCCAGATCTATTACAATATTCAAAATAGTTTGAAAGGCACAGGCCATGATGCTTGTGAAGATATGATGACAAGAGCCATAATGCTTGTGAAGATATGATGACAAGAGCTTCCTTTTGACCAACACATGATGCCACATTTGGAGTCTTTTTAGAAAAGAAAGAAGCATCTAAGTACTTGGTGGAGACATGCATGCTTTCCTTTTGTCTTTTGCCATGCTTCTCCTGACATGTTGGACCAAATGAAGGACAAAAGTTCAGAAGTTTTTATTTCAAAAAAGTGGAAAAAACACTGTTCACTAATTACTGTTCACTAATTACTATTCACGGATTACTGTTCACGGATTACTGTTCACAGATCACTGTTCACTTTTTACTATTCATGACACTGTTCACTCCGAATTTTTGCCTATTTAAGGGGGGTTGTCCGTTAAGTTTTAGGGTTCTTCAGGTCAAGTTTTACTTCTGATTTCTCTTCCCTTAGAACTAACCTTCTTAGAGAAAGAACTCACCCTACTTCTACTACTACTACCTTATTCATCCTTGTTCACTAAAAACTTTGTAATCCTACAAACCTTGTAACTAGGACTAGTTCAAGCTTTGTACTTGTTAACCTGTAACTGTTGAGATCTTGTATTCACTACTACTACTGTAAGTGTTTATCCTACTTTCAATAACAAGTATTTTCAGTTTTATGTTCATTACTTTACTTGTTGCTACCACCACCTTGGACGGATTACCGCCATACCGGATGGTTCTAAATTGCTTTCATTTATTTTGAACTATTGTTCTTATTTACTTTGAATTATTTTGTTATATACTGCTTGGCTGGTTCTACCGCCTTATTATTGTTCTTACATTCAAGTTATTTATTTTCAAGCTATTTACTTTCGCGTTGTTTACATTATTTCCATTTACAATATTTCTGTGCTTCCTTCCCCTTCATCTGTGCTTCCCCTTTATGGTATCAGAGCGTTTATCTGTGAAGTGGCTCTGATATATATATATATATATATATATATTTTTTTTTTAAATTTTATGAAACCAAGTAATTCCTAATACAAAACCAGGCAACACAATCACCACAAGCTTGATCTGAAATGATTAGGAGGAAGAACAAAACAAGGAAGAGAACCGTTAAACGGTAGCTTCAAGGTATTAATCATTACCACTTTTTTTTTTTTTTTTTCAAATATAAATGAAATAATGATCTTAAAAAAAAAAAAAACGAATGAAATAGTGAACTTAAAATATATAAACTTATATATTTCCCTTAGAATATATCTGAATATCTGATTATATATGATGATTTGATTAAGTAAACAAATCTATTTGTTTACTATTTCTTAAGTTTAAACATTAATAAAAACTACTAATTGATGTAAGTGGAAATATTTTAAATCTCTAATTTAATGAATTAATTATTTTAGATTGAAAACAAGCGTTTTGCTCTTTGGGACCATATAAAATATTTAAATGAAATTCGATTTTTTGATGTTTAGATTTATAGATAAACATTTTATGTTAATATTTTTAACTGGAGCTTTTACTAAACTATGTTTTAAATTTATTTTATGGATTGCATTTATATATTCAATCTAGGGCATTTTCATTTACATCTATGTGTATATTGTGGTGCTTTATGTTTTCAATTTTAATTATTTTTAAGGTTTCTCAAAAATTTTTTTTAATATATATAAATTTGGAGCTACAAATATAATTTTTTTTTTAATAATCTCACATAATATATATTTATTATATAGCTTAAAGTAAAAGATCACTTCACTTCAAAAAAAAAAAAAAAAAGAAAAAAAATATAATTTTATTTTTATTATCTATACTACTATTTAAGGGACTTTCCCTGTTTGAGATCCTCAATTGTGTGATTCAAAAATGCCCCTACACCCTTAAGTTTAAATAGGACATTTGGTAAAAATATATCTCTAATTCCCTACAAAATAGGATCACTTTTCTAGTGGGTTTTTTAAACTCAACTCTCACATCTCTCCCATATTCCACTCGCCCCACGTTTTAATTTTTTTTTTTCCTTACTCTAATCTCACTGTTCTTCTTTTTTTTTTTTTTTTCAAATCTTCTCTTTTTTATTTTGAAAAATTAAAAACTCTTACTATAAAAAAACCACTATTATATTCCAAATCCTCAACTCTCCTATCTCTCCCATATTCCACGTTTTCACTGTTTACTTCTTTTCCTTTATCAAGACTTATATGTTTCTTTTGTCCCTTTTTATTTTCAATAAAATTTCAGGTTTCCTTACTCTAATCTCACGGTTATTTTTCATTTTCTTTTCCCCAAATCTTGTCTTTATTTTTTTTTTTAAAAGCTCATACTATAAAACCACTACTGTAACTTCTCATCCATATCCTTAAATTTAGGCACCACTATATATGTTTTTATATATATATATATATATATATATATATATATATATTCTTCTGAATGGCAAGTGAGTTGCCAAACAAAACAAAACATAAATAAATGTTTTCTCCCCCATTCTCTTTTTCACGAAAGCATAAGCAAAGTTACATGGTTTACTTACTAACTCTCTTTATACAATTGTATCTTTATTTGATACAAAATGGACTCTCCCTCAAACTATTCACTTACAAGTTATGTTTTGGGTTTTTCTCTTCCCTTTCTTTTATGAAGATGTGGAATTTGACGAGATTTATCCATTTGTGAATGAAATAATTTTTTGGTATAAATATCATCACACCTCTACATATTTTTGTGATTAAAAAATGTAGCAATCCCGTCATCATGTTCTTGGGAGTGTGCTCTTTTAGTGTCCCTAAATAGAGCAAAAATTATATAATTTTAGGACAATGAAGGCATTCTATTGTATCAAGTTCAAACTTGGTGTTTTGTTTCTCCAATAAATAAATAATGATAATAAAAATAAAAAGGTTCTTTTTTTTGGAGAATTAAAAAAAGAAAAGAAAAAAGGCTCAAATTTGGTGTTTAATGTTCTTTGAATCCAGCGGATATTGACTCATAAACACCTTGTCATAATAATACAATATTTGATGTAAATTAATTGCATCCCACAGAAACAAGAAAATAATTGTAAAATGGTCAGTAGAATCTGCCATACATTGCTAGCTAGCTACAATATTATTTTATAAATTTTAGATCCAACCAGAGTTTAAAATCTGTAGTTGATTAGAGCATTCACATCAGCTCTTGGATAATTGTGTATAAATGTGTAAAATACACATTTTGATCATTTTTACACATTTTGGAGCAAAAAACACACTGCGTCAGTCTTTGTAAACTCATGTAAACTCATGTATAATTTTCCACGAGCTACAGTACCCGTGTAAATTTACACGGACACTGTAGCTCGTGTATACATTATTTTACTAATTTTCGTTCGCACCAATTTTTCTCTCTCTTCTCTGTGCACAACAACCTTAGCTCCTCATCTTGTTTTCCTCAGATGCACACAAATACATCCACACAAATAAATCAACACAGAAACACACCCACACACAAACAAACCCACACAGACAAACCAACAGAGAGATATGGGTCGCCGGTGAAGAAACGATGTGGGTCACCGGAGCTTGGTTCGTGGATTGGCCGGTGAAGAAAGGATCTGGGTCGCCGAGCTTGGTTCGTGGATCGGCCGGTGAAGAAAGGATCTACGTCGCTGGAGCTTGGTTCGTGGATCGGTCGGTGAAGAAAGGATCTGCGTCGCCGGAGCTTGGTTTGTAGATCGGCCGATGAAGAAAGGATCTGGATCGGCCGGTGAAGAAAGGACCCGGTGAAGAAGTGATCTAGGTTGGTAGTTTTTAGAAAGAAAGGATCTGGGTAGCAGGTGAAGAAAGGATCGGTCGGTGAGGAAAGGATCTGGGTAGCCGGTGAAGAAAGAATCTGGATCGGCCGGTGAAGAAAGGACTGTGAGGAAGTAATCTGGGTCCGTCGTTTTTGGGAGAGAGAAGGGAGAAAAGAAAGAGAGAGAGAGAGAGGTCTTTCTGTTTTTTTGGCTGAATAGAGAGAGAGGTCTTTCTGTTTTGGAAAAATGAATAAAGAGAGAGAGTGAGAGCGCGTATAGGGATAGGCAGTTGAGCGAAATAAAAAAAAAATGAGAAAGGTGATTATTTTATTAAAATATCTTGTAAAATAGAAGAACTGATGTGGGTGTTTTATATAGGTGGTAGTGTAAAATAGAAAAAGTAGGTTTTTTCGTGTAAAATAGACGGAAAATTTAGAAGAACTGATGTGAATGCTCTTAATGTCCAATTGTGACAAACACTTGCAGAACCCTTCCACCACTATAAAATGTATAGGTGAACATTCTAATTCACATTATGTGCCGAATTGCCAATACCAACTTTTCTAAACAATTGAAAATAAAAATAATTGAAGACCCAATTGAGTTTAGCAGCTAAAATGATGCCCACGACATTATCAAAAGTAATGAACATAAGTTATCACAACTGGTTCCTGCGATTAAAATCCAAGAAGCAGATTTCCAATTCTCTTTTGCACTGAATGTGCCCTCAGGACTTGTAAGCACTTCCAAGAAAACCAGTAAAGCAATGGCAAACACCTAAAGCCTAGTTTATCATCATACACATCAGACCATCTACAGTTTCACTAAATTCACAAAGTTTTGAATTCAGAAGTACCACTTAACAAATACAGTCCCTAACAGCATTTAGAGTAAATTTCACAAATTAGAAAGAAAAAAAATACATTAATAAGAGAACCTAGATGGAAACCAACTAACCAAATCCCATCACAAGTGGCTAGAACAAGAAACTCATCATCATCGCAAAGCTCAACCTATTTCAAGGAGAACCAAAAATGTCAAAATAGAGCTTGAGAAGAAGAATCTTTTAAGAACATATCCCAATAATTTTATGAATGGCCATACCCAACTGTGGCGGCTCTAGAAATTTTTTTTAGGGTGGTTATTAAGAAACTTAAATTATACAAAATTTAATAAAAAGACAATTTGAATATATCAACGTCACAAAAAAAAAAGAAGAAGAAGCAAATACATGAAATATTATATATATTTTTTTGTACTAACAAAGAGAATAAGAAAAAAAAAAAGACTAATAAAAGATAAAGAACAAATTGAAAATGATGATATGAGAATCATAAAGTGATCACAACAATTTTATAACAAATCTTATGCAATAAGTTGTTAGCCTGTTACATTTTTTTCAAGTTAGGTGGTTACAAAATATATTAGTGTAAATTATTTATTTATATATATATATATATATATATATTTTTTTTTTTTGCATGTATAATTTTTTTTTTGACAAGTGAGGACCACATTCACATATAAGTAGAGCTGCCAGTGATACCCAATAACCATATTCGACCATATCAAACTCAAATAGAGAGAGGAATGATGTACCTATTTGGATTGCACTGATTCTGGCGTTTGCGTTTCTGTTCTGCGGGTTTTTTTTTTTTTTTTTTTTTTTTGTTCAGCCCGCAATAGTTGACTTGTCAACTATGAACAGTGCACCCATGTACTGTTTACGGATCCCACAAATTACATTTTTCAGCAACTTTTTCATTAAAAATGGGTCCCACAACACTATTTACACATTTGAAAATTATTTTTCTACAGTATTTTCAGTTTTAGTTTTAGCAAAAATAGGCTCAATCCAAACAGACTCGATATGTAGCCAAACTGATCATTTGGAAATTAGCGTATAGTTTTGATCCTCACCTTTACCGGTTAGCAAATCCATGGAATGTGGGAAGGAGATCGATGGATAGAAAGCTTGGTTCTCCCCTAGAATTGAGTGAACGTGACAGAGAAATAGATATGTTTTGTTTTTTGTTTTTATTTATTTATTTATTTATTTTTAGGGTTGTGCTTTTATATGGAAACTTGCTCTTCTGGTAATCAGTATTCACTAAAATTAAATATATGGTTAGGATTAAAACTATTACAATTGAGGGTCAAGATTTGAGTGGGCACCATACCCCCTAAAAAAACGGGTGTACCATAGAACAACTCATGTGAATGGGGTTCTAATTTAGTAGGAAAAAAAAAAATGATTGGTCTAAGTGAAAGTGACAATTAGCCAGTTACAACTTGTCACGTAGGATATTTATGATACTAGAAGTCTGGAATTACTATTTGATTCATGCCCATGGAAAAAGGAAAGAAAAAAAAAATATTGAATAAACGAATTTTCTTTTCAAACCCTCACGTCAAACAGCCTTTAAGTTGTGAACTTACATTGCTCATACAATAGAATTATGATAAGGATTTTGCTTGATTACGTGAAATTTATTTATTGGGTAAGAAGGTCATGTAAGATAATCCTATTGAGAGATTAAATCTATGAATAAGTAAAAAAGTTATAAAAATACTTTTAACTCACAAATCATACATTTAAGTGCAGTGATTACAAGGATTTTGTTAATTACAAGACACAGATCTATATGTGTGTGTGAGCAGTTGGAACGGAATATAATACATAGATTTATTAAATGGAATTGTTTAAACAACACAACCATGGTTGGCTGTTGGCTGAAAACAAGCTAGTAATAACAAATTTGCTGCCGAGGTTTTCGAATTCAATTAAATAAATACTTTTGAGCTTTTGCTTAGACAAGACAATTAGTGGATGAAATTATGCTATTACTAGCATAATTTCATCCATAAGAATGATAATAATAGCATAATAACAAAATTATGCTATTATTATCATTCTTATGGATAAATGGTACATCGATCCATTCCCAGCCCACAATTTCTTATGGATAAAGCTTATTACGTCATTGGTATAGTATATTATCTCGTACTTGCTTTGCATGTACTTGGACAATGCTAAAAAGTATTGAAGTGACAAGCACTGCCAAATTATTGATAGGAATGCTACAATTGTATAATATATTTGTATTGGATTATTTTGATCTAAAAGCAAGTTGGGTAAGGGGAGAAAATGTTTTTAGAAAGGGTGAGGTCTTAAAAACACTTTTATAAGGGGGAGAAAAAAACTACACCATACATACACTTGAGCTGGGAGATAATTTTCTTGGTGAGTTCAATTGATGCTAGAAGATATAAATTGATGACTGCGCATTTTATTGAGACTGTCTTTGTCATTGCTAGGTTGGTTCTTGTGTTTGAAGGGAAGTCTTAATAATTTGGTAGTAGACAAACCGAATAAATGTTATTGGTTGAGGGATAAATTATAATTTATTCGGAATAGACAAAGGGAAAGTTCAGGGATATGCTAGTTTTTTATTTATTTATAGATATGATAGTATTTTACATTTACGATGTTCACTTTGTGATAATTGTTCTTTATTATATGGTTGGTACGTCAATTGATTTTTTGTGTAGACATAAATTAAATTAAAATATCTTATTCAATGACAAGGTACTTTATCATTTGATCTAACTAGACAAAGAAAAGTTTCAAGGATAACTATCCCCTTAGTCAATCATCATGTTCAACAGAGTGTGCCTTTTTGTGTGCTTAATTATTAAACAAAACAAAAATTATACAATAATCTTAGGACAAAGAAGATATTCTGAATATAAACCACATGCTCACAATCCACCAAGCTTACACACCCATAGACATAAACAAACTGACAACCTGCGGACCACTCACCTATACATGGTAGACTTATATACACTCAACTGAGCATCATAATTTTATGTTTTACCAATTATAATTTGTCATGTATTTATTTGACTTTTCTTATAAAATAGCTAAAGTTTAGCATGGAAAAATATCAAGCACATGGCAAATTGTGATTGGTGAAAAATGAAATGAAATACAATACACACACATATATATATATATATATATATATAAAGGATTTGTTTTCATTTAAGTGTAATGCTTAAGGGTTTTGTTAATTACATGACTCATATTTATTAGTTTGAAAAATCGGTGACATGTGTCCTATTGAGGAATGTATAATTTCTCAAACAAGCGAGAAATCAAACAAGCGAGAAATCAAACAAGTTATTAAAAAAATATTATAAGAAAAAACATTTGAAGCTAGCAAAACTATGGTTTTTCTTTTCTTTTTTTCTTTTTTTTGCTAAGTGTAACACCATAACCATGGGTTGCTAAGTGCAATATGTGTGTGTGATCTGTCGTGGTGATCGAGGGTGTGATTTGCCAATGGTTGGTTGGATCTATTCCTTGAGATTTATGGGTTTTTTGAGTTCCTGGGTTTTTTTTTTGTGTTTTCGGGTTTGTTCTTTAAGATTTATCGGCTCTTTGAGATTTATATGTTTTTGTATGTTTAATTATGATTTTTTACTTTTTTGGGCAACCAAACATGTTCTTTAGAGGAAAGAACATGAAGAACTTGAACAGTAACATGGAAGAACACCTAAACAAGGTTTTCAGAACCGAATCAAACTGGGAGGTCGAACCGTGAAAACCAGGAACTGGGATGAAAAACGATTTTTTAAGCCTAAAGAATCAGATTTTTTGTTAATTCCGTGAACCCCTAAAACCGGGGTTGGACCGCATGAATCGGTGAGAACTGTGCGATCCAAACCCTTAGCAATATTTAAAAATAAAAAATAAAAAACAACTTAACAAAATTTTATTCTACTTAATTAAATTATCCACTCTTACAAGGAATAAAAAAAAAATTATAATTAAAATCCTTAAAAGATATTCAACTAGACTTCAAAAATTAATCATAAATTTTAATGTTTTCATGGTTATTATTTTATTTTATTAACTTTCTTATTTAATTATTAAATATATACTTGAAAATCATTAAATTTCCCTCACATATATAGATATATTGTCAATTTTGCTAATTTTATAAATTTAATATCTATATTTAGGCTTTAATTAATTATTAAATTAATTATGACATCATCACGGTTCGACCCCGGTTCGACCTCAAAAACTTTGAACCTCTCTCTTTTACGGTTTAATGAACGGTCCGAGTCTGAAAACCTTGCACATAAACATAAACATGAATATATTCTTGGAAAAAAAAAATAATGACAAGAAAAAAAATAATTATTTTAAAATTATAAGTTCATAATTTTGTTTTTATTTTATAACTTGACATGGCTCTTGTTTTGCTTCTTTTTTTTTTTTTTTTTTTTTTTTAATTTTTTTTCTGATATGGATATGACGTGAATGTGGGCTAATGGCACATAGAATCAATTATTTATTTTTTTAATTGCAAAGCTTGCCAACAAAGCGCTCCATTTTTCATGTATGAATTTTTTGTTAGTAAATTGACGACAAGGACTAAAATAAACATGTTTCTTTTTGTTTTCAAAGATTCAGATAGACACGACTAAAAAGTGAGAACCAAAACAAAAATGGGACCAAAATATAAGTACCAAAAGTATATTTTTACATATTAATAATTTTAAAATATAAGAAGTCAAAATCACCTACCAACTCTCTCCCTTCTACTCTCCTTTCATTTAATCTGGGCTAATAACAAAACTATGGATACCATAGTAACTTCATCCCTCCAATAAGGCCACTTTCTTTTCTCTCATGTCGACGAAACTAAAATGATGGCTCCCACAAAAACTTCTCGCTTTCCCTCCTTTTTCTCTCCTTCCAAGTAGCCTCAAAGAAAACGTTACTTGTTTTGTTTCTTATTTAGACACTGTTTCAAAAGGCAATAGAATACTTGCTTTAGAAACACACACAGTTGTGTTAGGTAAAAGCTAAGAGCATAGCATCTGAAGATTAAATTTAAAAAAAAAAAAAAAACATATTTTGTATCCTCAAATATTATTTTATCTATTTTACCAATTTATTTTATAATTTTACATCCTAGTTTTTATTTTTATATACAATTCAATAAAATAATATAAACCACTTAATAAAATAATAAAAAAATATTATTCTCTTTTTTTTTTCCTCCCACTAACTTTTTCACGTTACACACAACTGCAAAATTAAAATAATATATATTTTTTACAACATATGGATATTAAGGTTGTATAAATGCAACCTTACTATTCATAGATTGCAAATTCTTTTAAGTTTACAAACCCAAATAGAGTGGATTTTAGATGGTTTAAGTTGTAAAATAGTAACTGGGAGGTATTTACACTCCAATGCTAATGTTCTAAGAAGTCTTTAAAGAGACAAAAATTATCTTAAGAGAACGGTTTTATGAGATTAATTTCTTTCTTTTTTCTAATAAAAATTTAGGAAGACTGAAACATCTCCAAAATGAAGGAAACGATGAAATTGCCAATGTGAAGCCCTTGACACATGGAGACTAGTATAATATTTTTAATTATGCTATGCTCATCTTGATTTCTCAGAGGGAGAGGTCATAATCGCAGCCTCATTCTTATATCATTGTTACTTGTTTCATATGGTATTTTAGAGCAAGTTGACTACCATTGTTGGCGTGTTAGTAGTATAATGTATTGTTATTGGATAAATTAAAAAAAAAAAAAAACAAGTTGGGAAAAAAAAAAAAATATCTTTAGAAAATCTGAGGTCTAAATAACCCTTTACACCATACGTACACGAGCTTTTAGATAATATTTGCGGTGGAAGATGCCAGAAGAAATAAATGGTTGGCAGTACGTGTCAATGATGCTTTCTTTATAATGCGGGGTTGATTATTAGGAATAGACAAAGGGAAGGTCCAGGGATAACTATCCCTTGGCCAGTCATTATGATCATGACTATCTTCATGTTCTCTATGTCCATCTTCATGTATGTAGGGACGGAGCCAAAACTTAGAGGGAGAGAAGTGACCTTATTACTGATTGTGTGTAGTGATTTCAGCTTCTAACTCTACTGCTGTTTAGCCGTTTGGTTGTTGGCTGTTTAAAATTTTTTAAAGAGTCAGATTATTTATTTTAGGTAAAATTAGTTGACTAGGCTTAATTATTATTATTATAATTATTTTAAAAGTTTTAGAATGGGTAATTTTGTTTATTTTGGGTTTTGTATATTTTGTTTTAGACTTAGTCTTTAAAATGAGGAAAATACTAGAATTATAAACTTTGTTACAAATAATGATGTGATGAGTGTTTATTGGAAAGTAAAAAAATAATGTAAATAGTAGGCCCAAATGTGAATCAATAAGAATTTACTACCTTAATAGTTTATAAAAATATTATAGAAAAATTTGTGATTATAACAATATACTTAAAAGAGTTAATAATATTGTCCAGGGCTTCGTCCATGCATGTTCTAGTGTCCCTGCCGAAGTTAGAGTCATGTACAATCATTCCAAGAAATGCTGATTTAACACTCACAAATATAAATAATATGAAGTCTAGATGTCAAATATAATCAATTTTGAGTTTACACGTCATCTACTCAATGTTTTGAAAACCGAACGGTTCAAGGAAACAAAAATGAGAGAGGTTTGAAGTATTTAAAATTGGACCGACATCAAACTATAATAATATCATAATTAATTAATTAATTAATTAAAATTAAATTAAATTAAGACATTAAATATGTAAATATTAGCAAAATCGACCCCCAAAAAAAAAAAAAAAAAAAAATCCAAAGTTAGAGTCACAAAATTAAGTAATTTTGAGCCTGCACGTCACCTAATAATATATACTCTCATCACATGTGTGCTCTTTAATTAGAATGCCTATCTCATTGAACATGCCTCAAAACAAAAGAATTTTTAACCATTTGAGGTATCAAGTTTAAACTCGGTGATTTTAACCTTTTATTAAAAATAAATAAATAAAACTAGATTCAAACTTGGTGTTCTATGTTCTTTGGATCTAGTGAATATCAACTCTTAAAGATCTTGTCAAAATACATTAATGATATAATTTTTGTTGTAATGCTTTGTTTCTGTTCTCATAAATATCTACTTGATCAAAGACCCTAACGACAAAATTTTATTAAATGGCACAGGGACAAGAAAAATAAATGTAAAATGGTCAATAGAATCAGACATGCGCATCTCCAGCTATAGCTGCGTCATTATTCTAAGACTATTAGATCCAGCCAGAATTAAAAACAGTAGTTCTTTTTATGAACAAATAAAATATTTTCATGAGGTTAATATTAAATGTGATATTTGACCTGGCACACACTGTTAGACTCTCCTAGCCTAAAACAACTATAAAATCCATTGTTATTCATTCACATTCCTCTCACACTACCAACTCTTGCCTTCTCATAAACATATTTGTAAATGGCAGATTCAACACCACTTCTCTCCCAACCCAACTCTGTCAAGTCAGAAAGCAGCCCTCCACCTTTAGAGAAACACCATCCATCTCTTGATTCCACCATTGAAAGGTGTATAGGAGATTTTGGATGGGCCCAATTCCTCCAAGCACTACTTGTATCTATTGCATGGATATTTGATGCACAACAAACATTCATTAGTGTCTTCACTGATGCACACCCGGCATGGCACTGTACTTCTAATCAACTTGATTGTAACTCAGTCTCCAATATTTGCAATCTTCCGAAGAATTCATGGGCATGGGATTTTCCTGCCTATACTTCAATCATATCAGAATGGAACTTAGAGTGTGCTGCTTCCATTATCACTGGCTTGCCTGCATCTTCTTTCTTCTTGGGTTGCCTAGTGGGTGGACTTGTTCTTGCTACACTTGCTGATTCCTCACTTGGTCGCAAAAACATGCTCTTTCTCTCATGCCTAACTATGTCTCTATCTTCTTTGCTTACTGTCTTCTCCACCAACATTTGGGTTTACTCGGCTTTAAGATTGGTTTGTGGGTTTTTCCGTGCAACAATTGGAACATCTGCACTTGTGTTAACAATTGAGCTTGTGGGAAAAAGGTGGCGAGGCCAAGTGGGTGTGATAGGATTCTTTTGTTTCACAATTGGGTTCTTATCACTACCAGCTATAGCTTATTTGAATAGAATTTCATCTTGGAGATCTCTTTATTTGTGGACTTCTATCCCAGGAATCTTGTATTCTTTGTTGGTTCACTTCTTTGTTTGTGAGTCACCCAGATGGCTACTTGTGCGTGGACGTAAAGAAGAAGCGGTGGCCACGTTGAAAAGCATTGCACCACCTAGCCATAGTTGGAGCTTTTCTGAGGTTTCGTTTGAGCAAGAAATGTCGAATAATGGGAATGTTTACTCAACTATAAAGATGTTGGTGCAGAAAAGATGGGCTTTCCGAAGGTTGTTACTGGTTATG
Organism: Quercus robur; assembly: GCF_932294415.1. NCBI lineage: Eukaryota > Viridiplantae > Streptophyta > Magnoliopsida > Fagales > Fagaceae > Quercus > Quercus robur. Next base: position 2,245,317 of record NC_065537.1, read on the forward strand.
GTGATAGGTTTTGGGGTTGGAATGGTGTACTATGGCATGCCATTAGGCGTAGGAAACTTGTCATTCAATCTCTACTTGAGTGTCACATTAAATGCCTTATCTGAGATACCATCTTCAATGTTCATTATCTTGTTTATAGGTAAGTTGAACAGAAAAATTTCTGTGCTTGCTTTCACTACCCTTAGTGGGATTTTCAGTATTATGTGTGCTTTAAAAGGTGAGGTGTGGACAAGATTGCAGATTGGACTTGAGTTAATATCCTTCTTCAGTGCTTGTACTGCTTTCGGTATATTACTCATATTCACAATAGAATTGTTCCCTACTTGTGTGAGGAACTCAGCTACTTCGTTGGTGAGACAAGCAATTGTGTTTGGTGGTGTGTTTAGTCCGATGCTAGTGGCTGCAGAGAGAAGAGATGGAATTTCATCCTATGTGGTATTTGGGTTGGTGATAGGGTGTTGTGGGCTATTTGCAGCATGTTTGCCAGAGACAAGAGGCAGAGCACTTTTTGATACAATGGATGAGGAAGAACACAAAGAAAAATCAGCTTGCAATGGTGTAGGTGATGTCTTGGCTTAATTAATTAGCTTTTGGTTTGCTCAAATTATGTGGAAATAATTGTAGGTTGTGTGCAGTGCTTGGTCAAAAAAGCAACATTTATCTTTCATAAGATTGATTTGGTTGGTTATTTTTGTTTTTGTTTTTGTTTTTTATTTTTATTTTAGTGTAAGTGGATTCGGCCAGATTTTAATCATATAAAAAGGGATAGGTTGCCTCCTTTCATTTTCACTTTAAAAGAAGAGAATTAATTTGAGGTTAAGATTTTCTTTTCAATATATAACAATGTAGAAATTGTTAAGTTATTAAAATTTTAATTGACGTGATACACGTTTAAATTTTTTTATATCTAATCTGAACTATATAAGAAATGAATCCATACAAATGATCATTTTCCCTCTGTTTGATGGCTTATTGGTTTACAAATAAGATACAAAATGACTTTAAACAAATAATTTGATTTTTAACATATAAGTCAATTTATATGTTTCTTCTCAAAAAAAGAAAAAAGAAAAAAAGGAAGTCAATTTATTAGCCTGTAGTTTTTTTTTCTTCCTCTTCTTTTTAGTTAAAAAGTTATAAAAATATCCCATAAAAAAAGTTATAAAAATACTACTAACTCCCAAATCATACAATAATATAGTGATTATAAGGGTTTTGTCAATGACATGACACGCATTTATTGGTTGGAAAATTTGGTGCCATGTGTTTTATCGAGAAATTAATAATTTTTTGTATAAGCGAGAAATTAAAGTAATTTCTAAAAACACTTTAAAAAATAACATTTAAAACTAACAAAACTATGATTTTCTTTTTTTTTGCTAAGTGTAACACCATAATCATGTGTTGCTAAGTTCTATATATATATATATATATATATATATATATGTATGTGTATGTGTATATGTATGCGCTCGCGAGAATAGTTAGAACGGAATATAATACATAATTAAAAGGATTTGTTTAAAGTTTAAACAACAAAACCATGGTTGGCTGTTAGCTGAAAACTAGCTAGAAAAAAATTTGCTGCCGAGGTCTTCGAACTCAATTAAATAAACAATTTTGAGATGTTGCTTAGACAAGACATGCAATTAGTTGGATGTGCACTTAAATAATACCATGCTAATATTATCTTAATGATGGAGAATGGTACATCCATTCCCAGTTCACACTTTCTAAAGTTAAGCTTTTCATGTCACTGATATAGTGTATTATCTTATACTTGAGCTTTGCATGTACTCGGACAATTAATGCTAAAGGATTAAAGTGACGACTGACAAGCACTCCCAAATATTAGGAGTGCTAGCAATGTATAATTTATTTTTATTGGATTACTTTGATCCAAAGACAAGTTGGTTAAGAAGGGTAAATATATATATATTTTTTAAAAAAAGTAGTGTTCACACATTTTTTAAACTGAAATGGTAAGCTGAAATTTTTTTTAAACTAATATCGATATCTGAAAGCACTATTTCAAAATTGAAATCATGTTTTCCGATCATGTGTTTTAGTTTAAAAAATGAGTATATAATAGGATGTGTGTGACAATTTTTATTCTTTAAAGAATGTAAGGTCTTAAGTACACTTTTATGAGGAAAGAAAAAATTGTTGATACAGGATGATAGAAATTGTTGGCTGCATCTGTAAATGAGGCTGTCTTTGTCATTGCTAGGTTGGGTCTTATTTTTCATTGGAAGTTTTAATAAATTAGTAATAGACATTTGGAATAAACGTTATTGGTCAAAGGATAAACTATAATTGATTAGGAATAGACAGCGTGAAGGTTCAGGGATAACTATACTCTTTGGCCATATATATATATATATATATATATATATTAAGATACAGTAGTGTTTTAAATTTATGGTATTTGCTCAATAATTTCTCTTTATGATACGTTCAAGCATATTACAATATATATGCTTGAGTTTTTTCATCATATTTCAATAAGGCACCCATAATCCAACACCACTCCACTCTATTGCAATCTATACACAAGATTATTTATTGTTCTAAGTTGTCTAATTAATTTGATGCTGTTAAATTTTATGTCCATTGTAGGATCTATGTATTTAATTTTTTAAGCCAAAAAATAAAGATCAAATAAATATCCTTATTTAATAGTTTAATAAAGAAAAATTCAAAATCACCTACCAAATCTGCCCCTTCTCCTAATTTGGCTGATGACAAAAATATGGATCCCATAGTAACTTCATCCCTCCACATCAGCCCACTTTCTTTTTCTCTCATATCAACCAAACTAAGAAAAATTATGGATTCCATAAAAACTTCATGCTTTCCCTTCTTTTTCTTTCCGTCAAACAGAGTGTAAAGGGTCTTAAAGAAAACATTGCTTGTTTTGTTTCTTCTTTTTAGACACCGTTTTAAAAAGATTTAGAAACAGACACAGTCGTGTTAGATAAAAATTAATTAAGAAACCTCTAAAGAGAAATTATATTTTGAGACGGTTTTATGAGATATTTTCTTTAGTGCTCATAGTTTGATACATAAAGATAGTTGTGGCAAAGTTAGAAACGGACCCAAAATTTCAAATTAGGAGGGTCAAAGTATAAGGAAAAAAAAAAATCCAAATAAGCATCTATATAGTACTAACAAACTATCAACCAAGACAAATACACAAAATAGTTGTTTCTTAATATATTAAGATGCAATCATCTATCAACAAATACAAAAGACACAAAATACATTGTTTCTTAATACATTACAATGCAATCATCTATGAAAAGAGAACTCGACGCTCTTTTTTATTTTATTTTTTATTTTTTTATTTTTTTTAAGTTTGGTTTGTAAAAATCAGGCTAATAGGTTTGTTAAATGTTTTGAAGTTTTGTTTTTGCTTAGTTTTTGGTTTGAGTAGTTACTAGTTAGGCTAAGTTGGTTGAGCTGATTGGAGGAGAGGAGGCCTAAGGTTTTGGAAGAGGAGGGCCCAACAACAAAAGTGATATATATATATATATATATATATATCCACAAAAAAAAAAAAAATTCTTTGGGCCAAGGGGGTCCCGGATCCCCTTGGACCCTTCCTTGGGTCCTTTTTTTGACAAAGTGTGTATATTTCTGTGTGGTACTAGCATATTCTTGGGCTCTTTACCCTTTGGCTAGTATAATATTTTTATGCTATTCTCATCTAGACTTGTCCAATATTGGAGAGTTCAAGAACTGAACGAGCCTCATTCTTTAATCATTGATACTTGTTTCACATTGTTAGGACATATGTGAGTCAATTTTAGGAACATATGTCAACATTTTATGTAATTGGTTAATCCTTCGACAAAACGCATTTTACTTGTAATTGGGTAGATCTAGGATGTATTTAATGCTTCAAGAAATAAGGTTTCAAGTTCAAGTGTTAAAACCATGCAAGTCTGTTCAAGAATCAAGTGAGAAAGTGCAGGACTTTAAAACTCGACAGCTAGCATCTATCGAGATTTAAAAGCTGCTAAAGCCCGTGGCTTGATAGCTAGCTTGATAGATGGTTATTTATCGAGGTTTATGAAGTTTAGTTTTCAAATTGATTTTCATCAAATCCGTGAATATATGTTTGGGCTCTCTTTTCTCACAACCCTAAACATATATAAGGATTATTTTAAGGGCCGTAAAAGGTTACAGAAGTTGCACAAGAGCAAATTCCACAAGTGTGAAGAAAGATGTGACCGGAAACTTAATTTGCCCTAATTCTTCTTTCTCTTGAAGAAGCTGCTGTGTTTTGTACACCATAGGGTTTTGTGACCAAGCAACTTCATGATCTTCATTGTATGATGAACAGAAGAACTTTGCAGCCAACATCCTTCTCAAGTTGGTGATCAAGTCGCGTACTAGGATCCACGCAATTAGTTAGTCACGTATTGGGAGCCGTGCATTAAAATGAGAGATTGTTACTACAGAATAAGTCCAATGGGGTATTGGGGTAAAGGTTCAACTGTAGATTGGTATAAGGTACTGAGATTCCTTTACTTGTAACCGCTTGTTTTGATAATAGTGGATTCTTGGGAGTAGTGACTTTAAAATCACCAGTGGGGCTTTTGCCGTGTAGGTTTTCTCCATTCGTAAACAAATCACCATGTCAATTTAATTTTCGCTGCATACTTAGTTTAATTGGTGATTTGTTTGTACTGCCACGTATAATTGCATGTTAATCAATAAATTTGGCTAATTAATCAATTAATTCATCACAAGGGGTCAATACGTTTTTGGCCTATCACGCATGAAATTTTAATGCAAGTTTTTTTTTTTTTGAGTAAACAGTAAGACTTATTAGAACACATACAAAAATAGTAATATTAGTGTTTTAAATCGGGTTTATAATACATTACATAACTAGAGTACAACTACAAAATGACTTAACCTTTATAGTTGTAGACTAGGGTTATAAATAGCGGATACTAGACACACACAACCAATATGGAATAAACATCCCAAATTTTAATGCAAGTTGATTACCATTAGTTTGCATGTTAGTATTCTATAATGTATTTTTATTAGATAATTTTGTTTTAAAAGCAAGTTGGGCAAAAACCATAAATGTATCTAGAAAAAGTGAATTATTAAATTATTATTAATAACCCTTTTAGAAAAGAAAAAATAACACCATACATACTGACGTGCTCTCGTTTGTGGGAGATAATTAATCTCAATTGGTACCGACTTCGATTGATGCTAGCTAGGAGAAATAAATGGTTGGTGTTAGTGTAGTGATGCTGTCTTTATTAATGCAGTTGGTTCTTTGTTTCCTAGCTAGTGCTCTGATCTTTGTGTTTGATGTGAAGTGAATAAATGTTATCTGTCTAGCTAGGGATAAACTTTTAGGAATAGACAAAGGGAACCTTCAGCCTTAGCCAGTGGAGTCATCGTGTTCAAGGGTAAGCAATATAAGTGGGTTTTTTTTTTTTTTTTTTGGGGCTGGGCTGTTACATTCTCCCATTTTTTATAAAAATTTCGTCCTCGAAATTTTACATGGTAAACTTAGATCTCGTTATCCATATCAAATAAGAGTCACTGCCTTACAACAATTTCATTCTCTTTACTAGAGTTGATTGAACTTTCAACTAGCCAAGTAGGCTTCTGAATGGCCTATTCAACCTCAACTCCCAAACTTTCTAAATTAATAAGGATCTTCCTCTAAGTGGTATGCAAAGCAGCTGAAAAATAACTAGAGACTTTCTACTAAGTGCACCACTAATGACATAGCCTTGAGGAGATGATAGTTGATAATGTAATCATGGTACTTAAACAACTCAAATCATTTCATGGTCTCATGTATAGCTCATTCTAGTTAAATAATTACCCTAAACTTTTATGATTCATACAAATATCATATCTCTCATACAAATCATGTCTCCAAATTTTCAAGCAAACACAACTGCAATTAACTCCAAGTCATGTGGGGAAATCTTTCTCATGATTCTTACATCCTACTAAGATCCAATGTAATTCCATCCTTAGAGATCCCATAACTTGACAACACTACTTGATCCAACCAAAATTCAGACTTCCACAATTTAACAAACCACTTACTTTCTCTTAGTATTATTATTTTCTTTTAATAATCCTCAAGTGTTCTCATCTCTTCTAGACTCTTAGAATAAGTCAAGATATTATCAATGAATACAATGATAAAATGATCTAGTTAATCATGAAATGCCACATTCATCAAATCCTTAGAGGTAGTAGGGCCATTAATTAATCCAAATAGCATCATTAAGAACTCATAATGACCATACCTAGCCCAAAAGGCTATCTTTGGTATTTCCCAAATTTTCGACTAGAGGTAACCAAAACAAGATCAATCTTAGAAAATACTTGTGCTCTTTGCAACTAGCCAAAAAAGTCATCAACGCAAAGCAAGGGATATTTACTCTTAATGGTAACTCAATTTAGATCATGATAGTTGGTACATAACCTCATAGACCCATCATTCTTCCTAATTATTCATACAAGCATGACAAGAAGCCAACCGATCCATGCCTAGGATAACATAAATATCATGCTTTTCTAGCAACACCATTTTAGCTAATAACTCTCTACCCCGATAGACTTAAGCACAAGATTATTCCATATAATATCACCAATTGGGATTAACTTAAAATCAAGTAGTTCCAAGCTCTTATCATAACTTTTAATAAGGCACAAGAAACAAAATAATGTGTGAAACTAAGATCAAAAGAACTCTAGCATTTGTGGAGAACAAGGAAGTATATTTGTCACCATTGTATTTGTGGACTAAGCATCCTAAGTACTCAAGGGGTACACTCTACCCTGCACCCTTTTCCCCTCATCATTACCCTCAACATATTGGGGTGTGGAAGAGGAACCCGAGCCCTTGGTAGTTGGGCACTGCCTAGCAAAGTGTCCGAGTTGCTTACAAGTGTAGCACACCTTTACTCCCTCCATGCAAGTTTGACCCTCATGGGTTTTACCACAATGAATGCAGGGCCACTTCTTACCAAATTGAGGAGAGCCACCCTTGCCTTGCCCATTATAATGACCCTCATTACCGGACTTCTTAAAGAACCCCTTCTTGGAATTTTGCCCCCGACCATCTACATGTTGATAATTAGAGGGTTCTTGCTTCTTTTCATCCTCCTTGGAACCGGGGTTGCACTTAAAGTCCTCTTCAAGACTCATTGCCCGCTTCACAGTTTCAGTAAAAGTGCCCACTCCAAAAGCTATAATGTGGGGGCGACTCCTATCATTAAGACCTTTCTGAAATTCACTTACTTTCTTGGGCTCATCCAGAATCAAGTAAGGAGCAAAGCGAGAAAGCTCCACAAACTTTGCAACATATTCTTCTACAGTCATAGTCCCCTGAACTAAATTAGAAAATTCTCTTACCTTTTGGTCCCTCACTACATCAGGAAAATATGTCTCATTAAAAACTTCTTTAAACTTCTCCCAAGTAATAGGAGTTTTCCCTCCCAACTCCATCCTCAACAATTGCTCAGTGCCTGACCACCATCTTTCAGCAGAACCCTGAAGAGCAAAAGTGGCATACACCACCTTCTGAGCATCAGTGCAATCAAGGGCTCTCAATAATTTTTCCATCTTTAGCAGCCAATTCTATGCTGCCAAGATCAGGCTCCCCATCATATGTTGGAGGGTTTTGCTTATGGAACTCCCCAAAAGAGCAACCCTCCTTCCTATGTTCACCTCCCTAGACCACTCTAACAATCCTAGCAAAAATCCTGTCTGCCACCTCATCATCTCACCACCAGCAGGAGTGATAGATCTCTCACGCTCTTGGCGTTGCCTATGGCCATGCTTTGGAGCTGTAACCTCATCTACATGCCTTACTTTACATGTTTTCTTTCTAGGAGGCATAGTGTACCAAGGTACTTATACCTATACCCAAGAAACAAGCAAGTATATCACATGGCAACATAGAAGGTTAGCATTAAAAAAAATAATAATAATAAGGAAAAAGGAATAGCAGGTGGAAGCTGAAACAACAGAACAAAATAAAGAATTCATCAAACCCCTAATGCTCTGACTTAGATCAAAATCAATTCCTATTTTCAAAGTTTATAGAATCATAACCTAAACTCTGATACCATAACTATCACACCCCCGAACCCAAAAGGGTCCAAAGCATGAGAAAGACATCTTAAGGGTACCTGTAGATTTTTTCTTTTCTACAATTCAATCTAATTAAATTATATCAAGTACCAAAATTAAGAATTATCATAATAATTCTATTAAATATATTCCCAAAGTAAGTCAGGGCTCTAAGCAATAATTACAAGGACCATTGGCCACAAAAGAATGGAGGCTTGAATAAATACAATTACATATCAATAACTTGTCCCAATAGTGGAAATAAAGTCATAACCACTATAACATACAAAAGAATGAGTCAAGTCTACACTATGATGTACATCATCTAATATCTCCATCACAAAAGCCAGCCTTCATCAGCAATTAGTCTAACTACTATTAGCCACCAAAAAACTGTCTCAAAACGATAGTTGTCTACTCTGAAAAAGTTTGTAAAATAATGAAATGAGACAGAGCCCAGTAAGTAGCATAATTAATGAGGATGGGGGAAATACAAGTTTCATAACAATGAACAGTTTACAAAGCATGTTATAATTTGGGAATTTCCAAGAAAATCAAGAAAATCCATTTTTCCTTAATAAAATGACAAGAATGATTAACAGAATGTAGCACTAAGCTTTCTCAAAATATTTCAACTCGAAACTACATACGATACATTGTGAGCAATAACAAAACCATTCCAACTCGAAAATTTAACCCAAGGCAACATGACAATCGCCGACACAAAGCCGGAACTAATCTGTCGACACAAAGCCGGAACTCATCGTCGACACAAAGTCGGAACTCATTGCCGACACGAAGCTGGAACTAATAACCATCACAAAGACGGGTGCTAAGATACCAAGGTCACATGACTATAGTATCTAGCTAGGTAATCACTAGGAAATCACATGTCACAGCCCAAGGCTAAAAACATGAAGAGCCCACAGTTTACATGAAATCAAAACACGGTTCAATTTCAAGTAATTTCACAAAAACCTTTGAAATACCCAATATATTCACAAGGTTCTCAAATTTTCCAAAATCATTTCTTGTCAATAACATTTTCTATCAATTTCTCATATATCACAAGTCAAGATAAAACATCTTTAGAATTTGCAAATAATGCAATAAATCCATAAAGTCCATTCCCAAGAATTATATCAAAGATGCTCATCTCTTCCATACTAACAAATTATGCATTTCCCCATATGCAATATTAAACATGATGCTTTTCATATATAATCATATATAATAGAGTCACAACACAATACTTTTTAAGAAACATAGTTCCACAAATAATTTTCCAAAATGTGTTTAACCCAAAAACAAAATTTATGCAACGTGGTTATTTTCCAAAAATCCCATTAAGAAGCTACTTACCTCACAATCCGTAAAAGCCTAATTTTCCAAACTCCAATGAAATTAGCTAGAACCTATACAATACCAAGTAAACCTATCACAATAAGCATAAAGCTTGAAATTGTATCTAGCTACATATTAGGAATTGCCGAATAAGCACTAAATTGGGCAAGCCTAGTATTTAGCCTCACAAATAATATTTTCTACTTCCAAAGTTTCTCAACCAACTCATTTACAAGGCATAGGCTCCAATTTATAAAATTAATCCATTCAATATCATCTCCCTAATACTAAAATCTTAACAATTTATGAGTAGCTTCCATAATATTTACACAATATCATCAAGAGACCCATCAAACCAAAGTCAACATTCTCCAACACAAACCATTTAAACTTTTACTAGCTCCAAATAACTCAATAAAAATTATATTCAACATCTATCTTACATTAAAGAGCCAAAACTCTCAAATCTTCACCACTTAGCTAACCACCATTGCAAAAATCATAAACCCACCCATCAAATACATCCACCAAGACCAAAACCTATACATAAAAACACATAAATATCACTTCTAATGCTCATAAATCACATGGGTATTATTATTAAAGCTTAGATAAACATAATTTCAAGCAAAAGCATATAAACCCACAAAAAGATTAGAAATTTATACTTCAAATAGTAGAGGTGAGTGAGCCTTACTGTTTTCCTATGGAATTTTCTAGTGGTCTTGCTTGAAAAATGGTGGTGGAAGTGGTGAGGAGTGGTACCGGCGGGAGAATAAGGGAGTGTGGGAGAGGAGTGTTTGTGAGGAAAATGAAGAGAAAAGAAAAGAGAAGTGAGGAGCCGGTCAAAGGGATAAGGAGATGAGTGAAAATGAGTGGTGGGGAAGGGTGTTAGGTGGGGGCACATGTGGCTCCTTAAAAATCTAATTCCCTCTTCTTTTTTCTTTTTTCTTTCTTTTTTATTTTTTTATTTTTTTTTATTGGGCTGGGCTGTTACAATATATACTCTCATCACAGTTGTTCTCTTTAGTATGTCTCCCTTAATAAACATGCCTCAAAACAAAAGAAATTTTAGCCTTTTATAGTATCAACTATCAAGTTCAAACTTGGTGTTTTCTTGGTGTTCAATGTCCTTTGAATCTAGTGTATATCCCATTCTTAATACATTAATAATATAATTTATTTTGTTATGCTTTGTTTTTGTTTCAAGGTATCTTCTCGATCAAAGACCTTGAAAGTATGTTTAGACCCCTTTAACAGATTGTTTAACCTAATTTATTAACCAAGTGATTACTTGGATTAATTTTCAGATCTAGGTTAACCTAATTTGATCACATGGCTAATTAAAAGACTTAAGAGTTAGTTATTGACCTTCTCTTTACAGAATTAACTAATCCTAGGACAATGCAAACTATTCTTGGACAGATGCTAACTTGATCAGTTACAGCAGTAAGTGAGCTGAGTAACCTCATGACACCTTATAATGGTCTGTCAAAATATCAATGTTACTTCCACAATGAATGATAGAGTGGACTTTGTGTAATGCTATCATGTTTTGGCGGTTTGTAAGATAGTTGATGATGGGTAATTTGGGATTGGTTCTTATATTATTTCAACATCTCTCCTTTCTTAAACAAGGTTAGGATAACTATGTGGCTTATATAATTTATATGCTTATATTAAATTTATAAAGCACAACAAAGAATCTTTTTCAGTAGAGAAGGCAACCAAAAGCAAAAGATATCTTCCTAAGTTTTTAGTAGAAGGCTCTAAACTGATTTACATTTGATTATCCCTAAAAAGGGCAGACTTTGCATGCATGATTTTGTGCATCATACACATAGATCACGTGTTGGATCATTCCCTGTATTTCTGCAATAAGATGAGATGCAGATACCAGAACATAGTGATAAACACATCATTTAATATAATAAATGCACTGAATGATGTCTTGTAGCACCACAACCCAACAAAAAATATAGGATATGAATATAGACACAAAACAATACACAGAAGACATGAGGAGACAGTGGACAGATGCAACAATAAGAGAAAACAACAGCACAGGGAAAACATATGCTATTTATAATACAGATCAAAACTATTATGTAACAAAAACTAGGACCAGCCACATGACATATAAAACTAGATAGCCACATATATTGCTACCAATAGTAAATCACACCTCAGCAAAGTGCAGATGGCAGTCTCCTAGTAGCTTATCAGCCAATCTCTGGATGTGTGATAAAAAGGATTGTAAGAAAGACAAATCCCGAAAGCCCCCTTGCTCAACTTTGGAATGCAAACTATTCAAGTTTGACCTCTCTTGTGGACCCCGTTGTTCCTTCAATGGTATTTTTGTCAGCTTCACCATGGCATGTTGCAAGATTCCTTGATCACTTGTCACAGCATACTGAGATCACATGACAAAAACTAATATAATAAAAGGTATTAACAATAATTAAGTTTTGTTTAACAATGATAATAACAAACTAACATACCAACTGTTGTGGGTGCATATACGTACACACACACAAATATATAATGAGAGAGAGAGAGTCCTTAATGTTCATTAAGTCCAAAACTTCCCGTAAGCATTGATGGAATAAAACAGTTGCAGCATGTGTATAAGGAAATGAGACAAAGCACATCTCATCACCAATTTTAAAAATCTTGTGAGACAGTAAAGCATTTTCTTTTGTAGAAAAATATGAAAAGTGATTGAATGGCTGCTTAATTTGGCAATTACAAGTGTTATGCTTATGACTACCATACATGACGAAATAATACCCATGCATAGCAGGTGCAATGGATGGTCTCCGTGATTCCTAAAACACGCCAGGTTGACTTTAAGAGTTCAATAATTTCTTCCACTTCCTGAAAAAGTGGATAGAAATAGATTGTCCAGTCAAGCAAATTGTGAAAAGTTCATCTACAATGAATCATCATATTAAATTTACAACAATTCCTTGGATCATCTTTTGAATCTGATTAACATCCCTAATTTGTCTTTAGGCTAATTTACTATTGTGCTGGAGAGGGATTTTGAGTTCATTTTGGAGCAAATATGAAAGAGGTGGACTTATGAAGGGGTTGAATTAATGTTGATAGACTTACGCTTGTCTTTCTAAGATTTTAATTTTCCATTTGTCCATCATCATTGTTGCCCTTGTTGGATTTTCAACATTTATGATTGTAATTTGATGGGGATACTTATAGTACACAGTTTTTGATTTTTGTTTTTCCTTTCTGCATATTTCTCAATGCTGTACTTTTTCTTTGCTTTATCAAAAATCAAATAGGGGAGTTGTAATGCTCTTATTATTGTATTAGCTTTAAGATACCAAATGTCTCCACTCTCTCTTGCTCCTCACACTCTCTTATGAGTGCTGTGAGAGTGTCTCTCTTATACCTTAGCAAGTTTCGTCAGTTTTCTTTTTAAAAGTTTATAATGGGTAAGGAGAAGGTTCACAACAACATTGAGGTCATTGGCCATGTCGACTTTGGAAAGTCGATCACCACCAGGAAATTGATTTACAAGCTTGGAGGTATTGACATGGTATTGACAAGTGTAATATTGTGAGGTTCGAGATGGAGGCTGCTGAGATGAAAAAGTGGTCATTTAAGTATGCTTGGGTGTTGGACTTGTCAAAAAAAAGGTATGCTTGGTTGTTGGACAAGCTCAAGGCTGAGCATGAGCATGGTATTACCCATTGATATTGCCTTGTGGAAGTTTTGAGACCACCAAATACTACTGCACTGTCATTGATGCACCTGGACATTTTGAGTTGATTAAGAACATGATTACTGGTACCTCACAGGCTGACTCCATTTTCCTCGTTATTGACTCTGCTGGAGGTTTTGAAGCTGGTATTTCTGAGGATGGTCAGACTTGTGTACATGCTTTGCTTGCATTTACCCTTGCTGTCAAGCAGATGATTTGCTGCTGCAACAAGGTGGATGCCACAACCCCATAATACTCCAAGGCATGGTATGATGAAATTGTTAAGGAAGTCTCATTTTATTTAAAGAAGATTGGTTACAACCCTGACAAGATCCCTTTCATGGGGTTTCTGGTTTTGAGGGTGATAACATGATTGAGAGGTTTGCCAATCTCAAATGGTACAAGGGCTTCACCTTCCTTGAGGCTCTTGACCAGGAGCCCAAGAGGCCCTCAGACAAGCCCCTCCATCTTCCTCTCTGGGATCTCTACTAGATTGGTGGTATTGGAACTGTCCTTGTGGGGCGGGTTGAGACTGGTGTCCCTAAGCCTGGGATGGTTGTGACATTTGTCCCCACTGGATTGAAAAATGAAGTTAAGTCTGTAGAGATGCACCATGAAGCTCTCCAGGAGGCCTTTCCCGATGACAATGTTGGTCTCAACATGAAGAATGTTGCTGTTTAGGATCTCAAACATGGTTTTGTTGCTTCCAACTCCAAGGGTGATCCTGCCAAGTGCTGATTTCACCTCCATCATCATGAACCACCCTGGTCAGACTGGCAACAGCTATGCTCCTGTCCTTGATTGTCACACCTCCCACATTGCTGTTAAGTTTGCTGAACTTGTGACCAAGATTGACAGGAGATCTGGGAAGGAGCCAAATTTTTTGGAGAATGGTGATGCAGGGTTTGTGAAGATGATTCCTACATAGTCCATGCTGTTGAGACTTTCTCTGAGTACCCACCCCTTGGTTGATTTTCCGTGAGGAACATGCGCCAGACCGTGGCTTTTGGTGTCATCAAGAGTGTTGAAAAGAAGGATCCTTCAGGTGTTAAGGTCACCAAGTCTGCAACAAAGAAGAGTGGAAACTGAAATGTGCTTTTGAGGTTTATGCTAGTTGACTAGTTTTATCTATTTTGGTGTTACTGGTTTTAAATTTTATTTTGGTTGTTCTTGCATTTTTGAGGACAGCTTTAAAAGTTTCCATCACAGTCCTCTAGCCTTACTTCTGAGGATGTGGAGGGGTTGAGCAGTCAAATTTCATCTGGTTGCTTGACAAGCTGTGGTGGAAGTTCTGTTTTCTGATTTATGTTTTTAAATTCTATATCTCATTGAAATCAGTTGTGTAGTTCATTGTTGATGAACAACTTCATATTAGTGGAAAAACTTTGGTTGTTAGTTCACTATCTAAATAAATAAAAAGATACGAAATGTCATCATTAGACATGAATGATAATGATGTTACGGTAACCTTGTTATGTTATTGCTTACATGTTATTTGATTTATTGGAATTATTTCAATGAGCTTTGATCTTTTTGTGTTGCAGGTATACTATAATACGCTTCTTGTGGGATATTTTATTCTTTTGTTTTTCCATCATATATAAGAAAAATGTGGTGCAGTTCCTTTATTTCTGTTATCTTTCTGACTTTTCTTATTTTACTAGGAAATCATGAAAGAGACAATGGAGAGAGTTCCTTTGATGAAAGAGATTGTCGATTACTACAGTGGACCAGATAGGGTAACTGCAAAGCAACAACAAGAAGAATTAGAAAGGGTTGCAAAAACAGTTCCTGTCAGTGCACCCAAGTCTGTAAAGCAGTTTGCTGACCGTGCAGTTCTATCTCTTCAGGTTAGTTGTTCACCCTTGGTGTCCTAAAATCTCATGTTATTTCTACATTGGGGATGAATTTCTCTTTATAGAGTAATTGCTTCTTGCCTATGCCTCTGTGTGTGTGTGTGTATGTGTCAATTGTATTTGCTTGAGGAATGGAACTACAATGGACTATGGCATTTGGCATCTTTATACTAGGAAAAGGATATGGTTTCCTCACATGGGCAAGAGAATCCTTGGAGACTTGTGAAAGACACATTTTTGGGTCAAAGTATCCATCTTTCTAAAGGCATAGGACAACAAGCACCATCATTTAACACATCCTATATTTAGTTGCAAACTCAAAAGAAGTATTTACATTTTCCCTTGTACCTCTTATAAACTGCTGGAGTCTTTGGGTTCTGGCTTTGTCATTTAAGAACTTTTCATATAAGAAAGAAGAAACTTATCAAAAAAAAAAAAAAAAAAAGAAATAGAATGAAACACTGTCATATTTATAAATAAAGGAAAACAAACAAGCGATTGTTTTGTTCGACTCTGAAGACATGGATAGATGATAGGTTGCCAAGTACTAGCATATTCCTTTTTTTTTTTTATATCCTGTTACAAAGTACAAAATTTGTGCTTGGGCTTGACACAAATCCTTTGGTAGGCTTATCTCCTTAAACTTGTACTGGTCAAAGGATGTCCTGGGTCTTGACATGGGATTGTTTTGGAGAACATATAGGTTATTTATAAGGGAAAACTATCTAAGAATGTATTTCTTCTTGAACAATTACATGCTGACATCAGAAATATAGAAGTTCTTGTGATATTTTAAAAATGTAAGCTTCTAAGGCAGACATGTGTCTGTGTCCAGATCCTCTATTCTGAAGTTGTGTGCAGATTTAGACCAATATATGTGGAGATATGAAAAATTCAGATCTAAAATTCCTTGTCATCCGTGTCTGGATGTGGATTTTGCTAACCATAATTTTGGAGTTGAAAGTCTGGAAGTGCAAAATATTTCAGAGAAATTGTTTTTTATGGGCAACTATGTAAGAATAGATTTCTAGTTGTACAATTAAATGCCAACATCAGAAATGTGGAAGGTATCATGATCTTTTAGTCATGTAACTATCTAAGGTCAGATGTGTGTCTATGTCCAGATCCTCTATTCTGAAGTCACGTATGTATTTAGGGAAGTGTATGTTGGGATATGAAAATTCAGATCTAAGATTCCTTTTTCATAAAATTCCCTTGTCACCCCTGTGGCTGGATGTGGATTTTGCTAACCATAATTTTGGAATTGAAAGTCGGAAAATGCAAAATGTTTGTGAGAATATGCTGGTTATTTTATTATGGACAACTACGTAAGAATAGATTTCTTGTTGTACAATCAATGCTAGCATCAGATTGTAATTATCTAAGGGCAGATGTGACTTTTGAGGTAGGTGATGGAGCTTGTGTTCGGTTCTGGAATGATCAGTGGTGTGGCCACCTTCCTTTAAAGGATTTGTACCCTGATCTCTTTGCCTGCTTAGTTGATAGCTGGGAAGCACAGAGAAAAAGGGATCTGTAACCTTGCATTGCCATCTTCAGTTTTCCTTGTGCTTCTTCAGCTTGTCCAACACTGTGTCTCTTCATTTTTCTTTAACTTCCTTTCTCAATTTTTTTTTTCAGAACTTCTCTTTTTTTCGATAGTTATGTATTGTGAAATAGTTGGACATGGCACTCTCAGAATGGGCTTTATTATAGTTCGGACATTGGCTTCAATTACTAAAGGAGGTAAGATTTTTGATCTCTATTGAATATACAAATATTTACATGTATTTTGAAAGACTCTAAGACTTTAATTAAATATAATATCCCTTATTGCTCATAAATTAATATATGTTTAACATTATATGAAAAATAAATGCTTAATAATATATAAAAAATACAAATAAAAATATATTTAATATTCGTATCTCCGTCTTGTCATGTTCTAATTTTTCAGAAATTGGCATGTCGTTGTGTTGTACCTTTTCCTGTATCCGTGTCCTTAGGTTGGTAGGGAAGCTTTAGTCTCTAACTTATTGGATTATTGGTTGGATGGGTAGGTTAAAATCTGGAATGTTTGCTTTCACAAGGATTTTCATGACTGGGAGGTTGAGATAGTGAATTCTTTCTTTAACCATATTTACTCTTGAGTGCCTTGTGGGGTGGTATAGGATGAGATGGTGTTTAAATGGGAGTGGCAAGTTTAGTGTTCAGTCTTATTACAAGGATATCCATGGTGCCAGTGGTAATATTTTCCCTTGTAAGAGTATATGCTGTGTTAAGGCCCCTAAGAGTGTGTCTTTCTTTTTGTTGACGGTAGTTTGGGGGTAAAGTAGTCTTGTTAGGTAGGACTTCTCTTTAGTAGAATGGTGTGGCAGGAAAATAGTGAACCATTTACTGCTTCATTGGGATGTTATGCTGTGGTGTGAAGTTCTTAACATATTTGGAATTCAGTGGATGATGCCTCTAACAGTAAGATCCCTTTTATTTAGGTGGAGGAATTGGTGTGGGAAGCATTTTTCAGAAATTTGGAATGTAGTGCCATTATGTCTAATGTGGTTAGTGTGGAAGGAATGCAATTCCCACACGTTTGAGGATATTGAGAGATATCTAGATCGCTTGAAATTTTTACTGATTTGAAGTTTGTTTGAGTGGTCTTGGGTTTGGAGTTTTACTCATTGTACTTCCATCTTTGAGTTTCACAATTTTCTTAGATCCTTTGTTTGATTCTTTGTAATTTTTTTAAGTTACTTTGTGTAGATCATCGTGAACATGAAATAATTCTAGTTTTCAGAAAACTTCATTAATTACTTAGATGTGTGGTTATGTCCGGATCCTCTATCCTGAAGTCAAATATGTGTTTATTCAGATCTAAAATTCCTTTTTCTTAAAATTTCCTTGCCACTCCTGTGGCTGGTTGTGGATTTGCTAACCATAATTTTGGAGTTGAAATTCGGGAAGTGCCAAATGTATGCGATTTTCCTTTTTTTTTTTTTGGAAAAATTTCATAAATGTGGATTTTATTGTACATTTGATGGCTAGTGAAAAACGCTAATCACTTATTTTTACTTGTAAAAATAAAAATAAATAAATGTGGATATTTAAATCATGGTAAAAAGTTTTAATAAGAATTTTGGGAAAAATGGTTTTTGTTAAATGCTTGACTAGATCTGTGGGAGTTATTTCCCATGGGTTAACGTCTGTTTGTTTCAAATTACAGCTAAATGATCTGAGAGATGAAATTTTAATTCTGTCAGAGAAACTGAAATATAATCATGTAGAAAAAACTCACTATGGTCTATGGTAGTGTGGTGGTAACTAGGGGTGCCCTGGGTTAATTTGGGCCACTCAGGTGAAATTGCGTTAAACTCGCCGTCTGCCTGCAAACGTGATTTTTGGATATGCACACCTGATTTCAATTGGCCATTTGATGGTGCCTATCGGTGACCCTTTGGGTGGGTCCAGGTTTTGTAGGTAGAAGCAAAGTTTCTTTATTAGGATGTTGGCAATGATTATTTTTTAAAAGACAAAAGATGATTTTCCTTGTCTGGATGTTGGCAGTGATGCCTTTTCTCTTCCCCTTTTTGCCTGCATGTGAGAAAGGAAAAATAGTTTAACTTATCCAAAAAAAAAGGGAAAAGAATTCATATGCAGAGGGTAGACGGCTAAGGCAAAAGTCAGTCCTTCAAAAGTTGACATGTTAAGGCCAGTATTGATTCGGTTTCATTTTGTTTGAGTATTAAAAGGATGATCTGGACTGGTCTTTTTGGAGACCTTGTTTAGTTGATCAAGTAATATTTTATTAATTCATTTAGTAACTTTCTATTTGATTTTTGAATGGTGAAAGAAATTATAATAATGCTACTAAATGACTACCTTGATGTGGCATGGTTGATTTACAAAGTGGGAAACCAACAAAAAGTCTGTCTTATTGCTATCAAAGCAAGAGTTGGATTGTGAGTCGGTGACTTGAAGTTTACATCATTTAGTGTGGTAAAACATAGTTACATTTCACCTGCTTGTGGATTTTTAATTTTCATTCAAACAACAGAGTTCATATACAATTTTTTTAGACTGTATTTGATGATTCCACTTGCATGAAGGATTTTAGTATCTAATTTATAATAATGATTTTTTGTGCCGT
Source organism: Quercus robur (assembly GCF_932294415.1). Classification (NCBI taxonomy): domain Eukaryota; kingdom Viridiplantae; phylum Streptophyta; class Magnoliopsida; order Fagales; family Fagaceae; genus Quercus; species Quercus robur. The sequence goes on from NC_065537.1 coordinate 2,264,515, forward strand.
TTTAATTTTCTCACACGTAATTATTTGGTATGACTGCACATGAAAATTATGTTTATAATTTTTTGCTTTTGCTTTCACATTTTAATCTGATACTAGCTGAAGGAAAAAAGAAATCCTGCGGTGACTACCTATCTATTTGTGTAATTGCACTATTTTGATGGAATGCGTTGCTTGGATGTTTGAGATTCTCATAAAACTTTTACAATGCAGAGCAACCCTGGCTGGGGATTTGACAAGAAATGCCAGTTCATGGACAAACTTGTGAGGGAGGTTTCCCAGCAATACAAATAAGCTCTGAAAACACATTTTGCCATTTTTATACCCTGTTTCAAGCTGCTCGATTGTTAAGATCATTCTTAGATGTGAATTGGTAGGTGAGGTCAACCATCCTCGTCATGCTTTGACAAACAGTTTTTATTATGGTAATAATTTTAATACCTTCTTTTAAGGATTTTGCTCTGTAGCTTTTGTACTGTCTTTAGCAATTGTCGGTCAAGTTAATTTTGGGAATTACATAATTCTTGTAATAATTTTCCCCAAACTAGTGAGTAATGGTTTCAAGATTTAACTTGGTATTTCATTTGCTCTTTGTTTACATTTTTTTTAAGAAAACGAAGAAAGGCATTGTGAAAGGGACACGAGGAAAGAGAAAAGAAGTGGAAGGGAAGGGAAAAGCTTAGGAAATGGAAAAGAAAATATTTTTCTTTGTAGTTTTATGATATAAGAAGGAAAGGAATGAAGAAAATATGAAAACTTGATATAAAGGGGAAAAAAAATAGTATGTTTTCCGATTTGTTCCCTTACATGTTATTAGATAAATTAAATATTAAAACACTTGGGGGACCTACTAAGTCTCTCTCTTCCACTGTCTTTTCCCCCAGTTTGGGCTGATAACAAAACCGTGGATCCACATCAGCCTATCTCATGTCAACCAAACCAAGAAAAATTATGGGTCCTACAGGCTACAGAAATTAAATTATCCTCCCTCCTTTTTCATTCCATCCAAACAAATCCGCATCAAATACCACTTATATAATATATAAGTTATCAACTATTCTTCTATTATTCAATAATTAAATAAAAACTATTCTTCTATTGCTTTATTAATTTTAGGGACAAACACAAAAGCTTAATTATTGTTAATTTTTTTCTTAACTGTTATTGTTAGTTAAACAATTAATTCACGTTGAAGTTAGACAATTTTTTTCTAATACACAGGTCTCATCTTCTTTTTTTCTCCCTCCCCAAATCCCAAGTCTACTAATATTCCTATACAACAAGCTATTTAATATTTAAATTTCAGTCATTATGTGAGCTCACCGCCACAAAAAAAGTTAATTAACTTCACCCAATGCAATGCCTCAAAACAGTAATCAACCCGAAGAAGAAGGTGGGATTATGAGGGCTAAAATGGCCAAGTACCACTATTTCACAAAATATGTATAGATCCATCATTGTTTGCAAAATAATTAGAGATTTACTAATTTTTTAAAACTTGAGTTTGTGAAACTCGAGTTTGCCATGAACTCAAGTTTCCCAAACTCGAATTCCATGGAAATTTTTTGATGTAACTCGAGTTCCAGAAACTTGAGTTCTATAAAAAATAGCACGACAAAATTGAAGGTTATTTTTTCAAAGAACTAAAGTTACACGGCAAATTTGAATTTCAAAAATTCGAGTTTTAAAAAGGTGATAGATTGCTGAATATTTCACAAACAGTGGTATATTGCTAAATATTTTTCCAAACAGTGGTATATGGTCGTTTTGGCTAGATTATGAGTGCTAAAACCTTTGAATCTTTGATTCTCTAAACCAACTTTCAAAGCTAACAAGGATATAGGATTTCACCATATGAGTCAGGTATACCCACCCTTATTTTGTTATTTATTTATTTTTTTTTTTTTTTGGGTGTGAGGATGAGGACAAAAAAAAGAAGAATATTTGATGTTGAAAAAGACTAAAAATAAGCTGAGTTTTTTTTTTTTTTTTCTCTGTTTTTTTTTTTAAAATTTTATGAAACCAAGTAATTCCTAATATAAACCAGGCAACACAATCACCACAAGCTTGATCCGAAATGATTAGGAGGAAGAACAAAACGAGGAAGAGGATCGTTAAACGGTAGCATCAAGGTATTAATCATTACCATTTTTTTTTTCAAATATAAATGAAATAATGATCTTTAAAAAAAAACGAATGAAATAATGATCTTAAAATATATAAACTTATATATTTTCCTTAGAATATATCTGAATATCTGATTATATATGATGATTTAATTAAGTAAAGAAATCTATTTGTATACTATTTCTTAATTTTAAACATTAATAAAAAACACTAATTGATGTAAGTGGAAATATTTTAAATCTCTAATTTAATGAATTAATTATGTTAAATTGAAAACTAGCGTTTTGCTCTTTGGGACCATATAAAATATTTAAATGAAATTCGATTTTTTGATGTTTAGATTTATAGATAAACATTTTATGTTAATATTTTTAACTGGAGCTTTTACTAAACTATGTTTTAAATTTATTTTATGGATTGCATATATATATATATATATATATATATATATATATATTCAATCTAGGGCATTTTCATTTACATCTATTTGTATATTGTGGGACTTTCCCTGTTTGAAATCCTCAATTGTGTGGTTAAAAAATACCCCTACACCCTTAAGTTTAAATAGGACATTTTGGTAAAAATATATCTCTAATTCCCTACAAAATAGGATCACTTTTCCAGTGGATTTTTTAAACTCAACTCTCACATCTCTCCCATATTCCACTCACCCCACGTTTTAATTTTTTTTTTCCCAAATCTTCTCTTTTTTATTTTGAAAAATTAAAAACTCCTACCATTAAAAAACCACTACTATATTCCATATCCTCAACTCTCCTATCTCTCCCAAATTCCACGTTTTTACTGTTTACTTTTTTTTTTTTTTTTTTTCCTTTATCAAGACTTATTTGTTTCTTTTGTCCCTTTTTATTTTCAATAAAATTTCAAGTTTCCTTACTCTAATCTCACGGTTATTTTTCTTTTTCTTTTCCCCAAATCTCTTCTTTATTAAAAAAGAAAAAAGAAAAAAAAAAGGCTCATACTATAAAACCACTACTGTAACTTCTCATCCATATCCTTAAATTTAAGCACCACTATATATATATATATATATTTTTTTTTTTTTCTTCTGAATTGCAAGCCAATTGCCAAACAAAACAAAACATAAATAAATGTTTTCTCCCCCTTCTCTTTTTCACGAAAGACATAAGCAAAGTTACAAAGTTTACTTACTAATTCTCTTTATACAATTGTATCTTTATTTGATATAAAATGGACTCTCCCTCAAACTACACACTTACAGCTTACGTTTTGGGTTTTTCTCTTCCCTTTCTTTTATGAAGATGTGGAATTTGACGAGATTTATGCATTTGTGAATGAAATAATTTTTTGGTATAAATATCATCACACCTCTACATATTTTTGTGATTAAAAAATGTAGCAATCCCATCATCATGTTCCTGGGAGTGTGCTCTTTTAGTGTCCCTAAACAGAGCAAAAATTATATAATTTTAGGACAAAGAAGGCATTCTATTGTATCAAGTTCAAACTTGGTGTTTTGTTTCTCCAATAAATAAATAATGATAATAAAAATAAAAAGGTTCTTTTTTTTGGAGAATTAAAAAAAGATAAGAAAAAAGACACAAATTTGGTGTTTAATGTTCTTTGAATCCAGCGGATATTGACTCATAAACACCTTGTCATAATAATACAATATTTGGTATAAATTAATTGCATCCCACAGAAACAAGAGAATAATTGTAAAATGGTCAGTAGAAGCTGCCATACATTGCTAGCTAGCTACAATATTATTTTATTAATTTTAGATCCAACCAGAGTTTAAAATCTGTAGTTGATCACATTAATGTCCAATTGTGACAAACACCTGCAGAACCCTTCCACCACTATAAAATGTATAGGTGAACATTCTAATTCACATTATGTGCCGAATTGCCAATACCAACTTTTCTAAACAATTGAAAATAAAAATAATTGAAGACCCAATTGAGTTTAGCAGCTAAAATGATGCCCACGACATTATCAAAAGTAATGAACATAAGTTATCACAACTGGTTCCTGCGATTAAAATCCAAGAAGCAGATTTCCAATTCTCTTTTGCACTGAATGTGCCCTCAGGACTTGTAAGCACTTCCAAGAAAACCAGTAAAGCAATGGCAAACACCTAAAGCCTAGTTTATCATCATACACATCAGACCATCTACAATTTCACTAAATTCACAAAGTTTTTGTTAATGTATATTATGTTATGGGCTTTAGGCCCAATTAGGTTACTTGTATAGCACACTTGTACTTGTACTACATTCTACTTGTACTGCACACATATGCCTCCTATATAAAGGCAGTGATGTATATTCTTTTATTTTATGAAATACAATACAATTATTCTGTATTTCTAACATGGTATCAGAGCCACTGCTCTAATCCTTTGGTGTGCCGCTCTTAAGCAGTCTTGTCTTCTTGGGTGTCCTCTGTAGCCGTTTTTGTGAGCAACACCGCTGCCTTCACCGCGACTCCAGTACATCAAAGACCACTGCCTTGCCACCACCACTGCTTCCGCTTCTCCGATCAGACCACAGATAGCATCATTGGAAAGTAGTCTCTCCGATCTGCCGTTCTGTGAAATTTCGTCTTCATCGGACCTCCCACGCGCCCCCACGCGTCGCCATAATTCTCGGCGTCACAACCACGCGCCTCCACGCGCGGCCTGTCTCTGTCACGCGCTTCCACGCGCCGGATCTGTCCGCTGACGTCATCACCTGTGCCACGTCAGCCCTAGCTGCGTCAGCATCCACTGATCTGCTGACGTCATCGCCACGTCATCCTGTGACGTCATCTGCCGACCGTTGACCGTTGACTTTCGCCAGGTTAACTGTTGACTTTGACCAGGTTGACCGTTGACTTTTGACCAGAGTTGACTTTTTGCAGTCCGGGTCCTCCTTACCCAGTTTTTCGCGTAGATTTCATTTTTGCGCTCCATTTTTGCATATTTTGCTTTAAAATGAAGAATAAGGACAAGTCTTCTACCTCTTGCAACAATCGTCGCCGACAATCCAACAAACGTTTTTGCAATTTTTGCAAACGTTTTGGCCATAATATTGAGACTTGCTATCAACGCAACAAATCAGCTGTTTCCATTTCTGCTGCTACTGTTGCTAACACTGAGAGTGTCCAACCTATGGCTCCCGTCTCTGCAAAGTCTCAGTCTTCTGGATCTACTTTCACCATTTCCAGAGATGACCTTATAAATATCATCGCCAATCTCATTCGTACGGTTGGTAATGCATCTTATTCCTCTTCTCTCTCAGTTTTATCTGGTATGTCTCCTACCTCTTGGCTTATGGATTCTGCTTGTTGCAATCACATGACACCTCACTCGTCCTTATTTTCTGACCTTAAACCTGCACCGCACCCTATTAATATTCGCACAGCAAATGGTTCCACAATGTCTGGTCATAATATAGGTTCCGTTGTGACCTCCAATCTCTCGGTTCCTGGAGTCTTTAATATTCCTGACCTTTCTTATAATTTATTTTCTGTTGGACAATTAGCTAAGTTGGGTTATCACATTATCTTTGATTATTCTGGGTGTATTGTGTAGGATCCGAGGACGGGACAGGAGCTTGGGACTGGTCCCAGAGTTGGGCGTATGTTTCCCGTGGACAACCTTCGTCTTCCACTTGTTGCTCCTGTTTCTGTTGCTGCAGCTGCTACAGCTTCTTCAATTCCTTCCCTTGCACTTTGGCATGCTCGACTTGGTTATGCATCCTCCTCTCGGGTACAACAATTAGCTTCTAGAGGTTTGTTAGGTTCAGTGTCTACAAAAAATTTTGATTGTGTTTCGTGCCAATTAGGAAAACAACCAGCTTTGCCCTTCAATACTAGTGAATCAATATCCACTGATATCTTTGACCTTATTCATTATGATGTTTGGGGCCCTTCTTCTGTCTCTAGTATTGGTGGGTCTCGATATTTTGTTGTCTTTGTTGATGATTACTCTCGCTATAGCTGGATTTTTAATATGAAACATCGTTCTGAATTATTGCAAGTATATTCTAATTTTGCAAAAATGGTTGAAACTCAATTTTCCAAACGCATCAAAATTTTTCGATCTGATAATGCTCTTGAATATACTCAATATGCTTTCCAAGCTGTTTTGCATTCCTATGGCACTGTTCATCAACTAACTTGTCCAGGTACCTCTCAACAAAATGGTAGAGCCGAACGGAAACTTCGTCATATTCTTGACACTGTTCGTGCTCTTCTTCTCTCTGCCAAAGTTCCTGCTCCTTTTTGGGGTGAAGCTGCTCTTCATGCTGTTCATACTATTAATCGCATTCCGAGTCTGGTTATCCAAAATCAAACTTCATATGAGCGCCTTTTTGGGTCATCTCCAGACTATCACCACCTTCGCTCCTTTGGTTCTGCTTGTTTCGTTCTTCTTCAGCCACATGAGCATAACAAACTTGAGCCTCGGTCAAGGCTTTGTTGTTTTCTTGGCTATGGCGAAACTCAAAAGGGGTATCGGTGTTATGACCCTGTCTCTCATCGTCTTCGTGTTTCCCGCAATGTTGTCTTTTGGGAACATCGCCTCTTTGTCGAGCTCTCTCACTTTCGTGCCTCCCTATCTTCCTCCTCTGTTTTAGATCTTTTTCCAGATGAGGCACATATTCCTTCTGTAGCTGCTCCTGATCCTCCTGTAGTTGCTCCTGATTCTCTTGTAGACTTCTCTGTCCAACCACCAGATATCACTGATCCCTTTCCTAGTTCACCCTTTAATGAACAGGTGGAAGATGAACAGGTTGAAGACGAGCTACCCAACCCCAACCCTGAGCTTGGGTCCCCTGCTCCTGCTCCGCCTGAAGATCTTGCACAAGACATTCCACCTCGTCACTTAACTCGAGTAAGATCTATTCCTACACATTTACTTGACTATCATTGTTACACTGCTCTTGCTACATTACATGAGCCTCACACCTATCGTGAGGCTTCCACTGACCCTTTATGGCAGATTGCAATGAAAGAGGAACTTGATGCATTATCTAAAAACCATACTTGGGATTTGGTGACACTCCCTCCCGGGAAATCTGTGGTTGGTTGTAAGTGGATCTACAAGATTAAGACTCGCTCTGATGGGTCCATTGAGCGCTACAAAGCTCGTCTTGTTGCAAAAGGTTTTACACAGGAGTATGGGATTGATTATGAAGAGACCTTTGCTCCGGTTGCTCGTATCTCATCTGTCCGTGCCCTCTTAGCTGTTGCTGCTGCCCGTAAATGGGATCTTTTTCAGATGGATGTCAAAAATGCATTCTTTAATGGGGATTTACATGAAGAAGTTTATATGCAACCTCCTCCTGGTCTCTCTGTTGACTCAAATAAGGTTTGTTACCTTCGACGTGCACTTTATGGCCTTAAACAAGCTCCACGAGCTTGGTTTGCCAAATTCAGCTCTACCATCTCTCATTTAGGTTACATGGCCAGTTATTATGATTCTGCCTTATTTCTTCGTCGCACTGACAAAGGCACTATTTTACTTCTCCTATATGTGGATGATATGATCATAACTGGTGATGACCTCAGTGGCATTCAAGAACTCAAGAATTTTCTCAATCAGCAATTTGAGATGAAAGATCTTGGACATCTCAGCTACTTCTTGGGTCTTGAAATCACTCATTCTACTGATGGAATTTATCTTACTCAAGCTAAATATGCTTCTGAACTCTTGTCTCGAGCTGGACTCACTGATAGCAAGACTGTTGACACTCCAGTTGAGCTTAATGCGCATCTGACTCCCTCAGGGGGGAAACCATTGTCTAATCCCTCTCTTTACAGACGATTGGTTGGCAGCCTAGTTTATCTCATAGTTACTCGTCCAGACATCTCCTATGTTGTTCATCAGGTGAGCCAGTATCTGTCTGCTCCACGATCAACTCACTATGCTGCTGTTCTGCGCATTCTTCGATACTTGAAAGGCACCCTCTTTCATGGCCTTTTCTACTCAGCTCAGTCTCCTCTTGTACTCCGTGCATTCCCTGATGCTGATTGGGCAGGAGATCCTACTGATCGCAGGTCTACTACAGGTTACTGTTTTCTCCTTGGTTCTTCTTTGATTTCTTGGCGAAGTAAGAAACAAACTTTTGTGGCCCGCTCCAGTACTGAAGCAGAGTATCGTGCTCTTGCTGATACCACATCTGAGCTCCTTTGGTTACGATGGCTCCTTAAGGATTTAGGTGTGTCCACCTCCTCTGCTACTCCCCTTTATTGTGACAACCAGAGTGCCATTCATATTGCTCATAATGATGTCTTTCATGAACGGACTAAACACATCGAGATTGATTGTCATTTTATCCGTTATCATCTTGTCCATGGTGCTCTTAAGCTTTTCTCCGTCTCCTCCAAAGATCAACTTGCAGATATCTTCACCAAGTCACTTTCTAAGGGACGCACTCGTGATTTGGTTGACAACCTCAAGTTGGTCTCACATCCACCTTTAGTTTGAGGGGGGCTGTTAATGTATATTATGTTATGGGCTTTAGGCCCAATTAGGTTACTTGTATAGCACACTTGTACTTGTACTACATTCTACTTGTACTGCACACATATGCCTCCTATATAAAGGCTGTGATATATATTGATGTATACATCACTGCCTTTATATAGGAGGCATATGTGTGCAGTACAAGTACAAGTGTGCTATACAAGTAAGCTAATTGGGCCTAAAGCCCATAACATAATACACGTTAACAGCCCCCTCAAACTCAAGGTGGATGTGAGACCAACTTGAGGTTGTCAACCAAATCACGAGTGCGCCCCTTAGGAAGTGACTTGGTGAAGATATCTGCAAGTTGATCTTTGGAGGAGACGGAGAAAAGCTTAAGAGCACCATGGACAAGGTGATAACGGATAAAATGACAATCAATCTCGATGTGTTTAGTCCGTTCATGAAAGACATCATTATGAGCAATATGAATGGCACTCTGGTTGTCACAATAAAGGGGAGTAGCAGAGGAGGTGGACACACCCAAATCCTTAAGGAGCCATCGTAGCCAAAGGAGCTCAGATGTGGTATCAGCAAGAGCACGATATTCTGCTTCAGTACTGGAGCGGGCCACAAAAGTTTGTTTCTTGCTTCGCCAAGAAATCAAAGAAGAACCAAGGAGAAAACAGTAACCTGTAGTAGACCTGCGATCAGTAGGATCTCCTGCCCAATCAGCATCAGAGAATGCACGGAGTACAAGAGGAGACTGAGCTGAGTAGAAAAGGCCATGAAAGAGGGTGCCCTTCAAGTATCGAAGAATGCGCAGAACAGTAGCATAGTGAGTTGATCATGGAGCAGACAGATACTGGCTCACCTGATGAACAGCATAGGAGATGTCTGGACGAGTAACTGTGAGATAAACTAGGCTACCAACCAATCGTGTGTAAAGAGAGGGATTAGACAATGGTTTCCCCCCTGGGGGAGTCAGATGCGCATTAAGCTCAACTGGAGTGTCAACAGTCTTGCTATCAGTGAGTCCAGCTCGAGACAAGAGTTCAGAAGCATACTTAGCTTGAGTAAGATAAAGTCCATCAGTAGAATGAGTGATTTCAAGACCCAAGAAGTAGCTGAGATGTCCAAGATCTTTCATCTCAAATTGCTGACTGAGAAAATCCTTGAGTTCTTGAATGCCACTGAGGTCATCACCAGTTATGATCATATCATCCACATACAGGAGAAGTAAAATAGTGCCTTTGTCAGTGCGACGAAGAAATAAGGCAGAATCATAATGTTCCTGACCTTTCTTATAATTTATTTTCTGTTGGACAATTAGCTGAGTTGGGTTATCGCATTATCTTTGATTATTCTGGGTGTATTGTGCAGGATCCGAGGACGGGACAGGAGCTTGGGACTGGTCCTAGAGTTGGGCGTATGTTTCCCGTGGACAACCTTCGTCTTCCACTTGTTGCTCCAGTTTCTGTTGCTACAGCTGCTACAGCTTCTTCAATTCCTTCCCTTGCACTTTGGCATGCTCGACTGGGTCATGCATCTTCCTCTCGGGTACAACAATTAGCTTCTAGAGGTTTGTTAGGTTCAGTGTCTACAAAAAATTTTGATTGTGTTTCGTGCCAATTAGGAAAACAACCAGCTTTGCCTTTCAATACTAGTGAATCAATATCCACTGATATCTTTGACCTTATTCATTCTGATGTTTGGGGCCCTTCTTCTGTCTCTAGTATTGGTGGGTCTCGATATTTTGTTGTCTTTGTTGATGATTACTCTCGCTATAGCTGGATTTTTAATATGAAACATCGTTATGAATTATTGCAAGTATATTCTAATTTTGCAAAAATGGTTGAAACTCAGTTTTCCAAACGCATCAAAATTTTTCGATCTGATAATGCTCTTGAATATACTCAATATGCTTTCCAAGCTGTGTTAAATATTAGCATTGATACACCATGTTGAATATGCTAGTATAGATGCGGAAGCGAAAGCATAAAGTATAGAACACAGTAACACACGAGAGTTACGTGGTTCAGCCTAACGGCCTACATCCACGGAGGAAACCCTAAAGGGTTACATCAATAATATATTAGAGTGTAGTACAAATCCTGTGTTACAATGAATCATAACATGTGTATATATAGTAGACTAAACCCTAGACTAATAGACTTCTAGTACAAGTAGGAGACTTGGCTTGCACACAAAGTAGAATTAGGCTTGGGCCTATACTAATGGGCTAATATATCTTTAACACCCCCTCTCAAACTCAAGATGGAAGCTTGATGAAATCTTGAGATTTGATAAGGTTGAGAAGATCCCTTGAATGAAGTTTGGCTCTGTGACGGTAGTTTGAGGAAGGCAATGGTCTTGCAGTGTTGATGCGACTTCTAACAGTGGCTTGACTATACCGAAGAGTTTTGACGGCAATAGTAGGAAGCCAAAGAAGATGAACGCAGCGAAGAAAAACACCGAGGAAGACAAAGATTGCTCTTAAATATACCGTAAGGACAGAAAACCATGACCACAGGAAGGTGGCTCTGATACCATGTTAAATATTAGCATTGATACACCATGTTGAATATGCTAGTATAGATGCGGAAGCGAAAGCATAAAGTATAGAACACAGTAACACACGAGAGTTACGTGGTTCAGCCTAACGGCCTACATCCACGGAGGAAACCCTAAAGGGTTACATCAATAATATATTAGAGTGTAGTACAAATCCTGTGTTACAATGAATCATAACATGTGTATATATAGTAGACTAAACCCTAGACTAATAGAATGTAGTACAAGTACAAGTGTGCTATACAAGTAACCTAATTGGGCCTAAAGCCCATAACATAATATACATTAACAGTTTTGAATTCAGAAGTACCACTTAACAAATACAGTCTCTAACAGCATTTAGAGTAAATTTCACAAATTAGAAAGAAAAAAAATACATTAATAAGAGAACCTAGATGGAAACCAACTAACCAAATCCCATCACAAGTGGCTAGAACAAGAAACTCATCATCATCGCGAAGCTCAACCTATTTCAAGGAGAACCAAAAATGTCAAAATAGAGCTTGAGAAGAAGAATCTTTTAAGAACATATCCCAATAATTTTATAAATCGCTATACCCAACAGTGGCGGTTCTAGAAATTTTTTTTAGGGTGGTTATTAAGAAACTTAAATTATACAAAATTTAATAAAAAGACAATTTGAATATATCAACGTTTCAAAAAAAAAAAAGCAAATACATGAAATATTATATATTTTTTTTGGTACTAACAAAGAGAATAAGAAAAAAAATAGACTAATAAAAGATAAAGAGCAAATTGAAAATGATGATATGAGAATCATAAAGTAATCACAACAATTTTATAACAAATCTTATGCAATAAGTTGTTAGCTTGTTATTGGTGGGTAAAATATGTCAATATTGAACTCGAATTAAAATTAGTAATAGCTTACCACATAAGATTTATTGTGAAATTATTGTAAAACTTTTATGGATGTACGTAGCATTACTCTTATATATATTGAACTCAAATTCTTTGATTCTCAAGTAAAGTTGTTCAACATTTTTATTATGGTGGTCAAAATAGGTTAATTTAGTATATACTATATTTTTGAAAGTATATATATATATATATATATATATATATATATATATATATATTTATATATATATATTGTAAGGACTGAAATTGGATTGGACCCAATATAGGGTTGGGTTTTAGCCTAAGAAGCCCAAACAATAAATTTGTAGAGCGTGGATGAAAGAACTAGACCAACTCAAGAAGAAAAACGATAATTTGCTAATTTAAGGCTATTAGACACAAGTAAGATGAGAAAGTCTGTCCTCAGAGTAGCCTCAGGAGCTTATATTATATTGTCTTGTTTATCAACAAAGTTACAAGAGTTCACCGGTTTCTTGTAAAAATTCCTTGATCCCCCCCCCCTTTTAGTATATCTTCCCATGTTATATACTACAATATTGGTATCATCCCTACCATACACATGTAGGTCAGATTCTGGGAAATCCTTCATGTCCCATCCAACGCCTCCCAAAACCATCAACTAGTAGCTGTAAGGCTGCTTGACCACTGTTCAGGCATCACCTCCACATTAATGCGGTTAGAAAGTTAGTTGGGAGGCATTTAACGCGGATATAGCAGCTTTTTGAAGATATTTGTTGTCCTTCTCCTTTCTTACCCCTTGTCCAACATCCAACTCTTAGTTGTGATGTAACTTCGTAGGAAGTCTGTGATGATATGACACTCTTACTGACCTCGAACTCTTGTTGCTGAGATGACTTTTCTCCTCGGACACTCGTTGGGCTTATCTCATATTATCTTTACTTTTCTCTTTATTCCGTTTCTCCTTATAATCTTATTTGGACATCCTCGGACTAGCTAATGTCCTCGGATTGGGCCATAGGCTCAGTTAGTACAGCCTTAATAGTACCTCCTGATTAACCGGCCCCCACATATATATACATTTTTTTCAAGTTAGGGTGGTTACAAAACATATTAGTGGAAATTAATTATATATATATATATATATATATATTTTTTGCATGTATAATTTTTTTTTTTTTTTTTTTGACAAGTGAGGACCACATTCACATACAAGTAGAGCCGCCAGTGATACCCAATACCCATATTCGACCATATCAAAATCAAATAGAGAGAGGAATGATATGTAGCCAAACTGATCATTTGGAAATTAGCGTATAGTTTTGATCCTTAGCTTTACCGGTTAGCAAATCCATGGAATGTGGGAAGGAGATCGATGGATAGAAAGCTTGGTTCGCCCCTAGAATTGAGTGAACGTGACAGAGAAATAGATATGTTTTGTTTTTGTTTTTATTTATTTATTTATTTATTTTTAGGTTTTGCTTTTATATGGAAACTTGCTGTTCCGGTAATCAATATTCACTAAAATTAAATATATGGTTAGGATTAAAATTATTACAATTGAGGGTCAAGATTTGAGTGGGCACCATACCCCCTAAAAAAATGGGGGTACCGTAGAACAACCCATGTGAATGGGGTTCTAATTTAGTAGGAAAAAAAAATGATTGGTCTAAGTGAAAGTGACAATTAGCCAGTTACAACTGGTCACGTAGGAAATTTATGATACTAGAAGTCTTGAATTACTATTTGATTCGTGCCCATGAAAAAGGAAAGAAAAAAAAAATATTGAATAAACGAATTTTCTTTTCAAACCCTCACGACAAACAGCCTTTAAGATGTGAACTTACGTTGCTCATACAATAGAATTATGATAAGGATTTTGCTTGATTACGTGAAATTTATTTATTGGGTAAGAAGGTCATGTAAGATAATCCTATTGAGAGATCAAATCTATGAATGAGTAAAAAAGTTATAAAAATACTTTTAACTCACAAATCATACATTTAAGTGCAGTGATTATGAGGATTTTGTTAATTACAAGACACAGATCTATATGTGTGTGTGAGCAGTTGGAACGGAATATAATACATAGATTTATTAAATGGAATTGTTTAAACAACACAACCATGGTTGGCTGTTGGCTGAAAACAAGCTAGTAATAACCATGGTTTTAAAAACCGGTACGGTGAAAGAACCGGAAAATGAACTAATTATTGGTTTTATGGTCGGACCTATTATTGGTTTTATGGTCGGACCGAGGTCCGACCGATGGTCGAACCGGTGACGTCATAAATAATTTAATTAATATTTATTTAAATTATATAAATAATTAATAATTTTTTAATATACTAAAATCATAATTAGACTCATGACTAGCACATCACAAAGAGTTTAATGCCACACATTTACTGATTTACAACATTTGTCAACAAGTCATTGAAAGCCCATCAAAAAATCCTCCTCCAATTAGGCAATTACAGGGAAAATCAGTCAACAATTTATACAAAATAATGATTTGGCTTATCATTCATATTCTATTCTATTCTATTCAATAGATACACATATTCATATCCTATTCAACAGACTCAACAATTTATTCAAAATGGTGACTTGGCTTATCATTCTCCCTGCTTTGCTTCAAATCCACCAAAGTTACCATCCAAACCCAACCACAAAAAATGTAGGGCATCCAAAGCCAAAGGACATCCAAACAAACTCAACTCATCTATAGCTTTGTCTTCTAATAAAAAGATACACACACACACACACACACACATATATATATATATATATATATATATATATATATTAACTATTAGTTTATTACCTGATGAAGCCGAAAAAAAAAAAAAAAAAAAAAAAAAAAAAAAAAAAAAAAAAAAAAAAAAAAAAAAAAACAGAGAGTGCAGAGAGTGAGGGCGAGGGCGAGGGCGGGGTTGGAAAAAAGAAAAAAAAAACCCTCAACTTGACCGATCTGAGGGACAGGGTGCCGCTGCCGCTGTTGCTGTGCGCGAAGCAGAGAGTGAGGGCGAGGGCGAGGGCGAGGGCTGGCTTGGAAAAAAGAAAAAGGAAAAAACCTCAACTTGACCGATCTGAGGGAGATGGTGTTGCTGCCGCTGTGCGCGAAGCAAAGAGTGAGGGCGAGGGAGAGGGCGAGGGCGAGGGCGGGCTTGGAAAAAAGAAAGAAGAAAAAACCTCAGCTGAGAGAGCTTGTGCGCGGTGCGTAACGGTGCCGGTGCCGGTGTGCGGTGCGTGACGCAGAGAGAGCTTGAGTACTTGACCGATTGTGAGATGAGAGAGTTGAGATTTGAGGCTGAGGCAGAGTGATCGTGAGGCTGAGGGCTGAGGCAGAGTGATTTCGTGAGTGAGATGGGAATGGGAGAGTCAGAGAACTTTAGGCTTAGGAGTTAGGAGTTAGGGTTTGTTTCTACATTTTAGGACATTTGTGGAAATTCAAAGCACCAAAACGGCAGCAAAACGACGTAGCTTTCCCAGGAAAATCAAAAAAAATTCCAACCGGTCATTAACCGGTTCGACCTCCGGTTTTTCTGGTTCTCAGGTTGAACCGGACGGTTTTTACTGTTCATCGGTTTTTTAATGATTTCCGGTTTTATATCATAACCGGACCGGATTAGAGACCGGTTCCCGGTTGAACTGGTTGGACCGGCCGGTCTGGTCCGGTTTTTAAAACTATGGTAATAACAAATTTGCTGCCGAGGTTTTCGAATTCAATTAAATAAATACTTTTGAGCTTTTGCTTAGACAAGACAATTAGTTGGATGAAATTATGCTATTACTAGCATAATTTCATCCATAAGAATGATAATAATAGGCCAACGGAGGCTTGGCTGAGTGGGTAAGGCTCGTTTACTTCGTACACCACACTAAGGTTCAAGTCCCACTGCTCGCAAGAGTCCGTTGGTGGACATCCTTAATGAGATTGACCCCTCACACGGTCTGGTAGGAAAACGGGTTGCGCCCATGCTGGACTAGCGCCTTGCCCGAAGGTGTAATATAACCATAAAGCTCCCATTTTTGTTAACCAAAAAAAAAAAAAAAAAAAAAAAAAAGCATAATAAATATTATGCTATTATTATCATTCTTATGGATAAATGGTACATCGATCCATTCCCAGCCCACAATTTTTTATGGATAAAGCTTATTACGTCATTGGTATAATATATTATCTCGTACTTGCTTTGCATGTACTTGGACAATGCTAAAAAGTATTGAAGTGACAAGCACTGCCAAATTATTGATAGGAATGCTACAATTGTATAATATATTTGTATTGGATTATTTTGATCTAAAAGCAAGTTGGGTAAGGGGAGAAAATGTTTTTAGAAAGGTGAGGTCTTAAAAACACTTTTATAAGGGGAGAAAAAAACTACACCATACATACACTTGAGCTGGGAGATAATTTTCTTGGTGAGTTCAATTGATGGCTGCGCATTTTATTGAGGCTGTCTTTGTCATTGCTAGGTTGGTTCTTGTGTTTGAAGGGAAGTCTTAATAATTTGGTTGTAGACAAATCGAATAAATGTTAATATTTGAGGGATAAACTATAATTTATTAGGAATAGACAAAGGGAAAGTTCAGGGATATGCTAGTTTTTTATTTATTTATAGATATGATAGTATTTTACATTTATGATGTCCATTTCATGATAATTGTTCTTTATTATATGGCTGGTATATCAATTGATTTTTTGTGTAGACATAAATTAAATTCTAATATCTTATTCAATGACAAAATATTTTATCATTTGAGCTAACTGGACAAAGAAAAGTTTCAAGGATAACTATCCCCTTAGTCAATCATCATGTTCAACAGAGTGTGCCCTTTTGTGTGCTTATTAAACAAAGCAAAAATTATACAATAATCTTAGGACAAAGAAGATATTCTGAATATAAACCACATGCTCACAATCCACCAAGCTTAAACACCCATAGACATAAACAAACTGACAACCTGCGGACCACTCACCTATATATGGTAGACTTATATAGTGATCATCATAATTTTATGTTTTACCCATTATAATTTATCATGTATTTATTTGATTTTTCTTATAAAACATCTAAGGTTTAGAATGGAAAAATATCAAACACATGACAAGTTGTGATCGATGAAAAATGAAGTGAAATACAATACACACACACACACACACATATATATATATATATATATATATATATATAAATAAAGGATTTGTATTCATTTAAGTGCAGTGCTTAAGGGTTTTGTTAATTACATGACTCACATTTCTTAGTTTGAAAAATCGGTGACATGTGTTCTAGTGAGGAATGTTTAATTTCTCAAACAAGCGAGAAATCAAACAAGTTATTAAAAAAATATTTTAAGAAAAAACATTTGAAACTAGCAAAACTATGTTTTTTTTTTTTTGCTAAGTGTAACACCATAACCATGGGTTGCTAAGTGCAATATGTGTGTGTGATCTGTCGTGGTGGTTGAGGGTGTGATTTGCCAATGGTTGGTTGGATTTGTTATTTGAGATTTATGGGTTTTTTGAGTTCTTGGGTCCTTGGGTTTTTTTTTGTGTTTCCGGGTTTGTTCTTTAAGATTTATCAGCTCTTTGAGATTTATATGTTTTTGTATGTTTAATTATGATTTTTTACTTTTTTTGGGCAACCAAACATGTTCCTTGGAGGAAGGAAAGAACATGAAGAACTTGAACAATAACATGGAAAAACACATAAACATGAACATGAATATATTCTTGCAAAAAAACAAACAAATGACAAGAAAAAAATTTAATTATTTTAAAATTATAAGTTCATAATTTTGTTTTTATTTTGTAACCTGACATGGCTTTTTTTTTTTTTTTTTTTTTTTTTTTTTTTTCCTGATATGGATATGACGTGAATGGGACTAATGGCACGTAGAATCAATTATTTATTTTTTTAATTGCAAAGCTTGCGAACATAGCGCTCCATTTTTCATGTATGAATATTTTGTTAATAAGTTGACGACAATGACTAAAATAGATATGTTTTTTCGTTTTCAAAGATTCAGATAGGCGCGACTAAAAAGTGGGAACCAAAACAAAAATAGGACCAAAATATAAGTACCAAAAGTATATTTTTACATATTAATAATTTTAAAATATAAGAAGTCAAAATCACCTATCAACTCTCTCCCTTCTACTCTCCTTTCATTTAATTTGGGCTAATAACAAAACTATGGATACGATAGTAACTTCATCCCTCCAATAAGGCCACTTTCTTTTCTCTCATGTCAACGAAACTAAACTGATGGGTCCCACAAAAACTTCTCGCTTTCCCTCATTTTTCTCCCCTTCCAAGTAGCCTCAAAGAAAACATTACTTGTTTTGTTTCTTCTTTATTAGACACTGTTTCAAAAAGCAATAGAATACTTGCTTTAGAAACACACACAGTTGTGTTAGGTAAAAGCTAAGAGCATACCATCCGGAGATTCAAAAAAAGAAAAAAAAGAAAAAAAAAAAGAAAAGAAAACCTATTTTGTAACCATAAATATTATTTTATCTATTTTACCAATCTATTTTATAACTCATTTTACGTCTTAGTTTTTATTTTTACATACAACTCAATAAAATAATATAAATTACCTAATAAAATAATAAAAAGTATTATTCTCTCTTTTTTTCCTCTCACTCAATTTTTCTCTTCAGACACAACTACGAGATTAAAATAATATATATTTTTTACAACATATGAATATTAAGGTTGCATAAATGCAACCTTACTGTTCATAGATTGCAAATTCTTTTAAGTTTATAAACCCAAATAAAATGGATTTTAGATGATTTAAGTTGTAAAATAGTAACTGGGAGGTATTTACACCTCAATGCTAATGCTCTAAGAAGTCTTTAAAGAGACAAAAATTATCTTAGGAGAACAGTTTCATGATATTTCTTTCTTTTGTCTAATAAAAATTAGGAAGATTGAAACATCTCCAAATTGAAGGAAACGATGAAATTGCCAATGTGAAGCCCTTGACACATGGAGACTAGTATAACATTTTTAATTATGCTATGCTCATCTTGATTTCTGAGAGGGAGAGGTTATAATCGCAACCTCATTCTTATATCATTGTTACTTGTTTCATATGGTATTTTAGTGTAAGTTGATTACCATTGTTGGCGTGTTAGTAGTATAATGTATTGTTATTGGATAAATTTTAAAAAAAAAGTTGGGAAAAAAAAATATATATCTTTAGAAACTGTGAGGTCTAAATTACCCTTTACACCATACGTACACGTGCTTTGAGATTACATTTGCGGTGGAAGATGCCAGAAGAAATAAATGGTTGGCAGCGCGTGTTAATGATGCTTTCTTTATAATGCGGGGTTGATTATTATGAATAGACAAAGGGAAGGTCCAGGGATAACCATCCCTTGGCCAGTCATTATGATCATGGCTATCTTCTTGTTCATCTTCATGTACGTAGGGACGGAGTCAAAACTTAGAGTGAGGGGAGTGACATTGTTATTGGTTGTATGTAGTAATTTTGGCTTCCAACTCTGCTACTGCTTAGCCATTTAGTTATTGGCTGTTTAAAATTTTTTAAAGAGTCAGATTGTTTACTTTAGGTAAAATTAGTTGGCTAGGCTTAATATATATATATATATATATATATATATTATTTTATAAAAAAAGTTTTAGAATGGGTAATTTTGTTTATTTTGGGTTTTGTATATTTTGTTTTAGACTCGGTCTTTAAAATGAAGAAAGTACTAGAACTATAAACTTGTTACAAATAACGATGTGATGAGTGATTGTTGATAAGTAAAAAAATAATGTAAATAGTAGGCCCAAATATGAATCAATAAGAATTTGCTACCTTAATAGTTTATAAAAATATTATAGAAAAATTTGTGATTATAACAATACTCTTAAAAGAGTCAATAATATTGTCAAGGGCTTAGTCCATGCATGTTCTAGTGTCCCTGCCAAAGTTAGAGTCATGTACAATCATTCCAAGAAATGCTGATTTAACAATCACAAATATAAACAATATGAAGTCTAGATGTCAAATATAATCAATTTTGAGTTTACACGCCACCTACTCAATGTTTTGAAAACCGAACAGTTCAAGGAAACAAAAATGAGAAAGGTTCGAAGTATTTAAAATTGGACCGGCATCAAATTATAATGATATCATAATTAATTTATTAATTAATTAAAAATAAATTAAATTAAGACATTAAATATGTAAATATTAGCAAAATCGACCCAAAAAAAAAAATCCAAAGTTAGAGTCACAAAAATAAGTAATTTTGAGCCTGCATGTCACCTAATATATACTCTCATCAGATCACAAGTGTGCTCTTTAATTAGTATGCCTATCTCATTGAAGATGCCTCAAACAAAAGAATTTTTAACCTTTAGAGGTATCAAGTTTAAACTTGGTGATTTTAACCTTTTATTAAAAATAAATAAATAAAACTAGATTCAAACTTGGTGTTCTATGTTCTTTTTTTTTTTTTGGTGGAAAACGGGAGGTCTTATTTAAAATATATAATGTTCATACATCACCAACATTTGAGCCTGGGGCACATAGTCTAGTCATGCCCAGGCCCGCCAAATCCCTTCCATAGTTAACATATACAAAACTGGGACATGTACTATAGACAGTCAAAAGATTCCGTTGGTGAGTTCCCCGCTTTGCCAGAGCGTCTGCACATTCATTTGCTTCACGGTAAATGTGCTGCATACGCACTTCCCAGTCCTGCTCTAAAAGGTTCCTGCAATCACAAATTAAAGGCATCATATTAGTAGGGAAACTTGTATTGGGATTTGTTAACCAATTTATTACCACTTTTGAGTCAAGTTCTAGGTAAATAAATTTAAATCCCAGAGTCCAAGCCATGGCCAAGCCCTGCCTGGTCGCGGATAATTCAGCCATATTATTTGTTGCTAGTCCCACGTGGAGAGAAAATCCTGATATCCATTGTCCCAAATGATTCCGCAAAATTCCCCCAGCTCCTGCTATACCCGAATTACCTAGGGCACTTCCATTAGTATTAATTTTTATAAAGGGGTTGGGGGGCATATGCCAGCATATATTTCGGAGGATTTTGACCTAGGTCTGCCTGATAGTGCTAGCTAGGTAGTAAAATTCCGTAGCTGCTTGTATGGAGGAGTAGATAATACTATGTTAGGATCGAGATTGATCCCTGAAAATCCGTCCATTACGAGCTAACCAAATATTCCAACAAGTGAAGGGGAAATATACATGCCAAGGAATTTGATGGGGCAGGATTACAATAGTCGTCGTTGCATTGTACCGTGACCAGTCTTGCAACGACATTCGGAAGAAGTTCAGGGGCAAGATTCTTGGGGATTGTTGCCAGATCTCTTTCGTCCAGGGGCAGTCGCGTAAAATGTGGATGGTTGTTTCCGAGGTATGACACCGGGGACAATGAGTATTCACATGTGGACGCCCAAAAGCTAGGAATTGTTTAGTGGGCAATTGGTTGCGCATAGCCTTCCATAAGAAAATTTGAATCTTTTGGGGGCAGGTTAAAGCCCAAATCCAGTTCCATAGAGGTTTATTCCATGGTGCATGGTGTTGGTGAAAAAGAAATTTTGAGGTGGATTTTACCGAACAAGTACCATTGTTGTGGGGCCATAGGAAAGTATCTGTTAGTTGAGCATACTGTGGCACAGGAATACCTTGAATGAGGTTTTGAAGTTGGGTGGGAAGAGGGATATTGAGAGCCTCAAAAGACCATGTCTTGTTGGTCCACAGCGAATGGACCTGATAGTCTTCATCATGAGGGAGGAGGGGCCCCTCGATATAGCTACGAAGAGAGCCTTGAGGGAGCCAAGGGTCCTTCCATAGGCGAATAGTTTGGCCATCTCCTACTATCCAACTCATGCCTTGTCGAAGCAACTTTGCTCCTAGTGAGAAAATGGTCCAAATATGCGACCCTCTTGAGTTACACGGGCTAGTAAACAGAGTTGACTGTGGAAAATATTTAGCTTTGAGCACCTAGGCCCATAGCATAGTGGGATTGGTATATAGGTGCCAAGCCTGATTCATTAGAATTGCATGGTTTCTATGCCGGGTGGATGGGATACCCAAACCTCCCACCTCCTTGGGTAGCGTGACAATCTCCCATTTGACTGTGTGGCAGCCTCTGTGACGTTCAGTATCCCCCCAAAGGAAGTTACAACTCATTTTGTCTATTTGGTGACTAATTTTTTGTGGAAGGAGCGTGGTTTGCATGGCGTAGATCGGGATGGTAGTCACAGAGGCTTTGACGAGGGTGGCCCTACCAGCCATCGATAGATATTTGACTTGCCAGCCTTCAATTCGCGATCGGATATTATCTACTAAGTATTGGTAAGATTGTGCCATGCGGCGGGAGGTGAATATAGGTGTGCCTAGGTAGGTACCAATGCGGTCAGTGGTGGGAATCCCAAATATTCCAGCCACTTGCTCTTTTATTCGCCTAGGGGTACCAGGGGAAAACCATAGTCTCGATTTGGTAACACTCATGAGTTGGCCAGATGAATCACAAAATTTGTGTAGAATTTGGCATAAATTTTTGCAGTCCCTAGTCGTGGCTTTTGTGAAGAGAAAGATATCAACGACGAAAAATAAATGCAAGAGGAGTACCCTAGCCCTAAAATTTATAGGGTGAATGCATTTACCACGGACAGCCTCTTCCAATTGGAGAGACAACCGTTCCATACAAAGGATAAACAAATATGGAGACAGAGGGTCACCTTGTCTTACTCCCCGACTTGGCGCCACTTCTTGGAGAGGAGTCCCATTCCACAGAATATGGAGTCGAGTTGAGGAGATCATATTCACTATAAGAGTAATGAGGGTTGGTGGCATGTGAAAGAATTCTAGGGTGTCCCGAATAAAAGGCCATTCTAATCGATCATAGGCTTTTTCAAGGTCCAATTTAAGAGCCATGTATCCAGCTCGACCTCGCCTAGATTTTAACGTTCAAATCAGTTCCTGGACGAGGATAATATTATCACTTGTTCGGCGAACTGGCACAAACCCAACTTGGTAGGGGTTAATAACCTCTACAATATAAGGTTTGAGTCGTTACACAATGATTTGAGAAAGTAATTTATATAGGGTATTGCAAAGGCTAATTGGACAGAACTGGGTGATTAGTTCAGGATGAGCCACTTTTGGAATAAGTACCAGGTTTGTGAGGCCCTAGTTTGGAGGTATGGTAAGCTGTTCAAAAATTTCCTAAAGAACTTGAATTATACTCGGGCCCAAACAAGACCAATTTTGTTGGAAGAAAAGCTTATGATAGCCATCTGGCCCAGGTGCCTTTAAAGGAGGGAGTTCCCTAAGGTTCCTAAGGATTTCTGCAGGAGAGGGAATACAGGCTAACGAGTGGGCATAAGTAAGAAAAGGACTACATTGACTACCCTGCCTCGTAGTCCTAGGTGTAGGGCGTATATGAGGAGACGTAGCCTGAAATAATTTTTTAAAAGCATTATTAATATGTTGGGTTAGGGGCTCTCCAGTCAGCGATAATCCTATGTCATCTTTTAAAGTAGTCACCCTTAAATGGTTCTGTCTTTGGATGGTTTTTAGGTGAAAGTACTTTGTATTGGCATCACCATAGTTTAGCCACAAGATTCGAGATTTGAGTTGCCAATATAAATATTCTTGATGGAGAATAGTGTTATATTCTTGAGCTAGTTGTTGCTCAAGAGAGTATAAAAAAGCCGAGGGTTTCCTAGTTAAGGCCAGTTGGAGGCCCCGAATCCTAGCTAAAATACGATTTTTGCGCCAGAATAAATTGCCAAAATGGTTAGAGTTCCAGGTGCGAATGTTATTGGTTAAGAAATCAAGGCGTCGGGGGAACCTAGACAAGGGGGAGGAAGCAGAAGGGAGTGTTTAAGAAGTTTTCTATCTATCCTTCACAAGGGAAGAGAAGGTAGGATCAGTAAGCCACATTTGCTCAAACCTAAAAGGCTTGGAGGATTTTGGTGCTAAGGGGTCAGTGATAAGCATAATGGGACAGTGGTCAGATTTAACCCTAGGTAGGTGGTGGATTTTAGAAGCAGGGAAGATCAGTTTCTAGTCAGCATTGCCCAACCCTCTATCCAATCGTTCCTTAATATTGTTTTGCCATATCGGGCTTTTTGTAGTCCACGTAAAATGAGGACCGTGAAAGCCAAGATCCATGAGACCACACCTATCCATGCAATTTCTAAAAGCAGTTATACGATATCCATTGATAGGTAAGCCTCCCATTTTTTCATCATTCGAAAGCATATCATTAAAATCACCCAAGAGAACCCACGGTAAAGAAACAACTGTAGCTAGATTTTGCAAATATTCCTAAAACAATTTACGCTTGGTAAAATTAGACGAGGCATATACGGCAGTGAGTGAAAAAGTTAGAGAGGGAGAGGATACCTTCACCAAAGCATGGATGCTATATTCGCTATGAGTGATAATTTCGATCTAGAGGGAAGGGCTTTCATTCCATAGCAGCCAGATGCCTCCAGAGAAACCAGTAGGATCCACTCGGTGAGAATGAGTGTACAGAAGCGTGTTAATCACAGCTTGAACCCTTGCTTCGGCAATGCGGGGCTCGATAATGATCAGAATATTAGGGTGATGCCTACGATGGAGTTCATAGGCATGGTTTCGAAAAGTCTCACTATGACAGTTCCAAGCAATCATTTTCATTGGTGAAGTATTAGGATTGAGGTAGTCATTTGGGGCTCCCCCTATCATCGAGGTCCTTGCTGCAGATGGAGTGAGGCATTGATGCCTTGTTGTGGTGGTCTAGATGCAATACATTAGTGCCACTTCACCGAGCCTGGCCTAGTGCGTGCCGGACATGACAAATGGAAGGCTTTGGTTTGAGAACATGATTATGTACAGGCTGGGTTCGTCCTCTCTTAGTGCTATGATTATTTCACCGAGATCCAGGAAGAGGAAAATGGCTACGGGCAGTGGGTCGGGAGAGTCCACACTGGTTAAGCTCGCTTAATTGCTCTGCTGTCGTACTGGTGGAGCTCGGGAATGGCTTGCCGGGGCTTGATGTGGGTGCGTCGACCGGCGCACTCGGACATGAGTCCATGGAGTATGGTAAGGAGTAGGTTGGGGTGTTGGTTCGAGCAGCATGGGCAGACTTGGTGTCTGCGTTTCTTGATTCCATACCAGTGCAGTCCGTGGGTGAACCAATATTTGGACATATGTCACCGTCTCATCGTTGGAACGGCCTAGAGAGAGGCTGCTCCATATCTGTTCGAGGTTCGCCATCTCCTGGGCTTGGTCGTGGGGGAAAGATGAAGGTGTGTTCATGTTGGGAGTGGCAGGGAGAGGTGGGAGATTGTGGTGAGTCGGGGTGAGATGCAGGTCGGGGTCTGTCTGTGTGGGAGTCGTGGAGCTGTGGTCCGATGAGGGAGGCATTGTGCAAGAGTTGTTCTGGCTGTGTGGGGGCAGGTCGGGGTTTGTCTATGTGGGAGTCGTGGAGCTGTGGTCCGATGAGGGAGGCATTGTGCAAGAGTTGTTCTGGCTGTGTGGGGGCAGACTGGTTAGCAGCGTTGGTGTTCTCCACAGAATGCATGGTTTGATAGGATGGTGCATTCTGTGCAGTACGGGGACAGGTGTTCATGCAAGCTGGTTGCATGCAGTCCGTGTCCACCTCACGTGGCTGAAGTAAAAGCTGGGATTTATCGTTTGATGCCACCTTATCTCAGTGAAATCCAACTGGCTGCGTCAAGCCATCAAGTGGCTGTCCCTTCGCTAAACCAACATACGGATTGCGCAGCACATGGACCTGAGGTGAAGTGGGTGGGACACGTGGTTTTACTGGGGTATGCGCATCACGTTGGTGCTGCATACCACGTGGAGAAGTCTCAGAAGGTGGCCTTCGAGCTCTAGCACGCCGGGTTTGTACCGTTTTCCAGGGAGTTGTCTCATGGGTCGGTGATGATGTTCCCTGGTCAGCACATGGGTCAGGTTCAAGAGGGGTCATGGTTGGAGTTTCAGTGAGGCCCTCGGAGCAGTGAGCTTCACAGTGGCCAATTCGTCCACACTGGTAGCAAAGCAGGGGAAGGTTTTCGTAGACAATGTCTTGCCAAAAGGAGACAATTTTAACTTGTTTCGGTAGCGGGTTAGTCATGTTTAGTTGGACACATAGCCGAGCATATCTCCCTCGAATGGCGGCACTAGTTATGGCGTCCACCTTTAGAAGTTTTCCTAGTTTATGGCCCACGTGTTTGAGAAACTCGGTATGATAGTATTCTATAGGCAATTGTTCCAAACGGATCCAAACTGCCGTAGTTGAAATTTTGGCTATGTGTGGGTGGAAATTTGCTTCCCATGCCTGCACGTGTAGGTATTGGTTGCCCACAAGCCATGGTCCATCCATGAGCGCATGATGGTAGTCCTTTGTTTCGTCAAAACGCATAATAAAAAAGCCATATCCAATATCAATGAAATGAGTCATACCTGAGGGTCGCCAAATACTCGCTAACCTGGTTTGGAGTGCCTGATATCTGAGAGGTCTTCCCATGAGTTTGAGGATGATGCTCGTTTGCCACGGCCCAGCAAGTTTACGCTTCATTTCTAGAGTCACCTGTATTTCCTAGTCCTCTGTGTTCAAATCCTTGTTATTGCTGTGGTGGAGTTCAGCGTTGTGTGTCTTCTTTAACAGTACCATGCATGGGCGTTCCAGTGTCATCGATATCATCTTCTTCTCCTAAGTCGCAGCTCAAATCCGGCATGCAGATATCCCAAGTCATCTCAGCATATGTTTTCTTTTTTTGGGAAGTATTACTCAAAAAGTTGCTTTCAGGGTTATCAGCGTCGTGAAGCAATTCTGGAGTGGTCATGTTATCTTTTTAGTAGCTGGCTAATTTCAGTTTTTGTTTTTAGATTATTTTAATCATCTAATATAAATTTTCATTTTCAGAATGTCTTATGCTGTTATGCATGTGGCTCTTTCAAATTCGTTTGTTACTTTAGGGAAATTTGTGTTCTATGTTCTTTGAATCTAGTGAATATCCACTTTTAAAGATCTTGTCATAATTCATTAATGATATAATTTTTGTTGTAATGCTTTGTTTCTGTTCTCATAAATATCCACTTGATCAAAGGCCCTAACGACAAAATTTTATTAAATGACACAAGGACAAGAAAAATAAATGTAAAATGGTCAATAGAATCAGACATGCGCATCTCCAGCTATAGCTGCGTCATTATTCTAAGACTATTAGATCCAGCCAGAATTAAAAAACAGTAGTTCTTTTTATGAACAAATAAAATATTTTCATGAGGTTAATATTAAATGTGATATTTGACCTGGCACACACTGTTACTCTGTTAGACTCTCTCCTAGCCTAAAACAACTATAAAATCCATTGTTATTCATTCACATTCCTCTCACACTACCAACTCTTGCCTTCTCATAAACATATTTGGAAATGGCAGATTCAACACCACTTCTCTCCCAACCCAACTCTGTCAAGTCAGAAAGCAGCCCTCCACCTTTAGAGAAACACCATCCATCTCTTGATTCCACCATTGAAAGGTGTATAGGAGATTTTGGATGGGCCCAATTCCTCCAAGCACTACTTGTATCTATTGCATGGATATTTGATGCACAACAAACATTCATTAGTGTCTTCACTGATGCACACCCGGTATGGCACTGTACTTCTAATCAACTTGATTGTAACTCAGTCTCCAATATTTGCAATCTTCCGAAGAATTCATGGGCATGGGATTTTCCTGCCTATACTTCAATCATATCAGAATGGAACTTAGAGTGTGCTGCTTCCATTATCACTGGCTTGCCTGCATCTTCTTTCTTCTTGGGTTGCCTAGTGGGTGGACTTGTTCTTGCTACACTTGCTGATTCCTCACTTGGTCGCAAAAACATGCTCTTTCTCTCATGCCTAACTATGTCTCTATCTTCTTTGCTTACTGTCTTCTCCACCAACATTTGGGTTTACTCGGCTTTAAGATTGGTTTGTGGGTTTTCCCGTGCAACAATTGGAACATCTGCACTTGTGTTAACAATTGAGCTTGTGGGAAAAAGGTGGCGAGGCCAAGTGGGTGTGACAGGATTCTTTTGTTCCACAATTGGGTTCTTATCACTACCAGCTATAGCTTATTTGAATAGAATTTCATCTTGGAGATCTCTTTATTTGTGGACTTCTATCCCAGGAATCTTGTATTCTTTGTTGGTTCACTTCTTTGTTCATGAGTCACCCAGATGGCTACTTGTGCGTGGACGTAAAGAAGAAGCGGTGGCCACGTTGAAAAGCATTGCACCACCTAGCCATAGTTGGAGCTTTTCTGAGGTTTCGTTTGAGCAAGAAATGTCGAATAATGGGAATGTTTACTCAACTATAAAGATGTTGGTGCAGAAAAGATGGGCTTTCCGAAGGTTGTTACTGGTTATGGTGATAGGTTTTGGGATTGGAATGGTGTACTATGGCATGCCATTAGGCCTAGGAAACTTGTCATTCAATCTCTACTTGAGTGTCACATTAAATGCCTTATCTGAGATACCATCTTCAATGTTCATTATCTTGTTTATAGGTAAGTTGAACAGAAAACTTTCTGTGCTTGCTTTCACTACCCTTAGTGGGATTTTCAGTATTATGTGTGCTTTAAAAGGTGAGGTGTGGACAAGATTGCAGATTGGACTTGAGTTAATATCCTTCTTCAGTGCTTGTACTGCTTTCGGTATATTACTCATATTCACAATAGAATTGTTCCCTACTTGTGTGAGGAACTCAGCTACTTCGTTGGTGAGACAAGCAATTGTGTTTGGTGGTGTGTTTAGTCCGATGCTAGTGGCTGCAGAGAGAAGAGATGGAATTTCATCCTATGTGGTATTTGGGTTGGTGATAGGGTGTTGTGGGCTATTTGCAGCATGTTTGCCAGAGACAAGAGGTAGAGCACTTTTTGATACGATGGATGAGGAAGAACACAAAGAAAAATCAGCTTGCAATGGTGTAGGTGATGTCTTGGTTTAATTAATTAGCTTTTGGTTTGCTCAAATTATGTGAAAATAATTGTAGGTTGTGTGTAGTGCTTGGTCAAAAAAACAACATTTATCTTTCTTAAGATTGATTTGGTTGGTTATTTTTGTTTTTGTTTTTTATTTTTATTTTAGTGTAAGTGGATTCCGCCAGATTTTAATCATATAAAAAGGGATAGGATGCCTCCTTTCATTTTCACTTTAAAAGAAGAGAATTAATTTGGGGTTAAGATTTTCTTTTCAATATATAACAATGTAGAAATTGTTAAGGTATTAAAATTTTAATTGATGTGATAAACGTTTAAATTTTTTTATACCTAATCTGAACTATATAAGAAATGAATCCATACAAATGATCATTTTCCCTCTGTTTGATGGCTTATTGGTTTATAAATAAGATACAAAATGACTTTAAACAAATAATTTGATTTTTAGCATATAAGTCAATTTATATGTTTCTTCTCAAAAAAAAAAAGAGTCAATTTATTAGCCTGTAGTTATTTTCTTCCTCTTCTTTTTAGTAAAAAAAGTTATAAAAATATCCCATAAAAAAGTTATAAAAATACTACTAACTCCCAAATCATACAATAGTATAGTGATTATAAGGGTTTTATCAATGGCATGACATGCATTTATTGGTTGGAAAATTTGGTAGCTTGTTATTTATCAAGAAATTAATAATTTTTTGTATAAGCGAGAAATCAAAGAAGTTCCTAAAAACACAGTAAGAAATAACATTTGAAACTAACAAAACTATGGGTTTTTTTTTTTTTGCTAAGTGTAACACTATAGCCATGTGTTGCTAAGTTCTATATATATATATATATATATATATATATATATGTATGTATGTATGTATGTATGTATTTACGCACGTGCGTGAGTAGTTGGAACGGAATATAATACATAATTAAAAAGATTTGCTTAAAGTTTAAACAACAAAACCATGGTTGGCGGTTGGCTGAAAACTAGCTAGAAACAAATTTGCTGCCGTGGTCTTCGAACTCAATTGAATAAATAATTTTGAGATGTTGCTTAGAGAAGACATGCAATTAGTTGGATGAGCACTTAAATAATACCATGCTAATATTATCTTAATGATGGAGAATGGTACATCCATTCCCAGTTCACACTTTCTAAAGTAAGCTTTTCATATCACTGATATGGTATATTATCTTATTCTTGCTTTGCATGTACTTGGACAATTAATGCTAAAGGATTAAAGTGACGACTGACAAGCACTCCCAAATATTAGGAGTGCTAGCAATATATAATTTATTTTAATTGGATTACTTTGATCCAAAGACAAGTTGGTTAAGAAGAGTAAATATATTTAAAAAATAAAAAAGGAATAGTGTTCACACATATTTTTTAAACTGAAATGGTAAGCTGAAAAAAATTTTAAACTAAAATCGATATCTGAAAGCACTATTTCAAAATTGAAATCATGTTTTCGGATCATGTGTTTTAGTTTAAAAAATGAGTATATAATAGGATGTGTGTGACAATTTTTATTCTTTAAAGAATGTAAAGTACACTTTTATGAGGAAAGAAAAAATTGTTCATACAGGATGATAGAAATTGTTGGCTGCATCTGTAAATGAGGCTGTCTTTGTCATTGCTAGGTTGGGTCTTATTTTTCATTGGAAGTTTTAATAAATTAGTAATAGACATTTGGAATAAACGTTATTGGTCAAAGGATAAACAGACTTAAACATATTAGGGTCCATTTTCATTCTCTTATCTGCTTTCTTTACAGGAGTTTTCTTCTTTGGGGTTTAAGGAGCCATCTGTGAATAATCAGAAAAGGCCACAACAACATAGTACAATACATGTGTAGAACAAATCAGTACTTTGTTAGTAATAAAGACAATAATAAAGGAAAAATCTCATAACTTAAACCAACCACATAGATGAATGAACCCAAAGGTAGATACTCAAGAACAACTAGCATTATGTAGAAGAGTACTAATGCTGTAGAGACTGACATCACCCAAAGGACAAACATATGTCAATGAGACATATACTATGATGAGTATGAAATCACCCAGAGAACACAAGATAGATGCACACACTAGAATCAAACAAACACAGATTCAAATCACCCAACAAACAAGTCATAAACATTTTGAAACAACACATCAAAATGAGATCAGACAAGATGGGTATAAGACAGATAACAATCCCTAAGCTAAGAGAAAGTCGCATGATGAAGACCAAATCCAGCAACTTAAACAAGTTCATAAAAAAAAATCAATAGCCTCTACTAGCTAAGCACGGACCGAGAACAACAGCTGAAACATAAACCCAACTCAAATCAGAAAAAAAAATGTAAATAATCAAGCGGGAAAAGCACAAAAACAAGAAATATAGAGTGTGAGAAAGAATACCCATACCTTTTTCTTGAAGATTTTGAGTTGAAAAGAAGCAACAATGGAGTTCGAAGTGGGTTACACGGAGCGTTTGGGAAGGAGACAGATAAGAGAAAAGATGAACAGTCACAAAAAGTTCGAGGGAAAACTAAAAAAGATTTTAAAAACTGCCCTCACTGTACAAAACTCGCGTTTTTCGCGGCTGAGGTAAGTCGCTAGATAGTCGCCAGATCCACCCGCCAAAACACTTCAAGCCAAAAGTTTTGAAAAAAAATTCTAAGTGTTTTTCGCGACTGGAAGTCTTACTCGCAAGGGAGTCGCGAGCTGAGCCGTGAAAATCTCTATGTACCCCTCGCGACTGGACCTTCCACTCGCGAACAAGTCACCAAAATAGACCCGTGAGCTCGCGACTGTGGCATGCGACTTGACTTACTCGCGACTGAGTCGCCAAAACAGGGCAACACTGTTTTTTTGAAATTTTCAGTCTTTGAAGAATAAAATACTTTCCAAAAACACCTAAAACACTCAAAAATATTTTTGTGCTTGAATCAACAAAGATTGAGCATGTGAAAACACATTTTATCAAGTACAATCACACAAATGAATATGGCATTCATTGAACATAAACTTGTGTGTTGTGTGTGAGTATCAACAATGAGATAGTCCTTTGTCTAATGTGAAGCTTCAATGATCAATTCAACCAAGGCATACACAATTAGCACTAGATCATGTGACCCATCTCAATTACAGAAGCATGCATATATGACCTCCCACAAGACTTGATTACATAATTTGGAGTTTTACATTTGACTCCATTTTCAATCATAATATTTGATCTTTTTGATCCTTTTGAGACAATCACCTCTCATTGTGAGAGTGATATTTGATATTTCACCTTGATGAGATAGCATTTGGCTTTTTGAATAATCATTCACTTTAATTTTTGGTCGCTTTCCCTTTTTCCTAGTCGAATACTAGTATGTGTGACAGGCTTTTGCAGCTCAATATCTCTTTTCATTTGGAGATTTACATTTGGTGAGCTCTTTTTAGCAAAAACAAAAATAAAGAGTGGGAATATATATAGGCACAAGTCTATGCATGTCTCAAGATTAACATAATCATTCACTAATCATTCATGACAAGTTTGAAGATCTATTTATAACAGTCACATAGATTTCAAGATTTCTTCCACAATAAGAAGAGTGCAAAGGAACAAGCTACGCTCGTAAATGCACAAAGCCATTAGTACAAAGGTACAAGACAAAACAAGTTTTGAGACAAAACTCAACAATGTTGATCAAACCTTTTGATTTTCTACTTTTTATGTGGTTTTTGGATTTTTGACACATAAGAAGGAAAAGATTGATAAAAAAAAAACAAAAAAGAATAAACGATAGAATGAAAAAATAAACAAACACATTTCAACCAACACAATAAAATAGCAAACAACCAAACTAAGTCACAAAGCATAGGAAGTATTGATGCATGAACATGTTGTAATGCTTATGCATGAGTACCCCTTTTCACCCACACGTCACTTGTGCTTGGGGTGATTTTCTTATACGATTGGGTACGAGAGTTAGGGCTTTCAAACCTTCGTGTGAAGCTCTTCAAGCAGTTGGTGAAAGCACCAATTATCTTCATCACGTCCATTATTCCGGTATCACCACTTTGATCTCTTGATGGTTCACCAGCCCAATTTCTCCTGTCATTTCTAGGTCCTCGTGACCTTGGAGCAGTTGCATTATTCATTGCTCTCAGTTTTTGACAATTTGGCCGAGTATGCCCTTAAAGTCCGCAATGATGACACACATAGTTCGATTTAGGACCTTTTTGTGATCGTGGACGAGACTTGGCTCGAGATTCAGACCTACCCACAGATTGATTATGAGGGTTGTTCAACATCCGTTGGTTCTCCACATTCCTCTTCTCCTCAATGTTGGGCTTCTCAGTAGTAAGGCCAACTTCAGTTGACTCTTTGGCTTTTATAAACTTCACTTCTTTAGTGATATTGCCAGATGAGTTACTCCCTCCGGTATATCCCAACCCGGATTTGTCTGAAAAGCTCTTTTGTGATGAAATAACATCATCTAACTTCTTGGTGGTGACCCTCTCTATTTTAGCATTTGCTTGCACAACCTCTTGCTCAAGAAATCTCACTTTTGTGTAGGCTTCTGATAGCTCACCATTCAGTGTTTCTATCTCACATTTAGCCTCCTTATAGCGAATTAGGAGACTTTTATAGTCCTCCTCTACCTTCTTCATTTTTCTCACAACTGCCT
This sequence comes from Quercus robur, assembly GCF_932294415.1. Taxonomy (NCBI): domain Eukaryota; kingdom Viridiplantae; phylum Streptophyta; class Magnoliopsida; order Fagales; family Fagaceae; genus Quercus; species Quercus robur. The sequence continues at coordinate 2,298,145 of NC_065537.1, forward strand.
TGGCCACCCTTGTGTACTCACCCGACTTCTCTAGGAGTGAGTTATAATTCTCTTGAAGATTGGCTATGATTTCATCTTCTTCAGCATCTGATTCTTCAACAACTCCCAATGATTCTTCATCACTATCTCCAAGTTCTCGTACAAGCAAATTCAACTCGTCTAAAGATTCAACAAGGGCAATCGTCATGAAAGCTGAATAATTCCCTTCTCCATCACAGCTTTCCTCAGAATCTGAGTCGGATGAATCCAAGTCACTCAATGTCGTGGCATACACTTTGCCTTTCGATTTCAAATAATTCGGACATTCCTTTTTAAAGTGTCCATGCTCGTTGCATTCAAAACAAGTGACACCTTGTGTAGATTGGGATTCTTTTCCACCTTTCTTTTTGAATTCCCTTTTCTCCCTTCCTAAACTTTGGAATTTCCCTTTATCATCAAATTTTCCATTATTCTTGAATTTCAAGAATTTTCGAAAATTTTTTACAAGGTATGCAACATCTTTGTCAACCACATCTTCTTCCGATGAGTTAAGGACTTCCACCTTCTCATTAATGGTCTTAAGAGCAAGAGATTTGCTCTTCCGTTGATTGGGCAGCGACATTTCATAAGTCTAAAGAGAACCAACTAGCTCTTGGACTTTGATGTCATCAAGGCCCTTGCTCTCTCCAATCGCAGTCACTTTGGCACGAAAACTTTCCGGCAATGATCGAAGGATCTTCCTTACAATTTTAGAATCCTCCATTTTCTCTCCCAAATTGAACTCGCTTACAATCACCTCATTCAGCTTGCTATAGAAAGAGTCAAAGGACTCATCCACACTCATTTTTAACTCCTCAAACCGAGTGGTCAGCATCTGCAGCTTGGTATCTTTCACTTTCTTCGTTCCTTCGTAGGTGGTCTCCAATATCTCTCATGCTTCTTTGGCAACAGTAATATGAGAAATCCTATGAAACTCATCTAGAGACACACCACAGAAAATTGCGTTAAGTGCTTTACTGTTAGCATTAGATGCAGCAAATGCTGCCTTATCCCATGTGGATTTGGCTTCCTCAGACCTGGTCCAACCTATATCAACAACATCCCAAACTGATTCATCAATGGAACATAGAAATGCTCTCATGCGAACCTTCCAAAAAGCATAATTACTACCATCAAAATATGGAGGTGCATTTAGGGATTGAGATCGATCCATCTCAATAGGGAGTCAAGGATCACACTATGGTAATGAAACCACTAAAAGTGTACCCACTCTGATACCAATTGAAAGTTCAAATAGTAAATATATCACCCTTGAACGTTTAGACCCCCAATTACAAAATAACCAATTCAAGCTTTATGTCAAACAACTAGTGTACGAAAATGAACAAAATCTATAAATAGAATTGGTAAACAACCTAAGCCAATTAAAATCACAACCCATAGCGAATAATAAAAGGCAAAGATAAAAGGGAAGGAAGATGCAAACACAAGGACAACACTCGATGTGTTATAGAAGAGGAAACCGAAGCCCTCGGCATAAAACCTCTCTACCATGCTCCAAGTGGTAAGTAATCCACTAGAAAATGTAGTTGGGATACATGAACAGCAATAGACCCTCCAAGCCTAATCTATCCAGTGTACCTAAGCCCTCCAAGCTTCTTGCTCCAATGAGGTTGCGCCGAACCTATTTCTTTTCTAGCTTTCCGGATTCCGCTACTTGACTATAGCATCAACCAATGTAGATTGTGTAAGGTTGAATTTATTCAACCATCTAATTGGCTTTATTCCGTGCCAAATTTGCTTGTATTTCAGCATTTAGTAATCTTGTATTTAGGTGGGCTTGTTGTAAGGGTAGTGAGTGAGATAGAGTGAAATTTGCTCAAAAGTGTGCAAGAAAACAGAGACTTGCGGCTTGGCCTTGTGGGTGACTCATGGCTGCAAGCCGCCAGATGCAGCACATGTGCCAAGCATGCCAGAAGGTGAACAGTCATGCTAGCTGGAGCACTACAGGACAAAACAGGACAACTGGCCATACGGTTATCTCGCGACTGGATCTTGCGACTCAGTCAAGTCGCGAGGCCAAGCCGCGAGCCAGCCGTGTTTTGAAAAACCTGACGTTTCACATTCCTCTCTCACCCTAGTATATATACCCCTTATACCCACAAAAGAAAGAGAGCTTCCAGAGAGAATTTTGAGAGAGAAACCCTAGAGAAAAACAAGATTGATTCATCCACAATCTTCATCTAAGAGACTCTTCAAATTCCTCTACTCTCTTCCTCTCCATTGATACATCCTTGAGAGATTCTTGGCCAAATCCTTTTCTCACCATACCCATATCTGTGAGAAGGTTTATTTGGTGCTTTGGGAAGCAGTTAGGAAGGTACCAATTCATATTGGGTGATGCTATGGTCTAGTAGCGGAATTCGGGAAGCTAGAAAAGAAAAAGGTTCGGCGCAACCTCGTTGGAGCAAGATGCTTGGAGGGCTTAGGTGCATTGGGTAGATTAGGCTTGGAGGGTCTATTGCTATCCATGTATCCAACTACATTTTCTAGTGGATTGTTTACCGCTTGGAGGGCGGCGGAGAGGTTTTACGCCGAGGGCTTCGGTTTCCTCTTCGATAACACATCGCGTATTGTCCTTGTGTTTGCATCTTCCTTCCCTTTTATCTTTGCCTTTTATTATCTGCTGTGGGTTGTGATTTTAAATTGGCTTAGATTGTTTTCCAATTCTGTTTTATAGCTTTTGTTCATTTTCCGCACACTAGTTGTTTGATATAAAGCTTGAATTGGTTAATCTGTAAATTGAGGGTCTAAACGTTCAAGGGTGTTTATACACATATTTGAACTTTCAATTGGTATCAGAGCGGGTGCACTTGCTGTGGTTTAATTACCTAAGTGCGATCCTAGACCCCTTAGCTTTGGATGAAGCTATGAAAAAGGGCATGCTGAATTGTGGTTTACATGTTTGTGATAATGACTCTATGAGTATGTTTGAAGGGTGTCCTAACAATGAACTCTTAGAGTTATTAAAATCAAAGAAACATGCTAGAATGTTTGTTCACATGCTGAAATATTTTGAAAATGAGAATCACATTTTACACAATAGTCTATATGAGTCTAATTTGTTGGTTAAGAAGTATAAAAGAAGAAATAGAATGTTGTGTGAGGAGATTGATAATCTGAAATGTCAATCTAACAGAAGCATGAAAACTAAAATTCTGTTTGAAGGTCAAGAATGTTTGTCTCATGCAAGCTTATCCGTGCATACCTCATTGAAGGTATTTAATTCATGCTTATGGTATCTTGACAGCGGCTGTTCTCGTCACATGACAGGAGATAAATCACTGTTTAAGACACTCAAAGTGAAGGTTGGTGACTATGTGACTTTTGGTGATGGAAGTTATGCTCAAGTTCTCGGTAAAGGGACTATTGAGATACGTGGATTACCTCTGTTGAAAGATGTATTATACATCAAAGGGCTGAAGGCAAATCTTCTGAGCATCACTCAAATATGTGATGAGGATTTCCTTGTCCAATTCTCGAAGAAGGGATGCTTAATCATCAATGAAGAAGGGATTCAAGTCTTGGAAGGAAAGAGGACTACCGACAATTGCTATGGAGTGGTTCCTACAGCACCAATTTCCTGCAGAATTGCTCGTGTTGACTTGTTGGAACTTTGGCATTAAAGATTCGGACATGCAGACTTCAAACAAGTGGCTAAAGTCTCTAAATACGAAGTTGTTGAAGGACTTCCAAAATTTGGAAAGGTGGAGAAGACTTTTTTGGTGCATGCCAAATAGGGAAGCAAATAAAGGCAAGTCACTACATGGCGAATGTGATCGCCACTTCACGATGCTTAGAGCTCCTTCATATAGATCTAATGGGGCCCACAAGAACTAAAAGTCTAGGAGGAAAAAGGTACATTACGGTCATTGTTGATGATTTCTCAAGATACACTTGGGTTGAATTTCTTAGAGAAAAATCAGAAGCGTGTGAGAAATTGAAAATTCTTTGCAAGAGACTACAAAACGAGAAAGGGGTTCCTATTGTCAAGATAAGGAGTGATCATGGCAAGGAGTTTGAGAATGCAAGATTTGAGTCGTTTTGTGAAAAGAATGGAATCAAAAGGGAATTTTCAGCTTCCAAAACTCCTCAACAAAATGAGGTGGTTAAGAGGAAGAATTGGGTGATTCAAGAAATGGCAAGAGTTATGCTACTCAACAAGCAAATTCCTCAAAAGTTTTGGGGAGAAGCCGTGAACACCTCATGCCACATTGGTAATAGATATTTCTTCCGAGCGGGAACAAAGAAGACCGCCTATGAAATTTGGAATGGAAAGAAGCCAAAAGTTAAGTACTTTCGAGTATTCAGAAGCAAGTGTTGCATTCTCAATGATCGTGAGAACCTTGGGAAGTTTGATGCGAATAGTGATGAAGGCATCTGTTGAGGTCTAAAAAGGATCATAGTGAAGGAGGCCCAAAAGAACGAGTCAGGCCCAAAAGGAAAAATCAAGCTAAGCCCAAAGTAGCAGATGCAGGAGACCCATGAAGGAAATAAAAAGGCCCAGGGGATCCTGAAGCCCAAACGAAGAAGCATAAAAAAAAAAAAAAAAAAAAAAAAAAGAACCACGGCAAGGGATAAGAAGTAAGGATCCCCAGGAACCATCAAGAGGCGCGGATCCCTTCAAGCACAAAGACAAAGGAAGACTAGGACAGCTCGAAAGAAAAAGACAGAAGAAGAAAATAAGAAACAAAAGCAAAAGAACACAAGCGCTAGTAGAACCCAGCAACCTCTCATGGCACAGACAGAAAAAAACCTCGGGGAACCAGAATAGGGAAGCACAAAAGAAAGAATGATAACAAGCAGCTTTCAAGTTGGCAAAACAGGTTCCGCCCAGATGGGAAAGAAAAGGGAAAAGTGGAAACTGCCAAAAACGGGGACGCCGAGAAGAGCATACCTCAGCACATCCCAAAGAAGATGGCCAACCAGGAACTTTCAAAAGAATCAGAACTGAAAGAAGGAAAGGATGAGAAAAAACGGAAATGGGACTTACCGAGTGATAGGTACAGGATGTGCTCTGTTTGCAAAAAGGTAAAACAGGGGAACCAACGGTTCCCCGGGAAGACCAAAACTCCATTATAAAAGGAAGGGATGGGTTGCGAAGAAAGGGCAGCGGAAAAAAAAAAGAGAGAAACACAAAAAAGAAGAGATTTCCTAGAAAAACTATCAGTAAATCTGTGGTGAAGAGAAAGAAAAACACCAAGGGAAAACAAATATTGCTTCCCGGTATCCTGTAAAAGCCACTATTGCACATACTCGGATTCAAAGAGAATCAAACTTTGCAAGTTTTGAAGGCTGAAATAGCCACTCAAGACTGTAATTTTTGAGCTTGATTGAACCTTGTATCACGTCCTAGTGAGCTTTCTGTAACTTAACAGACAATGTATTAATGAAATATGCCTCATTAATCCCAGGATTCCCTTAGCATTAATTTTGTATCACTTTGTTAATCCTGCTTCTTTCCTTTTGAATTTACCTTGTTGTTTTTTGGCATTCTTCAATACGAATATCCTTGCTTGTCATTTTTTTTTTTATTGTCAGGAGCATCCCCTGTATATTACTTGATTCTTAAACAACTTGTTAGCTGCGGTGAGTCAAGGCCCGGTTCACCAAAATCATTTATTTAGGCCCGGGATCCTTAGGCCTGAGCGTCACAGAAAAAAGGTACTCTCACATTTTGGCGACTTCACTGGGGACTGGGCAAAGAAGAAGGAAGAAGCAATCCCTTCACAGAGTATGCCTCCAAGACAAAGAAACAGCAAAGGAACTAATGTGCCACCTACGGCTTCTGAGCCCGTGGGAGAAAACGAGGTAGCTTCCAGGCAAGGAGGCGGGATACCCCTGGTAGAACAGGAGGTTGTGTCAGAACAAAGACACACAAGGCAGGAACCAGAACTCATGGCCAGGATGACAGCAATGTTGAAGGATCTGGAGCAAGAAGTTCGTCTTCTCAAAGAGGGCAGGACACAGGAAACCAAAGACAATGTTCCCCTTACTGGCCACCAAGATGGAACGCAGCCAGAAGGAGGGTCAGCAGTGGGAGGAAGAGCCAACCCTCAGTATTTAACACTGGTAGATGTCAATGTCCTCTTGGAGCAAGAAAGGGAAAAACTCTCAAGGATCCCCAAGCAATTCTCTCGGGATCCCCCGTTCCCTCCAAAATTTCTTAGCAAACCATACCCTAAGGGGTACGAACCCCCAAAGTTCCATCATTTTGATGGAAGAAATGGAAGTGCCGTGGAACATGTGAGTAGGTTTATCCACACTATGGGCCCCTATGCAGGAGACAGAGAATTATGTCTAAGGGAATTCACCAAGTCCTTAGTGGATAGGGCATACACTTGGTACACCACGCTGAGACCCAGGTCCATCAAAACCTGGGATGAGATGATGGAAAAATTCTGCGCCAAATATTACCCTGGTGAAGACAAGATCACTTTCCAGAATCTGTAAATGGTGAGGCAGAGACCTAGGAAGGATCCCGTCCAATTCATTAAAAGATTTGAAGATGTGTCCCTAGACTGCTATGGGGACCATGAAGAAAAGGAGCTCGTAGAAACCTGTGTAGCCAACATGCTTTTTGATTATAGGCTCAACCTTGAAAATATATGTATCACGCAGTTTGCTGACCTGCTACAGAGAACCAGAAGGACGGCACAAACCATGAGGACAAAAAGGCTGCCCACGTCCCAAGCTATGACAGCATCAGTAGGAGAGAAAAGGAAGAGACCAAATGGGAAGGTGTTCGAGGAACCATCAGTGATCCCATGTATAGCTGAAGAGTTAAGCCATGTCTTAGACAAATGGATTGGAGATGGGGTTGTTAGGCCATTCACTATGTCCAGGCCACTAATTGAAGAAGAAAGGAAGAACCTTTTATTTTGCAGAATCCATAATTATGTCAAGCACTCCACCAAGGATTGCTGGACCCTTCGCAGACTCTTCCACAAAAAGTTGAGGGAAGAAACCCTGGAACTCACTCAGAAGGAGCCAGAAGTGTAAAGAAACCCCTTGCCTAACCACAAAGGAAAAGGGGTGGTAGCAGTAGTAATACATGGGAACCCGGCAGAAGCAGGAGAATCTGAAGGATCCTTCCACCCGAGCACAATCAGGACCCTCCAGAAGAATCCTAAGTTCAGGTCACTATTCAATCAATTAGGATTCGGACCAGAAGCAAGAAGAGTGGCCATAGAGTCTCTCATGAGCATAGCAGCAGATTCAGGGATGGAATGCTTTACAGTAGAGTCACATGCTAGTCGAGCTTTCCTAGAGACAACTAATGCAATAACCTTCAATGATGAAGACATGGAGATTGAGCACCCAGACCACCGTAGACCCCTTTATTTAATGGCCACCATAAACGGCGTTCAAGTCAGAAGAGCACTGGTGGACATCGGGGCATCACTCAATCTCATAGCCTTGAGTACCCTGGAAGCTGTAGGCTTAGTTGACAGAAGGATCCTGGGGGCTCCCATGGAAATAACAGGATTTGGAGGATCGGTGGAATCAACAGAAGGATACGTGCAGCTAGCCTTAAGGGTAGGGCCAATAGTAGCCCTGACAAGGTTTCATGTGATTAATGCAGAAGTTTCTTATCATATGTTGCTGGGACGCCCGTGGCTTCATAAACATCACCTTATTCCATCCACGTTCCATCAATGCATTAAATGGAGACTGAATGGGAGGCCCATAAGGATCCCTGCCAACCATAATCCTTTCAGCCAGGGAGAAGTAAACTTTGCAGAAACAATGTTTTATGATGAATTGGAGCCAGATGTTGAGAACCCTGCCCTGGGGACCCCAGGGGCACTTATCCTAGAAGAAGAAGAAGGAGGGAAGGGCACCCGTAACTTGAGGAACCTTCTGGAAAGAAAAAGACAAAAAAGGGAGCCTAGCTCTTAAAGATCCCGAGAATGTGTGGTAGTGCGGGAACCGGGAGAAGGCTAATCTATCATTTGTGAAGGTGCGCGGGACCCGAATGCATCATGCAGGAAGGTCCCGGACCACCAAGCTGCATGATGGCCTAAAAAGAAATTCCAGAAGAACCAGTTAAGGAGGCCCAGATTCAGCCTGAGGAAGAATTAAAGGAAATAGATTTGGGAACAGAACCAAGATCCTGAAAGCCTGTCTTCATTAGCAGTCAATTGGTGGCGCAAGAAAGGGAACAACTGATAACCTTGCTTCAAAAATACAGAGATGTATTCGCATGGACCTATGATGAGATGCTTGGTTTAGACCCAGGGTTGGTAGTCCATTCTCTTAATGTGGACCCAGGGATGAGGCTAGTAGTTCAACCGGCTAGGGTCTTCCACACTGAGGTAGAAGCTCAAATAGTTCAAGAGGTCAAAAAATTGCTAACAGCTGGTTTTATCAAACCCATCCAACACCCAAAATGGCTTTGCAACATTGTACCTGTGAAGAAGAAAAACGGTCAGATCCGTTGCTGTGTGGACTTTCGCAACTTGAATAAGGCATGTCCTAAAGATGAATTCCCCTTGCCCAATATCGACTTCCTTGTAGATTCAGCTGCAGGAAGCAAAATGTTCTCATTTATGGATGGGTATAGTGGGTACAACCAAATCCGCATGGCTGCCAAAGATGCAAAGAAGACGGCATTCAGAACTCCAATTGGGAACTTTTACTACACTATAATGTCCTTTGGCCTAAAAAATGCGGGGGCTACGTATCAGCAGACCATGACAACCATTTTCCATGACATGATGCACGAGGAGATGGAAGATTATGTAGATGACATTGTGGTCAAGTCAAAGACCAGAATAAGACATTTCCAAGTACTTGAGCAAGTCTTTGAAAGATGCAAGAAGTACAAGTTGCGTATGAACCCCATGAAGTGCGCCTTTGGAGTGTCTGCTGGAAAGTTCCTTGGGTTTCTGGTACATCACAAAAGCATAAGTGTGGATCCAGCCAAGGCCACAGCTATCGCCACAATGAGAAGACCAACTACTGTTAGGGAACTCAAAAGCTTCCTGGGAAGGGTCTCCTATATTAGGAGATTTGTGCCTGGTTTGGCCTCAGCTACAGCAGGTCTATCCAAATTGTTGAAAAAGGGGAATGAATTTACCTAGGGGACGAAGCAGCAGGAAGCTTTTCAAAGAATTCAGGGCATCATGAATCATTTGCCCACCCTCCAGGCACCAGTACGTGGGCGACCTCTGCTGCTATACTTAGCATCAAACTCCCAGGCAATAGGAGCTTTGCTGGCACAAGAAGACGACCAAGGGAACGAGCAGCCTGTATATTATGTAAGTAGAACACTCAAGGATACCGAGACCAGGTACCCCAGAATAGAGAAAGCCTGCCTAGTGATCATTTATGCGTCCCAAAGGCTAAAGAGGTACTTCTCAGCTCACCAAATCCTTTTGATAACCAAGTCCCACCCCATAAAAACACTCCTGCACCAGCCCCTTCTTACGGGAAGAATAGCACAATGGCTAGTTTTGCTCTCTTAATATGATATAGGCATAAGAACTCCCAAGGCTGTCAAAAGCCAGGCCATAGCAAATTTGCTAGCTCAATTCCTAGGAAAGGAGGAAGGCCCGCTGAGCGAAGAGATCCCTAGTGAGGTAGTAGTAATGGAGATCCCAGGGAAGAAATAGACCATGAGGTTTGACGGGTCGGCTACAACAACTTCAAATGGGGTAGGAATTGTACTAAGTTGTGAAAATTGGGATATCATACCCTTGTCTCAAGCTTGGTTTCTCGTGCTCTAATAATGCAGTTGAATATGAGGCATACCTAACCGGGTTGACTATAGCACTCAGCATAGGAGTGAAACATATGAGAGTGTTGGGAGATTCCAATCTTGTAGTCTCCCAAGTGAAAGGTGACTTTGTGTTACGGGAACAAAGCTTAGCAGCCTACAGGACTTAGGCATAAAGGCTGGATATGGAATTTCAGACTTTTAGCATAGAGTACACTCAAAGAAGTGAAAACAAGTTTGCTGATGCGCTTGCCACCCTGGGAACCCAAATACCATTTAATGGGAGAGTGTTGAGGTCTGAAAAAGATCATAGTAAAATAAGCTCAAGAAGAATAAGTTAAGCCCAAAAAGAATGAGTTAAGCCCAGAAGGAAAACTCAAGCTAAGTCCAAAGGAATTATATAGGAGACTCATGAGGGAATAAAAGAAAGGCCCAGAGGATCCTGAAGCCCAGAAAAGAGAAGCATCCAAAGAAAAAAAAAAAGAGAAGACCACGGCAAAGTATAAGAAGCAAGGATCCTCAGGAACCATCAATAGGCGCGGATCCCTTCAGGCACAAAGAAAAAAGGAAGACTGGGACAGCTCGATAGAAAGAAGACAGAAAAAAAGAAAACAAGAAAACAAAAGTAAAAAAGAACGCGAGCGACCTCTCATGGCACAGACAGAAGAGGCCACGGGGAACCAAGACAGGGAAGAAGAATGATAACAAACGATTTTTAAAAAAGGCAGAACAGGATTCCACCCAAATAGGAAAGAAAAGGAAAAGTAGAAGGCGCCAGAAGTGGGGATGCCGAGAAGGGCATACCTCAGCACTCCCCAAAGAAGATGGCCAACCAGAAGCTTTCAAAAGAATCAGAACTGAGAGAAGGAAAGAATGAGAAGAAACGGAAAAGGGACTTACCGAGACAACGGGGACAAGACATACTCTGTTCGCAAAAGAGCAAAACAGGGGAACCAGTGGTTCCCTGGGAAGCCCAGAAAACTCCATTATAAAAGGAGGGGATGGGTTGTGAAGAAGGAGTAGCGAAAAAAGTGAGAAAGAAAGAAGAAATTCTCTAGGAAAAGAACTATTAGAGAAAATCAAGAGTGAAGAGAAAATATTAAGGGAAAACAAAATATTGCTTCCCGGTATCCTGTAAAAGCCACTATTGCACATATTCAGATTCAACGAGAATCAAACTTTGCAAATTTTAAAGGCTGAAATAGTCATTCAAGACTGCAATTTTTGAGCTTGATTGAACCTTGTAGCACGTCCTAGTGAGCTTTCTGTAATCAAACAGATAATGTATTAATGAAACTTTGCTTCATATTTCCCAGGATCCCCACAGCACTAATTTTTATCGCTTAGTTAATCCTGTTTCTTTCCTCCTGAATTTACCTTGTTAATTTTTGGCATTCTACAATATCCTTGTTTGTCATTTTGTTTGTATTGTCAGGAGCATTCTCTGCATTTCACTTGATTCTTAAACAGCTCGTTAGCTGCGGTGAGTCAAGGCCCGGTCCACCAAATCCTCCTTTTCATTTAGGCCTAGGATCCTTGGGCCTGAGTGTCATGAAAAAGGGCACTCTCACATTTTGGCGACTCCGCTGGGGACTGGGCAAAGAAGAAGGAAGAAGCAACCCCTTCACAGAGAATGCCTCCAAGACAAAGAAACAGCAAAGGAACTAATGTGCCACCTACGACCTCTGAGCCCGTAGGAGAAAACGAGGTAGCTTCCAGGAAAGGAGGTGGGATACCCTTCGTAGAACAGAAGGTTGTGTCAGAACAAAGACACGCAAGGCAGGAACCAGACCTCATGGCCAAGATGACAGCAATGTTAAAGGATCTGGAGCAAGAGGTTCGTCTTCTCAAAGAGGGCAGGACACAGGAAATCAGAGACAATGTTCCCCCTACTGGTCACCAAGATGGGACGCAGCCAGAAGGAGGGTCAGCAGTGGGAGGAAAAGCCAACCCTCAGTACTTGACACTGGCAGATGTCAATGCCCTCCTGGAGCAAGAAAGGGAAAAACACTCAGGGATCCCTAAGCAATTCTCTCGGGATCCCCCGTTCCCTCCAGAACGTCTTGGCAAACCATACCCTAAGGGGTACGAACCCCCAAAGTTCCATCCTTTCGATGGGAGGAACGGGAGTGCTGTGGAACATGTGAGTAGGTTTGTTCACACTATGGGCCCCTATGCAGGAGACAGAGAATTATGTCTGAGGGAATTCGCCAAATCCTTAGTGGATAGGGCATACACTTGGTACACCACGCTGAGACCCAGGTCCATCAAAACCTGGGATGAGATGATGGAGAAATTCTACGCCAAATACTACCCTGGTGAAGACAAAATCACTTTCCAGAATCTGCAAATGGTGAGGCAGAGACCTGGAGAAGATCCTGTTCAATTCATCAAAAGATTTGAAGATGTGTCCCTAGACTGCTATGGGGACCATGAAGAAAAGGAGCTCGTGGAAACCTGTATAGCCAACATGCTTTTTGATTATAGGCTCAACCTTGAAAACCTATGTATCGCGCAGTTTGCTGACCTGTTACAGAGAACCAGAAGGACGGCGCAAACCATGAGGACAAAAAGGCTGCCCGCATCCCAAGCTATGACAGCATCAGTAGGAGAGAAAAGGAAGAGACCAGACGGGAAGGTGTTCGAGGAACCACCAGTGATCCCATGTACAGCTGAGGAGTTAAGCCATGTCCTAGACAAATGGATCGGAGATGGAGTTGTTAGGCCATTCACTGTGTCCAGGCCACCAACTGAAGAAGAAAGGAAGAACCCTTTATTTTGCAAAATCCATAATTATGTCAAGCACTCCACCAAGGATTGCTGGACCCTTCGCAGACTCTTCCACAAAAAAGTTGAGAGAAGGAACCCTGGAGCTCACTCAGAAGGAGTCGGAAGTGCAGAAAAACCCCTTGCCTAACCACAAAGGAAAAGGGGTGGTAGCAGTAGTAATACATGGGAACCCGGTAGAAGCAGGAGAATCTGAAGGATCCTTCCACCCGAGTACAGTCAGGACCCTCCAGAAGAATCTTAAGTTCAGGTCACTATTCAATCAATTAGGATTCGGACCAGAAGCAAGAAGGGTGGCCACAGAGTCTCTCATGAGCATAGCAGCAGATTCAGGGATGGAATGCTTTACAGCTGAGTCACATGCTAGTCGAGCTTTCCTGGAGACAACCAATGCAATAACCTTCACTGATGAAGACATGGAGATTGAGCACCCAGACCACCGTAGACCCCTTTATCTAATGGCCACCATAAACGACGTTCAAGTCAGAAGAGCACTGGTGGATACAGGGACATCACTCAATCTCATAGCCTTGAGTACCCTGGAAGCTGTTGGCTTGGTTGACAGAAGGATCCTGGGGGCTCCCATGGAAATAACAGGATTTGGAGGATCGGTGGAATCAACAGAAGGATACGTGCAGCTAACCTTAAGGGTAGGGCCAATAGTAGCTTTGACAAGGTTTCATGTGATTAATGCAGAAGTTTCTTATCACGTGTTGCTGGGACGCCCGTGGCTTCATAAACATCGCCTTATTCCATCCACGTTCCATCAATGCATTAAAGGGAGGCTGAATGGAAGGCCGATAAAGATCCCTGCCAACCATAATCCTTTTAGCCAGGGAGAAATGAACTTTGCAGAAACAATGTTTTATGATGAGTTGGAGCCAGATGATGAGAACCCCGCCCTAGGGACCCTAGGGGCACCTATCCTAGAAGAAGAAGAAGGAGGGAGGGGCACCCGTGACCTGAGGAACCTTCTAGAAAGAAAAAGACAAAAGAAGGAGCCCAGCTCTTCAGGATCCCGAGAATGTGTGGTGGTGCGGGAACCTGGGGGAAGACTGATCTATCATTTGTGAAGGTGCGCGGGACCCGAATGCATTGTGCAGGAAGGTCCCGAACCACCAAGATGCATGATGGCCCAAGAAGTAATCCCAGAAGAACTAGTTAAGGAGGCCCAGATTCAGCCTGAGGAAGAATTAAAGGAAATAGATTTGGGGACAGAACCAGGATCCCGAAAGCCTGTCTTCATTAGCAGTCAATTGGTGGCTCAAGAAAGAGAACAACTGGTAACCTTACTTCAAAAATACAGAGATGTGTTTGCATGGACCTATGATGAGATGCCTGGTCTAGACCCAGGATTGGTAGTCCATTCTCTTAATGTGGACCCAGGAATGAGGCCAGTAGTCCAACCAGCTAGGGTCTTACACACTGAGGTAAAAGCTCAAATAGTTCAAGAGGTCAAGAAATTGCTAACAGCTGGTTTTATCAAACCCATCCAACACCCAAAATGGCTTTCCAACATTGTACCTGTGAAGAAGAAAAATGGTCAGATCCGTTGCTGTGTAGACTTTCGTAACTTGAACAAGGCATGTCCTAAAGATGAATTCCCCTTGCCCAATATCGACCTCCTTGTAGATTCAGCTGCAGGAAACTCAATGTTCTCATTTATGGATGGGTACAGTGGATACAACCAAATCCGCATGGCAGCCAAAGATGCAGAGAAGACGGCATTCAGAACTCCGATTGGGAACTTTTACTACACTGTAATGCCCTTTGGCCTCAAAAATGCGGGGGCTACATATCAGCGAACCATGACAGTCATTTTCCATGACATGATGCATGAGGAGATTGAAGATTATGTAGATGATATTGTGGTCAAGTCAAAAACCAGAACAGGACATTTCCAAGTACTTGAGCAAGTCTTTGAAAGATGCAGGAAGTACAAGTTACGTATGAACCCCATGAAGTGCGCCTTTAGAGTGTCTGCTGGAAAGTTCCTTGGGTTCTTGGTACATCACAAAGGCATAAGCGTGGACCCAGCCAAGGCCACAGCTATCGCCACGATGAGAAGACCAACTACTGTAAGGGAACTTAAAAGCTTCCTGGGAAGGGTCTCCTATATTAGGAGATTTGTGCCTGGTTTAGCCTCAGCTACCGCAAGCCTATCCAAACTGTTGAAAAAGGGGAATGAATTTACCCGGGGGACAGAGCAGTAGGAAGCTTTTCAAAGAATTCAGAGCATCATGAATCATCTGCCCACCCTCCAGGCACCAGTGCGTGGGCGACCTTTGTTGCTATACTTAGCATCAAACTCTCAGGCAATAGGAGCTTTGCTGGCACAAGAAGATGACCAAGGAAATGAGCAGCCTGTATACTATGTAAGCAGAACACTCAAGGATACCGAGACCAAGTACCCCAAAATAGAGAAAGCCTGCCTAGTGATCATTTATGCATCCCAAAGGTTGAAGAGGTACTTCTCAGCTCACCAAATCCTCTTGGTAACCAAGTCCCACCCCATAAAAGCACTCCTGCACCAGCCCCTTCTCACAGGAAGGATAGCACAATGGCTAGTGTTGCTTTCACAATATGATATAGGTATAAGAACTCCCAAGGCTGTCAAAAGCCAGGCCATAGCAGATTTGCCAGCTCAATTCCCAGGAAAGGAGGAAGGCCCGCTGAGCGAAGAAATCCCTGGTGAGGTAGCAGTGGTGGAGATCCCAGGGAAGAAATGGACCATGAGGTTTGATGGGTCGGCTACAGCAACTTCAAATGGGGTAGGAATTGTACTAAGCTGTAAAAATGGGGATATCATGCCCCTATCTTTCAAGCTTGGTTTCTCATGCTCTAATAATGCAGCTGAATATGAGGCATACTTAACTGGGTTGAATATAGCACTCAGCATAGGAGTGAAACACATGAGAGTGTTGGGAGATTCCAATCTTGTAGTCTCCCAAGTGAAAGGTGACTTTGCATTACGGGAACAAAGCTTAGCAACCTACAGGACTTGGGCACAAAGGCTGGAGATGAAATTTCACACCTTCAGCATAGAATACACTCAAAGAAGTGAAAACAGGTTTGCTGATGCGCTCGCCACCCTGGGATCCCAAATACCGCTTAATGGGAGGGATACGCTGATAAAAATAGGAAGGCAGGAACATTTTATTGTAAGGATCCTCCAAGGGATGTACCCCGGAGAGTCCAAACAGTGGGACTAGAGGGACGAAGTCAAAGAAAAGATGAAAGAGGTAGGTCCTAGAGGGAACATCAAAGAACTAATGGATTACACTCAGATAGAAGGAGAATTGTATAGAAGGCTACCAGGAGGGATACTGTCTAGATGTATCACCAAGAAGGAAGGAAAGTCGAAACTAGAAGAATTACACACCCAAGTATGTGGAGTTGCAGAAAAGGTCAGCCTATACAGAAGGATGCAACGCATGGGGTATTACTGGCCAGATATGGACAAGGAAGCAGCAATCACACAGGGGCAATGCCAGGAATGTCGTGTGGCAATTGATAAAGAAGAAAGCTACGCGGTGTTTATTGCAGAAGATTGGCGGGTTCCTTTCATAGGATACCTGGCTCAGGGGATCTTGCCAACCAACAGGAAACTGGCCCACAAGCTCAAAAAGTTAGCGTGCAGGTATTTCCTGCAGAATGATATTTTATTCAAAAAGGGATACCATGGGGATCCCCTCAGGTGCCTGGGACCAAAGGAAGCTAGAGAAGTAGTCAGAAAGGTACACTCTGGAGATTGTGGAAGTCATCCAGGGAAAAGAAGGCTGTACAAGCAGTTACTGTTGTTGGGATATTACTGGCCAACGATGAAAAGGGACTCTGAGGAGCTGGTCAAAACTTGTCGTGCTTGCCAAGTCCTGGGAGATGCAATCCACACTCATCCAAATGTCCTACAGGATATGACGATGCCATGGCCTTTTCATACTTGGGAGCTCGATCTCATAGGGCCTATAAACCCTCCATCCAACGGTTATATATGGATCCTGGCAGCCACGGAGTACTTTACAAAATGGGTAGAGGCCATCCCCTTGAAAAAAGCTACTGGAGCAGCTGTGGCAAATTTCATTCGAGACCACATCATTACAAGGTTCGGGATCCCCAGAAGATTGATCAGTGACAATGGAACCCCATTCATAAACAAAGATATGAAGGGATTAACCGAAGCATACCACATCAAGCATAGAAGATCTACCCCATATTACCCACAAGGAAACGGCCAAGCTGAGGCTACTAATAGGGTAATGTTGAAGATCCTTAAGAAAATGAAGCACGAGTATGGAGGGAAATGGAGTGACCATCTGGCAGATGTGCTTTGGGCATGTAGGAGCTCTGTAAAAACAGCCACAGGATTTTCCCCATTCTCCCTGGTCTATGGAACAGAAGCCATCAGCCCCGTGGAGTTAGTCATTCCTACACCAAGGGTAATTCTGGAGGAAAATCAAGGAGAAAGTGAGGATGCAAACAATGAAAAGAGGCTAGCAGATCTGGAAGGGGTAGAAGAAGAAAGAGAGCTGGCCAAGAAAAGGAGCCGGAGATACCAGCAAAGAATGACCAGAGCATATGCATAAACAATACACCCAAGAGTGTTCACTGAGGGACAATTAGTACTAAGGATGGCGGAGCACGTGAGGAGGAACCTGCCAGGGCCTTCCAAGTTCACCCCAAAATGGGAAGGACCATACATCATCAATGCAGCTCATGAGAGTGGGTATTATTACCTTGCCAAAGAAGATGGGACAGTCCTGACAAAACCCATAAACGGAAAATGGCTGAAGCAATACTATGCATAAGGACAAGGGGATCCCGGTACCTCAGGATCCTTTTACCAGCTTCACTATCTGCTAATTTTTTTTTTTTTTTTTTTTTTTTTATTGTTATCCTTTTTTTTTTCAGCCTTTATCATGAATTCTGGTCTAAGATAATTTTGTTCAGGAACATGTGATAGATTGACACTTTGTGGTCAATACTGCACCAAATGATTTTTTCTTTGTTCCTTAAAAATGACCATGTTTTAATGAAGTTCCTGTTTCTTCAACATTTGAATCTTTCTTTAAATACTGCAAAGACCAAATTTGGATAGATTTAAGGAAGGATACCTGAGTCAAAAAAAAAAAAAAGGGAGAGTATGTAATACCCTTTTACATATGGTCCAGAATCCACCTCACAAATAATTTCAGATATCCCACAAACAGTTCCAAGTGCATAGGTCTAGGATCACAGAATAAAAGTGAAGTATCTAGGATACCTAGCCTAGCACTTGGCAAAAGGGGAACCTGTCAAAGTTCATGAACCGGGACCGTATCTCAAAAAAAAATACATAGGAAAGGATACCAGTGTACCCAGTTCAGTACTTGCATAATAGATTACCAGGTACCTGGACCAGAACTTACAGTGAAGCCTGTGGAAACCATGGTCCAGGACTCAGGAAAGAAAAGAGTCATAGGAAAGTAAAGGCAATATATCAAAGAAAAAGGCAGATTCACATACTAAGAAATGAGAAGCAGTTTTGAAACACAAAAAAAGAGAAAGCAAAGAGTAGAGCAATGTTCAAAAAAAAAAAAAAACTTATACAACCCCAAATTGTTTATGTAAGTCTAAAATAAGCTAAGGAATGAGGCCGGCCAACAGGGAGGCATCCGGAGAAATAACAGGCACAGTCAAAGAAGAAAGGATCCTCTGCCGCTTGACCTTCAAGTCTTGTAAAGCCTTGTGAGCATGAGCCAAAGCTTCCTCAGCAGCAGTTATCTCAGTGTCTATACTCTTGAATGATTGCCTTTGAAACAGCATATGAGCCAGCAGACGCAAGTGATCCAGCAGAAAAGACAAATTGAACTTGACCTCCAGAAGGTCTTGCACCACCCCTCTCCACTCCAGAAGTTTTTCTTCAGACAAGGAATCTACAGAGGAATTCCTCAAGGAAACCAGCACGGCACACAGCAACTCCATCAAAATATTGCCTAGAAAGATGCCTCCCCTAAAGCCACTGGTGAAATCCCCGTGACTCTTGAGCAGACTCTCTAGCAGCGGCAGGCCTTCCACAGGAACAGAGAAGCGCAGGAAGTTGCCATAAGAAGACCCAAAAACATGGAAGTGGCTGGCGGGAAGACTGTTAAATTCCAAGAGATCAAAGCGAGCCAGGAAGGAGGAAAGCCCTGAATCAAGATCTGAGGCAGCCACTTTCGAGGCATCCCCCATCACCGTGTCACCACTTGCAGAGACAGGGGGACTTGCAGCCTTTCGCTCTGGATGAAGGTCAGCAACTTGAACAGGTTTCACAATTCCTTCAGGGATAACAGGCTCAGAACCTGCAAAGCCTATATCAATATTCAAAAAGAAAAGAAAAGAAAACACAATGGGAGCAGCTCGCGCTCACCTTCTGAGCTGTCTGATTCTAAAGAAGAGGTAACACTGGGAGCAGATTTCTCACTGGTTTGACCTAAAAGGGAGAAAGAAAAGGAGGAACTAAAAAAAAACTGGAAAAGAAAATAAAGATATAACGCTATTTCAAGGAAACAAGGCTTACCTGTTTGTTTGGATAAAGGAGTGTCTCCCAAAGCGCCTTTATCTGACAAGGATTGAGGAAACACAGTCCTGATAGGACTAGGAGTACGTTCAAGATGGGGACTTTGAGATGAAGGGATCCCAGAGACTTTGGGATCCTGAGAATCCTGGGAATCTTGCATCGGTTGCCCGGTTTCCTCAGCTGAACCACCAGTAGGGGACTCCTTCCCCACAGCAGGAAAAACAACAGAAAGAGTTGTGATAGCTTCCTCTCCCAAAGCCTTGCCAGTCATAGGAGGGGATACCTCCACCTAAAGGAAGAAGAAGAGGAAAAGACAGCGCCAAGTAAAAAAAAAACAACGGAAAATGCTAACAACACAATGATAGAACAAAAGGGAGAAAACAAAAAAGGGGAGACACACATACCACATCATCACCAGAAGATTGGCTTTTACCCTTCTTGTGATCAGACTTGCGCTTGGACTGCAAAGGAAATCACCACTCGTCAGTAAAATAAAAATAAGTGCAACAAGGTAAAAAAAAAAAAAAGAGAGAGAAGAAGGAAAGAAGTCTTGCCCTTCTCTCTCTCTCAACAGATTCTCTGGAAGTCTTTTGCTTACTACGAGTACGCCCAGAGGGTCCTAAAGGAGGCTGGGATACCAAACCAAAGGATCCTAAAGAACCATGGACTGAAGCAGTCACAGGAACCTGGGAAAAAGAAGACTCTACCTTGGTCTTCTTCCGGGTCCTTGAAACCAAAGGTTCCTTGACATCCTTGCCTTCCTGAGATGCCAAGTGTGCTTGAGATTTCCTAGTTTTTCTTCTTTTCGCCTCAGAACCTATCTCCACACCCCCTGTACTTTCGCCAACATCAACAGCTTTCATTTTCTTCGGCCTAACGTCCTTACCTTTACTCGGAGCAGTGGCAGCACTTATTGTCTCCATTGCACCTTTCTTGATGGGCACTCCAGAAGAAGCGCCAATAATGAGACTATCACCCAGCCAAGTCTCAGGAAAGTCCTGTCCATAAGCCACCCAACCTCCCCTGGAGGCATGCCACTCTGCGAACCCAGTCTTGCTGCTTGCAGCAGCAGAAACAATCCCAGCAGTAGGAAGGGATAAACGTCTATTGGATGTCGGAGCAGAAACAATGCTAGGATTCGGGGCTTCCCGAATTGTACCAGAGCCAACATAATCAACAAAAGACTTTTGTACTCTTCTCCAATAACTGGTATAGCCGCTAGAAGCAAAGACTCCTCTCTGGGAGTTAGGCACTGCAAATTGGGGGCTCCTCTGTGACCAATAAGAAAAGGCCTGCACCCTCAGGAAAGGATCCAAGGAAGGAAGGGATGGCACCACGTCCTTAAAGACTGGAGGGATGTCTTGGTCAAAACCAAATTGTCGGAGCACCCGGTGTGCTGAATAATGAGTATATTTTGCGCCACTTGAAGAAGGCACAAGAAGCCAGGAGGGGCTAATACAGGCAAGATAAGCCAGACTGCCCTCATCACCACGGAGCAAGTCAAAGGTATTACCTGTAGAAGATAAAAAAGAAGACAACACAGAATCACACGCGAAGCCAGGACCAAACTCACGAGGGGATCTCCAATGTAAGCTCCCTGCTTGATCAAACAACTCCACAAGATTAAGGCCACCGCCTTTCAAGCTAATCCAACGAAAAATGATGGGAAAGGCATCGGTAGAATTGCCACAAAGACCCTTCACTATGTCGGGGGATCCTTGGAACTTGTCCTTCACAAATTTCAAATTCCTGCACTTGGCCAAAGTAGCTGCAGAACGGTCCCACATGAAAAGCTGAAGAATGGCACAGTGAAGAGATGAAGTGATCACGTAACAAGAATCACCCTCAGTCTCATCTCCATGAAGCTGGTCCAATTGAGAGTAAACATGACCCAAAAACAGAGGGGCCAAAGGATACTGGGTGCCTCAAGCCAACTTGATTGCCAACGGAAAAAACGAAGACTTAACTCCGTACCCAGGGAACTCACTAAACAAAAACTTATTAAGCCAAAAAGCCAGAAAACCGGCCCACCTCACTTCCTTATCCTTCTCACGAGAAAGGGTCATCACCCATCTCCCCATCCTAGCCGGCTTACCACCAGAAGAGGCAGTGCGACCACCAAAATGACCAAACAATTTATCCTCTACCACGAGATCCTCACCAGAAAGGCTAATATCAAACGGGCTCTCTTCACCAAAAACCGGGAGTAGGAAATTATTAACCACATCTTCCAACGTGATCGTCAATTCACTAGCAGAAAAGAAAAAAGTATGAAGAGAAGGGCACCAACGACGTACCAGATGCCTGAGCCCTTTGGTGTCTCTAAAGCCCTCAAGGTTTCTGGAAATAGCCACTGCCTTTAGGATACCGGGGCGCTCCAAGCGACCCACAAACTCAGCATCAGACAGTTCCTTGTCTACCCATATAGGCCAGCCCTGAATCTTTCCTGGAACAAAATCAAAGAAAATAGGAACCGCTTCTCGGATTCCTTGCCTAATCTGGAGATCGAAAATCTCTCTAGGGTCAGGAACCTGGGCGGAACCAGCGAAACCCGCTTGGCCAGAAAACATCCAAACATGAGGGGATGGAGGAGCCTCACCATGAGATATATGAGGGAAAAAAAAACTGGGAGAATACCAAGGATCTCGTAAAGGGAAGGCCGGACGTTTGGTAACTTCGTGAGAATCACTCGGAGCAGAACCAGAAGAACCTTCACCCTCAGAAGGACTGGGAGTACGCTCTCTCCTCTTTCGGGAAGAAGAAGAAGCCATCGGAACAACACGTACAATGAGAAGAAAGGAGATTGAAAGTGCGAAAAGGGGAAGACCAGAGTAACAGAGAAGAAGAGAAACTTAAAGAATGAAAAAAGCTCAAAGAAGCAAAGTGATAAGATGAAACGGCTACAATAAGGGCGCAAGTAGCAGTTGGGAAAAACAGTTTATGGAAAGACGCGCCAGTTGCAAAAAATTTAATTTGAAGAAGGGATTAATCAGCAGTTATTAATGAGAAGCAACGGGAAACGAGAAAAGTGGGTAGAGGAGTTTTACCTCAAATACTCAACTGCCACGTCCCGTGTAAAGAGGAAGCTGCAAAAAGTAATAATTATAAGAGAACGCAACACGCAAAAAGGAGGTAACCAAAAGCAGTAGAAAGGGGCCGGGATCCCGAGTAAAAAGGGAAGGGAACCAATAGAAGTAGAGAAAAAGGGGATCCCACGAAAATCTTAGGAAACCTAAATCACTCACGCGTGGGCTTCAGGCAACCCACGAGCTCGGGGGGCTAAATGTTGAGGTCTGAAAAAGATCATAGTAAAATAAGCTCAAGAAGAATAAGTTAAGCCCAAAAAGAATGAGTTAAGCCCAGAAGGAAAACTCAAGCTAAGTCTAAAGGAATTATACAGGAGACCTATAAGGGAATAAAAGAAAGGCCCAGAGGATCCCGAAGCCCAGAAAAGAGAAGCATCCAAAGAAAAAAAAAAGAGAAGACCACGGCAAAGTATAAGAAGCAAGGATCCTCAGGAACCATCAATAGGCGCGGATCCCTTCAGGCACAAAGAAAAAAGGAAGACTGGGACAGCTCGATAGAAAGAAGACAGAAAAAAAGAAAACAAGAAAACAAAAGTAAAAAAGAACGCGAGCGACCTCTAATGGCACAGACAGAAGAGGCCTCGGGGAACCAAGACAGGGAAGAAGAATGATAACAAACGATTTTTAAAAAAGGCAGAACAGGATTCCGCCCAAATAGGAAAGAAAAGGAAAAGTAGAAGGCGCCAGAAGTGGGGATGCCGAGAAGGGCATACCTCAGCACTCCCCAAAGAAGATGGCCAACCAGAAGCTTTCAAAAGAATCAGAACTGAGAGAAGGAAAGAATGAGAAGAAACGGAAAAGGGACTTATCGAGACAACGGGGACAAGACATACTCTGTTCACAAAAGAGCAAAACAGGGGAACCAATGGTTCCCCAGGAAGCCTAGAAAACTCCATTATAAAAGGAGGGGATGGGTTGTGAAGAAGGAGCAGCGAAAAAAGTGAGAAAGAAAGAAGAAATTCTCTAGGAAAAGAACTATCAGAGAAAATCAAGAGTGGAGAGAAAATATTAAGGGAAAACAAAATATTGCTTCTCGGTATCCTGTAAAAGCCACTATTGCACATATTCGGATTCAACGAGAATCAAACTTTGCAAGTTTTGAAGGCTGAAATAGTCATTCAAGACTGCAATTTTTGAGCTTGATTGAACCTTGTAGCACGTCCTAGTGAGCTTTCTGTAATCAAACAGATAATGTATTAATGAAACTTTGCTTCATATTTCCCAGGATCCCCACAGCACTAATTTTTATCGCTTAGTTAATCCTGTTTCTTTCCTCTTGAATTTACCTTGTTAATTTTTGGCATTCTACAATATCCTTGTTTGTCATTTTGTTTGTATTGTCAGGAGCATTCTCTGCATTTCACTTGATTCTTAAACAGCTCGTTAGCTACGGTGAGTCAAGGCCCGGTCCACCAACGACGTACTAGATGCCTGAGCCTTTTGGCGTCTCTGAAGCCCTCAAGGTTTCTGGAAATAGCCACTGCCTTTAGGATACCAGCGCGCTCTAAGCGACCCATAAACTCAACATCAGACAGTTCCTTGTCTACCCAGATGGGCCAGCCCTGGATTTTTCCCAGGACAAAATCAAAGAAGATAGGTACCGCCTCTCGAACTCCTTGTCTAATCTGAAGGTCGAAGATCTCTCTAGGGTCAGGAACCTGAGCGGAACCGGCGAAACCCGCTTGGCCAGAAAACACCCAAGCATAAGGAGATGGAGGAGCCTCACCATGAGATACATGAGGGAAAAATGAACTGAGAGAATACCAAGGATCCCGTAAAGGGAAGGCCGGACGTTCGGTAACCTCGCGAGAATCACTCGGAGCAGAACCAGAAGAACCTTCGCCCTCAGAAGGACTGGGGGTACGCTCTCTCCTCTTTCGGGAAGAAGAAGAAGCCATTAGAACAACACGTACAATGAGAAGAGAAGAGATTGAAAGTGCGAAAAGGGAGAAGACCGGAGTAACAGAGAAGAAGAGAAAAAGAAAGAGAAACCCAAAGAATGAAAGACTCAGAGAAGCAAAGTGATAAGATGAAACGGCTGCAATAAAGGTGCAAATAGCAGTTGGGGAAGACAGTGTATGGAAAGACGCGCCAGTTGCCAAAAAAATTAATTTGAAGAAGGGATTAATCAGCGGTTATTAATGAGAAGTAACGGGAAACGAGAAAAGTGGGTAGAGGAATTTTACCTCAAATACTCAACTGCCACGTCCCGTACAAAGAGGAAGCTGCAAAAATAATAATAATAATAATAATAATAATAAGGGAACGCAACACACAAAAAGGAGGTGACCAAAAGCAGCAGAAAAGGGCCGGGATCCCAAGTAAAAAGGAAGGGAACCCAGTAGAAGTTAAAAAGGGGGGATCCTACGAAGATCTTGGAAAACCTGAATCACTCACGCGTGGGCTGCAGGCAACCCATGAGCTCGGGGGGCTAAATGTTGAGGTCTAAAAAGGATCATAGTGAAGGAGGCCCAAAAGAATTAGTCAGGCCCAAAAGGAAAAATCAAGCTAAGGCCAAAGTAGCAGATGCAGGAGACCCATGAAGGAAATAAAAAGGCCCAGGGGATCCTGAAGCCCAGACGAAGAAGCATAAAAAAAAAAAAAAAGAACCACGGCAAGGGATAAGAAGTAAGGATCCTCAAGAACCATCAAAAGGCGTAGATCCCTTCAGGCACAAAGACAAAGGAAGACTAGGACAGCTCGAAAGAAAAAGACAGAAGAAGAAAATAAGAAACAAAAGCAAAAGAACACAAGAACCAGTAGAACCCAGCAACCTCTCATGGCACAGACAGAAAAAAACCTCAGTGAACCAGAACAAGGAAGCACAAAAGAAAGAATGATAACAAGCGGCTTTCAAGTTGGCAGAACAGGATTCCGCCCAGATGGGAAAGAAAAGGGAAAAGTGGAAACTGTCAAAAACGGGGATGCCGAGAAGGGCATACCTCAGCACATCCCAAAGAAGATGGCCAACCATGAACTTTCAAAAGAATCAGAGCTGAAAGAAGGAAAGGATGAGAAAAAACGGAAATGGGACTTACCGAGTGATAGGTACAGGACGTGCTCTGTTTGCAAAAAGGTAAAACAAGGGAACCAACGGTTCCCCGGGAAGACCAAAACTCCATTATAAAAGGAAGGGATGGGTTGCGAAGAAAGGGCAGCGGAAAAAAAAAAAAAAAAAGAGAGAAACACAAAAAAGAAGAGATTTCCTAGAAAAACTATCAGTAAATCTGTGGTGAAGAGAAAGAAAAACACCAAGGGAAAACAAATATTGCTTCCCGGTATCCTGTAAAAGCCACTATTGCACATACTCGGATTCAAAGAGAATCAAACTTTGCAAGTTTTGAAGGCTGAAATAGCCACTCAAGACTGTAATTTTTGAGCTTGATTGAACCTTGTATCACGTCCTAGTGAGCTTTCTGTAACTTAACAGACAATGTATTAATGAAATATACCTCATTAATCCCAGGATCCCCTTAGCATTAATTTTGTATCACTTTGTTAATCCTGCTTCTTTCCTTTTGAATTTACCTTGTTGTTTTTTTGGCATTCTTCAATACGAATATCCTTACTTGTCATTTTTTTTTATTATCAGGAGCATCCCCTGTATATTACTTGATTCTTAAACAGCTTGTTAGCTGCGGTGAGTCAAGGCCCGGTTCACCAAAATCATTTATTTAGGCCCGAGATCCTTGGGCCTGAGTGTCATAGAAAAAAGGCACTCTCACAGCATCTTCCTTGGGTATTCTACTAATAGCCGAGCATATAGAGTATTCAACAAGAGAACAAAGATGGTAATGGAGTCCATCAATGTGGAGGTTGATGATGCTATAACAAAGGTAGAAATGATTGATGATGGAGAAGGGCCAAGCTCCAAAGAACTCACAACTGAGGGTGAAGCCCAAGATATTGAAGTTAGAGAACCTACACTGGAAAAGGAATCAACTCCTGTGAACTCAAAAATGGAAACAAGATCAATGTCTAGGACATCAAGTCCTCTCACTCCTCCGGAAGTTCATCCTCCTATCTCTCGGAATGATGAAGTGTCTACCTCAAAGAAGCCATCATCAAGAGTGATCAAAAATCATCCGGGCAGTAACATCATTGGATCTTTAGATGAAGGTTTCCGTCTTAGAAAGGGAACCTATTCTGCACTCATGACCATTGCTCATGTTAAGTCTTCGGAGGACTTGAATTTGCTTTTGCAAGAGCTTGGGGAGAATAGTGATGAAGAATCAATCGGAGTTGTTGAAGAATCAGATGCTAAAAAGGATGAAAGCATAACCAATCTTCAAGAGAATTACAACTCACTCCTTGAGAAGTCGGGAGAGCATGCAAGGGTGCCCAAAGAGCCGGTTGTAGTTGCCCCTACTGTGGAGAAGGCAAAGGTTGAAAATAAGAAGATTGTGGCTGACCAAAAGGTGTTGAATAAGCCCCGGAACCAATCTATGATCAGGTCTGAACCCAGAGGGAAATCTCTTCCAAGATCACAAAGAGGTTCTAGAACGAACCATGTTTGCCATCACTGTGGACTTCGAGGACACACCCGACCAAAGTGTCATAAGCTTAGAGCATTGAAGAATGCAACTGATCAAAGGTCAAGAGGACCAAGAAATGACAAGAGAAATTGGGCTGGCGAACCATCAAGAGATCGAAATGGTGATCCCGGAATGGTAGACGTGATGAAGATGATTGGTGGATTCAGCAACTGCTTGGAAAGCTTCACACAAAGGTTTGAAAGCCCTAACTTTCGTACCCAATCCTATAAGGATATCACCCCAAATGCAAGTGACGTGTGAGTGAAAAAGGGTACTCATGCATAAGCATTACAACATGTCCATGCATTAATTCTTCCTATGCTTTGTGACGGTGTTTGATTGTTTGCTTATTGTTTATGTTGATGGTTGTTTGTTTGTCTATTTGTGCATACTTTTGGTCATTTTTGTTTTTGATCAATCTTTTTCTTCTTATGTGTCAAAAATCCAAAAATCACATAAAAAAATAGAAAATCAAAAGGTTTGATTGACATTGTTGAGTTTTGTCTCAAAACTTGTTTTGCCTTGTACCTTTGTGCTAATGGCTTTGTGCATTTTCGAGCGTAGCTTGTTTCATTGCACTCTTATCACTGTGGGAGAAATCTTGAAATCTATGTGGTTGTTGTAAATAGATCTTCAAATTTGTCATGAATGATTAGTGAATGGTTATGTTGATCTTGAGACATGCATAGACTTGTGTCTATATATCTTCCCACTCTTTATTTTTGTTTTTGCTAAAAAGAGCTCACCAAATGTAAATCTCCAAATGAAAAGAGATATTGAGCTGCAAAAGCCTGTCGCACATACTAGTATTTGACTAGGAAAAAGGGAAAGCGACCAAAAATTAAAGTGAAAGTTTATTCAAAAAGCCAAAGGCTATCTCATCAAGGTGAAATATAAAATATCACTCTCACAATGAGAGGTGATTGTCTCAAAAGGATCAAAAAGATCAATTGTTATGATTGAAAGTGGAGTCAAATGTAAAGCTCCAAGTTATGAGTATCAAGTTTTGTGGGGAGTCATATATGCATATTTCTATAATTGAGATGAGTCACATGATCTAGTGCTAATTGTGTATGCCTTGGTTGAATTGATCATTGAAGCTTCACATTAGACTAAGGACTATCTCATTGTTGATATCCACACACAACACACAAATCTATGTTCAATAAATGTCATATTCATTTGTGTGATTGTACTTGATGAAATGTGTTTTCACATGCTCAATCTTTGTTGATTCAAGAACAAAAAGATTTTTGAGTGTTTTAAGTGTTTTTGGAAAGTATTTTGTTCTTAAAAACTGAAATTTCCAAAAATCTTTTTTTCCCTGTTTTGGCGACTCAGTCGCGGGTAAGTCAAGTCGCATGCCACAGTCGCGAGCTTGCGGGTCAATTTTGGTGACTTGTTCAAGAGTGGAAGGTCCAGTCGCGAGGGTTACACAGAGATTTTCGCGGCTCAGCTCGCGACTCTCTCGTGGGTAGACCTTCCAGTCGTGAAAAACACTTAGAATTTTTTTTTCAAAATTTTGTCTTTGAGTGTTTTGGCAGTTTGACCTGGCGTCTTGTTGGCGACTCACTTCAGTCACGAAAAACGCGCATATTGAGGGTTATTTTCAAAGTTGTTTTCAAAAACTTTTCATTTTTCCCTCCTACATCATTATAATTGTTCATACCTTCGTCTCTTGCCCTCTTTTCTCATTGACCCCTTTGTCTGTTGGTGTCAAAAAGGGGGAGAGTATACTCTAGAGTAGTATACCGTAAAGTTTTTGTCATTTCTATATGACCCTC
Organism: Quercus robur; assembly: GCF_932294415.1. Classification (NCBI taxonomy): domain Eukaryota; kingdom Viridiplantae; phylum Streptophyta; class Magnoliopsida; order Fagales; family Fagaceae; genus Quercus; species Quercus robur. Next base: position 2,326,635 of record NC_065537.1, read on the forward strand.
GTGCACACTCTTAGGGGAAGAAATTCTATTTCTTGTGCACATTTGTAGGGGAAGAAATTCATTTTACTTGTCCTTTTATTACTTGCTATACCTTATGGGTCTAATGTGTTTGTGCAAGTGTTTCAGGTTACAGGTATAAATGTTCCAAGTTCATCACAGCTCATATGATTCATGATAGGGGGAGACAGAGCGAAAAGAGCTTTATGTTATATTAACTATGCTTTTGCTCTGCTCATAGTTCATGATTATGTTTAGCTGTTTAAACTATTTATAAAACTTGTACCCATGTTGCTTTTGTAAGCTTTTAGGGTTATGTTTTATGCATAGTTTGTAGGCTTTATGGTTTGTACCTTGCTTTATGCAGCCTTTTATGCTTTGTTTAAATCAGTACTTCTATATAAATGCATTGCATTTTCTTTTAAGTACTGTCACTCTTGTGCCCTTGTAGGATTGTTCCTAGATGCATATACTTAGTGTATTATGCATTGGTTGAGTGTTTGGCATGCAAGAGACTTGCATTGAGCTTGTTAGCTTGTATGTCCTAGTGTTCATTCCAAGTGTGAATGAGCATTGTGGCCACTACCTTGTAGTGATTACTTGGTTGATCAAGCCATGGTTTGTTTCTTAACTCCATCTTTGCTTGATCACATATTGCCTGTTTCATATGCATTTCACGATTTTCTACTTCCAATGATCATGGTGTATTGTTGTGTTTTAGGAGTCTTATGTTCATATGATTCAAGTGCTTCACAGCTTCTAGAGTTAGGTGTGAGTGAGTTTTGCTCAACTGTTCCCAACTCACATGTTAAGTCTAGAGTTTGTTTTAGGGTTTTGTCACGGAATAGCCAAAGGGGGAGATTGTAAGGTTGAATTTATTCAACCATCTAATTGGCTTTATTCCGTGCCAAATTTGCTTGTATTTCAGCATTTAGTAACCCTGTATTTAGGTGGGCTTATTGTAAGGGTAGTGAGTGAGATAGAGTGAAGTTTACTCAAGAGTGTGCAAGAAAACAGAGACTCGCGGCTTGGCCTCGTGGGTGACTCGCGGCTGCAAGCCGCCAGACGCAGCACACGTGCCAAGCATGCCAGAAGGTGAACAGTCATGCTAGCTAGAGCACTACAGGAAAGAACAGGACAATTAGCCATACGGTTATCTCGCGACTCAGTCAAGTCACGAGGCCAAGCCCCGAGCCAGCCCTGTTTTGAAAAACCTGACGTTTCACATTCCTCTCTCACCCTAGTATATATACCCCTTATACCCATAAAAGAAAGAGAGCTTCTAGAGAGAATTTTGAGAGAGAAACCCTAGAGAAAAACAAGATTGATTCATCCACAATCTTCACCTAAGAGACTCTTCAAATTCCTCTACTCTCTTCCTCTCCATTGGTACATCCTTGAGAGGTTCTTGGCCAAATCCTTTTCTCACCATACCCATATCTGTGAGAAGGTTTATTTGGTGCTTTGGGAAGTAGTTAGGAAGGTACCAATTCATATTGGTTGATGCTATGGTCTAGTAGCGGAATCCGGGAAGCTAGAAAAGAAAAAGGTTCGGCGCAACCTCGTTGGAGCAAGAAGCTTGGAGGGCTTAGGTGCACTGGGTAGATTAGGCTTGGAGGGTCTATTGCTGTCCATGTATCCTAACTACATTTTCTAGTGGATTGTTTACCGCTTGGAGGGCGGCGGAGAGGTTTTACGCCGAGGGCTTCGGTTTCCTCTTCGATAACACATCGCGTGTTGTCCTTGTGTTTGCATCTTCCTTCCCTTTTATCTTCGCCTTTTATTATCTGCTGTGGGTTGTGATTTTAAATTGGCTTAGATTGTTTTCCAATTCTGTTTTATAGCTTTTATTCATTTTCCGAACACTAGTTGTTTGACATAAAACTTGAATTGGTTAATCTATAAATTGGGGGTCTAAACGTTCAAGGGTGTTTATACACATATTTGAACTTTCAGATTGGTTCCTTCCTAATTGCTTCCCAGAACACCAAACAGCCCTCTCACTGTAATGGATATGGTAAAAGACCTCTCAAGGGTTTAACAATGGAGAGGAAGAGAGTTGAGAAATTTGAAGAGACTCTTATGTAAAGATTGTAGATGAATCAATCTTGTTTTACTCTAGGGTTTCTCTCTCAAAATTCTCTCTGGAAGCTCTCTTTCTTATGTGGGTATAAGGGGTATTTATACTGGGGTGAGAATAGAATGTGAAGAGTTAGGTTTTTTCAAAACTGGGGTGTCTCGCAGCTTGGCCTCACGGCTTGACTGAGTCGCGAGATCCAGTAGCGCGATAACAGAACGACCAGTTGTCCTATTTTGTCCTGTAGTGCTCCGTCTAGCATGACGCTTCAACTTCTGGCATGCTTGGCACGTGTGCTGCTTCTGGAGGCTTGAAGTCGTGAGTCACCCGTGAGATCAAGTCGCGAGTCTCTGTTTTCTTGCACACTCTTGAGCATTTCAACACTCTATCTCACTCACTACCCTTACAACAATCCCACCTAAATACAGGGTTACTAAATGCTAAAATACAAGTAAATTTGGCACAGAATAAAGCCAACAAGATGGTTGATTAAATTCAACCTTACAGACTCCATGAAAGTTTTTGAAAGTGAGAGAGAGAGAGAGAGAGAGAGAGAGAATTTTCTAAGAGAGTGAGCAAAGACTTTATTTGAAAATTCGTTTTCTGAATTTTGAGTTTGAGGGAGATAGAGAGACTTTATTTTGAAACATTTGGATATCTTTTATTAAGGGTTGTGTTAGAATTTCGTTGAAAAATGTAAAAATTTGGAGGCAGCAATTACACGGGATTTTAGTTTTTTAGTTTATTTCAAGGGTTTTAATGACCATTGTAACAAGATTAGTCAGATTTTAATTAGCACACCAGTTTGTTAGCGTTTGTTTCAACCATTTTCAGTGAACCCTTGGAAAAAGTGGGTTGAAACAAGTCATATTTTTTGTAGTGAGATAGTGGATCACCTTGGGGCAACCCTTTAGTTGGGAAGATTTTGCCTCTAGGTTTTCCATTAAGTTTAATTGAGTATGAAACAATGCTAACACACTTCATCATTATATTTACCCATTTTGTATGAAAACCCATTTTGAGCTTGATTTTTCCCAAGCACCCCCATTCCACCTCGATCATAAGCCTTACTCATATCCAATTTAAGAGTCATTTCCCCTACCTTCCCAATCCTTTTTTGGTTTAAATGATGTATGGTCTCAAAAGCCACAAGGACATTATCAATTGTTGGGCTAAGATAAATTCACCTTGGTTAATTAATTCAATTAACCAAGTTGATTAATTAAGTTAAATTACATGCAAATTGTGGAGACACCAACAAATCACCAAATAAACTAAATGCAACAGAAATTAAATTGACACGGTGATTGGGGAAAACTTGTCGCTAGGCAAAAACTCCACTGAATGAATTTAAAGCCATCACTTCCAAGAATCCACTAATCAATAATCAAGCGGTTACAAGTATGAGGAATTTACCACTACCTTGTCTATCCCAAAATTTCAACCTACAATTAAAGCTTCGTTTCAATACCCAATTGAACTTGATATTGTAGTAGTCTTCTTTCCTTTGTTGCACAAATCTCAAATATGTGACTAACTCCTTTGTACGTATCCCAATACGTGGCTAACTCCAGCAACTTGAATGATTGCTTTTGGCTACAAAGTTCTCTATTTTATATATGATGAAGATCAGGAAGTACTTAATTACAAGACCCTAAGGTGTACAAATGCAGTAGCTTCACACAGAGTATATGAGTTCCAGATCTCCGTTTCCGTGTTTGATGACTCTTAAAATAAGCTGTACGTTTTTAGATCCTTGTAAACTAGATTGTTTAACCTAATTATTTAACCAAGTGAATACTTAGGTTTATTATTCAGATCTAAGTTAAAACAAAACAATCATATCATGTAAAGCAGTAGAAAATAAAGAACATAATGATATGATGACTCAGGAAAACCAAACCGGTAAAACATCTGGGGAGGATTTAACCTAGCTATCCTCAAGGTAAAAAGCAAATCCATTATGAAAGAATTGAAGTTTGTACAATAGAACTTAGAACACTAACATCCTATTGCTACCTTGAGTAAAAAAATTACTACCACGACCGCATGATAGCTCCGAGTCCATGGACTACTTCTTTCCTTAGCCTTTGCAACACAAGCATTCACACTTGTGATAAAAAACACAAACTCTCCTATTTGTGACTCGAAGACCACCCTTGAAGGTTTAGATCATCAGCATTAGAGAATGTAGCAACTTCTACAACACCGGATCTTGAGATTTTTCAAGAAATAACACCGGTAGAAGATATGTGAGAGTTTTTTGGGTACAAAACCCTAGATACAAAAGAGGCATACTCTTCTCTCTCTGAAAAGCCTCATAAAAATGTGCTTAAGATTTCCTTTATATACTAGTAGTGTTCTACTTGAAAGCCAATACATTTAAGTAGAGTTTGAGTTGAAATAGAATTCTACAAATACGTGTTTTAATCGGTCGAGCCTGTCTTTCGATTGATCGAACTAGATAGTTTCTGAATTCTTCTTTCTACAGCTTACTTGTTCTTGAATCTAAACTTGAATCACCTTGATCATTGTCTAATAATACCTACAGACTCTAAGATCTATATCTAGACAAGTTTGTATTCATGTTTTGCCAATTGTTCTAAACTTTTAGAACCTAACAATCTCCTCCTTTTGCAATTCATGACAAAACTTACATACAATATGAAATGCTCAAATACAAGAACAACCCAGTACAATAAAATGCCCAAATACAACACAAATCCCAATCTAAGACTCCTAACCTAGAAGTTACAATAAGAGGTAGAAGGTCTTGATAAGATGTACCTTTCTTTTCTAAAAACACTCAAAAAAAAAAAAAAATTACCGCACGTGTGGAAAGAAAGACATATAAACAATAATATGAAATACAAATATAAAAACAAAAGTAAACTAACTCTCCCCCTAAGTTAGATACATCAAAAAGTTTTTATATTCTCCCCTTTTCAAAAACAATTTTATCTCCCTCTAAACAAAATATTTTAAAAACCTTTTTAAATAGGATTCCCACATTTCATCTATTTCGCCCCCTTTTTGTTACGATTGACAAAGACAACTCAAACAAAGAATAAACAGAAAACATACGCAACAAAAGTCAAGAGAAAATAAAGAATTAAGGAAACAAATGAATCCAACTTTATAAAGAATAAAGGTTAAAAAGAAAAAAACTTTTCTCCCCCTATAAAAATAGGAAAAACAAAACATGTTTTGTGGAAAATTTAGGAGGTGGGGAAAAGTAAAAACACAAAAACCTAACTTAAAAAAAAATTGAGGTTACACATGAACACAAATATTCTCTCTTTCAATAAATGCAAACTTGACACTATGTGACCCATAAACAGATGGTGTTTGAACTCAAATCAAGTAGAGAAAATATTTGCACGTTATTATCCATCATATCTCTTTAGAAAAATATTTTCTGCAGTTCATACATAAAAATAGCATATACTAAACTATGCAAAACTCAAAAATTAATCAATCAATTTTTAAATCAAGTTGAGTACCCAATGTAGCAAAGTGTATGCATGTTATGTGTGAAAACAATGAGATATATGCGAGCAAAATTGCAAGATGGATATAGAAAACAATGCAATGCATGTGAATCCTAAACATAAATGAAGCGTGAAAAAATATTTGGTTAAAAATCTAAAAACTGAAAAATCTTCATTTTCGATTGATCTAGCATCGATCGAATACCAATTGAGTCAGGTTGAAGCTACACTTGAAAATTTGGAAATTTTCGATTGATTGAAAATCATAGTTGATCGATCAAAATTCTAGAAAACTAAATTTTTTGAAAAATTACAGAAGATTATGAAGAAACTACTCAAACCAAGGAATTTCATGAATGAAACCAAACAGCTGTGTACCCGCTCTGATACCAATTGAAAGTTTAAAAACGTGTACAAAAACACTTTTGAACGTTTAGACCCCCAAAAACCAACTTAACCAACACAAGCAATATGTCAAACAACTAGTGTGCGGAAACTTAACATATGCTATAATATGGAATTGGTTAAACAACTATCTAAGCCATAACAAAATAAACCACAGCAGATAATGTAAAGGCAGAGATAGAGAGGAAGGAAGATGCAAACACAGAGATAACACCAGATATGTTATCGAAGAGGAAACCGAAGACCTCGGCGAAAAACCTCTCCGCCGCCCTCCAAGCGGTAATCAATCCACTAGAAAATACAGTTGGGATACAAGGACAGCAATAGACCCTCCAAGCCTAATCTACCCAATGCACCTAAGCCCTCCAAGCTTCTTGCTCCAACGAGGTTGCGCCGAACCTTTTTCTTTTCTAGCTTTCCGGATTCCGCTACTACACCGTAGCATCAACCAATGAAGATTGGCTCCTTCCTAACTGCTTCCCAGAAATCCAAACGACTGTCTCACAGAGATGATAATGGTGAGAACCAGGTTTGGTATAATGCCTCTCAAGGATTTGACAATGGAGAGGAAGAGAGTGAGGGATTTTGATGAGACTCTAAGGTAGAGATTGTGGGTGAAACAATCTGGTTTTTCTTTAGGGTTTCTCTCTCAAAATTCTCTCTGGAAGCTCTCTTTCAATCGTGGGTTAAAAGGGTATTTATACTGGAGTGAAGAGGAATGTGAAACGTCAGGTTTTTCCAAAACAGGGGTGGCTCGCGGCTTGACCTCGCGGCTTGACTAAGTCGCGAGTTCCAGTCGCGAGTTAACCGTATGGCCAGTTGTCCTGTTTTGTCCTGTAGTGCTCCAGCTAGCATGACTGTTCATCTTCCAGCATGCTTGGCACGTGTGCAGTTTCTGGCGGGTTGAAGCCGCGAGTCCACCCGCGAGTCCCAGCCGCGACACTCTGTTTTCTTGCACACTCTTGAGCAATCTTCACTCTATCTCACTCACTACCCTTACAACAATCCCACCTAAATACAGGGTTACTAAATGCTGAATTACAAGCAAATTTGGCACGGAATAAAGCCAATTAGATGGTTGAATAAATTCAACCTTACAATCTCCCCCTTTGGCTATTCCGTGACAAAACCCTAAAACAGACTCTAGACTTAACATGTGAGTTGGGAACAGTTGAACAAAACTCACTCACACCTAACTCTAGAAGCTGTGAAGCACTTGAATCATATGAACATAAACTCCTGAAACACAACAATACACCACGATCATTGTAAGCAGAAAATTATAAATGCATATGAAACAGGCAATATGAGATCAAGCATAAGATGGAGTTAATAAACAAACCATGGCTTGATCAACCAAGTGAACACCACAAGGTAGTGATCACAGTGCTCATTCACACTTGGAGTGAACACAAGGACATACAAGTTAACAAGCACAAGGCAAGACACTTGTATGCTCAACACTCAACCAATGCATAGCACACAAGGCATATGCATCTAGGAACAATCCTACAAGGGCACAAGAGTGACAGTACATAAACCAAAATGCAGAACATTTAGATTAAAGTACTGATTTCAACATAGCATAAAGGCTGCACTTAAGCAAGGTATATACCATAAAGCCTACAAACTATGCATAAAACAATAACCCTAAAAGCTTACAAAAGCAAATGGGTACAAACACAGAATATCCTGAATAACATCAACAACATATATTAAAGATTAAACCAAGAGTATATGAAAAGAGTTAGAAACAGTTATACACCAAAACACAGTGTATCAAAACCATAAAAACCATAAGTTTAGAAGATAGGACGAAAAACAAAAGTATGTGTGTACTCCCCCTATCACTATGCACACTTCCCTGTGAACTTTTCTCCCCCTTACTGAATGCTCTCCCCCTTTTTGTCACGAATAGCTAAAGACTCTCGTCTAACTTTCGTTGAATCTCATCTAGCTGATTTTCCATAGCCTCGAGGCGCATTTGGACATGGTTGTTTGTGGAGTAGAGAAGTGCCACAAGCTCATCAACGCGTTTCTGAATATGCTCAAGTACACTACCAACTCTGTCAGTATGAGAAGCAGTTTGTGCTTGCGGAATACCAGCCGGTGAAGCATCAGGAACATCACGTGATGCAGATGTGGTATGTGCAGGTGTCTCTGAGTCAGGGGCAGATGGAGTAAACGGAGAGATGTGAGCACTTCTTGGTGATTTGGAGGAGTGACTTCTGCTTACTTGAAGAGTGAATAATGAAATGGGACGTTGACGAGTCAACATTTTACCATCTGCAGGAGGAGTAATGCCTGCATTAAGAATGAGTTTCATGACGAGACTGCAAAATGGAATGATTCCTCGAGCTGTAGATCGACACGCGGTCTTCCTCAAGTTGTAGTAGATGTGAGCACATATATCAATAGGGGCTCCAGTAATGAGATCACACAGAAATATAGCTCTCCCAAGATTGATGAATGTAGTGTTGGACAGTGGGTAGAGATTGGTGAACATGATCAACTTCAGTGTGGTCAGCTCAGGTGCAAATTTTGCGGTGCTGATGGAAGTTCCTGCACTGGATACCTCATGATCGTGTCCTAGGATTTGTAAAATTTCCCCAACCTCTGGATTTCGTTCATCATAGGGAGTCAAATTCACATTCTGAGGTCTGGTGATGCCGAGAAGATTTGCGATGGAGTCTGGGGTAACACTAAACTCTGTTCCTCTGACCCAGAAAATGAGGATAGGTCCAAGATCAGATGCATTGGAGAAGCATTCCTTGACCAGCTCATCCATTGGATCATCAAAGTTTCCGAACAAGTTTGCCCAGTCTCGTTTCTCAAAGATTCGAGGGATGAAAGTAGTCCCTAAGGTGTTGAACTCTACTACCCGCTCCACTATAGTTGTTGACTTGTCAAACACATTTGAGTAGGCGTGTGAGTTCAGGGGAACTCTGAATCTATCCTCATTGGGATCTTGAGATGCTTGAGATGATAGACGAGTCCTTTTAGCAACTGGGGTTGCTGGTTCGTCAGCAACAATGTCTTTACCCCTGGAAGATCGACGAGACATCTGCAAGAGAACAGGCCAACAGAAAAGAACCAAGCAACAATACCCCACAAAAGATTGTCAACAAGATTCAGTATAAACAATATTTCAATATAAAAACCCAGACTGAAAATAGTGCAGACCCAACCAATCCTTCCGACAATACACAGAAGCACAAACTAACACGTGCATCAAACTTGGTGAAGGTGCACCAAGACAAAGAAAGACATCACAACTGTCATTGAGACAGGTTAACATGACCACGATATGCAATAAGAAACAACATTTGAACATTTAGAGCAGATAACATAAATCACTCCATCAGAGACATGAACATGGGGAAAATATTTCAATCATGAAGAAACCAAACATCCATACTGGAGCACGTGGTTGAGAAACAAACATTATGTTATCATATCAACTCAGAAACCAAAACCAAACACCAACAACAATATTCAGGCAAGTGTAATGAGTAAGTCACATAGACACCAAACCCATTTCAGAAAAGAGTCTCAGATTCAATAATAAGCAAAAATCAGAACAATGAAAAACACATTGTGACTGTTCAGCATGAAAACAGGTGAGAACAATAGCAAACACGACACTCCATACCCATTACACAAAGAGATAAGTATAACGAATACAATACCAGACGAAACAGTAACAGAAATATGCAGGAAAAAGAAAATGAGATTGAGAAAGCAAAAACCATACCTTTTCTTGATGATTTGGATAAGAAACGAAGCACCAAAGGGATTTGAAAGAAGGATTTACGAAGTGTTTGGAAGGAAACAACAGTTTTAAGAGTAGATGAACAGTTACAAAAGTTCGAGGGAAAACTGAAAGAGGTTTAAAAACTGCTCCTGTTTCTGCAAAACACGCGATTTTCGCGACTGGATTAAGTCGCCACACAGTCGCCAGCTCAAGCCGCCAAAGCACACAAGAACAAAATTTTGAAAAATTTTTCTAAGTGTTTTTCGCGACTGGAAGGTCTACCCGCGAGTGAGTCGCGAGCTGAGCCGCGAAAATCTCTGAGTGATCCTCGCGACTGGACCTTCCACTCGCGAACAAGTCGCCAAACATGACCAGCGAAGATGCGACTGAGGCTCGCGACTTGACATACCCGCGACTGAGCCGCCAAAACAGGGCAAAACTGTATTTTTGAAATTTTCAGATTTTTCCAACAAAACACTTTCCAAAAACACCTAAAACACTCAAAAATCTTTTTGTGCTTGAATTAACAAAGATTGAGCATGTGAAAACACATTTTATCAAGTACAATCACACAAATGAATATGGCATTTATTGAACATAAACTTGTGTGTTGTGTGTGGATATCAACAATGAGATAGTCCTTTGTCTAATGTGAAGCTTCAATGATCAATTCAACCAAGGCATACACAATTAGCACAAGATCATGTGACCAATCTCAATTATAGAAATATGAATATATGACCTCCCACACAACTTGATAACATAACTTGGAGCTTTTCATTTGACTCCACTTTCAATCATAACATTTGATCTTTTTGATCTTTTTGAGACAATCATCTCTCATTGTGAGAGGGATATGTAACATTTCTCTTTGAAGAACAGGCCTTTGGCCTTTTTGAATGAAATTTCTCTTTTAATATAAGGTCGCTTACCCTTTTTCCTAGTCAAATACTAGAATGTGCGACAGGCTTTTGCAGCTCAATATCTCTTTTCATTTGGAGATTTACATTTGGTGAGCTCTTTTTAGCAAAACAAAAAATAAAAAGTGGGAAGATATATAGACACAAGTCTATGCATGTTTCAAGATCAACATAACCATTCACTAATCATTCATGACAAGTTTGAAGATCTATTTACAACAATCACATAGATTTCAAGATTTTTCCCATAGTGATATGAGTGCATGAAAACAAGCAATGCTCGAAAATGCACAAAGCCATTAGCACAAAGGTACAAGGCAAAACGAGTTTTAAGACAAAACTCAACAAAGTCAATCAAGCTTTTTGATTTTCAAATTTTTATGAAATTTTTGGATTTTTGACTCAAGAAACAAAAAGATTGATAAAACACAATAAAGAAATATTCACAAGAAGAATAATCAAACAACCAAAGTCAAAAACAACAAGCATACCCCACAAACATAGTCACAAAGCATAGGAAGTATTAATGCATGGACATGTTGTAATGTTTATGCATGAGTACCCCTTTTCACCCACACGTCACTTGCGTTTGGGGTGATTTCCTTAAAGGATTGGGTACGGGAGTTAGGGCTTTCAAACCTTCGTGAGAAGCTTTCCAAGCAGTTGGTGAATGCACCAATCATCTTCATCACGTTCATCATTCCGGGATCTCCATTTTGCTCTCTAGGTTGATCACCTGCCCAAGTTCTCCTATCAACTCTTGGTCCTCCTGACCTTTGAGGAGTTGCACTGTTCTTTGCTCTCAGCTTTTGGCAATTTGGTCGAGTGTGCCCTTGAAGTCCGCAATAATGGCACACATACATTCCTCTAGGACCTCTTTGTGGTCGTGGACGTGACTTGGCACGAGATTCAGACCTGCCCACAAACTGATTACGATGATTTAACATCCGTTGGTCCACCACATTCTTCTTCTCCTCCACCTCGAGCTTCACACCAGTAGGATCAGCTACAACTGGATCTTTGGCCTTCACAAACTTCACTTCTTTAGTGACATGTCCAGTTGAGCTACTTCCTCCGGTATATCCCAGTCCAGATTTGTCTGAAAAGCTCTTTTGAGAAGATATAACATCATCTAGCTTCTTGGTGGTGACCCTCTCTATTTTTGCATTTGCTTGCACAACCTCGTTCTCAAGAAATCTCACTTTAGTGTAAGCTTCGGACAGCTCACCATTCAGAGTTTCAATCTCGCATTTGGCCTCCCTATACCGGATTAGGAGACTTTTGTAGTCCTCCTCAGCCTTCTTCATCTTTCTCACAGCAACCTTGGCTACCCTTGTGTATTCACCCGACTTCTCCAAGAGTGAGTTGTAATTTTCTTGAAGAGTTGCTGTGCTTTCTTCTTCTTCAGCTTCTGATTCTTCAACAATTCCTAGTGATTCATCATCACTATGTTCTCCAAGGTCTTGCACACGCAAATTCAACTCATCCGAAGACTCGACATGAGCAATAGTCATGAAAGCTGAATAGTTTCCTTCTCCATCACAGCTCTCTTCAGATTCTGAGTCAGACGAATCTGAGTCACTCAAGGTTGTGGCATACACTTTGCCTTTCGATTTCAAATAGTTCGGACATTCCTTTTTAAAGTGTCCATGCCCGTTGCATTCAAAACAAATGACACCTTGTGAGGATTGGGATTCTTTTCCATCTTTCTTATTGAAATCCCTCTTCTCCCTTCCAGAATTTTGGAATTTTCTCTTATTATCAAATTTTCCATTGTTTTTAAATTTCAAAAACTTTCTGAAATTCTTAACAAGATAGGCTACATCTTTGTCAACCATATCTTCTCCTGATGAGCCTTGATCTTCCACCTTCTCATTAATAGTCTTTAGAGCAAGGGATTTGCTCTTCCGTTGATTGGGCAGCGACATCTCATAAGTCTGTAAAGAACCAACCAGCTCCTGTACCTTGATGTCGTCAAGATCCTTGCTCTCTTCAATAGCTGTCACCTTAGCACGAAAACTTTCCGGCAATGATCAAAGGATCTTCCTCACAATCTTTGAGTCCTCCATTTTCTCCCCCAAGTTAAACTTACTGACAACCACTTCATTTAGCTTCCCATAGAACGAGTCGAAAGACTCATCCTCACTCATCTTGAGCTCCTCAAACCGAGTGGTCAGCATTTGTAACTTGGTATCTTTCACTTTCTTCGTGCCTTCATAAGTAGTTTCCAGAATCTCCCAAGCATCTTTGGCAATGGTAATGTGAGAAATCCTGTGAAATTCATCTGGAGACACACCACAGAAAATAGCATTTAGTGCTTTACTGTTAGCATTAGATGCAGTAAGTGCTGCCTTATCCCATGTGGATTTGGCTGCCTCAGGTTTGGTCCAACCAATCTCAACAGCATCCCACATGGATTCATCAATAGAGCATAGAAAAGCTCTCATACGAACCTTCCAAAACGCATAATTACTTCCATCAAAATATGGAGGTGCATTAAGGGATTGAGACCTATCCATCTCAAAAAGGGAGTCAAGGATCACACAATGGTAATGAAACCAAACAGCTGTGTACCCGCTCTGATACCAATTGAAAGTTCAAAAACGTGTACAAAAACACTTTTGAACATTTAGACCCCCAAAAACCAACTTAACCAACACAAGCAATATGTCAAACAACTAGTGTGCGGAAACTTAACATATGCTATAATATGGAATTGGTTAAACAACTATCTAAGCCATAACAAAATAAACCACAGCAGATAATGTAAAGGCAGAGATAGAGAGGAAGGAAGATGCAAACACAGAGATAACACCAGATATGTTATCGAAGAGGAAACCGAAGACCTCGGCGAAAAACCTCTCCGCCGCCCTCCAAGCGGTAATCAATCCACTAGAAAATACAGTTGGGATACAAGGACAGCAATAGACCCTCCAAGCCTAATCTACCCAATGCACCTAAGCCCTCCAAGCTTCTTGCTCCAACGAGGTTGCGCCGAACCTTTTTCTTTTCTAGCTTTCCGGATTCCGCTACTACACCGTAGCATCAACCAATGAAGATTGGCTCCTTCCTAACTGCTTCCCAGAAATCCAAACGACTGTCTCACAGAGATGATAATGGTGAGAACCAGGTTTGGTATAATGCCTCTCAAGGATTTGACAATGGAGAGGAAGAGAGTGAGGGATTTTGATGAGACTCTAAGGTAGAAATTGTGGGTGAAACAATCTGGTTTTTCTTTAGGGTTTCTCTCTCAAAATTCTCTCTGGAAGCTCTCTTTCAATCGTGGGTTAAAAGGGTATTTATACTGGAGTGAAGAGGAATGTGAAACGTCAGGTTTTTCCAAAACAGGGGTGGCTCGCGGCTTGACCTCGCGGCTTGACTAAGTCGCGAGTTCCAGTCGCGAGTTAACCGTATGGCCAGTTGTCCTGTTTTGTCCTGTAGTGCTCCAGCTAGCATGACTGTTCATCTTCCAGCATGCTTGGCACGTGTGCAGTTTCTGGCGGGTTGAAGCTGCGAGTCCACCCGCGAGTCCCAGCCGCGACACTCTGTTTTCTTGCACACTCTTGAGCAATCTTCACTCTATCTCACTCACTACCCTTACAACAATCCCACCTAAATACAGGGTTACTAAATGCTGAATTACAAGCAAATTTGGCACGGAATAAAGCCAATTAGATGGTTGAATAAATTCAACCTTACATTCCGCACACTAGTTGTTTGACATAATGCTTGAATTGGTTAAGTTGTAATTTGGGGGTCTAAACGTTCAACGGTGTTTATACACATATTTGAACTTTCAGATGTATATGAGAGCCATGCAACCCTTGGGAGCAACTGAAGAGCTACTCGCTCAAATGTTCTAAAACACTCTAACTGGAGCCGCTCTTAGGTGGTTCCTCAATCTAGAAGTTGCTAGAGCAAGGATTTGGGAGGATATCTAACATGAGTTTCACAAGTAATACAAGTACAACATAGAGGTGGATATAACAAGGAGGGATCTTGAGACCACGAAGTAAAAGCTGAAAGAATCCTTCTCTACCTTCATTACCAAGTGGAGGTCCAAAACTGCACAGATGATGAATAAGCTAAGTGAAGAAGAACAATTAGTTATGGTTGTAAAGAATTTATTACCTGTATACCATAAGTACTTGTTTGCCCAATATTTTCCTAACTTTAAAGCTTTGATTGTTGCTGGAACCCAAAATGAAGATGCAATAAATAATGGCACTATAAAGAATGAAGACCCACCAAGGTTTAAAAAGAATTTGGGATCTAGTTCTAAAACTGCAAAAGTCTCTAATATCTATAAAAATGATCCTTATCGACTTATTGCACCTATTGCACCCGTGCAAATATCACTAGGGCCACCCCCAAGGCCTAGGAGGGAGTTTCATGAGTTGTATATGCATGTGAGCCAAGTATTTGAGAAGCAAATGGTAAAAGGGTTACTAAAGCCCTTTGACTCAAGACCAATTCCAAACCCACTACCTGCAAGATTTGATGTGAATAAGAGATATGCCAACCATCAAGGCCCTGGCCATGATACCGACAAGTGTTTTGTCCTTCATCATGCAATTCAAGACTTAATAGACAATAAGGTGATTGCACTGCCTATAAGGTTGTAGTATAGTGGTGAGTATTCCCGCCTGTCACGCGGGTGACCCGGGTTTGATCCCCGGCAACGGCGCCAAAAACTTACTGTGACTTAAATAATGCTCCCAAGTGCAAGATTGTCACGAACTCGAAAAGTCCAAGGTCGAATCCACAAGGAAAAGGGAATTGATTAGCAAACCACAAGAGAATAAAACTAGAATAATAAAGTTTAACTAAAGTGTTTTTTGGTAGTTTGGTAAAGGTAATTTAAATTAAGTGAAAATAACAATATATTAAGGTGCTAAGGTTTAGGGATCCACACACGACACATCTATTAGTAGTCTTAACAATATTTATTTTATAACTCAACTAAAATTCATACGAAGGATGATCTTAGTCGAATGATTTAACAATAAAAACTCAAGAATTAATTGTCTAAGGTAGTTTAATGCAATTGATTGATTTTAGGCAAAACAAAACTAGTGAATTAGTTCGCAGGGAATACTAAGCATTTAACGTGCCCGGAGTATACGATAAATCAAAGGATTATACAGAACTAAACACTTTTCTAGATAAGTAAAAAAATCAAAAACATAAAAACATAAACATTAAAACCAATAAATAATTGTTAAGAACATACCAATAAACGGTTGGATTTCACCCCTTACCTTAGCAAGACTTCTAGCAAGCCATAACACAAATAAAACTCTAAAAACTGTAAAGAAACTTTAATAAAACCTAAATTATGTTCTACAGCAGCTCCTCCCTGAATTTCACCCTAAAGAGCCTATAAATAGGTCAAGGAATCCTATTACAAGTTGAATTCCCGTTTGGAGAAAGTCCCAGGTTTTTAGGCTTCACTTAACCGACATTTTTGGCCCTTTTAAATTCAGAATTCGGACTTTTTGTAAATTATAAAGTTTTAACCCTTTAAGTTATCTTTCCAGCCCAACTTGAATCATCTCGATTGGACATTGGAGCCGAAAGTTATGCTCCAAATACTAACTGGTGTGCAAGCTGGAATCCTAATCCGAATTGGACTTGAATTAGGTGCAAATTTCGTTTGATTCCTTACTCCAATTGGACTTGAATTTAATTGGGTTGGCCTTCTTTGACTTCATCATGGCCCTTGTAAAAGTAAAGTCCATTAGCTTTCTTCTTTGCTCAAATCTACTTATTTAATTTCATTATCCTACAAAAGACAAATTCTTGCATTAAAATTCAATTAAGCACAAAATTGATTATTCAGCATTATTCCAAAACCAATTATAAAATGCATGAATTAACTCAAAATAAGTATGATAATGCTTTCTAATAATGATATAAATATGCCAAATTAAGCTATTATCAGCGTGTGAGCCAAGTATTTGAGAAGCAAAGGGCAAAAGGGTTACTAAAGCCCTTAGACCCAAGACCAATTCCAAACCCACCACCTACAAGATTTGATGTGAATAAGAGATGTGCCTACCACAAAGGCCCTGGCCATGATACCGACAAGCGTTTTGGCCTTCATCATGCAATTCAAGACTTAGTAGACAATAGGGTGATTGCACTGCCTACAAGGCCTAGCATCACTAATAATCCCTTGCCTAACCACAATTTTGGAAGAGGGTCGAGGATTAATTACTTGATGATTGAAGAGGAAAGTAAAGAGGTCCCATCTAAATTAATTCATGACCTACCCGAGTGCTTTATGATGACATGAGAAGAGTTGATAGGTATGACATCCACTATAGGATATGCTATATGGAGTGAAGATGTATGAGAAACTAGAAATATCCCAACATCCACTAATGGGGGGAGACACTTCAAACCCCAATCAAATTACCCAATATCCACAAATGGGGGGAGACACTTCGAACCCTAATCAAATAATCAAGCACCTACATATAGGGGGAGACACTTCGAATCCCAATCAAATAATCAAGCACCTACGTACGAGGGGAGACACTTCAAACCCCAATCAAGTAACCTAACATCCACAAATGGGGGGAGACACTTCAAACCCTAAGATACCGATCCTAATGACCCAACAAAAATTGCTCACATCACAAGGGAGGGAGACACTTCAAACCCCCACACCTAGAGATAGACAACCCAATAGAAGCCTTGAATAAAGCCACCTAACAAACACCTGTTGAAGAAGATGAGAACCTCAAGCAACTATAGAAGACGCAAGCCAACATATCTTTATGGGGTTTACTCATGGCCTCATACAAGCACCGCCAAAATCTAGTAGACCTTCTCAATCAAATCCAAGTCCCTACAACCACTACTTCTCAAGATTTGAATGCTATAATTAGGTCCATAAGTAGGGAACTCACTATTTCCTACTTCGATAAAGATTTGACAAAGAAGGGGAAGCACCACAAAAACCCATTGCACATTACTGTAGATGCCAAAGGAAAGAGGATTCTGATGGTTCTAATTGATTATGGGAGTGCCTTGAATGTGTGTCCTTTAAAGACTACAACTTGCTTAGGCCTAAGTATTGAAGATTTTGTGCCAACTAATCAACATGTGAGGGCATATGATAATAGTAGAAGGGAGGTCTTGGGGACTATAACATTGGAGCTCACTATAGGGCTGATGATCAAGAAGGTGGAATTTCAAGTTTTGAACATAGCATCGTGCTTCAATATGCTCCTTGGGCGACCATGGATCCATGACACAGAGGCCGTGCCTTCATCCCTATACCAAAGGATTCGATTTCCACATGAAGGAGCCATAGTTACCATATATGGTGATACTTTGACAGCACCCAAGCCTATCTTTGGTATCGATTAAGAGAAGGAGCCATTGACTTTGGATGGCTTTGAGATTGAGAGGCCTGGCTTTAAAAGAAGGGAAGAGGAAGTGGAGAAGATCCCTATAGACTTTGCTCCCTACAACCACAATAGTGTGGTGGCAATGATGAGGAGAATGAATTATCTTTTGGAGATGAACTTGGGGAAGACTATGAAGAAACCAATTGTTTAAATCCCGATGATTCCTACTGCCACACCACCTTTTGGGCTAGGCTATAAGCCCACTGATGATGACTTGTTAGAGATGGAGGTGAGAAGAATGGCCTGTGCCAAGGCTAAAGCAAAAGGACTTCCTTGCCCTCCAAAACCCCTAAGGCCTTATACTCCTACATTGAACGGAAAGTTTGTCAAAACTGGAGATAGTCAACGCTATTGGGGATTTCCTAAACCAAGATTTGATCCTGAGACCAGAATTATGATGCCTAGGTTCGAGCTACTACTTGATTGTAATAACAAGCTTCCAGAGCTAAAGAAAGAAGACACAACCTTGGTTCCTACTGATTGGGTTGATTATATGGACCCTGATGCAATGACTACGCTTCTAGGAGTTGCCATTTGCAATATAGAAGAAGAAGTACTGGGAGGCTTGCCAACATGCATTGAAGAGCCTGTATGAAGCAAGAACAATTGATGAAGATGAGGAAGGGGGAGAAGCCCTTAGTGATGACAATGAAGGTAGCAACATTAAGAGTGATAGTAGTAGTGATAGCAGCAACAGTGACAATGGAGATGGTGATGACGATAGTAACAATGATAGTGAAAGCAACGATAGTGAAGACTATGATAGCCAATACAATGGCAATGATTGGGGTGAACCCCCTAGTGATAGAGAATATGAAGATGATGGGCTTTATTATGAAGACTATGATGATGATGCGGATTACCATGATAAAGATATAGAAGATGATGCCGAAGCTGAGCCTATAGACATGGGGAGCGACGCTAACAATGATTAATGTAGGCTAGAAAATGTGTTAGAAGCTGTAGGAGAGGAGATTGGAAAAGCCGATAGTGTAGATTATGGGCATTTCTCGAATTGGAGCCTACATTACTGATGTTAGTTCAAAGTTAGGTCCTCATTATGACAAGCATGGTAGAGATATTCCTGAGCTGGGGTCATTTCACAATTCAGAACTTGGCTCACTGACCTCATATACTGAAGAAGAAGATGACATAGATGCTAGATTGGCCGCTCTTGACCAAAAACTGATGGTCCATAGTCTCAGAAACATAACACTGGAAAGCCTTGAAGATGATAATAAGAAGATGGAAGGCAGTGAGTCAGAATACCTCCCTCTATACACCCACTTGAAAACAAAGGGAAGTAAGATTTGTTTCGTGAGTGGATGGATAGCATAGAGCGCTTGGATACTTTTGTGACTGACAAGCCCACAGATATGGAGATTGATGGTGAAGCCATGGATTATATGGATGATCCCACAGTACTGATGCTGAGGGAAGAAGGAATTCACTGGGAGCCACCTGTTATTGTTGAAGCCACAACCGAGTTGAAGAACTAGGCATGGGAGGGAGCTACCCACCCCATGGAGGACTCCGTGAAGAAGATCAAGACTATTGAGTCAACCACTCTTGACGAGAAGATCAAGACCGTCAAACTTGTCACCCCTGCCAAAAACATTGTTTCTATCCCTATCAAGTCTATTTCTACTAGTATTACAATTCCTATCAATTCTGTTTGTGATAGTATTCCTGTTAAGTCTGTTTTAGTTAAGTCTATTGAGTTTGTTGAGAACTATTTTCCTTATAATATGATTTTTGATTCTACTTATTTGTTGGCTTTGAATGTTTTTGTTTTTGAAATTGGTAAAGAAACTCTTAATAATTAGGAATTAAAACAAGGGCATTTAGAACCTATAAAATAAGAAACCCAACCTATTAACCTGGGAATTGATGATGAACCTAAAATGATACAAGTTGGCAATACCTTAACCACCTCTGAGAAAGACGCATTAGTGGCACTGTTGATAGAATTCAAAGAGGTATTTGCATGGTCATACAAAGATATGCCAGGTATTGATACAAATATAGTGTAGCATTGCATTCCAACTGATGGTGTCACAGAAAACATCCAACTCCATAACTCATCCATATGTCTCGTCCAACGAAAGACAAGCTACGACAAATCAAACAGGTGCAGTAAATATTCCAAGCGTCCTGGCCAACCTCGTTCGTCTATGGACGGACGAGGTCTCATGGGAATCTCACTCATCATCATTCATGCAAGGGCAAGCCATCCAAGATGGTCTCGTCCGTCTTGGATAAAAGATGGACGAGTTCACCATGGAACGGCCCATCCAACCTAGGTAACTTCCATAGCGGTTATGGAAGTTACCGCCAATTCTCCGGACTCCTCGACATTGGGAACAGTTACTAAACAGATAATCGTTCCACACATGCTATATAAGGATTCTTCGATGAAGGGTAAGGGATTCAGACAATTTTATTTTGAGAAAATACTTCTTCCTTACAGAGAGTTCGAAAGTAACTAACTTCATCATCGGAGAACTTTTGGCCGGTCCCCATCGGTCCCCTCTGATTCAGTGTTCTTTGTATTACAGGATATAGCCCAAAGATCATCGTTCGAGTCTCGTCAACCTACTGATATCCAAGGAATTATCACCAACAGATCCAGCTATGAAGCTAGTCAAGCAGAATTTAAGAAGAATGAAGCTAGAGTGGACTCTCAAGATCAAAGAAGAAGTCGAGAAATAGTACAATGCAAGGTTCCTTAAGGTGGTCAATTACCCAGAATGGTTAGCTAATGTGGTCCTAGTACTGAAGAAAGATGGAAAAGTAAGGATGTGTGTAGACTTCCGAGATCTAAATAAGGCTAGCCCAAAAGATGACTTTCCTTTGCCTCGCATTGATATCTTGGTTTATAACACAGTAGGACATGTCTTCTTGTCATTTACGGATGGTTTTTCAAGGTACAATCAGATAAAGATGGCTTTAGAAGATGGAGAAAACCTCCTTCATTACTCCATGAGGGACATATTGCTACAAGGTCATGCCATTTGGCCTTAAGAATGCTGGTGCAACTTACCAACGTGCAACTACCACTTTGTTGCATGATTTGATCCACAAAGAAGTAGAGGTTTATGTTGATGATATGTCAGTGAAGTCCAAAGACCGTGAGGGGAATATATTAGCTTTATGGAAGTTCTTTGAAAGAATTCAATTCTACAAGTTGCAATTGAATCCAAAGAAGTGCACTTTTGGAGTCACATCCAGAAAGCTGTTAGGGTTTATGGTAAGTCGGAGAGGAATTGAAGTTGTTCCTAACAAAATCAAAGCATGGACTTGCGACTTAGTCAAGTCGTGAGGCCAAGTCCCGAGTCCACTCTGTTTTGGAAAGAAAAAAAAAACTGACTTTTCGCATTCCTTTCTCACTCCAGTATAAATACCCCTTATACCCACGAAATATAGAGAGCTTCCAAAGAGAATTTTGAGAGAGAAACCCTAGAGAAAAACAATATTGACTCATCCATAATCTTTACATAGTGACTTTTCAAATTCCTCAACTCTCACCCTCTCCATTGTTACATCCTTGAGAGGTTCATTAGCCAAATTTTTTTCTCACCATACCCATATCTGTGAGAAGGCTTCTTGGTACTTGGGAAGCAGTTAGGAAGGGACCAATTGATATTGGTGGATGCTATGGGCTATAGCGGAATCCGGTAAGCTAGAGAAGACAAAGGTTCAACGTAACCTTGTTGGAGTAGAAGCTTGGAGGGCTTAGGTACACTGGGTAGATTTGGCTTGGAGAGTCTTGAAAGCTCGAAAATGTGTTAAAAACACAAGAGCTGTTTAGACCTCCAAATTAAAGTTATGGCTCGATAGATTTTACATTAACTTAATTCTAAGTGCAGAATAACGTAAATGTGAGCGGATAAACAAACAAGCTACTCTAACACATATTCATATAATCACAGTAGTAAAATGAAATGTAAAAGAGTAGGGAAGAAGAATGCAAACACAGATAACACGTCGATGTGTTATCGAAGAGGAAACCGAAGAACTCGGCGAAAAACCTCTCTGCCGCCCTCCAAGCGGTAATTGATCCACTAAACAATTAGTTGGGATACATGGGTTAGCAAGAGAGCTTCCAAGCCTACTCTACCCACTGTACCTAAACCCTCCAACCTCCTACTCCAACAAGGCTTCTCGGAACCATGTCTTGTCTAACTCTTCGGATCCCGCAACAAGCTCCATGTTGCATCTGCCATCCTAGGCTTTTTCCAATGCTTCCCAGCAGCACCAAACAATCACTTGACACTCTAAAAGGGTATAATAAGTGTTTGGGATATCAACCTCTCAATGGTATGGAAATGGAGAGGTAAGAGTTGAGGAAAATCCAAAAGCATATGTGTAGAGATATTTGGATATGATAATCTCTAACTCTCAAGGTTTGAGGCTAGGGTTTTCTCTTAGAAGCACTCCTTAACATTTGTGAGTAATGTGGATATATATAGTGTGGGTACAGAAAGTGTGTATCAAATAGTACAGTCTGGCAAAACAAAATGTCTCGCGAGAAGGCTTTACTTGTGAGATACTCGCGAGACACAGCTATCTCCATCTATACTGACTCTTCTTATTCTAGTCATATGTAGGGCATATGCATTACTTTGCAGGATGCTAAGTCGCGAGATACCCACGAAAACCTCTTCAATCTTCAATAGCTTGAGTCTTCACACACACACTCTCTCTCTCTCTATCACACAACCCTTACAATCAAATCCCACAATAAATATAGGGTACAAAAGATTGAATAAAATTACAATCAAATTTGGTATGGAATAAAAGCCAACTAAATACATAGTTGTAAATCACAATTTTACAATCTCCCCCTTTGGCTATTTCATGACAAAACTCCTATAACAGACTCTCGACTTAAATGTGAGTTTGGGAACAGTGGGAAAACTCACTCACACCTAATCTAGAAGTTGTGAAGCACTTACACTTATATACCTGTAACCTGAAACGCTTGCACACAAACAAAACTTCCATTAAACTTATGACAAGTTAAATACATGGTACGTATATGAGCAAGTAAAATGCGATCAAGTTAGTAAACACACTAGAGCATGTAAGCAAAAACTTGATCAAATAGGATCAGTCATTGAAGAATGACTACAATGAACATTTAGTAAGTAAATGCTCATCCAGACACACACTGCAATAAAGAGCAATCCCATGGATCAATTGCATGTCTAACACTCGACCAATGCAAAATACATGAAGTATATGCATCTAGGAATAAGATCCTACTAGGGCACAAGAGTGAGGTACTCAAGACATATTGGCAATATCTTAAGAGTACAAAAAGATGCTACAAAGCAATAAGGTAAACTTAACATAATATTTTAAATAGCTAAGCATAATCATGAACTATGAGCAAAGCAAACATAGTTAATGTAGCACAAAGCTCTTTCTCTCTTTCTCCCCCTATCATGAATCTTAGGAGCTGTGATGAACTTGGAACATATATACCTGTAACCTGAAACACTTGCACAAAACACATTAGACCCTCAAGGTAAAGCAAGTAATAAAAGGACAAGTATAATGTAACAAGTAAATTGCAATCAAGTAAATATGATGTGAAACATATGAGCAACTTGATCATACACTAAAACAGTCATATGGAAATGACTACAATGACCACATAGCAAAGCAAATGATCATCCGAACAAGCATGAGGATGTATGCATGTTCAACACATAAACATGATGCGATGAGAGCAATAAAGCATAGAACACAAAGCACCATAAAACACCGAGAAAACAAGCATAAGGTAAAACAAGGTTTTCTCATAAAAGAATGTCTTCTCCCCCTTGATATATGCATCTCCCCTATGGATTTCTTCCCCTACGAATCTGCACGAGGTAGAATTACTCCCCCTAAGAATGTGTACATGAGTCATAAAATGACGAAACACATCAGTATACTCTCTGGTATACTCTCTCCCTTTTTGTCATGAATAGACAAATGAATCAAGAGGAAGGAGGGAAAGAAAAGAAGATATGAACAAAGACAAGATGCATAAGGGGTGCAAGAAGAATGAGAAAATGAAACTCAACCAAAAGACAAAAAGAAAAATCTTAAAAAAATGCTTCAAAGCATAAAGAACATGACATGCTAAGGATGATGGAACATGATATAAACCTAGGCATGACATAGACACAAGAACGTGTTATGTGTGCTAAAAGGTCTAAAAAGACTTAACTAGCATGAGTAAAGTGTAAAACATGTCAAGTGTTAGAGTCTGTACAGCAAGGTGCATCTAGTGTGCATGTGAGATGCATGACCAATGCATGAATAAGCACTCACGGGGCAAAGTGCATAAAACACACCACCAATGATCAAAACATGATTAACATGAATAATTATGGTGATCCCCAAATTTTGGTACTCATCGAAGACCAAAACAATAACAAAATGCCACTTGGGCATTTTATCAAACACTTAGAGTACACACACTACGCATGTATGTTAAACAATGCATGAACATATGAAAATATTGCCTAAAAACATGTTATTTTTGCCACAAGGGGCCAACATCCAAAGTAAATTATCATTTTAAAACAAAGCCCAATAAAAAAGATTGACAAAAATTAAGTTTTCCAACTCCCATTTGAGAAAATCCCAATTATGAACATAAAACCCCCAAAAACATAATCTAAGGATCAAAATCAATGAAAAGTGTTAAAAATTACTTTAGAGATGTTAATGGAATGAAAAACACTTGAATTCAGTTGGGTTTTGATGTAGAAACATTAAAACAGGGGTTTGGGAGAAGATGGGAGGCGTTTAAAACAAATGTCCCACAAAATACCCTTTAAAAAGCTGATCTGGAAATTTTCGCTTGTATCTCGCTGGTTAGCTTCCCACAAAAATTTCCCTGGTATCTCGCCGGTATTTCACTTGTATTTCGTTGATAAGCCTTACTCGCGAAACAGTCGCGAAACTCTTAGAACCATGTCTTGTCTAGCTCTCCGGATCTCGCAACAAGCTCCATGTTGCATCTGCCATCCTTGGCTTTTTCTAATGCTTCCTAGCAATACCAAACCATCACTTGACACTCTGAAAGGGTGTGATAAGTGTTTGGGCTATCAACCTCTCAATGGTATGGAAATGGAGAGGTAGGAGTTGAGGAAAATCCACAAGCATATGTGTAGAGATATATTGTAACATCCCTGTCACAAAAAAAAATAAAAAAAGGGGACAAGTCAGATTTTTAGTTCCCACGTGCCCCTCACCTAACCCCACTCCCTATCACTCATTTTCACCCACCTCTCTTCTCTCTTTTGGCCGGCTCTCTCTTTTCTTTCTTTCATTTTCTTTCTTTTCTCTTTACTTAAACACACACACACACACTCACTTCCACACTCACCCGCCGGCCTCCACTCCAAACCACACCATCTCACCATCATTTTTCCGACAAGATCACTGGAAAAATACTTAGGAACCCCAAAGCACCTTCATCATTTTATTTGAGGTAAAAGTTCTAATCTCTTTTGATGGGTATTATGTTCTTGTTTGAGGTTATTTTACCCAAGCTTTAATAATGATATTCATGTGATTTAAGAGCTTTAGAAATGATATTCATTTGATTTAAGAGCTTTGGAAATGATATTCATGTGTTTATATGTATGGGTTTTGGTCTTGGTGGATGTATTTGATGAGTGAGTTCATGATTTTTACAATGATGGCTATCTAAGGCTTGTTATGGTGAAAATTTAGAGGTTTTGAGTTATAACATGTAATAGATGGTGAATATAATTTTTATTGATTATTTGGAGCTAGTTAAAGATTCAAATTGTTTGTCTTGGAGAAAATTATGATTTTGGTGTCATGGGTCACTTGATGATGTTATATAAATCTTGTGGGAAATACTTATAAAGTGTGGAGATTTTGATGTTAGATATGACACCTTGAGTGATTTATGAGTATAAATGGGAGTCTATGCCTTGCAAATTAAAGTGTTTTGAGAAATTTTGGAAGTGGAATACATTACATGTGAGGTTGAATACTAGGCTTGCCTAATTAAGTTCTTACTTGGCAATTCCTAATTTGTAGTTAGATACAATTTCAAACTTTGTGCTCATTGTGATAGGTTTGCTTGATATTGTTTAGGTTCTAGCTAATCTCCCTTGGAGCTTGAAGAATTAGGATTTTGCGGTTGCGAGGTAAGTAGCTTTTTAATGGGATTTTGAAAAATAATCATGTTGTTTTTGGGTTAAACATACTTTTGGAAACTACTTATGGAAACTATATTTTTCTAAAAATTATTGTGTCGTAACCTCAATATATAGATATAAAAAAAAAAATATATATATATATATATATATATATATAAATATGATCATATATGAAAATGCATCATATTTGGTATTGCGTTTGGGGAAATGCATGAATTGTTGATATGGAAAAATGAGCATTTTTTATTTAATCTTTGATAAGGAAATCTTGGATGTTATGGTATATTAGAAAATTTAAAGATGCTTATCTTGTCTTAGTACTTGGGAAATTGCTAGAAAATCTGTTTGACAAGAATAAAGTTGAAACCTTACAAACTTTGTAGAAGTGAGATTATTTAAGTTTTTTCTGAAACTATCTGGATATGGACTATGTGTTTCAAAGTAATGTAACCTGTGAATTGTTTTAACACCATGCCATGTGTGATTTCCTGGTGATCACCCGATTTGGTTTCCGTAGTCTTTGTGACAATGGAATCAAATCTAGGTCAGTGCCTTTTCATTTTGGATGACGCGTTCTTCCCTGCTGTCCATGGGGGGAAGAGGTTTCTTGATTGTGTGTGGGTGAGGCTGCTGCCTATGGGGCCAAGAGACCACATGCAAGAGCGGTCCTATTTGACGCGCTCTCTCTGCTGACCATGGGGGGAGAGAAAAACCTCGAGAGTATGGGTGAGGCTGCTGTCCATGGGGACAAGAATTTGTATACCAGAGATGACAATATCATGCCAGTTGTGAATGGATGGATCCCCTGACTAGTTTATGTGGTAGTATGGTATATTTATGATAAGTTACCGTATATTAGATTTTATGACTTTAGAAATTATATTGTTAAGGCTCACAGATTATAGTATATAGTTTCAAGGTATTTACTTTAAGAAACTTTGTGTTTCATTATTAAATCATTCTTGTCATATTATTATTATTATTATTGAAGATGAAACGTGCATTTCCCCCACCCCCATTAAATATGCTACTTACTGGGTTCTATCTCATCCCATTAATTTATAAACTTTTCAGAGTAGGCAACAATCTTTTGAGACAGCTTTTTGGTGGCTAATAGTAGTTAGACTAACTACTGATGGAGGCTAAACTTTTGTAATGGAGATATTATATATTGTACATCTTAGAATAGGCTTGACTCATTCTTTTGTATATTATAGTGATTGTGACTTTATTTCCACTGATGGGACAAGTTGTTGATATGTAATTATTTATTCAGACCTCTATTATTTTGTGGCCAGTGGTCATTGTAATTAATGCTTAGAGCTCTAACTTACTCTGAGAGTATATTCAATGGAATTATAACGGCAATTCTTGATATTAAAACTTGATATAATTTTTGTGAATTGGATTGTCACAAAAGGAAAGAAAGGAAAAAAAAAAAAAATCTATAGGTACTTTGAGATGTGATTTCTCATGCCGTGGACCCTCTTGGGTTTGGGGCATGACATATATGGGTATGATAATCTCTAACTCTCAAGGTTTGAGGCTAGGGTTTTCTCTCAGAAACACTCCTTAACATTTGTGGGTAATGTGGGTATATATAGTGTGGGTACAGAAAGTGTGTATCAGATAATATAGTTTGGCAAAACAGAATGTCTCGTGGGAAGGCCTTACCCGTGAAATACTCGCAAGACACAGCTGTCTCCATCTGTATTGACTCTTCGTATTTCAGTCATGTGCAGGGCACATGCATTACTTCGCGGGATGCTAAGTCCCGAGATACCCGCGAAAACCTCTTCAGTCTTCAATAGCTTGAGTCTTCACACACTCTCTCTCTATCACACAACCCTTACAATCATATCCTACAATAAATACAGGGTACAAAAGATTGAATAAAATTACAATCAAATTTGGCACGGAATAAAAGCCAACTAAATATATTGTTGTAAATTGCAACTTTACAAGTCTTCTGCTATTCATGTATCCCAACTTGATTCTCTAGTGGATTATTTACCATTTGGAGGGCGGCGGAGAAGTTTTACGCTGAGGACTACGGTTTCCTCTTCGATAACATATCGCTATGTTGTCCTTGTGTTTGCATCTCTCTTCCCTTAGTCTTTGCCATTTAATTTCTATTGTGGATGTGATTTTATTTGGTTTAGATTATGTTATCAATTCTATTTTAGCTTATTTATATTTTCCACATGTACATTGTTTGTTGATAAGCTTGAATTGATAATTTGTAATTTGGGGGTCTAATCGTTCAAGGGTGTTTTACACACATTTTGAACATTCAATTGGTATTAGAGCGGGTGCACTTGCTGTGGTTTAATTACCCTAGTGTGATCCTTGACCCCGTTTGAGATGGACTAGTCTCAATCTTTAAATGCTCCACCATTTTTTTTGGTAGCAATTATGCCTTTTGGAAAGTCTGAATGAGGACATTTTTATGTTCAATAGATGAAACTGTTTGGAATGCTGTTGATATTGGATGGACTAGGCCAGAGGCTACTAAATCCATGTGGGATAAGGCAGCTCTTGCAGCGTCTAATGCGAATAGTAAAGCACTAAAGGCTATTTTTTATGGTGTATCTCCAGATGAGTTCCACAGGATATCTCACATCACTGTTGCCAAGGAGGCATGGGAGATATTGGAGATCACTTATGAAGGAACAAAGAAGGTGAAAGACACCAAGTTTCAGATGTTGACCACCTGGTTTGAGGAGCTAAAAATGAGTGAGGACAAGTCTTTTGACTCTTTCTATAGCAAGCTGAATGAAGTGGTCATCGGCAAGTTCAACTTGGGGCAGAAAGCAAAGGACTCGAAAATAGTTAGGAAAATTTTTGTTCATTGCTGGAGAGCTTCTGTGCAAAGGTCATAGCAATTGAGGAGAGTAAGGACCTTGATGATATCAAAGTCCAAGAGTTGATTGGCTCACTTCAGACTTATGAGCTGTTGTTGCCCACACAAAGGAAGAGCAAATCTCTTGCTCTTAATACTATTAATGAAAGGGTAGAGACTCATGACTCATCAGATGAGGATGTTGTCGAAAAGGATGTTGCTTACCATGTGAAAATTTTTTGAAAATTCTTAAAATTCAAGAACAATGGAAAATTTGGTGATAAAGGGAAATTCCAAAGTACCGGAAAGGAGAAAATGGAATTGAAAAGGAAAGATGGAAAGGTGTCCCAATCTACTCAAGGAGTCACCTATTTCGAGTGCAATGGACATGGCCACTTCAAGAAGGAATGTCCTAATTATTTGAGAATGAAAGGCAAGGTGTATGCCACCACTCTTAGTGACTCAGACTCTTCCAATTTTGATTCGGAGGAAAGCTGTGACAGAGAAAGGAATTACTCTGCTTTTATGATTATTGATCATGTTAAGTCTTTAGAGGACTTGAGTTTGCTTGTAGAAGAGCTTGGGGAGCATAGTGATGAGGAATCAATGGGAGTTGTAGAAGAATCGAATGTTTAAGAAGATGAAAGTAATACGGGTCTTCAAGAAAACTACAATTCCCTCCTTAAGAAGTCAGGAGAATATGCAAGGGTGGCCAAGGCAGTTGTGAAAAAGATGAAAAAGGCAGAGGAGGACTATAGAAGTCTTCTAGTACGTTATAAGGAGGCCAAGTGTGAAATAGAGACGCTGAATGGTGAGCTAACCGAAGTTTACACAAAGGTAAAATTCCTTGAGCTTGAGGTGGTTCAAGCAAATGCTAAGATAGAGAGGGTCTCCACTAAGAAGCTTGATGAAGTCCTTTCTTATCAAAAACCTTTCTCCATTAAAACCCGATTGGGATATACTAGAGAAAGCAGTTCAACTATCAATGTCTCCAAGGAAGTGAAGTTTGTGAAAGTCAAGGAGCTAATAATGGTTACCCCTACTGTTGAGAAAGTGAAGGAGGAGAAGAAAAAGAATGTGGCTGACCAACGGGTGTTGAATAAGCCCCGCAACCAATCAGTGGTCAGACCTAAAGCCAAAGGGAAATCTCTTCCAAGATCACAAAGAGGTCTGAGAACGAACCATGTCTGTCAACATTATGGACTTCAAGGGCACACCAGACCTAATTGTCATAAGCTGAGAGCATTAAATAATGCTAGGGATCAAAAGTCAAGAGGACCAAGAAAAGACAAATGGAATTGGGTTGTTGAGCAATCAAGAGGTCGAGATGGTGATTTCGGAATGATGGATGTTATGAAGATGATTGATGCATTCACCACCTGTTTGGCAAGCTTCAACAAAAGGTTTAGAAGCCACAACACTCGTACCCAATCCTATAAGGATATCACCCCAAACGCATGTGATGTGTGGGTGAAGAGGGGTACTCATGCATAAGTATTACAACATGTCCATGCATCAATACTTCCTATGTTTTGTGACTATGCTTGGTTGCGTGTTTTTTGCTAGCTTGAGTTGAATATTGTTTGTTTATCTGCATTTGTTTTAAATGTTTTTTTTTTTTTTTTTACATTGTTGTTTTTTATCAATATTTTCTTGCTTTTTTGTCAAAAATCCAAAAACACATAAAAAGTAGAAAATCCAAAAAGTTTGATCAACATTATTGTGTTTTGTCACAAATATGTTTTGCTTTGTACCTTTGTACTTATGACTTTGTACATTTTCGAGCGTAGCTTGTTCTTTATGCACTCATATCATTGTGGGAGAAATCTTGACATATATGTGATTGTTGTAAATAGATCTTCAAATTTGTCATGAATGATTAGTCAATGGTATTGTTGATCTTGAGACATGCATAGACTTGTGCCTATATATCTTCCCACTCATTTATTTTATTGTTTTTGCTTAAAGAGCTCACCAAATGTAAATCTCCAAATGATAAAAGATATTGAGCTACAAAAGCCTGTCGCACATACTAGTATTTGACTAGGAAAAAGGGAAAGCGACGTAAAATGGGAAAGCGACGTAAAATGAAATGTATGATGCCCAAAAAGCCAAAGGCTAACTCATCAAATTGAAATATCTAAAATTTCAGGCATCGATCTCACAATGAGATGTATTGATTCAAAAAGATCAAATGATATGATGTATATAGAGCCAAATGAAAAGCTTCACAAGTTATGTAATCAAGTTTTGTGGGAGGTCATATATGCATATTTCTATAATTGAGATGGGTCACTCTATTTAGTACTAATTGTGTATGCCTTGATTAAATTGATCATTGAAGCTTCATTTTAGACTAAGGACTATCTCATCTTTGGTACCCACACACATTACACATGTCTATGTTCAATGAATGTCATATTCATTTGTATGATTGTACTTGATTAAATGTGTTTTACATACTCAATTTTTGTTGATCAAATACAAAAAGATTTTTGAGTGTTTTAGTTGTTTTTGGAAAGTATTTTGCTTTTACAAAAAATTGTCAAAATTTTCAAAAACATTGTTGCCCTGTTTGGCGACTTGGTCACGAGTTAGTCCAGTCACATGTCCCTAGTTGGGAGCTCATACAGTAGGTTTTCATGACTCACTGGCAGGTTATTGTCTTAGTCGCGAAAAATACTTAGAAATTTTTTCAAAATCAGGGTTTTTAGGTTTCTCGCGACTTAATGTGGTGACTTGTTCGCGAGTGGAGGTCTAGTTGCGAGAGTTATACCAAAAGTTTTGCGGCTTAACTCGTGACTCTCTCGCAGGGGGAACTTCCAGTCGTGAAAAACACTTAGAATATTTTTTCAAAATTTGTGTTTTAAGTGTTCTAGTGACTTGCCCTGGCGACTCGAACGCGACTTGACTCAGTCGTGAAAATCGCATGTTTTGCGCAAATCGGTCAGTTTTTAAAACCTTTTTGAGTTTTCCCTCGAACTTTTGTGACTATTCATTGTCTTCCCCATTTTTACCTCTCTCAAACTCACTAAGGCACTCTCGAAAAACCTCCATTTGTTCATCATTTCAACTTCAATCTTCAAGAAAAAGGTATGGGTTTTCTTATTCTCGCTATATATTTCATGTTCTTTGCCTTGGATTTCTTGATTTGTGAGGTGTTATTGAGTATTGTGATATATGGTGTTTTGGCCATGGGTTGGTTTATTTTGTTGAGTTTGTTTGATTGGGTTTTGTGGGGTTTGATTAAATGATGCTTGATATACTTGTTTCCTTGAATGTGTCTCTGTTTTGAGCATGTTATCTGTTTTAACTTGTGTTGTGCTGTGCATTTCATGCTTGTAGTAATTTGTCTCAAAGATAGTTACTTGTGTTTCTGGGGTTTTCATAGACTACATTTTGCCTAGTTGTGTCTACACACCACACACACCAGTGTTTCTCGTGCTTAAATGCTGCATTTTTTATCCATTTACCTCATTTGTGTGCTATCTCTTTCTATATTTCAATGGGCACTTATTTCATTGACTAACTTGAATCTAATCAAGTTAATGTTTGTGTTTATGTTTTTTTTTTTTTTTTTTTTTTTCACTTGGTTCTCTGCTGTGTGTCTGTTCTATTGTAGATGTCTCGCTGTTCCTCTCGAGGAAAAGACATTGTAATTGATGTTCCATCATTCCCTGTTTCAAAACGGACTCGTCGTTCATCTCAAGACTCAAACAGTGAAAGATTCAGGACTCCTCTTGATACACAAACACATTCTAGCATTTTTCAAAAAGCTCCTACTGTGGAGGAACAAGCGGTCAAATTTGATACCTTGGGAACTACATTTATTCCTAGGATATTTGAAGCAAAAGATTGGGCTGATCTGTTTGGGAACTTTGAGGATCCGATTGATGAATTGGTCAAGGAATTCTATTCAAATGCTAGATATACCGGAGTTGAGTTGAAGTGTTGGGTACGCGGAAAAGAGTTCACCATCAATCCAGACTACATTGCAAAGGTTCTTTGCATCACTAGTCCATCAGATGTAGACCTTACTCCATATGATGATAGCCTTAGATACAAGACATTCTTTAAGTCCTTGAGCCTGATCATGAAGTCTCGAGCAAAGGCACATCCATAGGCACTACAAAGTTTGCACCTGAACTGAATACTCTTAAATTGATCGTGTTCTTCAACCTATATCCACTCTCAAACACTGCATTCGTCAACCTTGGAAGAGCTCAGTTCCTAAGTGATCTGATCATTGGAGCTCCAATTGACATATGTGCCCACATCTTTCAGATCATTGGGAAAACAGCGGCTCGATTAGCAACATGAACATGTATTCCTTTTTGTAGTCTTGTTATGAAGATCATGGTTTTTGAAGGGGTAAGTCCACCAACAGATGGGAAGAAAATGGATCATCTTTGTCCACTGTCCATGATTTCTCTTCAAGCCAGCAAAAGTCACTCTTCCATAGCACCTAAGAGTGAACCTTTCCTCCATGCAACTTCATCCGGTCAAGGTTTAGCTACACCTGTACATACCAAGACTGCTTCTCCCATTCCTTCTGA
This sequence comes from Quercus robur, assembly GCF_932294415.1. Lineage (NCBI taxonomy): Eukaryota > Viridiplantae > Streptophyta > Magnoliopsida > Fagales > Fagaceae > Quercus > Quercus robur. Next base: position 2,360,296 of record NC_065537.1, read on the forward strand.
GATGCAAACAACTAGCACTCCATCTACACCTCCTAGCTCTCAAGTTGACAGGTTAAGCACTGGCCTATTCATCACCACTTCTCTCCCAACCCAACTCGGCCGAGTCACAAAGCACCACCCCACCTCTAGAGAAACACCGTCCATCCCTTGATTCCACCATTGAACGGTGTATAGGAGAATTTGGGTGGCCCCAATTCTTCGAAACTCTACTTGTATCCTTGGCATGGCTATTTGATGCACAACAAACATTCATTAGTGTCTTCACTGATGCATACCCAACATGGCACTGTACTACTCATCAAAATGGTTGCAACACGGTCTCCAACATTTGCTATCTTCCAAAAAATTCGTGGGCATTGGATTGGCCTTCCTATACATCAATCATATCAGAATGGAAGTTAGAATGTTCTTCTTCCATTATCACTGGTTTGCCTGCATCATCCTTCTTCATGGGTTGCCTAGTGGGTGGATTCGTTCTTGCCACACTTGCTGATTCCTCACTTGGTCGCAAAAACATGATCTTTCTTTCATGCCTAACCATGTCCCTATCTTCTTTGCTTACTGTCTTCTCCACCAACATATGGGTTTACTCAGCTTTAAGATTGGTTTGTGGGTTTGGTCGTGCAACAATTGGAACTTCTGCACTGGTGTTAACAGCTGAGCTTGTGGGTAGAAGGTGGCGAGGCCAAGTGGGAGTGATAGGATTCTTTTGTTTCACAATTGGGTTCTTATCACTACCAGCTATAGCTTATTTGAATAAAGGTCATCTTAGAGATCTCTTTATTTATGGACTTCTATCCCAGGAATCTTTTATTCTATGCTGGTTCAGTTCTTTGTTCGTGAGTCTCCTAGATGGCTCTTTGTACGTGGACGAAAAGAGGAAGCAGTGGCCACGTTGAAAAGCATTGCAACACCTAGCCGTAGTAGTTGTTTAACTTGGAGCTTCTCTGAGGTTTCGTTTCAGGAAGAAAGATGGAATAATGGGAATGTTTTCTCGACTATAAAGATTTTGGTGCAGAAAAGATGGGCTTTCCGAAGGTTGTTACCGGTTTTGGTGATTGGTTTTGGGAGTGGAATGGTGTACTATGGCATGCCATTAGGCCTAGGAAACTTGTCGTTCAATCTCTACTTGAGTGTCACATTAAATGCCTTAGCTGAGATACCATCTTCATTGATCACTATGTTGCTTATAGGTAAGTTGAACAGAAAATTTTATGTGCTTGCTTTCACTACCTTTAGTGGGATTTTCAGTATTATGTGTGCTTTGAAAGGTGAGGTGTGGACAAGATTTCAGATTGGACTTGAGCTAGTATACTTCTTCAGTGCTTGTACCGCTTTCGATATATTACTAATATTCACAATAGAGTTGTTCCCTACTTGTGTGAGGAATTCAGCTACTTCATTGGTGAGACAAGCAGTTGTGTTTGGTGGTGTGTTTGGTCCGATGCTAGTGGCTACTGAGAGAAGAGATGGAATTTCATCCTATGGGGTGTTTGGGTTGGTGATAGGTTGTTGTGGGCTGTTTGCATTTTGTTTACCAGAGACAAGAGGTAGAGCAATTTGTGATACAATGGATGAGGAAGAACACAAAGAGAAGGCAATTTGTAATGGTGAAGGTGATGTCTTGGCTTAATTAGCTTTTGGTTTGCTCAAATTATGTAAAATCTATATGCAGTGATTGGTCAAGAATCTTTAAAATAAACAACATTTATCTCTCATAAGACTCTTTTATTTATTTATTAATGTTTTTTTGTGAAGAATTTCATAAGATTGATTTGGTTGTATTTTTTTTATTTTTTATAATTTCTTTTCTGAGTGTATGTGAATTTGGCCTGCGTTTTAACCATGTAAAAAAGAAATACAAATTCTGTCTTTTTAAAATTTATTTATTTATTTATATTCCACCATTCATAATGTTTAAGTTTATAAACATCCTGCGCATAAACCTTTCTAAAACATCATTTTTAATTTTTGATTTTTAGAAATGAAATACAAATATCAGGAAATGTAAGAATAATATATTTTAATGTTTTATGAATAAAATTTTTTGGAAGAAGATGGTGCTTCTATTTTATGTGAGCTGGCCATCAATAATGATATATGACTCGATGCAAACAGCAATTAGTCTCATTACATTCACGTAAAATATATGAGGAGTTGTGTGTGAAAGTCTTTCACATTCAGAATGCCATGCTCGCATTACTTATTTGTTCATCTCAAATTGAAATGTCTACTAAAATGATATATTGTCAATATCTTATTTTGTTGACAGCCTGAAGACATAAATTTATGAAATAGCACGCTTGTAAAATTCTTCAAAACAAAGCACCGACTTACTTTTAGAGTTTTTTATTTTTATTTTTATACAGTTGGTGATGAATCTTACAACAAGATTCTCTCTATATTACTTCAAATAAAGAGAATTCATTTCAATATTAAGATTTTATTTTATTCTTAAAATGTAACAGTATACAAAATATTAAGTCACTTTAAAATAATAAATGGTGTGACACTAAAAATGTAAAAAGTACCAATTTTTTTTCTCTCTATATATATATAGGACAGAACTTAAATATAATACTTAGGTGCTGTTCTTTAGGTTCTCTTCTTAAAATTCTGAGATGTGACTTTTTTTTTTTTTTTTTCCTTTCTTCATGAAACAGAAGTGTATTTTTTACTTAAGTGATCAAATAACAGAATTTTAAGAGGGAAATTTAAGGAATAACATCTAAGATATTGTATATAAATTTTGTCTATATATATATATATATATATATACAGACGCACAGGTGCACATGCCGAAAATAATATAATACATAGATTTATTAATTGGAATTGTATAAACAACTTAAACATGATTTTGAGTAACAAATTTCTGTCGAGGTTTTCCAACTCAATTAAATAAGTGGTTTTGAGCTTTTGATTAGAAAAGACAATTGGTTCGAGTAGCACTAAAACATTATACTATTTTATCATTCTGATGGAGAATGGGTCATCCTTGCCCACAATATACAATTATTAATATATTATCTCATACTTTGCTTTGCATGTGCTTTGGACGTTGTTAAAGTATGAACGTAACTGGGCGCTCCTATATGATAGGAGGTCCCAGCAGCCAGCGTGCCTCTTATCCTTTCATTATAAAGATACACCCAATAGACTGAAGTTCCATAGAATTCACGAGTCTTCCCGTCAATAATGAAATGACGATACAGGCCTATTTCTCTAAATTGACCCGCAGAAATCGATTTACATAGGTTCTTTTGTTTGTTTGTTTGATTGATTTTTTTATTCATTGTTGTTTTGTTTAGATATGATAATATTTGAAATTTATGACATTGTAATTACTTTTTATCATTAGAGACATCAATAATTTTTGTTTATATTTTTTTATTATTTTTTAAAATATAATTATGTATAATTTTATATTGGCGAGATCTGAATAGAGTCCATTATTTGATGTTAAAAAAATTTACACGTTGAAATAATTCGAACGGATCAATTTGATATTGTTATAAAAAGCAATCCCTTAACAGTAGAGTTTTACATATATGAGATCTCTAGTTCAATTCCCGTGTAATTTGTAGTCTTTGTTTCTTTCTATTTGTTTGTGTTTTGAGTGTTTATCGTATTTCTCTTTAGAAAAAATAAATAATAATAAAAAGTAGAGTTCTAGAATTTGATAATACATGAGAATATTTTCTTTTTTAATATTCCACTGAAAGATAGTAATCCAAGTAGAAGAAACAATCAGTGGGGCTAGGTGAGATGGAGATTACTCAATGATGCAATGATTATATATGAGGACTGAGGAGGATATGAATGGTCAAAATTTGATTGCCAGTGAACAAATTGAGAATGTCAGCAATTGAGAATGATGCTGACAGTGAGAAGAAATTTTGGACACATATGACAAATGAAATTGGGGTAATTTTGCTGGTTAGGATTTTTTTTTTTTTTTTTTAATTCTATTTGTTGTTTAGTGTTTTAAACTAGATATAAATTGGTAATTTTTTTTTTTTATGAACTTTTATTTTTGGATGAACATATAAATTGGTAATTTAGTGGTTAATAGTTGATGTGGTAACATGTCACCTTAGTTTGTAAAGGATATGACTTGTAGTAAAATATGAAATACCTCTAGCATTATTTAATAGAGTATCACGATTAGTTAAGTCAACAATTTTCATCCATTATTGAAGGACAAAGACAATTTTGACACATCAAAAGTTAGGAATTATGAAAGTAATTGGGCAATTCCAGCAGCTAGGATGCCTCTTTTTCTCTTTAGTTGCTGTTGTCCTTTCATTATAAAGATGGAAAAAATTGCCAAATGCCCTTTTTGGGCAACAATAGTAGCTCTTTGCTCCATTTCCCAAACTAATTAGGGAAATACTTTTCTTTTGAAACTCAATTTGTGATAAATCGAGTTAGGTCCTATAGCGGTGTTTTTAAGAAGCCTATAGTGACATTTTTAAGACCTATAGTGGCGTTTTGTAACTCAACCTCTATGAAATCGAGTTATAGGTAAAAAAAAATTAAAAAAAAAAAAAATTTGCCTATAACTCGATTTCATGGAGGTCGAGTTACAAAACGCCACTATAAGTCCTTAAAACGTCATTATAGGTCCTTAAAAACGCTGCTATAGAGCTCCAGAATTTTTTTTTTTTTTTTTTAACTCGATTTATCTCAAATCGAGTTACAAAAGAGGAATATTTCCCTAATTAGTTTGAAAAATATGACAAAATACTGCTTAGTTTGGAAGAAAAGGGCATTTGCCCATTTTCTCCTTATAAAGATAAACTCAATAGATTGAAGTTCCAAAGAATTCGTGAGTCTTTTTGTCAATGGGAAAAAAAAAATTTAAGAAAAAAGAATCTAAAGATTTGACTAATTTCATTTCATTCTATTTTTTAAATTGAAGACATAAAATGAATTGATGATAGAGGTCTATTTCTCTAAATTGACCAGCAGAAATCGATATACATGGGATCTTTTGTTTGTTTGTATGATTGATTTTTTTATTTATTGTTGTTTTTTTTAGATATGATAATATTTGAAATTAATGACATCGTAATTATTATTTATCATTAGAGACATCAATAAATTTTGTTTTTTTTTTTTAATATTATTTTATATATAATTATGTATAATTATATATTGGCGAGATTTGAATAGATTGCATTATTTTATGCTAAAAAAATTTTACTCGTTGAAATAATTCGAACAGATGTATTTGATATTGTTATAAAAAGTAATACTTTAATAGTAGAGTTCTACATATGAGGTCTCTTGTTCAATTCCTGTGTAATTTGTAGTCTTTGTTTATCTCTATTTGTTTCTGTTTTGGGTGTTTATTGTACTTTTCTTTACCGATAAATAAATAAATAAAAAGTAGAGTTTTAGAGTCTGTTAAAACTTGATATATGAGAATATTTTCTTTTTTAATGTTCCAATGAAAGATATATAGTAATCCAAGTGGAAGAAACTATTGACGGTGCTGGGTGAGATGAAGATTACTCAATGATGCAATGATTTTATGTGAGGACTGAGGAGGATATGAATGGTCAAAATTTGATTGCCAGTGAGCAAATTAAGAATGATGTTGACAATGAGAAGGAAATTTTGGACGCATATGACAAGCGAGATTGTGGTGATTTTTGCTGGTTAGGTTTTTTTTTTTCTTAATTTAATTTAATTTTTTCAATTTTATTTGTTGTTTAGTGTTTTAAACTAGATATAAATTGGTAATTTAGTGGTTAATAATTGAGTTGGTAGCATGTCACCTCAGTTTGTAAAAGATATGACTTGTAGTAAAATGTAAAGTACCTCTAGCATTATTTGATAGAGTATCACAATTAACTAAGTCAAAATTCTTCATCCACTACTGAACGACATAGAAAATTTTCACATCAAAAGATCAGGGATTGAACTAACACATTTCAAAATATTAGGGACTAATTTGACACATATGGCAGGTGTTAGGACCAAAATGATAATTTCTTCTAAATTATTTTTAACATCTTAGCAATCTCGCAAGAAGCCCATTCTAGACAGGAAAATTTTTCATTTTCAAACTACTTCCATCGCTAGTAATAATAACGAAATTAATAAGAAGTGCGAGTGATTAAATAAGAACAATTTTGTTATGTGTAGCATGCTAAAAGTGACCCATTTAAGTTAATATTTGGAAAACATAAGTAAAATTAATATTTTTTTTTCAGAATTTATTTCAAGAGAAGTGTTGGGATCATATTTTACAAATTAATAAATAAAAAGAAAGTGAGAAAAGATGAGTCAACTTTCTAATGAAGACATGGGCTTTGGCACTTAAAAAAATCATACTTCGATTTATACCTATGAAAACCCATGGCCAAAAAAATAGGCCACCAGATCATTTGTAAGGTTGAATTTATTCAACCATCTTATTGGCTTTATTCCGTGCCAAATTTGCTTGTATTTTAGCAATTAGTAACCTTGTATTTAGGTGAGATTGTTGTAAGGGTAGTGAGTGAGATAGAGTGATGAAATGCTCAAGAGTGTGCAAGAAACAGAGACTCGCGACTGGATCTCGTGGGTGACTCGCGGCTGCAAACCGCCAGAAGCAGCACACGTGTCAAGCATGCCAGAAGTTGAAGCGTCATGCTAGCTGGAGCACTACAGGACAAAATAGGACAACTGGCCGTTCTATTATCTCGCGGCTGGATCTCGTGACTCATTCAAGCTGCGAGGCCAAGCCGCAAGCTAACCCTGTTTTGAAATCCTGACTCTTCACATTCCATTCTCACCTCAGTATAAATATCCCTTATACCCACGAAAGAAAGAAAGTTTCCAGAGAGAATTTTGAGAGAAAAACCCTAGAGTAAAACAAGATTGATTCATCCACAATCTTCACATAAGAAACTCTTCAAATTCCTCAACTCTCTTCCTCTCCATTGTTAAATCCTTGAGAGGCTTTTTACCGAGGCTTTTTACCAAACCTTTTTTCACCATATGCATTACTGTGAGAGGGCTGTTTGGTGTTCTGGGAAGCAGTTAGGAATGAACCAATCTACATTGGTTGATGCTATGGTCAAGTAGGAGAATCCGGGAAGCTAGAAAAGAAATAGGTTCGGCGCAACCTTGTTGGAGCAAGAAGCTTGGAGGGCTAGGTACACTGGGTAGATTAGGCTTGGAGGGTCTATTGTTGTTCATGTATCCCAACTACATTTTCTAGTGGATTAATTACCACTTGGAGGGCGACGGAGAGGTTTTACACCGAGGGCTTCGGTTTCCTCTTCGATAACACATCGTGTGTTGTCCTTGTATTTGCATCTTCCTTCCCTTAATCTTTACCTTTTATTTTCTGCTGTGAATGTGATTTTAATTAACTTAGATTGTTTACCAATTCTGTTTATAGTTTGTGTTCACTTTCTGCACACTAGTTGTTTGTTATAAAGCTTGAATTGGTTATTTTGTAATTGGGGGTCTAAACGTTCAAGGGTGTTTTATACACAAATTGAACTTTCATCATTGTCAAAATAAGTGAAGATATGGGCTTGGTGGATTTCATTTTAAACAAGGAATTGAAACTGATTTGTCAGGAAACTTACTAGTCCAACCCTTAGCACAATATGTGTAAGGTTGAATTTATTCAACCATCTAATTGGCTTTATTCCGTGCCAAATTTGCTTGTAATTCAGCATTTAGTAACCCTGTATTTAGGTGGGATTGTTGTAAGGGTAGTGAGTGAGATAGAGTGAAGATTGCTCAAGAGTGTGCAAGAAAACAGAGTGTCGCGGCTGGGACTCGCGGGTGGACTCGCGGCTGCAAGTCGCTAGAAGTTGCACACGTGCCAAGCATGCTGGAAGATGAACAGTCATGCTAGCTGGAGCACTACAGGACAAAACAGGACAACTGGCCATACGGTTAACTCGCGACTGGATATCGCGACTTGATCAAGCCGCGAGGTCAAGCCGCGAGCCACCCCTGTTTTGGAAAAACCTGACGTTTCACATTCCTCTCCTCTCCAGTATAAATACCCTTTTAACCCACGATTGAAAGAGAGCTTCCAGAGAGAATTTTGAGAGAGAAACCCTAAAGAAAAACAAGATTGTTTCACACACAATCCCTACCTTAGAGTCTCATCAAATTCCCTCACTCTCTTCCTCTCCATTGTTAAATCCTTGAGAGGCATTATACCAAACCTGGTTCTCACCATTATCATCTCTGTGAGACAGTCGTTTGGAGTTCTGGGAAGCAGTTAGGAAGGAGCCAATCTTCATTGGTTGATGCTACGGTGTAGTAGCGGAATCCGGGAAGCTAGAAAAGAAAAAGGTTCGGCGCAACCTCGTTGGAGCAAGAAGCTTGGAGGGCTTAGGTGCATTGGGTAGATTAGGCTTGGAGGGTCTATTGCTGTCCTTGTATCCCAACTGTATTTTCTAGTGGATTGATTACCGCTTGGAGGGCGGCGGAGAGGTTTTTCGCCGAGGTCTTCGGTTTCCTCTTCGATAACACATCTGGTGTTATCTCTGTGTTTGCATCTTCCTTCCTCTCTATCTCTGCCTTTACATTACCTGCTGTGGTTTATTTTGTTATGGCTTAGATAGTTGTTTAACCAATTTCATATTATAGCATATGTTAAGTTTCCGCACACTTGTTGTTTGACATATTGCTTGTGTTGGTTAAGTTGGTTTTTGGGGGTCTAAACGTTCAAAAGTGTTTTTGTACACGTTTTTGAACTTACAATTGGTATCAGAGCGGGTACACAGCTGTTTGGTTTCATTACCATTGTGTGATCCTTGACTCCCTTTTTGAGATGGATAGGTCTCAATCCCTTAATGCACCTCCATATTTTGATGGAAGTAATTATGCGTTTTGGAAGGTTCGTATGAGAGCTTTTCTATGCTCTATTGATGAATCCGTGTGGGATGCTGTTGAGATTGGTTGGACCAAACCTGAGGCAGCCAAATCCACATGGGATAAGGCAGCACTTGCTGCATCTAATGCTAACAGTAAAGCACTAAATGCTATTTTCTGTGGTGTGTCTCCAGATGAATTTCACAGGATTTCTCACATTACCATTGCCAAAGATGCATGGGAGATTCTGGAAACAACTTATGAAGGCACGAAGAAAGTGAAAGATACCAAGTTACAAATGCTGACCACTCGGTTTGAGGAGCTCAAGATGAGTGAGGATGAGTCTTTCGACTCTTTCTATGGGAAGCTAAACGAAGTGGTTGTCAGTAAGTTTAACTTGGGGGAGAAAATGGAGGACTCAAAGATTGTAAGGAAGATCCTTCGATCATTGCCGGAAAGTTTTCGTGCTAAAGTGACAGCCATTGAAGAGAGCAAGGATCTTGACGACATCAAGGTACAGGAGCTGGTTGGTTCTCTACAGACTTATGAGATGTCGCTGCCCAATCAACGGAAGAGTAAATCCCTTGCTCTAAAGACCATTAATGAGAAGGTGGAAGATCAAGGCTCATCAGGAGAAGATGTGGTTGACAAAGATGTAGCCTATCTTGTTAAAAATTTCAGAAAGTTTTTGAAATTCAAAAACAATGGAAAATTTGATGATAAGAGAAAATTCCAAAATTCTGGAAGGGAGAAGAGGGATTTCAAAAGGAAAGATGGAAAAGAATCCCAATCCACACAAGGTGTCACTTGTTTTGAATGCAACGGGCATGGACACTTTAAGAAGGAATGTCCGAATTATTTGAAATCGAAAGGCAAAGTGTATGCCACGACCTTGAGTGACTCAGACTCGTCTGACTCAGAATCTGAAGAGAGCTGTGATGGAGAGGGGAACTATTCAGCTTTCATGACTATTGCTCATGTTGAGTCGTCGGATGAGTTGAATTTGCTTGTACAAGACCTTGGAGAACATAGTGATGATGAATCACTAGGAATTGTTGAAGAATCAGAAGCTGAAGAAGAAGAAAGCACAGCAACTCTTCAAGAAAATTACAACTCACTCTTGGAGAAGTCGGGTGAATACACAAGGGTAGCCAAGGCTGCTGTAAGAAAAATGAAGAAGGCTGAGGAGGACTACAAAAGTCTCCTAATCCGGTATAGGGAGGCCAAATGCGAGATTGAAACACTGAATGGTGAGCTGTCCGAAGCTTACACTAAAGTGAGATTTCTTGAGAACGAGGTGATGCAAGCAAATGCTAAAATAGAGAGGGTCACCACCAAGAAGCTAGATGATGTTATATCTTCTCAAAAGAGCTTTTCAGACAAATCCGGACTGGGATATACCGGAGGAAGTAGTTCAACTGGAAATGTCACTAAAGAAGTGAAGTTTGTAAAGGCCAAAGATCCGGTTGTAGCTGACCCTACTGGTGTGAAGCTCGAGGTGGAGGAGAAGAAGAATGTGGTGGACCAACGGATGCTAAATTATCGTAATCAGTCTGTGGGCAGGTCTGAATCTCGTGCCAAGTCACGTCCACGACCACAAAGAGGTCCTAGAGGAATGTATGTGTGCCATTATTGCGGACTTCAAGGGCACACTCGACCAAATTGCCAAAAGCTGAGAGTAAAGAACAGTGCAACTCCTCAAAGGTCAGGAGGACCAAGAATTGATAGGAGAACTTGGGCAGGTGATCAACCTAGAGAGCAAAATGGAGATCCCGGAATGATGAACGTGATGAAGATGATTGGTGCATTCACCAACTGCTTGGAAAGCTTCTCACGAAGGTTTGAAAGCCCTAACTCCCGTACCCAATCCTTTAAGGAAATCACCCCAAACGCAAGTGACGTGTGGGTGAAAAGGGGTACTCATGCATAAGCATTACAACATGTCCATGCATTAATACTTCCTATGCTTTGTGACTATGTTTGTTTGGTATGCTTGTTGTTTTTGATTTTGGTTGTTTGTTTGTCTTCTTGTGAATATCTCTTAATTTTTGTTTTATCAATCTTTTTGTTTCTTGAGTCAAAAATCCAAAAATTACATAAAAAAATTTGAAAATCAAAAAGCTTGATTGACTTTGTTGAGTTTTGTCTTAAAACTCGTTCTGCCTTGTACCTTTGTGCTAATGGCTCTGTGCATTTTCGAGCATTGCTTGTTTTCATGCACTCATATCACTATGGGAAAAATCTTGAAATCTATGTGATTGTTGTAAATAGATCTTCAAACTTGTCATGAATGATTAGTGAATGGTTATGTTGATCTTGAAACATGCATAGACTTGTGTCTATATATCTTCCCACTTTTTATTTTTTTTGCTAAAAAGAGCTCACCAAAATGTAAATCTCCAAATGAAAAGAGATATTGAGCTGCAAAAGCCTGTCGCACATTCTAGTATTTGACTAAGAAAAAGGGTAAGCGACCTTATATTAAAAGTGAAATTTCATTCAAAAAGGCCAAAGGCCTGTTCTTCAAAGAAAAATGTTGTCTATCCCTCTCACAATGAGAGATGATTGCCTCAAAAGATCAAATGTTATGTCTGAAAGTGGAGTCAAATGAAAAGCTCCAAGTTATGTTATCAAGATGTGTGGGAGGTCATATATTCATATTTCTATAATTGAGATTGGTCACATGATCTAGTGCTAATTGTGTATGCCTTGGTTGAATTGATCATTGAAGCTTCACATTAGACAAAGGACTATCTCATTGTTGATATCCACACACAACACACAAGTTTATGTTCATTAAATGCCATATTCATTTGTGTGATTGTACTTGATAAAATGTGTTTTCACATACTCAATCTTTGTTAATTCAAGCACAAAAAGATTTTTGAGTGTTTTAGGTGTTTTTGGAAAGTGTTTTGTTGGAAAAATCTGAAAATTTCAAAAATACAGTTTTGCCCTGTTTTGGCGGCTCAGTTGCGGGTATGTCAAGTCGCGAGCCTCAGTCGCATCTTCGCTGGTCAGTTTTGGCGACTTGTTCGCGAGTGGAAGGTACAGTCGCGAGATTCATTCAGAGATTTTCGCGGCTCAGCTCGCGACTCACTCGCGGGTAGACCTTCCAGTCGTGAAAAACACTTAGAAAAATTTTTCAAAATTTTGTTCTTGAGTGCTTTGGCGGCTTGAGCTGGCGGCTGTGTGGCGACTTAATCCAGCCGCGAAAATCGCGTGTTTTGCAGAAACAGGAGCAGTTTTTAAACCTCTTTCAGTTTTCCCTCGAACTTTTGTAAACTGTTCATCTTCTCTTTAAACTGCTTTTCCATTCCAAACACTTCGTGAATCCATTTTTCAAACCCCTTTGGTGCTTCGTTTCTTATCCAAATCATCAAGAAAAGGTATGGGTTTTGCTTTCTCAATCTCATTTTCTTTTTCCTGCATATTTCTGTTACTGTTTGGTCTGGTATTGTATTCGTTATACTTATCTCTTTGTGTAATGGGTATGGAGTGTCGTGTTTGCTTTTGTACTCACCTGTTTTCATGCTAAGCAGTCACAATGTGTTTTTCATTGTTCTGATTTTTGCTTATTATTGAATCTGAGAATCTTTTCTGAAATGGGTTTGGTGTCTATGTGACTTACTCGTTACACTTGCCTAAATATTGATGTTGGTGTTTGGTTTTGGTTACTGAGTTGATATGATAACATAATGTATGATTCTCAACCACGTGCTCCAGTGTGGATGTTTGGTTCCTTCTTGATTGAAATATTTTCCCCATGTTCATGTCTCTGATGGAGTGATTTATGCTATCTGCTCTAAATGTTCAAATGCTGTATCTTATTGCATATCATGGTCATGTTAACCTGTCTCAATGTCAGTTTTGTCAGTTGTGATGTCTATCTTTGTCTTGGTGCACTTTCACCAAGTTTGATGCACGTATTAGTTTGTGCTTCTGTGTATTGTTGGTAGTTCTGGTTGGGTATGCACTATCTTCAGTCTGGGTTTTTATATTGAAATATTGTTTACACTGAATCTTGTTGACAATCTTTTGTGGGGTATTGTTGCTTGGTTCTTTTCTGTTGGCCTGTTCTCTTGCAGATGTCTCGTCGATCTTCCAGGGGTAAAGACATTGTTGCTGACGAACCAGCAACACCAGTTGCTAAAAGGACTCGTCTATCATCTCAAGCATCTCAAGATCCCAATGAGGATAGATTCAGAGTTCCCCTTAACTCACACGCCTACTCAAATGTGTTTGACAAGTCAACAACTATAGTGGAGCGGGTAGTAGAGTTCAACACCTTAGGGACTACTTTCATCCCTCGAATCTTTGAGAAACGAGACTGGGCAAACTTGTTCGGAAACTTTGATGATCCAATTGATGAGCTGGTCAAAGAATGCTTCTCCAATGCATCTGATCTTGGACCTATCCTCGTTTTCTGGGTCAGAGGAATAGAGTTTAGTGTTACCCCAGACTCCATCGCAAATCTTCTCGGCATCACCAGACCTCAGAATGTGAATTTAACTCCCTATGATGAATGAAATCCAGAGGTTGGAGAAATTTTACAAATCCTAGGCCACGATCATGAGGTATCCAGTGCAGGAACTTCCATCAGCACCGCAAAGTTTGCACCTGAGCTGACCACACTGAAGTTGATCATGTTCACCAATCTCTACCCACTGTCCAACACTACATTCATCAATCTTGGGAGAGCTATATTTCTGTGTGATCTCATTACCGGAGCCCCCATTGATATATGTGCTCACATCTACTACAACTTGAGGAAGACCGCGTGTCGATCTACAGCTCGAGGAATCATTCCATTTTGCAGTCTCGTCATGAAACTTATTCTTAGTGCAGGCATTACTCCTCCTGCAGATGGTAAAATGTTGACTCGTCAACGTCCCATTTCTTTGTTCACTCTTCAAGCGAGCAGAAGTCACTCCTCCAAATCACCAAGAAGTGCTCACATCTCTCCGGTTACTTCATCTGCCCCTGACTCAGAGACACCTGCACATACCACATCTGCATCTCGTGCTGTTCCTGAAGCTTCACCGGCTGGTATTCCGCAAGCACAAACTGCTTTTCATACTGACAGAGTTGGCAGTGTACTTGAGCATATTCAGAAACGCGTTGATGAGCTTGTGGCACTTCTCTACTCCACAAACAACCATGTCCAAATGCGCCTCGAGACTATGGAGAATCAGCTAGATGAGATTCAACGAAAGTTGGACGAGAGTCTTTAGCTATTCGTGACAAAAAGGGGGAGAGCATTCAGTAAGGGGGAGAAAAGTTCAAAGGGAAGTGTGCATAGTGATAGGGGGAGTACACACATACTTTTGACATACTTTTGTTTTTAGTCTTATCTTCTAAACTTATGGTTTTTATGGTTCTGATACACTGTGTTTTGGTGTATAGTTGTGTCTAACTCTTTTCATATACTCTTGGTTTAAACTTTAATATATGTTGATGATGTTATTCAGGTATTTGTTGGTTTGTACCCATATGCTTTTGTAAGCTTTTAGGGTTATTGCTTTATGCATAGTTTGTAGGCTTTATGGTATGTACCTTGCTTAAGTGCAGCTTTTATGCTATGTTGAAATCAGTACCTTAATCTAAATGTTCTGCATTTTGGTTTATGTACTGTCACTCTTGTGCCCTTGTAGGATTGTTCCTAGATGCATATGCCTTGTGTGCTATGCATTGGTTGAGTGTTGAGCATACAAGTGTCTTGTCTTGTGCTTGTTAACTTGTATGTCCTTGTGTTCATTCCAAGTGTGAATGAGCACTGTGATCACTACCTTGTGGTGTTCACTTGGTTGATCAAGCCATGGTTTGTTTATTAACTCCATCTTTGCTTGATCTCATATTGCCTATTTCATATGCATTTATAATTTTCTGCTTACAATGATCATGGTGTATTGTTGTGTTTCAGGAGTTTATGTTCATATGATTCAAGTGCTTCACAGCTTCTAGAGTTAGGTGTGAGTGAGTTTTGTTCAACTGTTCCCAACTCACATGTTAAGTCTAGAGTCTGTTTTAGGGTTTTGTCACGGAATAGCCAAAGGGGGAGATTGTAAGGTTGAATTTATTCAACAATCTAATTGGCTTTATTCCGTGCCAAATTTGCTTGTAATTCAGCATTTAGTAACCCTGTATTTAGGTGGGATTGTTGTAAGGGTAGTGAGTGAGATAGAGTGAAGATTGCTCAAGAGTGTGCAAGAAAACAGAGTGTCGCGGCTGGGACTCGCGGGTGGACTCGCGGCTGCAAGTCGCCAGAAGCTGCACACGTGCCAAGCATGTTGGAAGATGAACAGTCATGCTAGCTGGAGCACTACAGGACAAAACAGGACAACTGGCCATACGGTTAACTCGCGACTGGATATCGCGACTTGGTCAAGCCGCGAGGTCAAGCCGCGAGCCACCCCTGTTTTGGAAAAACCTGACGTTTCACATTCCTCTCCCCTCCAGTATAAATACCCTTTTAACCCACGATTGAAAGAGAGCTTCCAGAGAGAATTTTGAGAAAGAAACCCTAAAGAAAAACAAGATTGTTTCACACACAATCCCTACCTTAGAGTCTCATCAAATTCCCTCACTCTCTTCCTCTCCATTGTTAAATCCTTGAGAGGCATTATACCAAACCTGGTTCTCACCATTATCATCTCTGTGAGACAGTCGTTTGGAGTTCTGGGAAGCAGTTAGGAAGGAGCCAATCTTCATTGGTTGATGCTACGGTGTAGTAGCGGAATCCGGGAAGCTAGAAAAGAAAAAGGTTCGGCGCAACCTCGTTGGAGCAAGAAGCTTGGAGGGCTTAGGTGCATTGGGTAGATTAGGCTTGGAGGGTCTATTGCTGTCCTTGTATCCCAACTGTATTTTCTAGTGGATTGATTACCGCTTGGAGGGCGGCGGAGAGGTTTTTCGCCGAGGTCTTCGGTTTCCTCTTCGATAACACATCTGGTGTTATCTCTGTGTTTGCATCTTCCTTCCTCTCTATCTCTGCCTTTACATTATCTGCTGTGGTTTATTTTGTTATGGCTTAGATAGTTGTTTAACCAATTTCATATTATAGCATATGTTAAGTTTCCGCACACTTGTTGTTTGACATATTGCTTGTGTTGGTTAAGTTGGTTTTTGGGGGTCTAAACGTTCAAAAGTGTTTTTGTACACGTTTTTGAACTTACAATATGTTTAACCTAATATTAAGCCAAGTTGATTAACAAGTTTTTTATTCAAGTTTATGTTAAATAATTATGAGTAAAACAAATATAATGTGGAAAGTAAAGAATACGAAGATCTGATGTGTTAAGGACATATTTTGTGTAATTGGCTAATCCTTTGACAAAACGCACTTTACTTGTAATTTGGTAGATCTAGGATATATTTAATACTTCAAGAAATATATTGTTCAAGTATAGTATTAAAGTCATGAAGATTGGACCAAGAAACAAGTGAAGAAAATTTGTTCATTAAAGTTGGACATATAGCTCAACACCTGTGGATAGATAGCTCGACAGCTGCTTGACACCTCTTGACAGCTGCAGACAGATAGCTCGACACCTCTCGATAGCTGGTGGACAGATCGAGAAAGCTTATTTCTCCTCAATAACTCCTCGATAGCTTCTCGATAGCTGTATCTGTAGAAGTTTAAAGCTCGACACCTACTCGACACCTGCTATCTATCGAGGTTACGGAAATCAGAATTTTCAGATCTGATTTTTGGGCCAGGCTTTTGTATTTGTATAGGGTTTCTTTTCTCACAACCCTAGACCTATATAAGGCTTATTTTAGAGGCCGTCACATAATAGAATACAAGGAGAACATAGGCAAAAGGTGACCGATGCCTTATTCTCTCTGAAAGAAGCTACTGCGTCTTTGCGCCTTAGGGTTTTGTAACCAAGTGCTTCTTGATCTTCATTGTTGATGAAATGAAGAACTTTGCAGCCAACATCTTCTTCTAGTTGATAATTAAGTCACGTACTGGGATCCGCGCAATCGGTTAGTCACGTACTGGGATTCGTGCATCAAAGGGTGGTATTCATATATTGAAGAGTTCAGAAGTTCTGAAGCGGTAGAAGGTTTCTGCTGTAAGTTCATCTACGGGGATTGTAGAGTCTAGGGACAAAGGTTTTGTATTAGATCTAAAACTTCTCTTTTCTATAGTGGATTGCTTTTTGGGAAGGTTTCCCCCCAGGTTTTTTACTGTGAAACTGGTTGGTTTCATTGGTTTTCCTGGGTTATCATATCTTGTCTTATTTATTTTTCCACTGCATGATTTTGACATGATATTGATGTTTGTTTGTTTGTTTTAACAAGTTTTATTCATAATAAATCTAATTAACAACTCGGGTTTAAAACTTGTTAATTCTATCAACCAGGGTCTAAATTTCCCATCAAGTGGTATCAAAGCGGGTACACTCTAATTGGATTAATTTCCTAAGTGTGATCCTTGACCCCAGTTGTCATGGATCGTGGACAATCTCTTTTGATTCCTCCTTTATTTGATGGAACTAATTATACGTACTGGAAAGTTCGTATGAAAGTCTTTTTGTAGGCTTTAGGTGAACAAGTATGGCAAGCTGTTGAAGTTGGCTGAATTAAGCCAAAGGAAGCGTCGGTTGATTGGGATGATGCAACAATCATAGCGGCAAATTTCAACAGTAGGGCCTTGAATGCTTTATTTTGTGGGGTGACCAATGAAGAATTCAAGAAAATATCATCCACAGAAATTGCCAAGGAAGCATGGACTATTCTTAAGACCACCTATGAAGGTACCAAGGCAATAAAGACTGTGAAGCTTCAAAGACTCACTAGTAGTTTTGAAGAAATAAGGATGGAGGAGGATGAGACCTTTGATGAGTTCTATACTAAACTCATGGATATTGTGAATTCTATCTTCAATCTTGGAGAATGTATTGCAGAATCCAAAATTGTTAGGAAAATCCTTAGGTCCTTGCCTGAAAGATTTCATGCCAAGATCACTGCCATTGAAGAAGCAAAGGAAATTGATTAAATTCCTTTGACTGAGCTTATAGGGAACCTTCAAACCTATGAGATGGGATTAGGCTTAATGGAAAAAGGTGGAAAGAGTAAAAACTTGGCTCTTAAGGGTATAGAGGAAGAGATTGAGGACTCTGAAGATGAAGATGAGGATGAGGATCTAACTTTCATAACTGATGAGATTATCAAGCTTCTTCAGTTTAGGAAAAATGATAAAGGCAAACCTCCTAGGAAACCTAAATCCTCAAGGAAGGGAAGAATGAGAAACCCCCCATCCAATGCCATGAGTGCAAATGTTTTGGTCATATGGGGATAGAGTGCCCAAACTATCTCATGAAGGAAAAGACCAAGGAATCCAAAGATAAAGGGTTGGTTGCTACCTGGAGTGATACTGAGGATGACTCTTTTGATGAGTATGTGGGTGAATGTAGTCATGTTATGGCCTTTGCTGCCTCAACCGATAAGGTGATTGTGGAGAGTACTAGTGACAGTGAGGATTCTTCTGATGATGAATTACCCAAGAAGTTGACCCTTCAGGAAGCCTATGATAAACTATGCACTAAATTCATAAAATCCAAAAAGACTTCTCATCTTTGTAGAAAAGAGCTTAATGAGGTAAAAACTGAAAAGACTGATTTGTTAGTTAAACTAGATAAGACTACAAGGTTAGTTGAGACTCTTGTTGTGGAGAACACCTCATTAGAAGAGAAGTTCAAGAATCTTGAAGTTGAGCTTAGTCAATCTAGAACTCAAATAGAGAGGATGTCTAGTGCAAAGCTTGATGAGGTATTGAGTGCTCAAAAGCCTAGTTCTAATAAGACTGGCTTAGGATATGCTGTTTCCTCTAGCCCCTCCTCTTCCACGGCTTCTGGATCAAGGACTGTCTTTGTGCCCCAATCTAAGAAAAGTGATAAAGGTATGAAATCCAAAACTGATCTGGCTAATTCTAAATCCTTTGTTAGACCTCATGTTTGTCACCACTGTGGTGTTTCTGGACATATTCGTCCTAATTGCTTTAAGTTGTATCCTCAAAAGCAATTGTCCAAACGGTCATAGGTTTCCTCTCAAGGACCTGCACCTTTGTTTGGAGAGTAATTAAAAGCTTTGAGCTTTTTAACTCAATTTTAGGAGAATCTTAATTCTTCTATGTCCTTTAGTAGACATACTAGGACACGTGCCTTTTCATCTTCACGGCCAAAGACTCGTGCTGTGTGGGTGAGAAAGGAGCCAAAGACTTAATTATCTTTTCTGTTTGTCCTCTGCTTAAATTCTTTCTATCTAAAGTAGGACCCTCTTTGCTTGATTTCTTATCTACTTTTGGGATCATGCTTTCATGCATCTGCACCCTTCTATCATGCCTTCATGCATATGCATCTTTCTTTCATGCTTTCATGTTGGTTGTTTGTTTTTGTTTGGTTGTTTACTTTTTATTTTGTTTTGTTTTCAAAATAAAAATAAAAAGGAAAAATAAAAAAAATACAAAAACAGTGTGTTTGTGTACATTGGTATTTGTGTACCTTGGATGGCCATTGAAACAAAGTTTTCTAAACTTTGTATCTTTTGTAGCTTAGATGAGCATCTCTATGCACAACTAAGCAAGTGAGTTTTGTGACTCGTATTTGTGATGAGTAAGATTAAGTTGTCTCTTGTATTTAACACTCATATCTCTCTTTTTGACAAGAAAGACTAAAAAATCCTAAGAGAAAGGCATTAATAACCATCTCACCACTGTTGCCCACCAATTATAATATGACACATGTATGCTCCGGCATAGCAAAAGTACAGTGTCAATGACATTTGTGTGCTTAAGCATAGCAAAATTGGAATGTCAAATATCATTGGGTATTTCTTTTCTCTCTCTAATATGCCCATGCATGATATGCTTAAAAAGAAAATATGCAAAGAAAAATCAAAAGCAAAAATATCAAAAATGCTTTAAATATGATTGCAAGCGTGTATTCTAGGAGATGTGGGAGTTATAGGATGTACCTCGAAGGTGATAGTCCCCATCAAGCAGTTATGATTGTATATGAGTTAAAGCGATTTTCTCATATCTCAAATTGTCATAACATGTATACACTTATGCAATCTTGTGATGTTTTTCACACACAACACACAATATTTTTTACTACTCTTGATACATGTGTAGGTACAATGTGATTTGGCCATCACAATGTGATTTGGAATGTCAAATATCATTGGGTATTTCTTTTCTCTCTCTAATATGCCCATGCATGATATGCTTAAAAAGAAAATATGCAAAGAAAAATCAAAAGCAAAAATATCAAAAATACTTTAAATATGATTGCAAGCGTGTATTCTAGGAGATGTGGGAGTTATAGGATGTACCTCAAAGGTGATAGTCTCCATCAAGCAGTTATGATTGTACGTGAGTTAAAGCGATTTTCTCATATCTCAAATCGTCATAACATGTATACACCTATGCAATCTTGCGATATTTTTCACACACAACACACAATATTTTTTGCTACTCTTGATACATGTGCAGGTACAATGTGATTTGGTCATCACAAGGTTTACATGTGTTAATATATGCTCACTAAACTGTCTTGACTTATTTTTTAAATATAAAATTGGTGAGACTTGTTTAGTGTATGTGTGTGTTTTGCATCTTTCTTTTATCTTGTCATCCATAGCATCTTGTTTCATTACATTTATGCATTTTTATGGATTTCTTATGTCCCCTTGATCATCCTTGATCATTTTTTTCTCTCGGGTAAAGCTTTCTAGCTTCTTGTATCCTTTGTCAATCATGACAAAAAGGAGGAGAAATTGTGGAGATATGTGGTTTCTTTTTAAGATTCTACATGTTAGGGGGAGAAATACATGCCTTTGTAAGGGGGAGATGTGGTGTTTCATCTTGTTAGGGGGAGTGCTTACCTCCTTCTTCTTGTACCTTGGGTCTTGTGACCATGTTTACATACAACGTGCATATCTTTGATATATATATATGATGATGTATGTTCTTCTTCACCTACCTTTACATGTGTTGTTTCTTTTCTCCATTTATACACATGCTTCTTATTACTTGTATGTAATCTATTATTTTTGTTTCACACAAAGATGCCTTGATGAGTTTTGTTTAAAGTGTTTCAGAAATACAGGTTGTCAAAGTCTACTTGCCATAAACTCTTTTCTTGCAAAGTTTTTTAAGAGTTTGTGTTAGCATAGATTTTATTATATTCAACAAGTGAATATGAGTTGAGTGGTTTATGACTTCTCTCATATGTTCATTTGTTTGTTGTGGTTTTGTCACGGATTGCCAAAGGGGGAGATTATTAAGGACATATTTTGTGTAATTGTCTAATCCTTTGACAAAATGCACTTTACTTGTAATTGAGTAGATTTAGGATGTATTTAATACTTCAAGAAACATGTTGTTCAAGTCTAGTATTAAAGCCATGAAGATTGGACCAAGAAACAAGTGAAGAAAAGCTGTTCATTAAAGTTGGACAGATAGCTCGACACCTGCGGACAGATAGCTCGACAGCTGCTCGACACCTCTTGACAGCTGCAGACAGATAGCTCGACACTTCTCGATAGCTGGTGGATCGATCGAGAAAGTTTCTGTCTCCTCGATAGCTCCTTGATAGCTTCTCGATAGCCATATCTATTGAAGTTTAAAGCTCGACACTTGCTCGACACCTGCTATCTATCGAGGTTACGGAAATCAAAATTTTCAGATCTGATTTTTGGGCCAGGCTTTTGTATTTGTGTAGGGTTTCTTTTCTCACAACTTTAGACCTATATAAGGCTTATTTTAGAGGCCGTCACATAATAGAATACAAAGAGAACATATGCAAAAGATGACCTATGCCTTATTCTCTCTAAAAGAAGCTACTGCATCTTTGCGCCTTAGGGTTTTGTAATCAAGTGCTTCTTGATCTTCATTGTTGATGAAGTGAAGAACTTTGCAGCCAACATCTTCTTTTAGTTGGTAATTAAGTCGCGTACTGGGATCTGCGCAATTGGTTAGTCACGTACTGGGATTCGTGCATCAAAGGGTGGCGTTCATATATTGAAGAGTTCAGAGGTTCTAAAGCGGTAGAAGGTTTCTGCTGTAAGTTCATCTACGGGGATTGTAGAGTCTAGGGACAAAGATTTTGTACTAAATCTTAAACTTCTCTTTTTTATAGTGGATTGCTTTTTGGGAAGGTTTCCTCCCAGGTTTTTTACTATGAAACTGGTTGGTTTCATTGGTTTTCCTGAGTTATCATATCTTGTCTTATTTATTTTTTTGCTGCATGATTTTGACATGATATTGATGTTTGTTTGTTTGTTTTAACAAGTTTTATTCATAATAAATCTAATTAACAACTTGAGTTTAAAACTTGTTAATTCTATCAACCGAGGTCTAAATTTCCCATCATGATGATCTAGGAAAATCAAACCGGAAAAAAACCTGGGGAAGATTTAACCTAGCTATCCTCAAGGTAAAAACAAATCCACTATAGAAAGAATTGAAGTTTACAAAATGACTTAAACCACTAACATCTTAATGTACTACACGTAGAACTTACTGACACAACCACATGCAAGCTTCGAGTCCACGGACTACTTTTTTCTTGGATTTGTAGCAGCCACAGATTCTCCTACTTGTGACTTTGAGACTCCACTCAAAGGTTTTTTTATTCCTTGAATGTTCTTTATACAGCAACTAAAACAACCATCAAGTTCTTTATACAGCAACTATATGTGTATTTGAAAGTACAAACCTCTCAGATCTTACGAAAGACTCAACACACAACTCAACCAAGACTACTAAAATGTAGCTTGGGTTTTTCCTTTTAAACTAGGAGTGTAACACTTAACCCTACACGTCATATGGGCTTGGGTTGCATTTAAAAATACTGCAGAAAATTTCTGATCTGCGATTTTCGATCGATCAAGTTTATTCTTCGATTGATCGAGCCTTGCAGAATTGAACAGTAATTTCTTGCAATTACTAGATTCCAAACTTACACTAAAACAAACTTTGATCAAGTCTAAACCTAGACTAAATGTTTTGATCATGGTTTGCCAACATATACAAAATGAAGTTTTAATACATTTAGTTCCTAAAGTCTTAGAACCTAACAAATATATATATATATATATATATATATATAAATATATATATATTTATATATATATATTTGAAAAAGAATTAGATCATTGATAAGGATATTTTGATTGAAAAATTTTCTAACTCCTTTTCTCCTTCAGGTTTGGATCACCCTTCAATCTCCTTTTTTACGCTTTGGGTACTAGGTCCCTTGTAGGTTGATTACGACACCATTAGCCATGCTCTCCACTTGTGTTCCCCTTCTAGTTACCCAATACGATGTGTAGTAAAGTAACTGTCGGGTAAGAATGTGTACTTGGTCCACACCCTCTTTGCATGTCTTCAACTCATGCATCCTTATATGGAAAGAACCTGCACATTATGTCCAAAGATCCTTCTATATATTCGTATTCTCTAAACATGGGAACTAAATCCCTAAGTTCTCTGAATATTAACTCCGTATCTTCCCTACAAGGAAAAATCCTACATTCATGGGATCTTAGTCAGCCTTACACCACTATATAAACACCAAGGTATATGAAATTTCCTATCTCTTACACATTTGAGTTATTGGAGATTCTTCTATCACTAACTTAACCTTCGGAGGGTCTTTGGTTGACACCCCACTAGTGCTCTATTGGTTCTTCATCTTTTGTTCTTTGTTGATGCCCATTTTTTGATCCATACCCAAAAGCCCATATGGAGGAAAGCCCAATGAAAAGCAAGGCCCAAAGGCCCACCAAGAAAACCAAGAGCAAGAGATGTCCAAAGAAAGAAATGCAAGGGAAAGCGGTCTACAACAGAATACAAATTTGTAGCAGAATACAGCTTTGCCGTGGAATACAGTTCTCTGGCAAAATGGCTTCGACAGATAAAGACAAATTGGGCCCAAGACCCTTTTGACCCAGTCAACATTATTTGGCCCACAAAAGCCCAAATCCTTTTGTATAAAAAGATAGGCGTGAAAACTAATATGAAGAAGCACAATGAAAGTGAACAAGGAATGGCAGGAAGTGTCAATAGTAGGAATTGCATGAAGGAAAGAAAAGCTAAACCAAAGGAAATGGCAAACACAGCACGAAACACATGAAGAAATAAGACAGAGACACGCAATAGAACGAAACAAAACTAATTTGCTACAGCAGAAACAGCATGGGAACGAAAGAAGACAAAAAGTAGAAGATAGTGGAGCAAGCACAGAAGGGCCGAAGCACCACCAACCTGTACCCAGCCAATACAAGGGAGGTAGGCCCACGGTCAAGGGGATTCAAAGGGTGTGGTTCGGTGGTGGGGGGAAAAGGGGGTCTATATTTGGTTTCCGGCTAGACCCAACTTCCTTCTTAGAAAAAGCCTAAACTAAGCATTGTCCAATAACATCAAGACACATGTCTAAGGTACAAGAAACATAAAAAGAAACCCTTGACATTCTTCAAGTACCCTATTTGGCACGCGTGTTGACGATCAACTCATTGACGATTTTTTGTGTATCATCAATCATAATGTTAAATAGATATTATGTTAGTAAAGATGTTAAATAGATATTATGTCAGTAAAGACATCAAAAAAGTCGATTTAGTAGTAGGTACAAAATGATTTATTGATGTCTATATTGATGAAATCAACCTATGGAAATTTGTACAGAGAATATAGAACATGCATTTCAAACTAAAAAACATACTTCAATCAATTAGTTGTGTTACAAGCACCACAAGCTAAAGTTTGAAAATAACATGCCCTCATATAGCATCAGTTTCTTCCATGACAATATTAGAACAGCTACTAGTGAAGTAATGTTCAACTATACATGAAATAGAATCCTTTTCAAAATTGTGGAACCCTTACAACTTGCACCTATATTGCAGATGCCTTTTGTTTTAATTATTTCTGAGCAGCAATGGAAGGCATTACCTGTCTTATTCTTTATTTATTTTTTTATCCTTAAAGATTAGCTAATGTGGATTTCCATTAGAAACGTGAATTATATGAAACAACAACTTTTGTGATGTGATTCAAGACACATTGCAGCCTATTTTCCTACAATGATACAAATTCCACTAGAATACTTATATTGGCTGCGTATTAGAAAGCGTTGACAGAAGTAAATATTATGATGGATTTGAGTTGGCAATAATTTTCATATTGGCTGATTGCATTAATTTAATTTAATATAGTTTATCACTATTTGTACCTCTAAAAAAGGGAAATTGACAGATTATTGTCGATGGGGGGAAAGATAAGGAAAAGAAGGGGTAAGATTTTAGGATGAGATGAAAATTGGTCCAAAATGGAATCTAGTTGTGACAAGAATCTTGAAACTTAATTCTTGGCATGTTTTTGTGTTTCCAAAAAAAAGACATCTAAGGATCAAACTCTCATTCTTCCAATTATTGAATTGTAAAAAATATGGAATCCAATTGTTCTGAAAATTTGTTGCCACATGTGTGTATATATATGTATAATTCATTTTTTCAATAACTAGATTTGATGCAACACTCTAACAACAAATTCTAAGTGGTGGGTTACTACTTAACAACTTATAGTCTAGAATTTGTTGTAAATATGTTGTTACTGTATTTGATAAGGAATAATAATTTGTTTTAGGTGTAAATGTGTAAGTAATTAAAATTATCTATTGTTGTTTTAAAAAAAAAAATTATCTATTGTTTTCTCTTTTCCTTTTTCTTTCTCTTTGTCTCTCATTCTCTAATTGCTCCAAAAGAAGAAGAAGAAGGAGGAGGAGGAGGAGGGCAACAAGCCTCATCATACAAAGAGATGGGACTAATTATTATTATTATTATTATTACTGTATAATTTATTTTTATAGGATTATTTTGATCTAAACCAAGTTGGGTAAGAAGGGTGAAAAAAAACTACACCACACGTACTCTTGAGCTGGGAGATAATTATCTTGGTGAGTTCATGAATTGACGCTAGAAGATAGAAACTGATGGCTGTCTTGTCATGGGTGGGCGGTCCTTGTGTTTGAAGGAATGTTTTGATAAATTAGTAGTAGACAAACGGAATAAATGTTATTGGTAAAGGGATAAACTACATATATCTATTAGAAATAAACAAAGGCAAGGTTCAAGGATAAGCTAGTGTATTTTTTTTTTTTTTTCAAATTTTATATTTTGATATATATATTTTCAAATTTTATTTCTTGATATGATAATATTTAAATTTATAGCATCTACTCTATGATGTTTTCTTTTAATCATATGATCAATATATCAATTAACTTAATTAATTTTTGTGTAAACAAAAATTATACTCTAAATCTCTTATTTGATAACTATTGACTTTACCAATTGAGTTAACTAGATAATTAGAAGGTTTAAAGATAACTATTCTCTTAGCTAGTCATTATGGTCAATGAAGTGTGCTCTTTTGTGTGCCTAAACAAAGCAAAAATTATACTATAATCTTAGTGTTAGGGTTTTAGGTCCCGGTTATCACAAACTTAATCAACTTTAACTAACTAATTAATTATTTATGCTTTTGATTAAATTGATTAACATATCACACAAGCACAAATCACATAGACAAAATAAAATGATGACTAAGGGAAACCAATGAAATTGTATATTTAACAATTAAAAACTTGAGAAAGATTTAACTTAAATTATCCTTTAGGCAACATATCCATTAATATAATTGAAGTTTGTACAGTAGACTTAACTCTAAATCTACTGCAACCTCCTATAGTACAAAACACTATCCTCTCGTGTCTTCAAAAACGTGTTCTAGAGTTTGTATTTATATGTACTTAAGATTCATCAAAACCCTGAATTAAATGGTTGATAAAAGAAGCTGAAATTCTAATCAACACAAATTTTGATTGGTTGAGATGTGCATTTCAACCTGTTGAGATTAGTGACTTTTGACTTGTCAAGCCTGCAATCAAAATGCAATATTCCAATACTCTATTTTTCTTCATTCTTGAGTCTTCACTTGTTCTGAACTTATTTTGTCTTGTTTCATGGATTAATTCAACACTGTTCAATTAGACAAATTAAATTCTAAATGGTTACAATTGTTCATAGACAAGTTAAATTCTAAATGGTTATAATTAAGGCGAAAAGCACATTTTGGTCTCTATATTTTATTTTTACCGCTTTTAGTCACTGTTTAGAAAAACGTCTTCTATTTTAGTCCTTTCCGTCAGTGCCGTTAAGGCATTGACCTACGTGGCAAACAGAATTATTAAAATAATAATAAAATTTCTATTTTGTCATTAAAAATGCCAAGTCAGCATTTAAATTTTAAAAAATAATTTATTAATTTTAACTAAATAAAAAAATAAAAAACAGAAATAAAAAATAGAATTAAAGACTAAAAATCATATGAATTGAGATCTAAGTATGTCTTGAACAAGAATACAAACCCAGATTTAAGTACACAAACCCAGAAATTAAAATTCAAAAAATAAAATTTTCAAAATCACCATTTTCTCAACCCAGCAAAATCATCAAATCCTAAAACTCCAAACTACCAAATCAATCCAAAAATACATCACAACCAATCCAAACAAAAAAATCTCAAACTCAGAAAAACCCATCAACCACCACGTCTGAAGCAAGCCACGAACCCAGGGACAATCACAGTGACCAAACCCATCAATAAATCACAAACCAAACCACAAATGAAGAACCAAACCACGAAGCAAGCCACAAACCAAACCCAGATCGGAACCACCAACAACCACCACCACCCTGACCCAAATTGGAACCCCATTATAATTGAACCCAAAAATCAATACATTAATATCTCAATTTCCAATTTTGATTTTTCTTTCCCTCCATTTTCTGGGAAACCAAACAAAGAGTAGTATTAAAGAAAAAACAGAGTATGAAAAAAGAAACAATAGAACGAACTAGCGCCAGTGGATCCAACAAGGAGGCAGCGATCACCGGAATGAAGAGAGAGAGAAATCTTCGATTAAAGGAGTGGAACCCGGCGGAGGATGACCCACTAACAATCAGACCCACCCTTCGATCCATGCCCCAAACCAAAAACCCACACTCCAACCCACGACTCCTTTGATCCACGCAGACCCACGAAGAGAGAACAAAGAACAGAGAATAGAGGGAGACCATTAGACCACATCGGACGCATGACTATCAGACCACCATTGCCGAACCAGAACCATCGTCGGATCACATCCATCGAGAGAGAGAAGAGAGAGAGGAAAGAGGAGAGAACTGAGTTCGGAGAGACAGTTGTGAGAATAAAAAACTTTTTTTATTCAAATAGAAAGAGTAATGGATCTGGAAAGAACGAAGAAAAAGAAGTATAAAATGAGAGTGGGAGTGTTGTGCTGGTTTTATTTTAATTTTTTGGGTTTGTGTTTTGTGTTTGTTTTCATGTTTAATTCCTTGTTCAGGTTTAATTTGATGTTCTTATTTTTTGGGTTTGTGATTTTTGGATTTTAATTTTGTGTTCTTAGATCTGAGTTTGTGTTCTTGTTGTTATTGCTTAAGACACACTTCAATCTTAATTAATGTGATTTTTTATTTTTATTTCTGTTTTTTATTTTTTTATTTAGTTAAATTTAATAAATTATTTTTTTAAATTTAAATGCTGACTTGGCATTTTTAATGACAAAATAAAATTTTTTATTATTGTTTTAATAATTTTGTTTGCCACGTAGGTCAGTGCCCTAACGGCACTGACGGAAAGGACTAAAACAGAAGACGTTTTTCTAAATAGGGACTAAAAACGGTAAAAATAAAATATAGGGACCAAAGTGAGAATCCTGTGAAAATGTAGGGACCAAAATGTGCTTTTCGCCTATAATTAATTGTTCATGGTTGCGAATTTAAAAATATAGGCTCTACAATTAGGACAAATACGATATTCTAAAGTATCAACTTCAAAGTTTCTACTTTTTTTTTAATAATGATAAAATGGTTCAACTTGGTGTTCAATGAGAGTTTCTCTGTTTCTAAGAAAGCTTTCTCTCTAGCTTCTATTAGACAGTAGAATAGGGGTCACTTCTTAACAGAGGTGTTTATTTAGTATTCCTTGAGATAATAATGTTATTTCTAGGATTTGTTGGGTTTTTTTATCGTGGGATTTTGGGAAACAGTTGTGTGTGTGCCTTTTTTTTTTTTCTTTTTTTTTCATTGTTATTCTTGTTGTTTCTTAATACAATGGAAGATTTGACCACCAATTTGAATCACCTTATGCTACCAGACAAGGAAGGGTCGGGTTGCTATCTAGATGAAGAAGTGAGTTCTCAAGAATTCTTCCTCTGCAAAGTTTCTAACAAAAAGGGCGTGAAACATTGATGCAATAGCCAAGACCTTTACCCCACTTTGGTGCACTAGAAACAAATTTAAGATGCAAAATATGGGAAACCATAGAGGGTTGTTTATGTTTGACAATAAGGAAGAGGCTGACAAAGTGATCTAAAGCAAACCCTGGAGCTTTGACAAACACTTAATGGTCATAGAAAGGTACGGCAAAAATCTTTCCACTAAAGAGCTGAAATTTGATAGGATGACTTTTTGGATGCAAGTTCATATCTTCCTATCAAGTTTATGAATGTGAAGGCGGTAGAGAAAATCTGTGATGTCCTTGGCAGAGTTATTCCTTCTGCCAATCCAAATGAAACGGAGGGAGGAAATTTCATTTGTGTCAGAGTTTCAATGGACATAATCGTTCCTCTGTGCTGTGAACGTCTTGTATCATTGGGAAGAGAGAAGGAAGTTTGGATTAGCTTTAGATATGAATGCTTGCCTAACATATGTTACTGGTGTGGCTGCTTCAACCATGATGACATGGATTGCGATATATGGTTGAACAGCGAAGGCACTTTCTTACAGGAGTAGAGGCAGTTTGGTCCAAGCCTCAAAGCACCACCATTTTCATCCTCACAAAGGAATGTTATTTCAATTTCAGTTTCTACAACTCTTGGCAGAATTCATTTTTGACTTCGACAACTATTCCCATGGCTAAAACTAACACAGGGAAGTGAAACAGGTTCCGCTTGACATACATGAATCGGGACTACACCCACCACCAACCCAATCTAGTTCAGGTGCTCAGAAACTAGGAAGAAACGGTTCAAAAGAGGTAGTTACAACGGAAGTCAAGGAAACCATTACACACATTAACTCACCATCATCAGAAACACTCTAAAGTGCAACCCTAAATATCAATAGCCGCACCTCCCCCTCAGCCACACGGAGCTTTGAATTGCAACTTAATGAGATTGATGCAGCTTTACATGTTATTGATCCTATTAAATTTCCTATCCAAAAAAGAAACCCACCAACACCTTTAATTCTAGATTTAAGTCCATTCACAACTATATCCGTTGCCAACCATTCAACACTCCCTATCTTAATAGGAAACCTTCCATCACCATTATTTTCAACTTCAAGTCCCACAATTACTCCATCTGTTGCCAGCAATGTAACATGTGGCAAGCAAGAGACAATTAGGTTTTCTTCTTATCCACCTAAGCAGAGATGGACCAGAATTGATAGACCGAACCAAACTGATTGTGGTCCCTTGGTTCATGCTACTTTGAGCCATGGGAAAAGAACTTTAATGCTAAGGGATGACCACTCCGAGCTACCCAATAAACATCTTCAGGTTTCAAGGAGTGAGAAGGATGACAGTACTGAATTGGTGGAGGTTGATAACCATCCCTGCCAGTCACAATGAATTGCCTAGTTTGGAATTTTCTCGGGCTTGGAAACCCGTGTACAGGGAAAAAGTTTGGAGATATAATCTGGGCAAAAGATCCATCTGTCGTGTTTATAGCTGAGACATTGGCAGATGAGGCAAGGCTAGATACAATGCAAAGAAATATTTATTTTGATATATATATATATATATATATATTTATACAAAGGTGGTTCCAAAAGTAGGTCGAGGTGGTGGTTTAGTTCTCTTTTTGAAGTCATAAGTGAATTTGGTGGTGGTTGGTTCATCACACTACTATATGCTTGTGTTAGGACATATGTGAAATTTGTTAAGAACATATGTCATATAGAATTGACTAATCATTTGACAAAACGCACTTTACTTGTAATTGGGTAGATCTTGGATGTGTTTAATACTTCAAGGGACAAGAGTTCAAGTCTAGTATTGAAGTCATGCAAATCTGTCAAAGAATCAAGTAAAGAAGTGTTGTTTATTAAAACTCGACAGATAGCTCGACAGATGTATCTATCGAGAATTAATATATAATTCTCGACAATTCTCGATAAAAGTTGTATCTATCGAGAATTACGAAATTCAAATTTTCAGATCTATTTTTCATGCATATCCAAGCTATTTGTGTAGGGTTTCTTTTCTCACAACCCTAGACATATATAAAGATTATTTTAAGGGTCGTCTAAGGTGAAGCAACTTGTCGCAAAGTGATTACTCACTCAAATTATGACCGAAGACAATTTGCCCTAGTTCATCTTTTTCTTGAAGAAGCTGCTGTGTCTTTGTGCTGAGGGTTTTGTAACCAAGGAGCTTCTTGATCTTCATCGTGTGGATGAACAGAAGAACTTTGCAGCCAACATCTTTCTCAAGTTGGTGTGTTAGTCACGTACTGGGATCCATGCATCGATTGGTTAGTCACGTACTTGGAGTCGTGCATTGAAAGGAGAGATTGTCGCTACATTACAAGTGTTTATCGAGGCACTACAAAAAAATCGTCCTGTCCCAGTGTTTTTTTCCCAGCGTTTTTACAAACCGCCGTAATAGATAAGCCTATACCAGCGCTTTTTGCCGGCACTTTACAAAGCGCTGCCATAGGAGGCCTATAGCGGCGTTTTTCAAAAATACTGGTATAGGAAGCCCAAAAACGCTGGGATAGGGTTACTGATTTCACTTAGGGAAAGAGCTATCCCGGCGCTTTTGGGGGGGGGGGGGAGATGGTCTATTGATGCATGCCCCTATTTCTATTGTGTTTTCTCTCTTCTTTTTACCACTTTATTTCTTTCCCTTTTTCTTCTCTGTTACTCCTCTCTCAGTAACCCTATCCCAGCGTTTTTGGGCTTCCTATACCAGTATTTTTGAAAAATACCGCTATAGGCCTCCTATGGCAGCGCTTTGTAAAGCGCCGGCAAAAAGCACTAGTATGGGCTTATCTATTACGGCGGTTTGTAAAAACGCCGAGAAAAAAATACTGGGACAAGACGATTTTTTTGTAGTGCCTCGATACACACTTGTAATGTAGCGACAATCTCTCCTTTCAATGCACGGCTCCAAGTACGTGACTAACCAATCGATGCATGGATCCCAGTACGTGACTAACACACCAACTCGAGAAAGATGTTGGCTGTAAAGTTCTTCTGTTCATCGACACGATGAAGATCAAGAAGTTCCTTGGTTACAAAACCCTCAGTATAAAGATGCAGCAGCTTCTTCTAGAGAAAGATGAACTAGGGCAAATTGTCTTCAGTCATAATTTGAGTGAGTAATCACTTTGCGACAAGTTGCTTCACTTTAGACGACCCTTAAAATAATCTTTATATATGTCTAGAGTTGTGAGAAAAGAAACCCTACACAAATAGCAGGCGCTTTTAAGAGCGCTGGGACAGCTCTTTCTCCACAAGGGAACGTAGAGACCTGTCCCAACGCTTTTAAAAGCGCTGGGACAGGCCTCTTTCCACAAAGGAACAAAGGGACCTGTCCCAGTCGGGGGGGCGGGGGGGATGGTCTATTGATGCATGCCCCTATTTCTATTGTGTTTTCTCTTTTCTTTTTACCACTTTATTTCTTCCCCTTTTTCTTCTCTGTTACTCCTCTCTCAGTTTTCACTACTTTCGTCCCTTGGGTCCCTCTCTTTTGGATGCTCCCTCCCCCCCCCCCCCCTCTTATTTTTATCTATGGCTACTACCCCTCTTTATAATGGGCTGATTTCATGTGATTTCTCCCTTTTACCCCTTGAGCTTTACCAATTGTTTTTGGTTTGTTGTAGACATCCATTCAGGATTGCCCACCAACCCATTGGTTGCTCGACCACTACCACTATTGGGTAAACCCAATGCATTCTCTTTCTTCCACTATCCCATTGGTTGGTGACATGGTCTTTTTATTTTATATATATATATATATATATATATTTATATTTTTGGTTTTTTTAATGTTATTTTAATATTTGTATATATTATTTTAATGTATAGAATTGAAGAATAGAAAATGTAATGTATGGTGAATTGTAAAATAGTGTGTTAAAATAATAAAATAATATTTTTAATGTGTTAAAATGACATTTTTTATAGAACATATGATGTTGATGCTCTAATAATAATAATAATAATAATAATAATAATAATAATAATATTATCTTCGGCAATATGGCACCCCTAGAGAGCTTCCTATGGATTCTGATGTACTTATCCTTGAATAGTTGAATAAATTCCACTCTTTCAACCAAAAAAATAATTGCTGTCCAGCCACGAGCTTAAATGGCCACAGAAAAATATTAATGTAAGAATTGAAAAAACTCCCCTCCCCCTAAAAATATCCAAGGATGAATGATTATGGGAGTTTTGTTGATGTTACTTTCTAGCAAAATAATTGTACAAAAAATATGATTTATGATGATTTCCAATTTCAATAATGAATAAGAACAAAATTTCTTTTCAACCCGTCATGTCAAACGGCCTGTAGACTGTGAATTTAACATTTCTCGTACAGTACAGTTGTGATAAATATGGATTCATAGCACTGGCATAATATTAAGTTGGTCATTACAAAATTGCCTCATGAGTACACAATGGCTCTGAAAAATATCAACACAAAAAAGAAACTCATGGAGAGCTTACAAAAGAGTGACCACAATCAACCTCAATCTAGCACTAACATATCCTAATAATATAAAGTCCTAACAACAACAAAAAATTAAATAAAAATGAAATCCATCAAATGTTGATCCAAGTACACATCATATATCTCATGTTCTAGCTCTTCCAGTCCCAGCTCCAGCTCAAACTCTACCTTTTTCAAAAAATACCTTGTGAACTCTCTTACTTAGTTCTTTGTAGCCATTGCCCATGTCTTACTTCTTTAACTTTTCTATGTGGTTGACAACCTAATTTAAAGAAAAATAAATAAATAAAATGTATAAAGTAAGTAATCCTTGAGAACAAAAAATAAATGACACTATTGATAAAACAAGTATGCAAAATAATTTCCAAATTTACCTCTTGGCTATATTTGTAATCTGGTTGCTTGGAATTATAAATCAATGAGCTCATTTGGGAAGTAGATGAATTCTATAAGGAATAAAATATAAGAACACATTATATAAAAACAAAGCTTTGTACATATAGTTTCACATAGTATTGAATGAATGAATTGTGCCAATTTACCTGATTAAGTTGGGCTACAACATTGGTACCTTGCAACATAGATGTAAATGGTACATTTACATAACTCATGTCCTAAATAGAAAATAGCTTGTAATTAGGTATCAAGTATAGCAATCAGATTATGACTATACATTATATATATACCTGAGAATGCATTGTCCAAGGTGAGTAAGATTGACCACATAAGTTAGCACTTGTAAAGCCTGTATAAGAGTAGGGATTACATGGTTGACAGACTGGTGTATTGCATGCGCCACCAAATGAGACATTTGAATGTTCTTCAACTACTTGTTGTTTTCTTTTTCCTATGAAATTGTACACAAAAAAAAATCACACACAAAATCAGAATTTAATATACAAAAAATATTTAGTGATGATAAAAATGTTAAATTGTATATTTAGTTTTTAACAAAAAGTTACTCACTTGAAGAAGATGCATCTTTAGATGTGTTTGCCTTGCGCTTCTCAAAGTGCCCTTTAAGTCTAGTATTTCTTAAACCTTTTGATCTCACACATGGGGGATTTAACACTAACACCTCATTTGGCAAGCAAGGCATTTCATCAGTGGTGTCACATTGTATGACTTCATTCTCTTCCACATTTGCATCTACACCAAACTTGACCCTTGATAACTCCCTTTCAATTTTTTCATCAAGTTCCAATAGCAATTTTTGGCAAATTCTCTTAAGGCTATCCTCCCCTTGACTTTTAGATATGATTGTATTAGCTATTCGCATCATGCTATTACGCCATACTATCTTTGCCTCTTTATCATTACTAAGTGAATGATTGTCTTGTTCATAAGTTATCATCCCCTTCTTAGCCTCTTTTGTCCAACGTTTCAAAATGTATTGACTTGGAATTCTAGTTAAATTTTTTATACTAAAAACCCGCAATGCATGACAACAAAGAATCCCCAATGACTCAAATTTCTTACAAGAACAAGAAATATTGTTATTAAGACGATCAAACCGGACAATGCGTACTTTTTCACTATTTTCTTCTTTGACCTCGAAAACACCAATTGTATCTTGGCAATCAACTTGTTCCCAAACCATTGCAAGACTATCAAGAAATTGATTTTCAAATAAATTGAATATCTTACAGGTGTAAACTTGAGCTGCATGACTCAAAATGCCACTCTTCTTAACTGCTTTTTGTGGGGCACCTTGCTTGCATCGAAAATCTTCATCCAATTTCGAGGAATGCATACCTGCCAATACATTTTCATATTCAATTACAAACTTAGTGAGACTAATTGATTTATTTGCTATACCATTCAAAACATTGTTCGTGCTCTCACTCCTCAAGGAAGATTTAAATTCAGCTTGAAAAAATCCTTAGTGAATGCAGTGCTCCACTTATGTCGAATTTTGTACATCATATTAAGCCAATGATGATTCTCAATATCAAATCTTTGTGTCATTTGATCCTATGTCTGTTGAAATTCCAATTCTGAATCACAATATTTTTGACACTTGTTGAACAAGTACATAAACTCTGAGTTAGAGTTTAAGTCTCCTAAGCGAGAAGGAGCATAATAATATCTAGGCTTTCCTTTACGAATACTAAAACCCATTCGCAATGCATAATCATTATATAAAGCATATGCTTCATCTACATTATGGACCACCTTATTCAACAAATTTTCATCACTATTTTCTAGCCTTGCTACGAACATGCAGTCCCCTTCAATTTCTTCAATATCACTTGGTTTGCAAATAACTACATCAATTTTTATGACAAATATAAATATTAGAAACAAAATACTAAGAAAATTACAATACAATAATTATATCATTCTTCTTAAACGCCTATGGTACACTTAATCACAAAACTCTAATGTTTAGGCACAGTAACAACAACAATGTTTTAATACCAATTTTTTTAATATTTATTTATTTTTTTTTTTTTGGGATTGACTATGGATAACAACAACAATAACAACAATATTTTAGTCTTAAATTTTTTGGGTTGATTATGGATACTTAATAAAAAAATATTATAATAACAAAAAATTAACAATATATACAGTAAAAAACAAAAATAAATAAATCATTTATATATGAAAAAAAAAAAAAAGAAGCAAAATCTTAATGATATTTTTCTTCGGCTAGACTATAAAATTCATATCATGTAAATACAACAAATTCAACACATTTTTATATAGTTTTATTTGAGAGCAAGTATATCACCACAAATTCTTAAACGTTCTTGCAAAATATAAATTAAATCAAAACAATACAAGACAAAATATACCTTTATCACTTTCCTCCAAGTCCATTTGTACCATGCTTTTACTTGAAACCAAATAAAATAGTATTCTGGTTTGTTCTCTCCGCCGCTTGTCTTTTCCTTTGCTTTGTTTTGTTGTCTTTATGGCTTTTAAGCCATTCAGTTGAGAACCCTACTATTATATCACTTATTTTATTGATGTGGGCCCATGTGTTGCTTCATAACCCGCCAACTCAAATATGCAAATTTTAAATGTGCTGGCAATTCAAACGGTAACAGACGTTAACAAATTCTCCTTTATTACAATGAGCTGGCAGTTCAGGTGAGGTAAGCAAATTTTAATTCGCTGGCATGCTCCTATTGGCTGGGACTACAAGGTCAGCATGCTGACCTTGTAGTCCGGGACTAGGCAATAATTTCCCATTGACTCATAAAGACCTTGGCATAATACATTAATAATACAATATTTGTTGTAAATGCTTTATTTTTGTTCTAGCATCTATTATGAACAATGCCCCTTTCCGAATACATTTAATTGAATCGCACAGAGACAAGAGGATAATTGTAGAATGGTCAGTAGAGTCGGCCATGCATTGCCAGCGAGCTACAACATTATTCTAGAAATATTAAATCGAACCAGAATTTAAAAAACTGTAGTTGATCTTTCTAAGATCAAATAAAATATTAGGAAAATATTTATATTCATTATTTCAAACATATATTCGATGAAAAATGTTTAAATTTTAACATGTAAAAGTAGCTGGAAAAAAAAAAAAAAAGAAAAAAAAAGAAAGAAGGAAACAATGGATGCATGACAATCAAAACCCATACAGTATTTTTCCAAGGTTAAGTAATGAGTCATACATAGACATAGATGCTACAATATTTTTCCAAGGTTAAGTAATGTGCGATGTATGTCATACATAGATGCTAGACGTGGCATACAGTTTTAGACTCTCGCCTCTCCTTAGCCTAAGCCTTTATTCACTCACATTTCTCTCACTCCAATTCAGCCTTTTCATAAACATAGTTCGAAATGGCCGATTCAACACCACTTCTCTCCCAACCCAACTCGGCCGAGTCACAAAGCACCACCCCACCTCTAGAGAAATACCATCCATCCGTTGATTCCACCATTGAACGGTGTATAGGAGTATTTGGGTGGGCCCAATTCTTCCAAACTCTGCTTGTAAACTTGGCATGGCTATTTGATGCACAACAAACATTCATCAGTGTCTTCACTGATGCATACCCAAAATGGCACTGTACTACTCATCAACATGGTTGCAACTCGGTCTCCAACATTTGCTATCTTCCAAAAAATTCATGGGCATGGGATTGGCCTTCCTATACATCAATCATATCAGAATGGAAGTTAGAATGTTCTTCTTCCATTATCACTGGCTTGCCTGCATCATCTTTCTTCATGGGTTGGCTAGTGGGTGGATTCGTTCTTGCCACACTTGCTGATTCCTCACTTGGTCGCAAAAACATGATCTTTCTTTCATGCCTAACCATGTCCCTATCTTCTTTGCTTACTGTCTTCTCCACCAACATATGGGTTTACTCAACTTTAAGATTGATTTGTGGGTTTAGCCGTGCAACAATTGGAACTTCTGCACTTGTGTTAACGGCTGAGCTTGTGGGTAAGAGGTGGCGAGGCCAAGTGGGTGTGATGGGATTCTTTTGTTTCTCAATTGGCTTCTTATCACTACCAGCTATAGCTTATTTGAATAGAGGTTCATCTTGGAGATATCTTTGTTTATGGACTTCTATCCCAGGAATATTTTATTCTATGCTGGTTCACTTCTTTGTTCGTGAGTCTCCCAGATGGCTCTTTGTGCGTGGACGAAAAGAGGAAGCAGTTGCCACGTTGAAAAGCATTGCAACACCTAGCCATAGTAGTTGTTTAACTTGGAGCTTCTCTGAGGTTTCGTTTCAGGAAGAAAGATGGAATAATGGGAATGTTTTCTCGACTATAAAGATGTTGGTGCAGAAAAGATGGGCTTTCCGAAGGTTGTTACCGGTTTTGGCGATTGGTTTTGGGATTGGAATGGTGTACTATGGCATGCCATTAGGCCTAGGAAACTTGTCATTCAATCTCTACTTGAGTGTCACATTAAATGCCTTATCTGAGATACCATCTTCATTGATCACTATCTTGCTTATTGGTAAGTTGAACAGAAAATTTTCTGTGCTTGCTTTCACTACACTTAGTGGGATTTTCAGTATTATGTGTGCTTTAAAAGGTGAGGTGTGGACAAGATTGAGGATTGGACTTGAGCTAGTATCCTTCTTCAGTTGTTGCACTGCGTTAAGTATATTATTCATATTCACAATAGAGTTGTTCCCTACTTGTGTGAGGAACTCAGCAACTTCATTGGTGAGACAAGCAGTTGTGTTTGGTGGTGTGTTTGGTCCGATGCTAGTAGCTGAAGAGAGAAGAGATGGAGGTTTATCCTATGGGGTGTTTGGGTGGGTGATAGGCTGTTGTGGGCTGTTGGCAGTATTTTTACCGGCGACAAGAGGTAGAGCACTTTGTGATACAATGGATGAGGAAGAACGAAAAGTGAAGGCAAGTTGTAATGGTGAAGGTGATCTATTGGCTTAATTAGCTGTTGGTTATCTCAAATTATGTAAAAATTGTGTGCAGTGATTGGTCAAAAATCTTTAAGATAAACAACATTTATCTTTCATCAGAATTTTTTTTTTTTTTTTTTTTTTTTTTGATTTTTGAATAATTTAATAAGATTGATTTGGTTGCATCTTTTTTTTTTTTTTTTTTTTTTTTAATTTCTTTTCTGAGTGTATGTGAATTTGGCCTGGATTTTAACCATATAAAAAGGAAATACAAATTCTCTCTTTTTAAAATTTTATTTATTTATTTATGTTTCACTGTGTGAATAACGTGTAAATTTATAAGCATCATGTGCAAAATCCTTTCAAAAACATCATTTGTTCATCTCAAATTGAAATGTCTACTAAAATGATATATTGTCAATATCATATTTTGTAGACAGCCTGAAGACATAAATATATGAAATAGCAGACAAGTAAAATTTTTCAAACAAAGCACCCACATACTTTTTAGAATTGATGAAGAATCTTACAACAAGATCGTCTCTATTTTACTTGAAATAAAGAGAATTCATTTCATTATTAAAATTTTATTTTATTTTTAAAATGTAACAGTATATATACAAAATATTACGTCACTTAGAAATTATAAATGGTGTGACACTATATTATAGCATTAAATCAACTTATTTATAACCTTTTTCATAATGGTGTGACACTACATTATAGCATTAAATCAACTTATTTATAACCTCTTTCATGACAGGTTACCAACGCTAAAATTTCAGACATGAGTATATGGCTATGGTAAACTGGGGAAAAAACATTTGGCAATCCATTAAAGCATTGTGAGGGGTGTGAACTTTATATTAGTTTTTACATAGGTTATTTTTTTTCATCCTTAAAATTTGTAAAGATTTTTAAAAAATAGTTTTTAGACAAAAATAGGGATGATTTATTATTATTTTTTTTTAAAGTTTAAGGACAGAAAGTGAAACATTTCCAATAGTTTAGGAACAAAAAAGAACTTTCCAATAGTTTAAAGATGAAAAATGAACTTTTTAAATTAAGTTTTAGGAAGAAAAAAAAAACGTAAAATTTAAGGATCAAAACAATATTTTAGGCTTATTATTTACTTTTGGGTATAAAAATACCTTACCCCGTTTAATCTACACTGCCCACCTAAGTTTTCTTGCTTTGAAGAGTTGATAGGGACGGGTTTTGCTTCCCCCCGCCCCCCTCTTATCCCTAATGTATATATAAATATTTAATTTTTTCATATATATATATATATATATATAAATAATTGAAAGCTCGAATTTGAATGAAAACACAAGAGCTGTTTAGGCCCTTCCAAATTAAAATTACGGCTTGGTTGATTTTACTCTAACTTTGACTAAGTGCGGAATAGAGTAAATGCGAGCGGATACACAAAATAATTACTCTAAGCCATATTCATCAAATCATAGTAGTAAAATGAATGCTAAAAGAGTAGGAAAGAAGAATACAAACACAAGATAACATGTCGATGTGTTATCAAAGAGGAAACCGAAGAACTCAGTGAAAAATCTCTCTGCCGCCCTCCAAGCAGTAAATCAATTCACTAGAGAATAAGTTGGAGTACATGAATAATTCTACCCTATGTACTCGAGCCCTTTAAGCTCATGCTACTAACTGACTTAACAAAGCCTTGTCTTCTCTAAATCTTCGGATCATGCAATTCAGCCCGATTGCATCCACCAAACAAATGGCTTCTTCCAATGCTTCCCAGTAGCACCAAAACCTCACTTTATACTCAAGATGGGTGTGGTAAGTGTTTGGGCTATCAACCTCTTAAAGATTTGGAAATGGAGAAGTAGGAGTTGAGGAAAACCACATTGGATTGTGTAGAGAATTGTGGGTATGACAATCTCTCACTCTCAAGGGCAATGGCTAGGGTTTTCTCTCTAAAAAGCACTCCTCTCAATATGTGGGTAATGTGGGTATATATAGTGTGGGTAGAGACCTGGTGTATCAGATATGATAAATTGGCAAAATAGAATGTTTCACGGGTATCTCGTGGGAAGGCCTTACTTGCGTGACACTCGTGAAAACTAGCTGTCACCATCTGTCATGACTCTTCGTATTTCAGTCATATGCTAAGCACATGCTTCACTTCGTGGGAAGGCTTCTCGTAAGCTACCTGTGAAACCTTCTTTGGTCTTCAATTTGCCTTGAGTCTTCACACTCTCTCTCACACACAACCCTTACAATGAAATCCCACATAAAATACAAGGTACAAAAGATTGAACAAAATTACAATCAAATTTGGCACGAAATTAAAGGCAACACAAATTAGTTGTAAATCACAACTTTACAATCTCCCTCTTTTTGTCATGGAATAGCTAGTCTCCATGTTCCTTTAGCTTCCTTTGAATTTGGTCCAATTAAGTGTGGAGCATGGCTCTCATGCTTGGTGCTCTTTCAAGTGTGACTTATACTGGCATTAAGAGTGCGGATGTTTATTGGACTTGGCTGTGGGTATGGGTACTCATCTTCCAAATGATGCACGCCTTTAAGCCTCAAAATTTTTGAGAT
The DNA here is from genome assembly GCF_932294415.1 of Quercus robur. NCBI lineage: Eukaryota > Viridiplantae > Streptophyta > Magnoliopsida > Fagales > Fagaceae > Quercus > Quercus robur. The sequence goes on from NC_065537.1 coordinate 2,401,903, forward strand.
AAGGTGACAAAAAGAAAGGCAGTTCCTTGAAGCAGTCCTCTCAGCTGTTTTGCTTAAGATGTAGAAAATATGAGTGCAAAATCAATCTCTTCATCATTGATTAGATCATGAAGGAACAAAGCCCGACAGAGATTCATGTATCCGGTGCTTAATAGAGGGTAGAGGTTGTGATACATGGTCGTTGTGAGTAGCCTCAGTTCGGGAGATAGGGATGCAACACTTATGGATTTCCCATTGGAAGAAAATTCCAAGTTGTCTCCTAAGGTTTCTCGAAGCACTTCCTCTTCCGGATTCAAGTCATCATATACTGGTGGCTTTGGAAACAATGGCCGGTTGATGTGCAAGATGTCAGCAAGGTAGACAAGTGTCATTGTGAAACTCTTTCCACTAACCCAACATTTTAGCTCATCCCCTTCAGAAATAGCATTTGCATAAAACTCTTTCACCATTTTCTCGTATGTATCATCAAGGTTGGTAAGAAGGTAGTTTCAATCCTTGGTGGCAAACCATTTGGGAATGTTTTTCTCAAGAAGAGATGCTTGGTCAACAACCCTTTCAACCAACAACGGAGCATCTTTAAAATAACTCTCGTAGGCTTGAAATGCAACATATGATCAGAACTTGTTGGGATCATAAACTCCTGTCGATGATCGAGTCTTCCTTGATTTTGGGGAGAGGTTATCAACATCAATCACTGGTTCTTTTCCTTTGCTATTACTTCCTTTCACAGCTGACTTCTTGTATGGAGAAATTTGCATAAACAAACACAAAGTAGAGAAACAAGTGCAAAAACACAAAACAGGAACAAAAACGTGATTAGTGTCAAGTTAGTTCATAAAAATAAGCACAAAGTCCTAAAAAGGAACAAAACAAACTCACATAAACATGATATAAGTGCTAAAAAATGTAACATCAATAAAAAGCAAAAAAAAAAATGACAATTGTGCAAGTGTATGCATCATGTGTGTATGTGGCATGCATATGTGATGCATGTGCAAGGCATGGCTAAACACAGTGGGCACAAAGTGTGTAAAACACACAACAAAGGATCAAAACATGATAAACAAGTTCAATCATGGTAATTCTCAAAGTTTGGAACTCATTGGATTCCAAAACAACACCAAAATGTCATTTGAAAATTTTATCAAACACTTGGTATGAACCTATAGAACTAACATGTGGGCAATGCATGAACATAAGTAAAACTTGCCTACATACATGTTAAAATTTCCACAAGGAGTCAACACAAACACAAACAAACCAAATGAGACAAAGCCCAATTAAGAAATTGAAAGAATTTGCACAAAATTTAAAGTTCCCAACCCTTTTTCAAAAATTCCCAAATTCAAATAAAACCTAGAAATTCTCTACATAATCTAAGGAAATAAAGAAACAAATTGTATGAACATACCTTAGAGAAGTTCTTGAAATGATTGCACTTGAAAATTGTTGGGTTTTGAGTGAAAATCAGTTTTTGGTTGGAAGGAGGCATGAGAAAGGCAAAGTGAGGGAAATATGATATGTTTGAAAAACTGTCTACATCAGCCCTTTAAAACTGAAAACACGCGTTTCTTTGCGGGTTAGCTTCTCATGAAGTTACTCGCGAAAAAATGCCTCTAAAGCACAAAACTTTTCACGAGTAGACTTTACTTGCGAAACAGTCGAGAGACAGTCGTGAAAGTCTCTGTCTGAATTTTGTGTTTTCATGTTTTGCCTTAGCCCATTTTCGCAGGAAGAGCTTAGTTGCAAACTTCTCATGAAAATGCCTCTGAAAAAGTTTTTGATGAAAAACATGAAAAATGTAATTTGAACAAAAACTCAAAACACGAAAGCATAAAAACACTTTCAAAAACATATAAAATACTCAAAAATCTTTTTTAGTTTAATCGACAAGCAATTGAGTATACACATTACATTTGAACATGTACAATCACACAAATGAAATAAGCATTCATCAAACAAAAGTATTGTGTGTTGTGTGTGAGTATCAGATGTGAAATAATCCTTAGTTCAGAGTGAAGCTTCAATGATTAATTCAATCAAGTTATACACAACTAGTACTAAATCTAGTGATCTAACTCAATTATAGAAATGAACATATATGACCTCCCACAAGAAAATGATTACACATTTTTGAAGCTTTTCATTTGGCTTCATTATAAATCATAACATTTGATCCTTTTTGAAAAATATATCTCATTTTTAGTTCGGTGCCTGAAATTTTCGATATTTCAATTTTGTGAGCAAGCCTTTGGCTTTTTGGGCACCATACATTTCAATATAAGTCATTTTCTCTTTTTCCTAGTCCAATACTAGTATGTGCGACAGTTTTTGCAACTTATTATCTCTTTTCGAGATTTGACTTTTGTTGAGCTATAAAGCAAAAATATAAAAGTGTGGGAAGAAATATAGGCACAAGTTTATGCATGTATCAAAACCATCAAGACTATTGACCAATCATTCATGACAAGCATGAAGATTGATTTACAACAGTCACACATAGAAACCAGAACCCCATTTGCATAAATTATTTGCTTCATTCATGGAAGTGATTGAGAGTTTGAGACAAATTGCTTTATTGGATTCTATATTCAGAAACCAGAACCCCATTTGCACACAAATCCTTTTTACACATTAAGCACAAAAGAAAGAAAAAACAAGTGAAGTCACTATGAATCACAATTTTCGATCAATTATTTTGCTAGGATAACATCAACACGACTCCAATCATCATTCTCCTTTTTTTATTTTATTTTATTTTATTATTATTATAATAATTATAGTGGGGAATGGAGAGAGAAAATTAGATATTCAAATATCCCAAAAGATGCGAAAATTACTAGGCTATGACTTAAAGCACAATTAACTTGAATTTATATGTTGCAAGTTAGGAAATTCTCTAATGAGAAAACACCCAAGTTGTAATAACTGAAACTTATGGAACAATTAATTTGATGAAAGGTGAGATCTTTGGGCATAAAATTCAACAACATCAAATTAGACAACCATGAACAATATACAGTACTAAGTAGGGATGGAACGGGGCGAGGCATAATCAAACCATTGGTGCATCCTCCTCTATTCAGGTGCGGTAGAAGGAGAAATAAGGTTTGAAACATATTTGCGATGTTTTACTAATCTTAAAGAGCTGGTTTTAACGCTGATAAAACAAAGATGAAGCATAAAGAAAAATGGTGACCCTGAGAGTACTAAGAGAGACGAAGAGAGAAGTGTTATGGATACGGTAATAAAATATATGTAAATATAAATAAATTATATTCACAATATAAAAATAAATTATTGTAAAGTTGTAATTTACAACTAATTTGTGTTGACTTTAATTCCGTGCCAAATTTGATTGTAATTTTGTTCAATCTTTTGTACCCTGTATTTTATGTAGGATTTCATTGTAAGGGTTGTGTGTGAGAGAGTGTGTGGAGACTCAAGACAAATTGAAGACCAAAGAAGTTTTCATGGGTAGCTCGCGAGAAGCTTTCCCGCGAAGTGAAGCATGTGCTCAACATATGATTGGAATGCGAAGAGTCATGACAGATGGTGACAGTTGATTTTTGCGAGTGTCTCGCGAGTAAGGGCTTCCCGCGAGATACACACGAAACATTTTGTTTTGCCAATTTGTCATATCTGATACACCTGGTTTTTACCCATACTATATATACTCACATTACCCACATATTGAGAGAAGTGCTTTTCAAAGAGAAAACCCTAGCCATTACTCTTGAAAGTGAGAGATTGTCATACCCACAATTCTCTACACAATCCATTGTGGTTTTCCTCAACTCCTACCTCTCCATTTCCAAATCCTTGAAAGGTTGATAGCCCAAACACTTACCACACCCATCCTATGTGTAAAGTAAGGTTTTGGTGTTGCTGGGAAGTATTGGAAGAAGCCATTTGTTTGGTAGATGCAATCGGGCTGAATTGCATAATCCGGAGAGCTAGAGAAGACGACTCTTCGTTAAGTTAATTGGTAGTAGGAGCTTGAAGGGCTCGAGTACATGGGGTAGACTAGGTTTAAAGGGTCTTTTCTTATTTGTGTACTCCAACTTATTCTTTAGTTGATTGATTTACCGCTTTGAGGGCGGTAGAAAGGTTTTTCGTCGAGTTCTTCGGTTTCCTATTCGATAACACATTGGCGTGTTATCTTGTGTTTACATTCTTCTTCCTTACTCTTTTAGTTTTCATTTTACTGTTGTGATTTGATGAATATGACTTAGAGTAGTTATTTTGTTTATCTGCTCGCATTCACTTTATTCCGCACTTAGTTAAAGTTAGAGTAAAATCTACCGAGCCGTAATTTCAATTCTGGGGGGGGGGGGGGTGGGGGTCTAAACAGCTCTTGTGTTTTCATACAAATTCGAGTTTTCAATTGGTATCAGAGCGGGTACACTTGCTGAGGTTTCGTTACCTAAGTGTTATCCTAGAGCCTATTTGAGATGGATTGATCTCAATCGCTTAATGCTCCTACATACTTTGATGGGAGTAATTATACTTTTTGGAAAGTCCATATGAGGGCATTCCTATTTTCTATTGATGATAGTGTTTGGGACGCTGTTGAGATAGGATGGATTAGGCCGAAGGCCACCAAATCCACATGGGATATGGCAGCTCTTGAGGTAGCTAATGCTAATAGCAAGGCTTTAAATGCCATTTTCTGTGGTGTTTCCCCTAATGAATTTCACAGGATCTCTCATGTCACAATTGCCAAGGAGGTGTGGCAAATCTTGGAGACGACTTGTGAAGGCACCAAAAAGGTGAAGGACACCGAGTTGCAAATGCTTACCACACACTTCGAGGAGTTGAAGATGAGTGAAGATGGGTCATTCAACTCATTTTATGGGAAGCTAGATGAAGTGGTGATTGAGAAATTCAACTTGGGAGAAAAGATGAAGGACTCCAATATTGTAAGGAAGATTCTATGTTCTTTGCCGGAGAGTTTCCGTGCAAAGATCACTACCATTAAAGAAGGCAAATACCTTGATGAGATTAAAATTCAAGAACTCATCAGTTCTCTTCAAACCTATGAGCTATCTCTACCATCTCAAAGGAAGAGCAATTCTCTTGATCTCAAGATGGTCAATGAAAGGTTGGAAGCTCAAGACTCCTCGGATGAGGATGAGGTTGAAAAGGATGTGGCGTACCTTGCCTAGAACTTCCGTAAGTTCCTAAAGTTCAAGAGAGATGGAAAGTCCTTTGAGAAGGTCAAATTTTTAAAATTCAAAAAGGACAAGAAAGACTTCAAGAAGAAGGATTCAAGAGATTCCTCACCGTCTGAAATGGTCACATGCTTTGAGTGCAAAGGGCATGGGCATGTGAAGAAGGAATGCCCCACTTATTTGAAGGCAAAGAGTAAAGTCTTTGCAACTACCCTCAGTGACTCAGATGGTTCAAATTTTGACTCGGAAGATAGCTGTGATAGAGAAGGAAATTACTCTGCATTTATGACCATTGCACCTATGGACTCATCAGAAGATTTGAGCCTTCTAGTGGAAGAACTCGGTGAGCACACCCAAGTAGAGTTTATGGGAATTGGGGAAGAATCCGATAATGAAGATGAAGGAACCAAGAAATTGCAAGAATTTTATAATTCTCCTCTTGAGAAAACCGGAGAGTATGCTAGAGTGGCTAAAGTAGCCATCAGAAAAATGAAGAAAGCTGAACAAGACTACAAGAGCATACTTGTAAGGTACAAGGAAACGAAGTGTGAAGTTGAGGCATTGAATGGAGAACTAATTGAGGCCTACTCCAAGATCAAGTTTCTTGAGCTTGAAGTGATTCAAGCTAATGCCAAGGTGGAGCGTGTTGCCTCCAAGAAACTTGACGAAGTGCTTGCACATTAAAAGCCTTTTTCTGACAAAAGTGGCTTGGGATATTTCGCAGAGAGTAGTTCATGTGCCAATGTGTCCAAGGAGATGAAATTTGTTAAAGCTAAGGAACCAATGGTAGCAACTCCAAGTGTTGAGAATGCAAAAATGGAGAAGAAGCCAAATGGAATTGCTCAAAAGGTCTTGACAAAATCTCAAAATCCATTTGTGGCCAAACCCAAGGCTAAAGGGAAGTCTTTCCCAAAGCCTCAAAGAGGTCCTCAAGTTCAACACTTCTACCACCATTGTAGAGTTAGAGGACACACAAGACCTAACTGTTATAAACTTCACGCATTGAAGAAAGTGGATTCTCAAAGGTTAAGAGGACAATGAAAAGGGAACTGGAACTTCAAGTAGCCAAAAGGGCAAGAAGCTGATTCCTGGTTTGGTGATGTGATAAAGATAATTGATACCATCACTTTTTGTTTGGCAAGCTTCAGTCAAAGGTTTGAGAATCACAGCTCTAGTACCCAATCCTCTAGAGATATCACCCCAAACGCATGTGCCGTGTGGGTGAAGAAAGGTACACATGCATAAGCATTTGACCATGTTCATGCATCAATTCTTCCTATATGTTGTGACTTTGAATTGGTTGTTTGCTTATGTTTTATGTTCTAGCATGTTTCTTTTCAAGTTTGTTTTGTACTTGTTGTTATTTGTTGATCTTACTTCACATGTTCTGTTTTTGAGTGTGTTGAAAAATTCAAAAACCCATAAAAATTGAAAAATCTCTTAAAAGTTTAATCGCTTGTGTTGTGTATATCACATGTGAGTTTGGCCTGTTACGAGTTTAGCTTGTTATGTATGCACATTTATCTTTGTGGAAAAAAAAATCTTGAAATCTATGTGTGATTGTTGCAAATCAATCTTCAAGCTTGGCATGAATGATTGGTCAATAGTCTTGAGAGTGTGAAAACTCAAGGCAAATTAAAGACCATAGAAGTTTTCGCGTGTAGCTTGCGAGAAGCCTTCTCGCGAAGTGAAGCATGTGCTCAACATATGACTAGAATGCGAAGAGCTATGACAGATGGTGACTGCTAGTTTTCACGAGTGTCACGCGAGTAAGTCCTTCCCACGAGATACCCGTGAAACATTCTATTTTGCCAATTTGTCATATCCGATACACCAGGTCTTTACCCATACTATATATACCCACATTACCCACATATTGAGAGAAGTTCTTTTCAGAAAGAAAACCCTAGCCATTACCCTTGAGAGTGAGAGATTGTCATACCCACAATTCTCTACACAATCCATTGTGGTTTTCCTCAACTCCTACCTCTCCATTTCCAAATCCTTGAGAGGTTGATAGCCCAAACACTTACCATACGCATCCTATGTGTAAAGTGAGGTTTTGGTGCTGTTGGGAAGTATTGGAAGAAGCCATTTGTTTGGTGGATGAAATCAGGCTGAATTGTGTAATCCAGAGAGCTAGAGAAGACAACTCTTCGTTAAGTCAATTGGTAGCATAAGCTTGGAGGGCTCGAGTACATGGGGTAGACTAGGCTTGGAGAGTCTTTTCTTATTCGTGTACTCCAACTTATTCTTTAGTTGATTGATTTACCGCTTGGAGGGCGGCAGAAAGGTTTTTCGCCGAGTTCTTCGGTTTCCTCTTCGATAACACATTGGCGTGTTATCTTGTGTTTATATTCTTCTTCCTCACTCTTTTAGTTTTCATTTAATTGTTGTGATTTGATGAATATGGCTTAGAGTAGTTATTTTGTTTATCTGCTCGCATTCACTTTATTCCGCACTTAGTTAAAGTTAGAGTAAAATCAACCGAGCCGTAATTTTAATTTGGGGGGGGGGGGGGTCTAAACAGCTCTTGTGTTTTCATACAAATTCGAGTTTTCAATTGGTATCAGAGTAGGTACACTTGCTGAGGTTTCGTTACCTAAGTGTTATCCTAGACCCTGTTTGAGATGGATCGATCTCAATCGCTTAATGCTCCTCCATACTTTAATGGGAGTAATTATACTTTTTGGAAAGTCCATATGAGGGCATTCCTATTTTCTATTGATGATAGTGTTTGGGACGCTGTTGAGATAGGATGTACTAGGCCGGAGGCCACCAAATCCACATGGGATAAGGCAGCTCTTGCGGTAGCTAATGCTAATAGCAAGGCTTTAAATGCCATTTTCTGTGGTGTTTCCCCTAATGAATTTCACAGGATCTGTCATGTCACAATTGCCAAGGAGGCGTGGCAAATCTTGGAGACGACCTATGAAGGCACCAAAAAGGTGAAGGACACCATGTTGCAGATGCTTACCACACACTTCGAGGAGTTGAAGATGAGTGAAGACGAGTCATTCAACTCATTTTATGGGAAGTTAGATGAAGTGGTGATTGAGAAATTCAACTTGGGAGAAAAGACGAAGGACTCCAATATTGTAAGGAAGATTCTATGTTCTTTGCCGGAGAGTTTCCGTGCAAAGGTCGCTACCATTAAAGAGAGCAAAGTCCTTGATGAGATTAAAATTCAAGAACTCATCAGTTCTCTTCAAACCTATGAGCTATCTCTACCGTCCCAAAGGAAGAGCAAATCTCTTGCTCTCAAGATGGTCAATGAAAGGTTGGAAGGTCATGACTCCTCGGATAAGGATGAGGTTGAAAAGGATGTGGCGTACCTTGCCTAGAACTTTTGTAAGTTCTTAAAGTTCAAGAGAGATGGAAAGTCCTTTGAGAAGGTCAAATTTTCAAAATTCAGAAAGGACAAGAAAGACTTCAAGAAGAAGGATTCAAGAGATTCCTCACCGTCTGAAATGGTCACGTGCTTTGAGTGCAAAGGGCATGGGCATGTGAAGAAAGATGCCCCACTTATTTGAAGGCAAAGAGTAAAGTCTTTGCAACTACCCTCAGTGACTCTGATGGTTCAAATTTTGACTCGGAAGATAGCTGTGATAGAGAAGGAAATTACTCTGCATTTATGACCATTGCACCTATGGACTCATCAGAAGATTTAAGTCTTCTAGTGGAAGAACTCGGTGAGCACACCCAAGTAGAGTCTATGGGAATTGGGGAAGAATCCGATAATGAAGATGAAGGAACCAAGGAATTGCAAGAATCTTATAATTCTCCTCTTGAGAAAACCGGAGAGTATGCTAGAGTGGCTAAAGTAGCCATCAGAAAAGTGAAGAAAGCTGAACAAGACTACAAGAGCATACTTGTAAGGTACAAGGAAACGAAGTGTGAAGTTGAGGCGCTGAATGGAGAACTAATTGAGGCCTACTCCAAGATCAAGTTTCTTGAGCTTGAAGTGATTCAAGCTAATGCCAAGGTGGAGCGTGTTGCCTCCAAGAAACTTGACGAAGTGCTTGCACATTAAAAGCCTTTTTCTGACAAAAGTGGCTTGGGATATTCCGCAAAGAGTAGTTCATGTGCCAATGTGTCCAAGGAGATGAAATTTGTTAAAGCTAAGGAACCAATGGTAGCAACTCCATGTGTTGAGAATGTAAAAATGGAGAAGAAGCCAAATGGAACTGCTCAAAAGGTCTTAACAAAATCTCAAAATCCATTTGTGGCCAAACCCAAGGCTAAAGGGAAGTCTTTCCCAAAGCCTCAAAGAGGTCCTCATGTTCAACACTTCTACCACCATTGTAGAGTTAGAGGACACACAAGACCTAACTGTTATAAACTTCACACATTGAAGAAAGTGGATTCTCAAAGGTTAAGAGGACAAGGAAAAGGGAACTGGAACTTCAAGTAGCCAAAAGGGCAAGAACCTGATTCCTGGTTTGGTGATGTGATAAAGATAATTGATACCATCACTTCTTGTTTGGCAAGCTTCAGTCAAAGGTTTGAGAATCACAGCTCCAGTACCTAATCCTCTAGAGATGAATTGATGATAGATGTTTATTTCTCTAAATTGACCCGCAGAAATCGATTTACATAGGTTCTGTTGTTTGTTTGATTGATTGATTGATTTATTTACTGTTTTGTTTAGATAATTGACCCCCAGAAATCGATTTACATAGGTTCTGTTGTTTGTTTGATTGATTGATTTATTTATTGTTTTGTTTAGATAATTGAACCCCAGAAATCGATTTGCATAGGTTCTTTTGTTTGTTTGATTGATTGATTTTTTATTTAGTTATTGTTTTGTTTAGATATAATAATATTTGAAATTTATGACATCAAAATCAATTTTTATCATTTGAAACACCAATAATTTTTGCTTTTGTTTTTATTATTTTTTTATATAATTATGAATAATTAATTATATATTGGCGAGATTTGCATAGGGTCCATTATTTGATCCTTGTGTAATCTGTGGTCTTTGTTTCTCTCTATTTGTTTGAGTTTTGGGTGTTTATTGTATTTTTATTTAGCAAAAAAATAAAAATAAAAATAAAATAGAGTTTTGGAGTTTGTTAATAAATGATAATATTTTCTTTTTTAATGTCCCAACGAAAGATAGTAATCCAAGTGGAAGAAACTATCGGTGGTGTTGGGTGAGATGGAGATTACTCAATGATGCAGTGATTATATGTGAGGACTGAGGAGGATATGAATGGTCAAAATTTGATTGCTAGTGAGCAAATTAAAAATGATGCCAATAGTGAGAAGGAAATTTTGGATGCGCATGACAGGTGAGATTGGGGTGATTTTGGCTGGTTTTTATTATTATTATTATTAATTTTTTTTTTTGTTTAGTGTTTTAAACTAAATATAAATTGGTAATTTAGTTGTTAACAGTTGATGTGGTAGCATGTCACCTCAAAATGTAAAGGATATGACTTGTAGTAAAATATGAAGTACTTCTAGCATTATTTGATAGAGTATCACGATTAGCTAAGTCAATATTTTCCATCTACTATTGAACAACATAGGCAATTTTGACACATCAAAATGTTAGAAACTAAACTGACACATTTTAAAATATTAGGAACTAGTTTGACACATATGGCAGACATTAGGACCAAAGTGATAATGCCTTCTAAATTATTTTTAGCATCTTAGCAATCTCGCTAGAAGCCCATTCTAGACAGGACAATATTTCATTTTCAAACTAGTAATAATAACGAAATTAACAAGAAGCACAAGTGATTAAATAAGATCAATTTTTTTATGTGTAGCATGCTAATAAAGTGATCCATTTAAGTTAATATTTGGATAACAAAAGTAAAATTAATCTATTTTTCTGAATTTATTTTAAGTGAAGTGTTGGGATCATATTTTACAAATAAATAAATAAAAAGAAAGTGAGAAAAGATGAGTCAACTTTCTAATGAAGACATGGGCTCCGGCATTTAAAAAAAATCATACTTTGGTTTACACATTTGAAAACCGATGGCCTAAAAAAAAGGCCACCAGATCATTGTCAAAATAAGTGAAGACATGGGCTTGGTGGGTTTCATTTTATATATGGAACTGAAACTGATTTGTCAGGAAACATACAAACATAATTATAACATATTTAAAATATATATATATACACACACTTAGAAAAGAATTAGATCATAATGTTAAATAGATATTATGTCAGTAAAGACCTCAAAAAAGTTGATTTAATAGTAGGTACAAAATGATTTAATAAAAGACATGTTTTTCCAGTTCATTTGCCAATATAGAAAGACAGTAATTCACAAAAATAGATATCTTCCATTGTACTAAACTTGAAATTGCATATCCATAAGTTGGTATTCTTCAAACATTCAACTGCCTCTAGATTTGTGCTAGTAATATGGTGGCAAAAAATACTCAATCCCAATTATCTCCCTCATTACAGGCCTATTTAAATAAAGGGTCCGGTTAATATGTGCCCTAAAGCTTTCTATTTGTAGAAATATTTTCTCGAGAATTGAAAAAGCTGTCATTACTTTTTCAATTCTTGAGAAATTTTTTTTCCAAAAATGGAAATTAATGTGTGCCCTTAGTAAAATCCTTAAATAAATATTGACCGATGTTTCTCTCTCTCCCCCCACCCCCCCCCCCCCCCCCAAAAAAAAAAAAAAAAAGGAAAATCTTTATCCACCCACCCAATTAATGGGTCAAATGGGTAAAGAATTATTGGGATACCCATCTTTAAGATATTGACAATATCTCATGTCAGAATACATTTCAATTATTTGAGATGAAGACATAAGTAATGGCAGCATATCATTCTCTAGACGTGGCACACAGTTTTAGACTCTCGCCTCACCTTAGCCTAAAAAAACTATAAAAGCCTTTATTCATTCACACTTCTCTCACTCCAATTCTGCCTTTTCATAAAGATAGTTCCAAATGGCCGATTCAACACCACTTCTCTCCCAACCCAATTCGGCCGAGTCACAAAGCACCACCCCACCTCTAGAGAAACACCGTCCATCCCTTGATTCCTCCATTGAACAGTGTATAGGAGTATTTGGGTGGGCCCAATTCTTCCAAACTCTACTTGTATCCTTGGCATGGCTATTTGATGCACAACAAACATTCATTAGTGTCTTCACTGATGCATACCCAACATGGCACTGTACTACTCATCAACATGGTTGCGACTCGGTCTCCAACATTTGCTATCTTCCGAAAAATTCATGGGCATGGGATTGGCCTTCCTATACATCAATCATATCAGAATGGAAGTTAGAATGTTCTTCTTCCATTATCACTGGCTTGCCTGCATCATCCTTCTTCGTGGGTTGCCTAGTAGGTGGATTCGTTCTTGCCACACTTGCTGATTCCTCACTTGGTCGCAAAAACATGATCTTTCTTTCATGCCTAACCATGTCCCTATCTTCTTTGCTTACTGTCTTCTCCACCAACATATGGGTTTACTCGGCTTTAAGATTGGTTTGTGGGTTTGGCCGTGCAACAATTGGAACTTCTGCACTTGTGTTAACAGCTGAGCTTGTGGGTAAAAGGTGGCGAGGCCAAGTGGGTGTGATAGGGTTCTTTTGTTTCACAATTGGGTTCTTATCACTACCTGCTATAGCTTATTTGAATAGAGGTTCATCTTGGAGATCTCTTTATTTATGGACTTCTATCCCAGGAATCTTTTATTCTATGCTGGTTCACTTCTTTGTTCGTGAGTCTCCTAGATGGCTCTTTGTGCGTGGACGAAAAGAGGAAGCAGTTGCCACGTTGAAAAGCATTGCAACACCTAGCCATAGTAGTTGTTTAACTTGGAGCTTCTCTGAGGTTTCGTTTCAGGAAGAAAGATGGAATAATGGGAATGTTTTCTCGACTATAAAGATGTTGGTGCAGAAAAGATGGGCTTTCCGAAGGTTGTTACCGGTTTTGGTGATAGGTTTTGGGGGTGGAATGGTGTACTATGGCATGCCATTAGGCCTAGGAAACTTGTCATTCAATCTCTACTTGAGTGTGACATTAAATGCCTTAGCTGAGATACCATCTTCATTGATCACTATGTTGCTTATAGGTAAGTTGAACAGAAAATTTTCTGTGCTTGCTTTCACTACTCTTAGTGGGATTTTCAGTATTATGTGTGCTTTGAAAGGTGAGGTGTGGACAAGATTGCAGATTGGACTTGAGCTAGTATCCTTCTTCAGTGCTTGTACCGCTTTCGATATATTACTCATATTCACAATAGAGTTGTTCCCTACTTCTGTGAGGAACTCAGCTACTTCGTTGGTGAGACAAGCAGTTGTGTTTGGTGGTGTGTTTGGACCGATCCTAGTGGCTGCTGATAGAAGAGATGGAATTTCATCGTATGGGGTGTTTGGGTTGGTGATAGGCTGTTGTGGGCTGTTTGCAGTTTGTTTACCAGAGACAAGAGGTAGAGCACTTTGTGATACAATGGACGAGGAAGAACACAAAGAGAGGGCAATTTGTAACGGTGAAGGTGATGTCTTGGCATAATTAGCTTTTGGTTTGCTCAAATTATGTAAAAACTGTGTGCAGTGATTGGTCAAGAATCTTTAAAATAAACAACATTTATCTTTCATAAGATTGATTTTTTTTTTTTTTTTTTTTGGGTGAAGAATTTCATGAGATTGATTTGGTTGTATTTTATTTATTTTTTACTTTCTTTTCTGAGTGTATGTGAATTTGGCCTGGATTTTAACCATATAAAAAGGAAATACATGAGCTAACGTAGTTCGATTTGATGAACTAAATCCACAAGCCTAGCCGGTTACATATTTATAATGTCAAAATAATGATAGAACATACTGACAATATATAACAATATGCTAATTGCGAATTTATTTTTTTATGCGTGTGTGGTGGAAATGCTAACAGCAATTAGTCTCATTACATTCACGTAAAATATGTGAGGAGTTGTGTGTGAAAGTCTTTCACATTCAGAATGCCATGCTCGCATTACTTATTTGTTCATCTCAAATTGAAATGTCTACTAAAATGATATATTGTCAATATCTTATTTTGTTGAGAGCCTGAAGACATAAATTTATGAAATAGCACGCTTGTAAAATTCTTCAAAACAAAGCACCGACTTGCTTTTAGAGTTTTTTATTTTTTATTTATTTTTATAGAGTTGGTGATGAATCTTACAACAAGATTCTCTCTATATTACTTGAAATAAAGAGAATTCATTTTAATATTAAGATTTTATTTTATTCTTAAAATGTAACAGTATACAAAATATTAAGTCACTTAAAAATAATATATAGTGTGCTAAAAATGTAAAAAAGTACCATTTTATTATTTATATATATATATATATGACAGGATTTAAATATAATACTTAGGTGTTGTTCCTTATATTCTTTTCTTAAGATTTTAATATACAGTTTTTTTTCTCTTGAAATGAAAGTATATTTTTTAGTTAAGTGATTATATGACAGAATCTTAAGATGAGAATTTAAAGAATACAACATAAGGTACTGTATATAAATTTTGTTTATATATATATATATAAAGACAGAGGTGCGCTTGTGAAAAATAATATAATACATAGATTTATTAATTGGAATTGTATAAACAACTTAAACATGATTTTGAGTAACAAAATTTCTGTCGAGGTTTTCCAACTCAATTAAATAAGTGGTTTTGATCTTTTGATTAGAAAAGACAATTAGTTCGAGTAGCACTTAAACAATATACTATTTTGTCATTCTGATGGAGAATGGGTCATCATCGCCAACAATATACAATTATTAATATATTATCTCATACTTTACTTTGCGTGTGCTTTGGACTTTGTTAAGGTATGAAAGTAACTGGGCGCTCCTAAATGATAGGAGGTCCCAGCAGCCAGCGTGCCTCTTTTTCACTTTTGTTGCTGTTATCCTTTCATTATAAAGATACACCCAATAGATTGAAGTTCCAGAGAATTCACGAGTCTTCTCGTCAATAATGAAATGATGATAGACGCCTATTTCTCTAAATTGACACGCAGAAATCGATTTACATAGTTTCTTTTGTTTGTTTGTTTGATTGATTTTTTTATTCATTGTTGTTTTGTTTAGATATATGATAATATTTGAAATTTATGACATCTTAATTGTTTTTTATTATTAGATACATCAATAATTTCTTATGTTTTTTATTATTTTTTAAAATATAATTATATATTGGCAAGATTTGAATAGAGTCCTTTATTTGATGTTAAAAAATTTTACATGTTGAAATAATTCGAATGGATCTATTTGATATTGTTATGAAAAGCAATACTTACAGTACAGTTACATATGAGATCTCTCATTCAATCCCTGTATAATATGTAATCTTTGTTTCTTTCTATTTGTTTGTGTTTTGAATGTTTATCATATTTTTCTTTAGCAAAAAAAAAAAAAAAACGTAGAGTTCTAGAGTCTAATAATACATCAGAATATATATATATATATATATATTTATTTTGAGAGAACATCAGAATATTTTCTTTTTTAATGTTCCATTGAAAGATAGTAATCCAAGTGGAAGAAACAATTGATGGCGCTAGGTGAGATGGAGATTACTCAATGATGCAGTGATTATATGTGAGGACTAAGGAGGATATGAATTGTCAAAATTTGATTGCCAGTGAGCAAATTGAGAATGATGCCGACAGTGAGAAGGAAATTTCGGACGGATATGACGAATGAGATTAGAGTGATTTCACTGGTTAAGAATTTTTTTTTTATTTCTTTTTATGAACATATAAATTGGTAATTTAGTGGTTAATAGTTGATGTGGTAACATGTCATCTCAGTTTTGTAAAGGATATGACTCGTAGTAAAATACTAAAATATGAAATACCTCTAGCATTATTTAATAGAGTATCACGATTAGCTAAGTCAATATTTTCCATCCACTACTAAAGGACATAGACAATTTTGACACATAAAGGGTGAGAGATCAAACTAATACATTTCAAAATACTAGGGACTAATTTGACACATATGGTAGATGTTAAGACCAAAATGATAATTTCTTCTAAATTATTTTTAACATCTTAGCAATCTCGCTAGAAGCCCATTCTAGACAGGATAATTTTTCATTTTCAAAACTGCTCCCATCGGTAGTAATGATAACGAAATTAACAAGAAGTGTATTAAGTGATTAAATAAGATCAATTTTGTTATGTGTAGCATGCTAAAAGTGACCCATTTAAGTTAATATTTGGATAACAAATGTAAAATTAATCTTTTTTTCTGAATTTATTTCAAGAGAAGTGTTGGGATCATATTTTACAAATAAATAAATAAAAAGAAAGTGAGAAAAGATGAGTCAACTTTCTAATGAAGACATGGGCTTTGGCATTTAAACAAATCATACTTTGGTTTACACATTTGAAAACCGATGGCCTAAAAAAAAGGCCACCGGATCATTGTCAAAATAAGTGAAGACATCGGCTTGGTGGATTTCATTTTAAACATGGAACTGAAACTGATTTGTCAGGAAACTTACTAGTCCAACCATTAAAGTCAAGCAATAGAACAATGGCTTGAGAGTTGAGACTATCTGCCTTTTTTTTTTTTTTTTTTTTTTGAACAACTAGGTTGGGTTTCATATGTATCATTGTATGTAAGACACGTGCTTTTCATTATAAAGAATAATGATATATGTTGTGGTGGGCCTTTCTGTGCTTTCAGACTGGACTACTTCCTACCACGTTATGGCCCAATAGTTCTAGGGTAAGAGAGTTAAGACTAACTTGATTGAAACTCACTTCAAGCTAGCTTGTGCGCAAGCTAGAGCCCCTATTTCTATGATCATGATCACGTGCCCATGGTAGAAGATGCTGTCACTAGCAGGATGGTATAATATAATACAATAAGAAGAATATATTTGTTGCTAAGAAAAACAATGATTAATCCACTTTCTCAGTACGAAAAAAAAAAAAAAAAAAAAAAAAAAAAAAAAAAAAAAGGTCTGTTTGGATAAAACTTATTTTGCTGAAACTGAAAACTTATTGTTGAAAACACTGTAGCAATTAAGTGGAAAAAAAGCAGATGAAAAAAACCAAATGCGGTACTGTAGCGGAACTGAAAACACTGTAGCATATAAATACCAAAATTAAACCCTTTTTCCCTTTCCTTCATTCACTCTTCTTCGTACCCTAGCTAACGCCTCAGAGAGTTCCACGCCCACCAGAGAAGAACTGCATCGGTCCGACGCCGGCGAAGAGCTCAAGTAAGAAATCCGATTACTAAAGAAGAGAACCCCAGTCCGACGCCGGCGTGTACTCTTCCTTCAAAACAGGGATATCGCATCAGAACAGCAATGACACGACTCACAGCCATAGCCCACCTGACCCATTCCTTCTTCCCCACAAAGCTCTTGAAACTTGTGAGGTAATGAATTACACAATCCCATTAGCTGAGTTATTATTTTTTGGGTATGTGTTTATAATTTACACAATCTCAGGTGTCAAGAAATAAATAGCACCTAAAAGTTTGTTAGCTGATTTTTTTTTTTTTTTTCGTAACATCCAGAGGAAATTTTTGGGTCAGATTGGCCTAATCTGGGTCAGATGACACTTTTTTTATTTATTTATTTATTTTTATTGCTGTCCTTCGGATTGGGATCCATGGATTCCTTGAGTGCCTACTTTTATTATTTTATTTCCAAGAAGCAGCCCTATGTAGAAAATTTTACTCTCATACAAATTTGGCAGTTGCAATTCAGTCATGCTTTTAACAATTTTGCAACTGTCAACTGGCATGACAAGTTTTTTTTTTTTTACTACAAAAAATTAGCATTCTTCCTTTTCCTTTTGATTGCGAATGGCATCATAACTGAGCTGAATTGTCAGTTGGGGGTTTGCATGTGTTATTGTCTTACCAGCAAAATTATGAACTTGTTTGATATCAGTAGTTGATAATGAAATCTGTATATTCTTTTCTAAATCTTGAACATGGACCTTCAAGTTGTGACACAAATAGTTATGGTTGCTAATGAAAGCTCTGTTTTAATTTCTGATGGTATATGTTTGGATGCAAGGGATTTATGGTTGAAAGTTTAAACCTTTTGCTGTTGATGTATAATTATACCAAGCACAGGGTTTGGGTTTTGGGTCATCACTGTTTTTATTTTTTATTTTTTTTAATTCTATTTTAATTATTTGCTGTAAATTTGTTGGTTTTGGTTTTGCTCTTGAAAGCTGGGTTCATGAGACTACCCCTGTGAAAATGGAAATTATGGGATCTATATCTGTTGTATGAATATGATTTGAAGGAAGTCAAGGGATTAGTCTGTAGCTTGATTATATTGCTCAGATGGCATGGTTGTTGTTGTTGTTGTTGTTGTTGTTGTTGTTAATGTTTCCTGATGGTGAGTTATTATCAGTCAGAATGATAATTGCACTTACCTTTATAGTTCTAGAAGTATTCTGTTTGGTTCTAGTTATTATCCATAGGTAGGTGTTTTGGTAGAAACATCTTTGCTGAAATGATTACTTTCCTGCTATTGTGTCAAGGAATTGTTTATGCTGCAAGCAAAAATGCTATATTGGATGTGGAGGGTAGTAAGGCGATGAAATTACTAAAATAATTCCACATTATAAGCATAATATATTACTTTGTAATTCTTTTACGACAATGATACCATTTCATGACTATTTCGGTAGAATTTGGTCAATCTAAAGGATTTATCCTTAAAATTCCTTTCAGATGATTAGTAGGTAGAAAGCATTTGTATGTCCTTTACAATGGCCTACTAGGATTGAATAGATGAAGATCCACCCGTGATTAGCATGAAAATTTTTTAATTCCATTTCTTGTTTTAGTCCCTTTATTAACTCTCTCTCACATCTTCAAAACTCTAGGCTCACTGACTCCATATAGCATGTTCAATCTAGTAAATCATTCTTTCTATTTTCCTAAACAACCATGTACTATGACAAACACTATGTTTGTGTCTTTTAATTATTATTACGAAGTTTTTCCTTTTCCTATATCAAACAACAAGATCCGAACCCATGGCATCTGCTTCATGAGGGTTGTAAAGAATCAAAAAAACAAGATACTTGTGGTTTAATAGATATTCAAATTCAGCAACACTGAATAACATGACATGTACCAATAATTCACTGTCCCTAATTTTAACCCAACAATAAGTGATGCTTGGAAAAGGCCCATATATCGTGTATTTGGAATAACAGACCTACAGAGGCTTTTCAGTGTCATCTATTCAATGGTGTAGAAACAAAAACATTGGCATTACTTTAGATTAATAACTATATACAAAGATTGAATTCAACCTGCATAGCTCTCTCCTGTAATATAAAAGTCCATTCCTTTGAACTGAGGAAAGCGCTCAAGGCACTTCAATAAAAATGCTAGAGAGTCCTCGGCTGCAAACCAGAAAATGATGAATTTAAGGTACAAAAGCTAGCAACAATAATAAACTGTTCAAAGCAGAAGCACAAAATTAAATAATCCAAGCAATACCAGTTCTTTTATCTCCATTATTCAGCACATCGGAGGAAGTGTTCGAATAAGAAAAACCAACTCCAACAAGAGAATCAAGAAATATTTATATATAAACTAATGTAACCCTGAATTGTGGTTCTATGACTTATATTGTCAATATGATTATTAGGGAGTTAAGATTACTTGGGGCATGTAGGAATTGGCATCCAAAGGTGGGATCCTCACATAGGGATACAACTTAACTCTATTGGTTCCTTATTTGTGATGTTAGCTTTAAAGGAGGAAAAAATATGCCTATCCTCTTTGGTCCATAAAATTTTCTAAGGTTATATAAAGATGCCTTTTGCGCATTGGCCTCAACTTTATTTTTTCCTTATTATTATTTTAATTAAAGATGCATGTTATATTTGTTGAGGAAAAATATTTCTATTTACGTAAATAATTAATGGATTTGGATTATGTTTTCATGATATCAACAAAGATATAAAGGGCTTGAGCTGCACCTCTGACTTGTGGAAATATCATACCATGGTCTGTGGATTTTGTTTACTCTTGTTGTTTGTGTCCTTTGTAATGATTGTCAGTTTGGCGTTGACTGCATTGTTATACAAGATTCTATAAATGCCTTGCATGGTCTCTTTAGAATTATGAAATTTCAGGACCTCAATTGATGAAGCATCTTTTGCCTTTTACGTAGAAGTCTCATCACCTATTGAGAGTTTATTGTCTATGCTGTAGAACACGTGCTTGGTATCCCTCAACCAGTTGTTCTGTTATTCTCCTTTATTGCTTGGGGATTATCTGGCTTTTCTGAAAATTGTATCTACAAAAAGGTGTTTCAAAGTTGTAGTAGTACTTATGACATCTTGCTTTTCATGCGGAATCGGGAATGTTGCCTTTTCTGTTTAGTGAGTTCTTTGCTTGTGTAATTGGGGCTTTCTGGTTGTAACCAGCCTATACAATGTGGCCTCTTAACTTACAAGCTTTAGGAACGAAAAGCTAAAGATTGAATTGCACACTCCCCAGCCTGCCTGCCATCTTTCTCTCTGTGGGTGTGTGATAAGTGTTATAGTTTTTGCTTCAAAAGAAAGAAAATTTATTCTTAAATGCTAACCATACAATTCACTAATAACTGCCACCTCAAGTCCCTTGGTTTATGTTCATAAAGTTTAATCTGTAGCAGGATTAATTGCCAGGCCTGAATTGTATAATGCATTTACTCAAGAGTTGATTTCTGTAAAATTCATGTCTTTACACATTTTGTGTTGCAGTATGAGCAGATGGTGCTGATGGACTTGATTAAGAAGGGTCATCCAGAGCCAGATAAAAAGATTGGGGGAGGGGTTAGTGCTTTTCAGGTGCGGTACCATCCTATGTGGAAAAGTAGGTGCTTCTTCCTCATAAGGGATGATGAGTCTTTGGATGATTTTAGCTTCAGGAAGTGTGTAGATCATATACTTCCCTTGCCAGAAGAGATGAAGTTAAAATCTGATGTCAACAAGGCCTTAGGTGGTGGTAAAGGTCATGGTCAAAGAGGTGGTGGTCATGGTGGAAGAGGTGGTGGGCGTGGCCGTGGAAGAGGGGGTAGGTCGAGGAACTGAGGTATCATGTTTAATTTACCAGAGCTCGATTTTGCTTTTATGACGGGGAGAGTTGTTTTTAATTAAAGATGTTTTTAGAAGAAACATCAAGACTAGGTTACTTCAGTTTTATCCTCCTAATGCTGTTGTATTTTTCTTTATTCTACTCGATATTTATATTTTAAGTGGTGGTTTCTTAAAGTTTTAAAGTTTTGAGATTGCAAGATGCCTATCTTTAACAACTGTAAATACTCTTGGGATGTGACTAAATATCCCATGAAATGAGTTTTTTTTTTACTCTTGTATAATTTCGGTTATATTGGGGAAATTATTCACTTGGTGTATTATACCTCCTCTTACGTGAAGGTTACATGAAGGTGGACCATACATGTTTATCCTGTGCAGAGGAGAGTGTAATCCACTGGGTGTACATAATTTTTGTTATATTGATGCAAATCATGCAAGCAGATAATTGAAGAAACTTAATTCCTGCAAACCACCCATAACAGGTAAATCTTAATGACTACAATCTTTGTTGGGAGGGATATTACTATTTTATTTTTGCTAAAATAGGATGATACTACTTGGCTAAAAAAAACCTTTGCTATGTGACATTTTAGTATACATTAAAAAAAAAAAAAAATTTGTGGAAACACTAGGGGATGCCAACAAGTTGATCTACAAAGCTCTTGGTGACATTTTAATATTTTATACATCAATGTTGCATTGTGGACCATGATAAAACTGAATTATCATAGAATTGGTTGTAGTAAATGATGAACCTCTAAAATTTATCGAATTTTTCCATGTCTTATATTTGTTTTTTATTTATTATTTTTTAAATTACATCTTTGTGTAAGGAGAGGGGGATTTGAACTTTGGACATTTTCGCTAGAAACATCAGAAAATGTTGTCTCAAGGCCATAAGCTTGTATCATATCTTTCTGTTTGAAGGTAAATAATTAAGGGATTGATATGTAACACCATTGAATTGGTTCATTCTACGGACTATGAAAAAAGTTTATAGAAGTTCATAATGTCATGGGAAACGAATTGTTCATTTTGGTCCTATGACACTAATTTTGGTAATAGCTCTTGCTTCTTTAATGTTATTAGAAAGGGGATTTCATTTAGAGCTAAATTGAAACATACATGGTATTAGCATCCAACATATAAGAGATATGCTACTATTACCAAAAAGAGTAATGTTTCGGACGAGATGGAATGGAACTAATAACACTGGTTTATTCAGCTTACTTAGTTTATATACAACTTTTTGAGTGTTTAATTTTTTTAAGATGCAATTGTATTTTTTAGATGTGACATACTCCAATGTGATGGTGAGTTGTGAATGCCTGAGTGATCAGAAGGTAAAATTCCTCACCATCAAAAGAGTTGTTACTTGCGTTAGATTTTATGTTCTTTCAGCAGTATATTACTGCCGAATCTGAAGGGCTAAGAACCCTGGTAGTCATCTGAGTATGTGATGCTGCATATGGTAAGATGATCATATATATAGACCAAGAACTGCTGCAATCACCACTGATTACATTAGTACAAAAGAATAAAGTGGTTGTTTACTCAGTTTCACCTTCATGGTCTGATCACTCTATATAATTGTATGAGATTTAATTATTTAAAGGGGCTATACACTGGTGACTGAGATCATGGGAAGATTGAATCTATGAAATTTATAATTTCCAGGGGCTTCTTGTGGATGGCAAATAGCTTAGTAGATTGATTTTTCAGAAAGAATTATAGTCTGTACTTTCAGGCATTGCATCCTTAAATAGTTTTCATGACTTTATCACTAACCTACTCTTGATGCACCCCCTGATGCAGCACGTGATGCACCCTGATGTAGCACCTGATGCACTCTGATGCAGCACCTGATGCAGCGACTAATACAGCCCTGATGCACCCCCTGATGCAGCAGCTGATGCACCCTGATGCAGCACCTGATGCACTCTGATGCAGCACCTGATGCAACGACTAATGCAGCCCTGATGCACCCCCTGAGTTTGAGTCTGAATTGCAAAATAGATATCCTACAACCATGTTCAAATCATGTTAATACCATGCCTTGAAAAGGAAGTTTAGAAATCAATGTTCAATGTTACTGCCAATATGGGCTATGTGAACAATAGGGGCACAAAAACAGTAGGGGCTGTGTGAACAATACCAATGACTACTAACCAACACTCTCATATACACTCACAGCTTCTCTTACTGTGTATATACACTCATTAGGGTGTCAAGGTTGACTAATAAATGACCGCAATCAGTCAAACAACCAGCCCTGGAGTTCAATTTGTACAACCTAATATGTAATACTATGCTATATATATTTTTAATATAAATTATGACTAAAAGGTTTGTACTGTGACTAGAGGAGTTAATAAGTAAGAAAACACTTTGTTAGCATAGAGGAGTTAATAAAAATGTGACTATTATATTTATGTGAGAGCACAGTCAATATTGCACAAGGCTGGAAACAATATTTCAGCCCTGTTTGATTGTGCAACCAACCATAACATTGTTTTTCCAGCCCTGTTTGACTGTGCAACCAGCCATAACATAATTTTTCCAGCCATTGCACAGTCAAACAGGGCTGGTTGCATGGTCAAACAATGTTATAAGGAGAAATATTGCACAGTTCAACAACCAGCCCTGTTTAATACAAATGGCTGCAATCAGTCAAACAACCAGCCGTGGATAAATATATTGACAGAACCAGAAAAACAACCACAAGACATAGAACTTGCTTCAAGGATATATATATATATATATATATATATATATGCCATGACTT
The DNA here is from genome assembly GCF_932294415.1 of Quercus robur. Taxonomy (NCBI): domain Eukaryota; kingdom Viridiplantae; phylum Streptophyta; class Magnoliopsida; order Fagales; family Fagaceae; genus Quercus; species Quercus robur. The sequence continues at coordinate 2,425,934 of NC_065537.1, forward strand.
CTTCTTGCCAAACATGAACGACCATCATCAAAGTTTACCACAAATAACAGTGCATAACCATAAAAAATAAAAAATAAAAAGATAGCTAAAAGAGGCATTGGGAAAACATATATAAATATGCCGAGAAGTTGACATAGGAATGATGAGCATTGTCTTACATACACAGCCATGGTAAGCTTTAGTTTCTACCAATAAAAAAAAAAAAAAAAAAAAAAAAAACAATAGTGCAACAAGTACAACACTAAAAATACGATTACTACACCAAGCCCATATTCCTATCGAGACAATTTTCTTTCCTTCAGTCAATATGAAATTCTGGGTGCCTTTGGTACTCTTTTTCTAGCCACTTCAGTTGGACATCCTTGTTATCACCAAGGGCAGGAAACATGTGCCTACCCCACTCTTTTTCCATGAAGTAGATGGTGCTAAACAGATGAAGGTAATGACCCGAGTACACCCCTAGAAGACTCAACACCATGTCCAAAATGGCTTTAATCTGAGAAGTTGCTATGGAAGCAATATCCTTACGTGTACTTACACTTCTACTCTCAACAATCACATTTGAGATGCTTTTCAAAGAGTCGGACATCTCTTGCACAACTAAATGCTTTTTTTTTTTTTTTTTTTTTCTTATACATTGGCTTGAAAAGGTGGACACTGGTTGCCAAGCCTTTCCCCTTACTCACTGCTGGTCCTGCCCTCGACAATGATGGACCTTCAACCTCCATTGCGTCAACATTCATAAACGGTTCACATTGGGGGTCAACAAATTCTGTGCTATCAGCAGAGTCCCCAGACCCTTCGGTGGTTTCCTTTGGTAATTGACCGCTCGTGCAGAACGCATTTTTCCCCATTGCAACCGTGCCTCCATACATGATGTTCAGGTAGTCATGATTCAGCAAACCTTTATTTTTAAAGGTTTTTGCAAGGGGACATGCCTACGTGTGGACAACCAGTAATTAGAACACAATAATATAGTTGTAGACAAGAAAGAATTTCATAATTATGTAACGTGAACTAACCGCAATCTTTCGAGTCCACCACTCATTAGGGGCCTCAAGCATCCCAATTCCAACATCATAACCCAACCCAGTCTCATTGTCAAAACACTGGTTATAATCCTTCCACCCTTTTTTCAGATGATCCCATTTGTTTTTAATCTGAAGGTGAGTCACCACTTTTCCCATGTTATCCAACTGTTCAATCACATTGTCAACCCCAATTTTGGTCAAAAATCCTCCTTTCCTGGGGTTTGTTTGGTATTTGTTGCACGCTTTGCTGCTCATTCTTAACCTCTTATGGTGTGGATGAATCACTGGGCCTTCGTCCTTTGCATCCCATTTCTTCTTTTGGCTAGGTCTTGCTTAGGTATGGGCCCTTCTTCCTTCAGTTCGGCCCCTATCTCTCTTTACTTCTGGTTTGTGGGCCAGCTAGCGCTCTTGGCATGCCATTTCTTTGCTTCTGCAATGTCACCACTTGATTTGTACTTGCTGGGCCTCTTTTGGTCCTGTCGTGCACTTTTCTCTTATTCAATTCACCTTGCCCAGCATTTTTGCTGGCTTAATTCTTATATTATCTCGGGCTTCCTTGGCCTATTTCATTCATTTGGGCATCCTCGGCCTGCTTTATTCCTTTGGGTATCCTTGGCCGATTCCATTCTTACGTTCCCATGGGCTTTTGCTACATCTTTTGGACTTCCCCAGCCCAATTACCGTATCCTTTTCTTTCGGGGTTTATTAGCCTTTGTGCCAACCCTATTTACTAATTCCTGACTTTGGGCTCTTCTGGCCCATTATTGCTTGCTTTTCATTTCTTATAATTCTCATGGTCTTACTACTTCCTTCTCTAGGCCCCCTTGGGCCCATTTGCTTTCTTTGGAGCCTTTTTACTATTTTATAGGCTCGTGGACCATTATTCGTACCATTTGGGCTTAATGGTCTTCTTCTTACTTTGCTAATTCTTCTTCCTTATTCTCTTCTATATATTGTTGGGCTTCTCCTTGTTATTTGGTCTTCTTACCAAAGTGGGCTTCAACATTCAACCCCTTAAGCATATAAAGTGCTCCTACGGTTCATATGTAAATAAAAAAAAAAAGTATTTTCTCCTTCTTGTTTTCTCTTTTTTTTTTCTCTCGGGTTTTTCGAATAGTGAGCCCCACTTCATTTTATTTCTTACCATGAACAGTGTTGTCTCTTCGAATTTCCTAGTTTTGCAATTATTCTGAAACACAGCTTTCGCTTCATTTATAATGCATTTTTTTACGGCTGACCCGTTGAATCCTTTCACGTCATCATTAATGTCATTAGTACTTAAATTTATTCCATTCGCATCACTTGCACAAAACACTTTTTCATTTCTCTTCTTCTTCACCATGTCTTCTTCCTCAAATGCCTTTACCCACGTAATTTGACTAAACATCCCACCATGACATCGACAAAATGCGAGGGTTCTTCTTGCTGTAAGGGGAAGGAAATTGCCTCCAACGATCCTACCATCGAAGCCGTAGGCAAAGATGCTCCTCTCTCCAAATCGAAGCACTCCAAGGAGGAAGAAAGAGGTTGCGACCTAAACAGCGAGTGCGCTTTTCTCATCGATCCATTGTATGACACCCACGCGTATTTTTTGAAGGTACCCGGTGACTATTTGCCTCTACCGCCGGGTCGTGTGTGGCTCTCTATTTGTTGTCGCGACATGGAGGTATCTTTGGCCCCTTTGGCTTCTTCGATCCCTGATCTCGATATACGCCAAGGTACTTTACTCCCTATGCCTATTCTCTTTAAATTTGGGTCGGGTACTTCTTTGGGTTGGAAGGACTGATTAGAAAAGGAGTTGTCTGATATGGGTTTCATGGCAGTGTTACAGCAGGCAGGCATGTTGAAGGTCATTGTTTCATCACATTGCTTGTCCAACTATAGGGACTTGTTCAATCTCCGCCATTTGATCCGTTGATGGTGCACCGCTACCCATACTTTCTTCCTTTCCTGTAGCGAGATCACCATGACTTTGGAGAATGTGGCAAACCAACTATTGTTGCTCATTCTTGGCGATGTGGACCCAAGTGACATGGAATTTTCTCTCGAGGAGGAGGCCGTGGTGGCCGTGTTGAGGAAAGGGATGGGTGGCAATGAAAAGTTGTAGCATTGGGTTAGGGCTTTCTCTAAGGCTTTCGATGTAGTCCGCCATGCAACCTTTGTTGCATTCTAACTTTGTAAGTTTGTCTTTGGCTCTCACCCTCATTATGCTGTAAAACCTCTCTATTTCCAGTTAGCTGTAAAGATTTCTACCAGGGTGAGTCTACCACTAGCCCCTATGTTTTTGAGTCATCTGTCTGTGCAGTTAGATATTTTGCATAGTGATGAAAAGTAGGCGGGTTCCTGCCATATAGTTTCTACTTCTGCCCATAGTACTATCTTGCAACATTTGCTATGGGAACGTTGTGCTAGGCACTTGGCTATGTGCAAGTCCGTTCGTTTTTCCAAAGAGAAGTATCGTTCATGTCTGAAAGTTATTACTAATTTTTGTGATCGTTCTATGTCAAAGTTTTCGTCGGCTTACCGCTGGGTTGGGTTGATGTCATTTGCGCATCCTGCCGTGGAATTCTTTGATAAAGGAGTTGGTTTTTGTTGGAGAGCATATAGGAATCGGGGCACTAGTTATAAATGTGCCGATTCAATTATGGGTCCCTTTGTTGACACTGCTAGGACCACCACCTCATTGACTACTTTTGATGAGAGGGGGATTATGTACTTGGCAACCACTAATGCTTGATGGCTACCTTACCTCGCTGATGAGGTGATTCAATTTATGCACTATTCTGCCAACAGAGTGAGAAGGTAGTTTAGGCTAGATCAAGACATTTCCAATGATTTCTCTACCATCCTAGAGTTTGCTACTTATATCCGACCATTCTTGTGACATAGTGCTTTTGAGCTTTGGAGCAAGCATTTTATAGTAGTCACCATTCCAGGTTCACAAAGGGAAGGTATTTGCACAACTATGATGCATGGGTATTGGCAGGCTGTGATGACTTCATTTGGGTAGGAATTATTGGGTAGTCATGGGTTTTCTCTCATTCCTCCTAATGGTCTCCATGCTATCATCTCTGCCAACCCTCGATTACTTCTTCCCACCAAATCCATGGTGGCATATGCTAGGAAGCAAAATCGTTCTACTATATTTGAGTGGCAGGTAAAGGAAAATGGATGGTACTTGTATGCTAGTGAGCACCCCATGGGTTGGGAAAAGAAGGTGAAGGTTGTAAACCTTCCCTCGCCTACAAAGAAGGGTTCAATGTCTCGCTCTACCAAGCATAAGTTTGCCAAGAGAGGTGATGATTCTTCTGAGACTTATTACGACATTGTTCCCTATGAGGACAACCTTCCTCTCATAGGTAATATAGTCCTTGAGGGTTCTCCTCCCCCTTCTGCTCATACTTATTCTAGTAGGCACCTTACTATGGGTAAGCCCAAGCCTGTTGCTCCACAGCCATCCACAGATGCTCCCCCTTCTAACAGGACTTGTGGCAGCAAGAGGGAGACATCTCCACCACCTTCGTCTGCCATCACTGAGTGGAGAGTATGTTATCTCTAACCGTGCATCTTTTTCATTTTTTCTTACTCATGGGATCATTCTTGCAGTATAATTGCACATGCATGCTCACTCGTCTTTTCTTTTGTGTTGCTTCTTGACAGTCTAAGCATAAGGAGGATACTTTTGTCACCCATCCCATCTTGCTTGACAAGCCCAAGTTGGAGGTAAATCCTTTCCTTTTGCATGCATTCTCGTTGCCATGTGTCATCATGTCCCCCGTTTCTCCTTTATATATATATCACCATTTATCCTGCACTCCTTTCTCCTTTTTCTCTTGTTTTCAAGTTGACCCTGAGCCCCTTTTTTGTATATCATCCTACTGTCGATGAGATTTCTGCCGCTATGCACACACCCATGGAGGGCTTCTTTAATGAGGTGGACATAGTGGCTCAGGCCATGGCCTCTGCTTCTACTACTGCGCAAGGAGTTTCTACGGAGGCTCCAATTCCTTCACATGAGCCTAGTCCTGTTAAGGAGAGTGCCCAAACCAAGAGAGTTGGTGAGTCCGTACCTATTCCTGCCGAGATCCTTACTCCTCAAAAAGGAGCTACTCCAGCGGGTGCATCTCAGACCGAGAGCATTTCTCTTGCTACTCCTTCTGTCATCTCTTCTAATGATCTCCTTGCTGTTCTCTCTTAGGCTGTGAAGAATGGCTCTTCCCTGGTGGTTATGCCTTCATCTATTCCTAATTCTGCCACCTGTGGGCCTGATGTGGATTTGTCTTCTGATGAGGAATCCAAGGAGGTTCTTAAGGATTCTGAGGATGAGCTTGTTACGAAGAAGAGAGTTTCTGATTTTGATGAGGGTGATGATAGCGATCATGAGACTAAGGCCATAGGTATGTGTCTCTCACCTTTTGTTGGACCTTCTCTATTCTCTCTCGTCATTTTTTTTTTTAACTTCTTCTATATGTTCATTCCTTTAGTTACAGATAATCTTGAGGAGCCCAAGACTACAGCAGGCATTGCGGTGCCTTGAGCCACTATTCCTGCCACACCTGCAGCCCCCACTTCTGCCATACCTACAGCCCCCAATCCTACAGGTCTTGGTACATTTTCTTTCTCCCATATTTTCTTTAATCTTCATTATGAGTTTATTCATTCATGTTGTCCACCCTTCATGCCATATTTCTTGTTTCTCTCTAGGTCCAACTCCCATTGAGGTGGCTCCATCCTCCCGTTTCAAGATTAGCAGCAGCTCTGCCACTGTTCCTGATTCGGCGAGTGAGGCTGCTGCTTTCTTCACTCAATTTGACCAACCCAAGGTCAACGATCTCGACCTCGCGGATTTCATAGCTTCTGGGTTCCTGGGGAGTGTATTTCCCACTTGGAGACAGTCTATAACAGCCATGGAGACTTTATACAGGGGTTCCTTCTTGGCTGATCTACGAGGAGCACTTCCTCAAGTTGTTGGGGAGTGTGATGAACGATATTGAGCATAAATTTATTGACACCATGTCTGCCGAGAGGATTTTGCAGTGGAGGGCCGCGGTCTAGGAGTTTTTCAAGGTTGGCTTTGCAATGGAGTTCCTGCTGGACCATCTGTAAGAGATTTCTTAAGCCTTCTTCACAAAGAAGGTTCAGCTTGTTGTAGATGCCATTGATGCTCGCATTGAGGCTTTGAAGAAGGAGATGGCAGACTTGGAGGCATGTCGCGAGCACCTCCTTTCTAGTGTTGCTGGCCTAGTCGCTTTAGAGATCAGACCTTTATTTTCGGCTTTTGATGAGACTTATTACATCATGTAGTTTCCTATTTATTTTTTTTCCCCCATGTTTATCTTCTTCCCCTTTCATTCTACCCAGTACATTTCCTTATTCTCTCTAGCACTTATTTGATAAGTCTGATATGACTTATACATTTTAGGTTTGTAATCTATTATGATACATCTGCTACTCCATAGTCTTCATTACTTTTCACAAGTGAAAATATACTATAAAACTTTCTTGTGACACCATCCCTAGTAAGGGTGGTCACTTGAAAAAAAAAAAAAAAAAAACCTTAACAAGAGAAATGAACAACTATATGATGGTAATAGGGCCCATTTGATCCTTTCCATCCATCTAGGCCAAATGGTAATACCCACTTGCATATGCTTCCCTTATTACAAAGGGTTCCTCCCATTTTGGTGAAAATTTAGATGGTCTTGTCATACCTCACTTGACATGGTCCGCTGTTTTCAACATAAGTTGCCTTTCTACAAACACCCTTCCCTAGTTATCCTGCCATAAGCTTCAGTCATTCTTTGTCTGTATCTGCGACTACGCTTTTGAGCTTCTTCCCTTTCTTCATCTAATCCCTCTAGGTCTTCACATCTTTCTGTCATGAAGACTTCATTCTCCTTCTCTTTCTTTTGTGCTTGCATGACCCTTAAGAAGGGTGTCGTCACTTCAGCTAGGCTCATCACCTCTGTTCCATAGACTAAAGAGAAGGGTAAAAATCCTATAGAAGACTTGGGTGAGCTTCGGTAGGCCCAAAGGGTGTCTGGCAGATGCACTACCCATCCCTCAGCATATTCTTGATTCATCTTGCTAATGATCTTGATGGGAGTCATGTTTGTCGCCTTTGCCTACCCATTCCCTTGGAGGAAAATAGGGTGATGATAGGTGGTCTTTAATTTGACAAAATTATAACATCCTTCTTACCTCACTGTTGACAAATGGTGTGCCATTGTCACTGATGATCCTATGGGGTACTCAAAACTAATAATTATGTTCTCTTTGATGAAATTTGCCACGGCTCCTCTTGTGGCCTTACGAAGTGGTATGGCCTCTGCCCAATTGGTAAAGTACTCCATTGCCACAAAGATCCATATGTAGCCACGCAAGGGTGGATTAATTGGCCCATTAACTCAAGCCCCCATGTGTGGAAAAGCCATGGGGTAACCATGCTGTGTAAACTCTACAGGTGAATGTGAATTAGGTTGGCCTATACTTGGCAAATGTGGCATTTCTTCACAAATTCTGTTGTTTCTTTCTTCATGGTGAGCCAATAATAGCCCATCTGCAGTAGGCATTGGTATAGCTTTTTCTTCCCTTAATGCTCCCTGCATTCCCCTGCGTGTACCTCCTTTATCATTTCTCTTGCTTTTTTAGGACCCAAACATCGTAACGGGTCCCCATTATACCCTTTCTTAAAAAGGGTTCCCTCATGCAAAAAGTAGTGTGCCATTTGAGCTTATATTATTCACTATGCTTCTGTAGCGAGATACCCTTTGTCAGGTATTGCACAATCGGACTTCTCCAGTCTTCAGTGGTGAAAACAGCATAGCTTTCCTCCTTGTCTACTGCGAAATGGTAGGCCTTGCATTGGGTTTAGACTAGGTCTGCGTCCTTACCCATGCTTGGCCAATAAAAACCTACTCTCAAGAGCCTATGGTAAAGACTAATTTCTCCGCATAACCTGCATGTTCTGCTATGCACTTCCTTTAATTTCCTTTGGGCTTCCTCTTGCCCCACACATCTTGACAAGATCTCTCCAAGCGTCCTACGGTACAATTCTCCTTTCACTAGGGTATAGTCCTTAAATGCTTTCAAATCTACCATATCTTCTTCTTTCATTAAGGCTTCCTTTTTAAAAACCACGCAACATTATTGGGGTCGGGTCAGGTTGTCAATTGGATCAAACAAAACTAGGCTCCACAAAACCCAACACATCCTATGGGGTGTTTGGGTGGGTGATAGGTTGTAGTGGGCTGTTTGCAGTATTTTTACCGGAGATAAGAGGTAGAGCACTTTGTGATACAATGGATGAGGAAGAACGCAAAGAGAAGGCAATTTGTAATGGTGAAGGTGATCTATTGGCTTAATTAGCTTTTGGTTATCTCAAATTATGTAAAAATTGTGTGCAGTGATTGGTAAAAAATCTTTAAGATAAACAACATTTATCTTTCATCAGATTGATTTTTTTTTTTTTTTTGAATTTCTTTTTTGAGTGTATGTGAATTTGACCTGGATTTTAACCACATAAAAAGCAAATACAAATTCTCTCTTTTTAAATTTTCTATTTATTTATGTTTCACTGTGAATAACGTGTAAGTTTATAAGCATCATGTGCATAATCCTTTCAAAAACATCATTTGTTCATCTCAAATTGAAATGTCTACTAAAATGATATATTGTCAATATCTTATTTTGCAGACAACCTGAAGACATAAATATATGAAATAGCTGTAAAATTCTTCAAACAAAGCACCCACATTCTTTTAGAGTTGGTGATAGATCTTACAACAAGATCGTATCTATTTTACTTGAAATAAAGAGAATTCATTTCATTAATAAAATTTTATTTTATTTTTAAAATGTAACAATATACAAAATATTACGTCACTAAGAAATTGTAAATGGTGTGGCGCTACATTATAGCATTAAATCAACTTATTTATAACCTTTTTCATGACAGGTTACCAATGCTAAAATTTCAGACATGAGTATATAGCTTTGGTAAACTTGGGAAAAAACATTTGGCAATCCATTAAAGCATTGTGAGGGGTGTGAACTTTATATTAGTTTTTTAAAAGGTTTTTTTTTTTTTTTTTTTTTTTCCTTGTTAGGACATATGTGGAACATGTTACGAACATATGTCATTTAGAATTGGCTAATCTTTTGACAAAAGGCACTTTACTTGTGATTGGGTGGATCTAGGATGTGTTTAATAATACGAGAAACAAGAGTTCAAGTCCAAGTATTGAAACCATGCAAATCTAACCAAGAATCAAGTGAAGAAGTGTTGTTCATTAAAGCTCAACGATGTATCTAGTGATATTTAATATGTGAAGCTCGACAGCTATATCTATCGAGAATTATGAAATTCAGATTTCCAGATCTAATTTTCACGCATATCCAAGCTATTTGTGTAGAGTTACTTTTCTCACAACCCTAGACATATATAAAGATTATTTTAATGGCCGTCTCAAATGATGCAAAGGTTGTCGCACTTGTTGTTACATGCATATGGTGACCGAATACAATCTGCCCTAGTTCATCTTTCTCTTGAAGAAACTGTTACGTTTGTACGCCGTAGAGTTTTGTAACCAAGGAGTTTCTTGATCTTCATCGACTGGATGAACTGAAGAACTTTGTAGCCAACATATTTCTCAAGTTGGTGTGTTAGTCACGTATTGGGATCTGTGCATCGATTAGTTAGTCATGTACTTAGAGCCGTACATTGAAATGAGAGATTGTCACTACATTACAAGTCCAATTGTGTATTGGGGTAAGGGTTCAACTATAGATTAGTATAAGGTACTGGGATTCTTACTTGTAACCGCTTGTTTTGATAATAGTGGATTCTTGGGAGTGGTAACCTTAAATTCACCCAATGGGGTTTTGCCTTGGTGGTTTTCCCCATTCGTAAACAAATCACCCATGTCAAATTTAATTTCCGCTGCATTTAGTTATTTAGTGATTTGTTTGTGCAACCACACGTATTGCATATTAATAAACTTGACTAATTAATTGGTCAATTTACCTAAAGGGTCAATACATTCTTGGCTTATCAAGTCATATCAGGGTAGGCACATTCTGATTAGGTTTTAATCTTTACTATGTGATCCATTGACTCCTGTTTGTCATGGATAGAGAACAATTTTTAATTATCTCTCCTTTATTTGATGGCACTAACTATGTATACTAGAAAGTACACATGAGAGCTTTCTTGCAGTCTTTAGATGAAAAAGTGTGGCAAGTTGTGGAGATAGGCTAGACAAAGCCAAAAGAAGCGTCGGCTGATTGGGATGATGCTAAAATCAAGGTGGCAAACTTCAATAACAAGGCATTGAATGCTCTATTCAGTACGGTCACAAATAAGGAGTTCAAGAAGATATCCTCTACTGAAACTGCGAAGGAAGTATGGACTATCCTCTAGACAACCTATGAAGGAACTAAGGTTGTCAAGGATTCAAAACTTCAAAGGCTTATCACAAGCTTTGAAGAGATTAAGATGGAGGAGGATGAGTCATTTGATGAGTTCTATGCCAAGCTAAAGGATATAATGAACTCTGAATTTAATTTTGGGAAAACCATTCTAGAACCCATGATTATTAGAAAAGTGCTCAGATCTCTTCCAGAGAGATTCCATGCCAAGATCACCGCCATTGAGGAATCAAAGGAAATTGACCAAATTCCTTTTGCAGAACTAGTTGGCAACTTGCAAACCTATGAATTAGGTTTGTCTGGGATTAGGAAATTGAGAAAGAGCAAGAGCTTGGCTTTGAAGGCCAAAAGCAATGATACTGATGAGTTTTCTGATGATGATGATTCTAAGATGAAATCCTATATCACAAGGTAGTTCAAAAAGTTCATGAAGAATGTCAATGCAAAAGGATTTGACAAAGATCGTAAGCAATCCAGTTCTTCACAATTCAAGAGCCAAGATAAAGAGAAGAAGGATACTAGGGATGGCGGTCAGTACACTGTTCTCTCTGGACCAAAATGCTTTGGATGTCAAGGTTATGGACATATGAAACAAGAATGTCCAACCTATCTCAAAACCTTAACACCCTTACAAACACTAAGGACTGCAATTTCATTCTCAGATCATCCAAAATCGCCAAGCAAGGGAGAACCGTGCACCAGGTTTTGAGGCATCATGCCATTTACAGTCAGGGAAACTAACTCCTGTTGTATGAACGCGACATATTAGGGCATGATTTAACCCACCGTGTAGGCAACTTCCGACCCAACTTGCTACAGAAGAAATAACCACAAAAATAGATAAAGAAAGGCGGCACAGAGGGTTAAAGTGAAACGCTCGCAGACATAATCCAAGCAAACACGCAACGAACAGAATGTCATTCAAAAAGTTAAAAGCAGAATTGAAAGCAGAATTAATGTCTCATCGCCAAAACTCGGCAACCATTTACGGGACATCCCTGCGAAATAAGGAAATTGTTCAGTCACCACAACCCAGTGACTTAGGCAAATATACCAATAATAAAATAAAATAAAAAATGCTATAAAAAGAAGTAAAAGCATGAAAAAAGCTGGACAGCAAGTAACTTAATCAGGTGGAGGGTCTAGTTGGATCTGTCGTTTCATGCTGCCACTGGTCGATCACGGGAAAATGCAGGTCCTCACCGAGTAGGTCTTGTACAGTCAGGATACTGGTGGCTTCCATCTCATCTAGCTCTGCATGAGCATCAATCTGTTCCACCAGCTCCCTCATGCTTGCTGTTTCTTCCTCCTCAGCGGGCATTGTTGGCGCCTGAACAGCAGTAGCGGGGCTCGGAAAGGGGATTTGGCGGGGGTCTCTCAGGGGGGAATCCTCGGGAACGCCCAAAGCTTGCAGGGCGGCAAACCACCCAGCCTCAAAACCCAGCCTTCGAGCTTGGGCCACCACCGGTTCCGCAGATTTCTCGGCATCGGCAAACCCTTAGTTATACCATTTTTGCTCACAGGCCTCCAAAGCTGCCCTTAGGTCAGTGAGTTCCTTGGCTTGGGAGGTGTTTAGGTTAATTGCTTTAGCTAGCTTCACGTCTGTTTCGTTCTGCTTAGCCAAGAGCTCCGAGCACCTCTTCTCTGCCAACGCTCTATTCTTCTCCGCGGCAGCAGCCTTCTTCTCGGCAGATTCAGCTGCCTTTAGTTTTTCCTTCGCCGTTTTGGCAACTAACTCCCGTGCCCCCCTCTCACGATCGACCTCCTCGGCAAGATCCTTTGCATGGCCAGCCAGTATGTGAGCCAATTGAGTAGCCTGACAAACACAGAAGTTAGTACGGAAATGAAAAGAAATGAATGGAAAGTAATAGATGAACAAAGAGTTACCGCAATAGTATGCCACTCTAACCGGCGCCCCACGGACTCCTCCGACCCGTCCTCAAAAGCATGCACATCGTCGGGAAGAAGAGGACCTTCAGCTAGGGTCTGACCACCCTCACCTTTCTCCCACATCCGCACACAGGCAGTTGAAGGCAGAGGCTTGCCGTCTAGTAGAAACTTAGGCTTCCACGCTAGTGCGGCTTGGGAGGAGGACGCAACGCCCGGCCCGACTTGGGTTTGCAGCTCGTGAATGACGATACCTCCTATTGGCCAGGGAGGGTTGATCAGCAACCCTCTGCTTTTTTGGGGCTCGTCTAGCTTGAGAAGAGGGTGGAGGGGGAGGCACCTGGCTTCGACCCTAAGAAGGTGGGGGCTGGGTGGGTTGTCGTGCACCGGGCACGAAACGATCAATGGTCATGACCCTCCTAGTCACCATGTCTTCGCCGAGATGGGTATCTGTAGCCGACAAGTTGGTCGCTTTAAGCACAGGATGCTCGGCCTCCACAACAAGGTTCTCGGGTACAACGGGGTTCTTGGGCTGAGCGGGCTCTTGAACAAAGGCTTCTTCTTGAATAGCCTCGTGAGCTAACTCTCGAAGAAGCCGAGACACATGCTCCGCAGACTCGTCCCGCAAAGGAGCTAGCTCGTCCGAGCAGGTGTAGCGCTTTCCGAACTCCCTCGCCTCTCCAGTCGTAAGTTTCGGAGGCAGAAAATTCATGTACCGAGCGTCGATGTTCGACAAAAGTGGACTGTCAACCAATAGCGCCTATTTAAAGGACTGCCAGGTGGAATAAACGGGCTCTACTCTGAGGATCAGGTGCGAGGCTCGGAGTTGTCCGTCCCAATGCACGAATACCTCGGAACGGAGGATAAAGTTTAAGTCTTTAACGTGGACTGTTCTGATGTCCGGAACGAACACTTTGCCGTCTGCAAAAGAACGAAATGCTATATTAATATCTGATAATGAAAATCTACTTCAGTAAAGAGGAAATAAAAGAAAAAGAGGGGGGGGGGGGGGAAACGGTTAAGTCAAGAGATTGGTACGAACCCACTTCATGTCGTGAAAGAGGGCAGGGGACCTCCCCGGCAAACCAGTTGCTGCGCACCCGGACAAACTCCCTAGCCGAGTTCCTATTCGAATCAAGTAGGCATGATATCAGTCGTACCCGATTATCTCTAGTTTTTAGGTAAAAGTTGGAAGCTTTGTTCCCACAGAGACTATACATGTGGTTAATATCATCGTAATCTAACTGTAAATCAAAGGTGTGGTTCAACCTACTAACGCAACTAACTACCCAGTAAAAGTTGGGGGGAAGCTGGTCGGAACACAGCTTGTAGTACCTAAGTGTGTTAATCAAAAGGGGATCTAGGGGAACCTAAGTCCATCCTCTAGAATTGCCATTAAAGGAAAAAAGGTTGTACCATGCCCTCGGTGGAGAGCGATTTCGCTCTTGTGGCAGTAAGCCACTTCCACGTCATCGGGAACATTAAACTTTTGCCTAAAAATGGCCAAGGCAGCCGGGGCCTCCAGGAGATAAGAGTAACCCATTTTTGAAACTTAATACTGTGAAAGGGAACTCGTAGAAATAAGTTGAAGGAATAGGAAAGGGAAGAGAACTTACTTTGGGTTCTAAAGGAGAAAGGAACTCTGGGCTGGTGAGTAAACGTACAAAGAAGTGATCGGCAGAGAGTAAGCTCAAGAAATCAGAGGTGGAAAAAGTGAAAGAATGTTCTAAAGAGAGCTATTTATAGGAGCAGAAGAGGGCATGGGAACGTTTAATCAGCAATAAATGGGCACGATTCACGAAAGACCCTGCGAGTGCCAAAGATAACCGACATGCGTGCCGCTTCGGTTCACGAACCGTCAGGCAATAATGACAACTGAACCTGGCGCCCCGGAATAACGCGTCTTTTGAGAAAAGCATTAATGAGAAGCCATAACCGCATGAGTCCCTGGTCGTAGGACTTTCGAAATCAAAAGGCTTAGTCGGCTCCTTGATTCTTCCCGACAGTTGGGTATGAATCAAGGGGGGGCTAATGTACGGCACCAAGGTCCCAAGACCCAGATGGGCCCTAGGCTTAGGTCCAGTGGCATGGCCCCATCACTTTAAATTCTGCTTGAAACTACCTTCACGTACTACGAGTTTTGAGCCTCGGCCCGTGACCTATGCTTGACATAAATTTCCTGAACAATTAATGAAACCTTGTCCGGACGTACCATAGGATGCTCGGCAGTTCATGAAACATCACTACCGAGCATATTCACCTGAGTTGGAACCAAGTTCCAAAGCCATAATCGCTGCATTCCACTCTCACCTAAACATCCACTTACAACAGATAATATTGGACCTTCAATTGCACTAACAATGGCAGTAATCATGATCTCCCCACTAACTTAGAGCTATAAATAGGAGAAGTTGGGGAAGAAAGAGGGGTTCAGAAAAAAAAGGGGAGAAAAAATAGTCATTTAGGAAGGGAGGAGGGATATTACTCTGAGTTTCTGTGCCGAGAATGACCCAAAGTAGGAAATCCTAAAGCCCACCCTATAAATAAGTTGTGAGCCCAAGTGAGGTTAGGCCCAACAGTCTCATTTCCGGCGCGCACAAGTACTATGTTTGCTTCACCTACTAATAATGTTAATTCTTAGAACAATGATGTTAAAACTGTTTTAGCTTGAATTGGTGTGGTTTGGCTTGATTTCGGTTGTGCTGGGTTAGTTTTGGTGGTTGGGGCTTGTTTGAATTGGTGTGGGTTGGGTTATTTCGGTGCTGCTATGTTGTTTTGGTGGTTGGGCTTCTTTTAATCGATGCAGGTTAGGTTGTTTCGGTGGTGTTGGGTTATTTCGGTGGCTGGAGCTTGTTTAAATTGGTGTGGGTTGGGTTGTTTCAATGGTGCTAGGTTGTTTCGGTGGTGCTTGGGCTTCGATTTTGGTGGCTGGTGGTTGGGGACTTGCATTTGAACTGGGGATGCTGGATGGAGAAAGGAGACGGAGAGGTAAAGAGAGGAGAGATTTATAATATTTTATGGTGTAGTTATATTATTTTATTGTATTGTATTGTATTGTATTGTATTAAAAAATAAAAACTGGGATGTTAAGTGTACTATAAAGTAGGATGATATAATAGATAAAATAATTTTTTAAGATATAAAATAGCAAATTTTATACAAACATGGATGTGAATGCTCTTACACATAAAAAAAGGAAAAAAAAATACAACCAAATCAATAGTGTAAAACCTTCAACAATAAAAATCTTATGAAAAATAAATGTTGTTTGTCTTGAATAGTTTTGACCAACCACTACACACAACCTATAATTATTTTTACATAATTTGAGCAAACCAAAAGCTAATTAAGCCATGACATCACCTTCCCCATTACAAGCTGCATTCTCTTTGTGTTCTTCCTCATCCATTGTATCACAAAGTGCTCTACCCCTTGTCTCTGGCAAACATACTGCAAGCAGCCCACAACACCCTATCACCAACCCAAACACACCATATGATGAAATTCCTTTTTTTCTCTCAACAACCACTAGCATCGGACCAAAGACACCACCAAACACAAGTGCTTGTCTCACCGACATAGCAGCTGAGTTCCTCACCCAAGTAGGGAACAACTCTATTGTGAATATGAGTAATATATTGAAAGCAGTACAAGCACAGAAGAAAGATATTTGCTCAAGTCCAATTTGGAATCTCGTCCACACCTGGCCTTTCAAAGCACACATGACTCTAAAAATCCCACTAATCATTGTGAAAGTAGGCACTGAAAATTTTCTGTTCAACTTACCTATGAGCAAGATAATGAACAATGAAGACAGTATCTCTGATAAGGCATTGAAAGTGACACTCAAGTAGAGATTGAATGACAAGTTTCCTAGGCCTAATGGCATGCCATAGTACACCATGCCAATCCCAAAACCTATTACCATAACCGGTGACAACCTTTCAAAGGCCTTTTTTTTTGCAACAACATTTTGAAAGCTGAGTAAACATTCCCATTATGTCACATTTCTTGCTAAAACGAAACCCCAGAGAAGCTCCAGGTTGAACAACTATAATGGCTAGGTGGTGCAATGCTTTTCAATGTCGCCACTGCTTTTTCTTTACGTCCATGAAAAAATAGCCATCTGGGTGACTCACAAACAAAGAAGTGAACTAACATAGAATACAAGATTCCTAGATAGAAGTCCATAAATAGAGAGATCTCCATGATGAACCTCTATTCCAATAAGCTATAGATGGTAGTGATAAAACCTGTTAGGACATATGTGATTTACTTGCTAGGAATATGTGTCACTATTTTATGTAATTGGTTAATCCTTTGACAAAACGCACTTTACTTGTAATTGGATAGTTCAAGTGTTAAAGTCATGCAAGTCTGTCCAAGATTCAAGTGAGAAAAGTGTTGTTATTAAAACTCAACAGCTAGCTCGATAGCTAGCAATCTATCAAGCCTTGAAGAGTTGTTCTAGCTCGTGGCTTGACAGTAGCTCGACAGACAGGTATCTGTCGAGGTTTATAAAGTTTAGTTTTTCAGGACTGTTTTTCATTTAATCCTTGATTATATGTTTGGGCTTTCTTTTCTCACAACCCTAAACATATAAAAGGGTTATTTTAAGGGCCGCCAAAGGTGACACAAGTTGTACAAGTGTTGAGCAAAGTTTGTTCAAGCAAATTGTGACAAAAAACTGAATTTGCCCTAGTTCATCTTTCTTGTGAAGAAGCTGCTGTGTTTGTGCACCGTAGGGTTTTGTAACCAAGAAGCTTCTCGATCTTCATTGTGTGATAAACTGAAGAACTTTGCAGCCAACAACCTTCTCTAGTTGGTGATTGAAGTCGCGTACTAGGATCCACGCAATTGGTTAGTCATTTACTGGGAGCCGTGCATTACAAGAAGAGATTTTCACTACAGAACAAGTCCAATTAGGTATTGGGATAAGGGTTCAACTGTAGGTTGGTATAAGGTACTGGGATTCCTTTACTTGTAACCGCTTGTTTTGATAATAGTGGATTCTCAAGAGTGGTGACCTTAAAATCACCTAGTGGGGTTTTTGCCGTGTTGGTTTTCCTCATTCGTAAACAAATCATCATGTCAAATTTACTTTCCACTACATTTAACTTAGTTGGTGATTTGTTTATGCTGCCACGCATATTGTATGTTAATTTGATTAATTAATAAACTGGGCTAATTAATCAATTAATTTATCGCAAGGGGTCGATAAATTTTTGGCCTATCAAGACCCCTATTGTGAAACAAAAGAATCCTATCGCACCCACTTGGCCTCGCCACCTTTTTCCCACAAGCTCAATTGTTAACACATGTTTATTTGTTTAGACCTCTTAAAGTAGATAGTTTAACCTAATATATTAGCCAAGTGATTACTTAGGTTAATTACGAGATCTGGGTTAAACAAAGAAAGATCATATTATGCAAACAGTGGAAAAGTAAATAACACACAGATATGATCACCTAAGAAGACCAATGAAACGAACCACTTCAAGGTAAAAACCTGGAGAGGATTTAACCTAGCTATCCTTGTGGACACAATAGGGAGTTGCCACTTAGTTTTTTTAATGGTTTAGGAACCATATATATAGCGTCCTCCCGAGGAAGGACCATTGATCTTACTACCAGAGATATGGGTTCGGAGTTAAAGTACGGTCTTGGGAAGGTATTAAGCATCCAAAACCGCCTAACCCTAAGGTTGGCTTCCCTTTATTGTGTCTTATGTCTTAACCCTATTAAAGGCATATTCAACACGCTAACATGCATCTAGTAAAAAAATATGGCATCTTCATCCAAAAACCCTAGCATACATCTATCATGGCATACACATCTCCTAACATACATCTATCTCATCTCATCCAAGGTAGCAAGCACGTTCACACATCATAATCACCACCAATCAAGGGAATTAATCAAGCATATACATCATGTTCATCAATCAAGAAATTTCATCATGTTCATTAACCAAATCAAATGCATGTTCATTTAATTATGCATGACTTACCTCACTTACCTCATAGCACCACAGCACCTATGCATCAATGTATCTTCATGTTCATATGCATGTTCATGTGATTCAACCAAGATATAAACCTTAATTATCAATTCCACAATCAAAGCATGTGAAACACGTTATTCTACTAACCCTAGACCTAAACATGTGAAAAACTAGACTCGACAAGATCTAAACATGTGATTAAAACTAACCAAAACAAACAAAATAACAAGAACCCCATATTTGGGTTTCTGGGCATGAGGAAGTATGTGTACGCATGACTCTAGTATGCATATGCATACATAAATATGTGCACGCATATTGCCTAGAAACACAGTTTTAAAACAAGTAACAAATAACAATAAATAAATAAATAAAACCTAGCATGCTTATAATATATTACCAAATCACCTAAACTACCAAAAAAATTATCAAAGATAAAAATAAATAAAATAAAATAAAATAAATAAAAAAGGAAAAACAAACAACACCTATTCCTAAACATGCATTATATTTAACAATAAATAAGAACAACACTTAACACATCAAAACATGTTCATCAATATCCAATCATATTAACTTTCCAATCAAAACATGATATAAACCTTAATTATCAATTCCACAATCAAAGCATGTGAAACACGTTATTCTACTAACCCTAGACCTAAACATGTGAAAAACTAGACTCGACAAGATCTAAACATGTGATTAAAACTAACCAAAACAAACAAAATAACAAGAACCCCATATTTGGGTTTCTGGGCATGAGGAAGTATGTGTACGCATGACTCTAGTATGCATATGCATACATAAATATGCGCACGCATATTGCCTAGAAACACAGTTTTAAAACAAGTAACAAATAACAATAAATAAATAAATAAATAAAACCTAGCATGCTTATAATATATTACCAAATCACCTAAACTACCAAAAAAATTATCAAAGATAAAAATAAATAAAATAAATAAAAAAGGAAAAACAAACAACACCTATTCCTAAACATGCATTATATTTAACAATAAATAAGAACAACACTAAACATATCAAAACATGTTCATCAATATCCAATCATATTAACTTTCCAATCAAAACATGGTGAGACAAAACAAAACAAAATATGTTTCTAAGCATGAATAACATATAAATTAAGTAAGAAAAACAAAAACACAAATTATAAAAGATACAAATCAAGGAAAAGCCATGAAGAGAGATTCACCTTGCTACGGAACACAAACTTGATTGATATTTAACCGACCCCTTAGTGCCTACACAACAAAATCAAATGACAATCAAAGGAATCAAATTATTTCAATAGTTCATAAGTGATCACAACTCAAAATAAAAAAGCATTATTGAAGAGATTGTTTTGAAAACGGTTTTGTAAGAATCTAGAAAGTAGTTTCTGCCTTAAGACTATTAAAGAGAGGTTTTGAAGAACAAAAAAAAATGTTCATGATGGTTGTGTGTGCAGAAAATAAGAGTTAGAAAAGTGTTTTAGAGAAGTTTAGGTGAAAAATCCACTATCTCTTGCTAGGGTCTAAGTTTGGAGGCATAAGTATGTATTTATATGTTTAAACTAGGGTTTTCATGCTTATTTTTAGGGTTTTGGACATTCCAAAGGGTCTAGGGGCCGGGCCTCATCAAAGAGGTAGGATTTGGGCTCTAAAACATGAAGTTTTGGGCCTCTGGAAAGCAGCTTGTGTGCACAGGCTTGAAGCTACATACACATGCATTCTCCTCACGCACACATGTGTTCCCAGAAATCCTAATTTTGACAACTCTAATGGGCCTATTTCAAACGGTCATAACTCACTCAATTTAACTCCAAATTAGGCCAAATATATGTTCAAATTGAAGCTCAGGATGTCTACTTTCCAATGAAATAAATCTCACTCAAAAATTATTTGTCAATCAAACATTATGGTAAAAACAATGAAGAAATGTCATTTTTCAGCATTGTTTTCAAAGAAATTTGAGTACTTTTGAGTTGTAATTACTTCTAAACTATCAAAATAACTTCAATTACCTTTTGTAGACCTGCAAACTCGTCATTGGGACCAGGGACTAAAGTTTATTAACTGTATGCCCTTCTTTTGGCTATACTTGCTCTGCAAGTGTAGTCAAAAGCTTGAAGAGACAAACCATTTTGTAGGTTAATAAACTTTAAGTCCACACATGCACACAACACTTACACGCAAACATGCAAGCAAACATTGGGCGTGGGTGCAAAATCCAATCACTGGATTCTACGAGTCCCTATTCTCCTAGGTTTGTTATCCTAAACCTTTGGTAAAGGGAAAAACAAAAAGCGGCTACTATCCCAAGCCAGAAGAAAACTCATCACATCATCATATCATGTTATCATCACATTAACAACACATCATGAACACAACAAGAATGGCTACTATCCTAAACCAACAGAAACACATCAACACATCATAAACACAACATCAGTCATCAAAGATCCTAAGTTTGCTATCCTGAACTTAGAATCAAAGAAACACAACAAGAATGGCTACTATCTCAAGCCAAACTCACACATCACAACATCAAAAACACATCAACACAACATCATAAACATACGCATATCATCATAAGCACATCAACACGACATTAAAAGGTTCAAGAGACTTAACATCTCACATAAAGGAACTCATCATTCAAGACACATCATTTATTTCCAGAAGAAATTATTACTTAAGGAAATCAATATTATTTATGAAATTCATCATTCAAATCCATCCATCTTTGAAAACTTTCTTCCATTTTTGAAACCTCTTTTGGATTTTTGAATCTTGAAATCTTTCTTTTGAAATTCATGACTTTCTCCTTAAGTGCCAATCTCTCACTTGAATTATTGAATTCATTTTTGAATTTTGAAGCTTTCTTGAATCTTTTAGATTTGTCACAACAATTAGGTCCTATCAACACAACGAATCACATCAGGTTTGGTCCAAACACATCAGGATAGAACCAAGTACAACATATCACATCATGTTTAGTCCAAATACATTAGGACAAAACCAAGCACAACGAGTCACATCAGGTTAGGTCCAAAACACATCAATACTGAACCAATTACAACAGGTCACATCAGGCTAAGTCCAAACACATCAGGACTGAAAAAGCACAATGGGCACATTAGGTTTGGTCCAAACACATCAAGATAGAACCAAGCACAACATATCACATCATTCCTCTTAATCTTCTCTTTATTTATTTTTTTTCATCATTTTTTTTCTCTTTTTATTTGTTTTTCTCTTCTCATCTTTTTTTTTCTCTCTCTCTTCCGTCTTCTTTTCTTTTATTCTTTCTCTTCTCATCTCCATTCTTTCTTTTTCTCCTCTCATTTTCTTTGTGAACCTTCATTTTTTTTCTTTTCTTTATTTTCAACATCTCACTTTCTTTCTTCTTCTTTTTTTCTTTTCCTTTAAATTTTATTTCCCATTCTTTTGGACTAAAAATTGCTTTTTCTCTTTAAAGCATTATCAAGGAAGAGTTGATTAGGTCATGGGTTCATTGCATTCATTTCTTTTTATGGGGGCACATATTTACTCAACACATCATTTGTTCACTTTATTGTTATTATTATGAACCTTTTGCCTTTGGAAGAGACTCTAGACCAGAAACATTTCAAACACAACAAGAGTTTAGAGATAGTAGACCACAACATGATTTGAATACAAAGAGGACCTTGAAGAAAATTTGAAAGAGTTGAAGAAAGGAGGTAAAAACAAGGGATCATAGATCCAAATGATTTTGCACAACAATGTCTTTATTTTAACATGCGCACCTCACTTCTCTCATTTCCCTCTTATTGTATTCTCCTAAATCAACTTATCTTTCACGTATGGTTATTTTTCTCCTCATCATGGTTGTTTTAGCTTGAAGTTAGTCTCATCTTTCCTTATATATTCCATTCCTTTGTCATTCCCATTCATGACTTGCCCCTAGCTTGGAGTGAGTTCACTATTTTTCTTGTTGCTCACTTCTTTTCAAGGTACCCTAACTTTTGCCTAGATTGCCCTTTCAGGTTTTCAACCTAGCGAGCCTTTCTTCCTTTTTTTTTTTTTTTTTTTTTTTTTTTTCACAACTAAGGCTAGACTTTCCAGAATTTGTAGGCTAAACAATCTCAACTGATCAGAGAGGACTTATTTTTGGACTATAATGAGGTTGAGATTCTAAGGCTTAAGAATGAAAAGATATTTGAGGCTCAAATTCAATTTTCTTCCCAAGGTATCCTAATTGCCAAGGATTACTACTCATCTTGTGCTTGCATTGTTTTCTTCTATCTCTTCCTTTCCTTTTTTTTTTTCTTTTTTTTTTTCTTTTCTCTTTTTTTCTTTTACCATATCCCTTGTTGGGAAAAGATATCATGTTACTTATAAATCATCATCACATTTCTTTATCATTCATCCACAAAATTTTCCCCTAGTATAGAGTTGATCATTTCCAATATTAAAGTATGCCCCTAGTGTTAAGGGTAACCCTTTCAAATCACCATCTCTTAAGAACATGCCCCTAGTGTAGGGGGTAATCTCTTGGCATGGGTATAAAGAAGGAATTCATCTAGGCTCTACGAGGTTAGCAAGTGGAAATAATCTCTCATTGTAAAAAGGGTAGCAGAAAAATGGCCTTTCATTCCTTCAACCTTGATTGCTTAGCCTTTCCAAACCTAGGTTAGCCTTTTCATCTCATCAAGTTCTCATCATTGTAGTGTCATCCACATGAAACAAGTTATTCATTCAATTTCTCTTTCCCATCTTTGAACTCACTCATGTCTTGTGCTTCAAGGAACCTCTCATCACTCTCTCACTTGAATGGCCATCTTATTGAAAGTGAAATAACATTGATTTGGGAATTTAAAGGAATACGACTCAACATGATAAGAGGAAAAGACTCGACAACACAACAAGGGAAAGACTCAAATAGACTTAATGACAATTGAAAAAGACTCAACAAAATTGAAATGGCTCATCCTCTAGCAAAAGTGTTCAAATGGATCAAATCTCTTAAGCACATCCCTCTATTCATTCTTACTTATTTCTCACTTGCCCATTTCTTGAGGTTGTGGCTTGGCGTTCACCCCTTGATCTATCAAATCTTGAACTTCATGCTTCAACCTTTGGCAACTATTTGTCTTGTGCCCTATCCTTTGATGAAATGCACAATGGTCATTTC
The DNA here is from genome assembly GCF_932294415.1 of Quercus robur. Lineage (NCBI taxonomy): Eukaryota > Viridiplantae > Streptophyta > Magnoliopsida > Fagales > Fagaceae > Quercus > Quercus robur. The sequence goes on from NC_065537.1 coordinate 2,449,466, forward strand.
TATTCCAATTTGGTGGGATTGGATTTGGAAATGGAGTAGGATCAAGTGGCTTGAGGTGCCCCCCTCAGTCAAGACTACTAGTACTTCTGATTAAGGCATTTGAAAATCATTGAACAACCTTTCTTGTGGTTGAGCAACATTCACATTGTTGAGAGCACCACCCTTTTCTCCTTCATTGAACACTTTCTTTGCTTGAAACTTGGTTTCACTTAGGTCCAATTGTCCAATGTTAATGGCATCTTCAATTCTCATACCACAATCACATAACTCCTCAAAGGAATTGATAGGCAATGACAAAAGCCTATTATTGTATGCCAGAAGCAAGTTCTTAATGATCATGCTAATCTGATCCTTTTCATTTGGCCTATTAACTATCCTTGAAACTTTGCTATTTAACCTTATCATGTACTCATAAAATGTCTTGTTGAACCCTTGCTTAGTAGTCTCCAAGTCTCTCAAAGTCACATCAATCACGGTGTTAAAGATGATTTGGTCCACAAACAAATCCACTAGCTCATTCCACACCTTAGTTTTGCTTGGAATCCAATTGCAAGTCACTCATCTCACCCTTAATCACACCTTAATCATTTTCTTTTTTCTTTTTTTCCTTTTTCATTGGGCTTTGAAAATTTCACTTCTTAAAAAAATTATTTACAAAAGATTAGTTTTTTTTGAAAACTTTTCTTCTTTGCAAAAGGTTTTCTTCTTTTCTTGAAAATTTTTTGAAGTAGCCCTCTAGCTAGAACATATTGTGGCCCTCCTCTCAAAACCTATGAATCTCTCATCATTTTGGGCCTTGGCATACAACAAGGAGACCCAAGATTAGGGAAATTCATATTGACTTTGTAGGATTTTGGATGCTAAGTCCATAGCATATTTGTTACCCTAGGCCCAAGGTTCTCCTTTTCAAGAGGACTTTTGATTTGGGCTTATGATAGCAACTAGGCTATGGTCTTATAAACCTTTCAAGTTAAGACATACCTTTGGACTTTGGGATAAGTCTCTCATATGTGAGAATTTCTTTTCTTTTTGTCCCATTATCTTAGGGTGTACCATAACTTTTGGGTCATCCTCCAATTCTTTATTTTTTATCTTTTATTTGTCATTTTAGAATTAGGTGAACACAAGATATATGGTTGAACAAACAAGAGATATAAAGGGTACCCTCTTTTTGATAGGATCTAAGATCTCTCTAAGTGTGGATAGGCTCCTTAGAGCTAAAGGGATAGATAAGTAGGCCACTCACAACTAGGTGGGTCATGATTCCAACCAAGTGCCTAAGTGGATCTTTGTGGATTGGTGGTAAACTGTTAACATACTTAAAGCCCATCATAGGCAATGGCATACATTATGAGTTGGTGGGATGAACTTCAGAATACTCGGGCCCAAATGAAGCCTTCCATCTTCCCACTCATCACCAACCAAGGTAAAAGGGACAATAGAACCAAGTGATGTGTGTGAAAACAAGTATAGAATGAGCCTTTATTAAGGTTAAGACATAGAACACATAGGAATTAAACTCATTATCCCTAGTAGAGTTGCCACCGGGGAGTCGCAACCTAATTTTGTAATGGTTTAGGAACCATATATATAGTGTTCTCTCAAGGAAGGACTATTGATCTTACTATCAGAGATATGGGTTCAGAGTTAAGGTACAGTCTTGAGAACGTGTTAGACACTTAAAATTGCCTAATCCTAAAGTTGACTTCCTCTCATTGTGTCTTATATCTTAACCCTATTAAAGGCATATTCAACACTTTTATACTCATATACACACTAACATGCATCTAGTAAACAAACATGACATCTTCATCCTAAAACCCTAGCATGCATCTATCATGGCATACACATCTCCTAGCATACATCTATCTCATCTCATCCAAGGCAACAAGCACGTTCACACATCATAATCACCACCAATCAAGCATATTCATCAATTAAGAAATCTGATCATCCTCATCACCCAAATCAAATACATGTTCATGTAATTATGCATGACTTACCTCACTTACCTTATAGCACCACCGCACCTATGCATCAATGCATGTTCATGTGATTCAACCAAGATATAAACCCTAATTATCAATTCAACAATTAAAGTATGTGAAACATGTTATTCTACTAACCCTATACCTAAACATGTGAAAAAATAAACTTAATAAGACCTAAACATGTGATCAAAACTAACCAAAACAAACAAAATAGCAAGAACCCTAAATTTGGGTTTCTGGGCACAAGGATGCGTACGCATACCACCCAGAACCACAATTTTAAAACAAACAACAATTAAACAAAACCTAGCATGCTTCTTATATATAACCAAACCACCTAAACTAACTACAAAAATATCAAAGATTAAAAAAAAAAAAAAAAAAAACCTATTCCTAAACATGCATTGGATTTAACAAGAAACAAGAACACTTAACACATCAAAACATGTTCATCAATATATCCAATCATATCAACTTTCCAATCAAAACATAGTGAGACAAAACAAAACAAAACAAAACATATTTCTAATCATGAATAACATATAAATTAAGTAAGAACAACAAAAACACAAATTATAAAAGATCCAAATCAAGGAAAAGCCATGAAGAGAGACTCACCTTACTATGGAACACAAACTTGATTGATATTTAATCGGCTCCTCAGTGCCTACACAACAAGGTCAAATGACAATCAAAGGAATCAAATTATTTGAATGCTTCATAAGTGATCACAATTCAAAATATAAAGGCATTATTGAAGAGATTGTTTTGAAAAAGGATTCAGAAAGTAGTTTCTGCCTTAAGACTACTAGAGAGAGGTTTAGTACAACAAAAAAAAAAAAAAACATTCATGGTGGCTGTGTGCACAGAAAATAAGAGTTAGAAAAGTGTTTTGGAGAAGTTTAGGTGAAAAATACACTCTATCTTGCTAGGATCTGAGTTTGGAGGTATAAGGATGTATTTATATGTTTAAACTACAATTTTTAGGCTTATTTTTAGGGTTTTGGACATTTCAAAGGGTCTAAGGGTTGGGCCCCATGAACGAGATAGGGTTTGAGCCCTAAAATATGAAGTTTTGGGCATTTGGAAAGCATCTTGCATGCGCAGGTTTGAAACTGCATACGAATGCATTCTCCTCGTGCATGCATGTGTTCCCAAAAACCCTAATTTTGACTATTCTGATGGCCCAACTTCAAACTGTCATAACTCACTCAATTTAAGTCCAAATTAGGCAATATTTGTATTCAAATTTAAGCTCAAAATGTCTACTTTCCAATGGAACAAACCGTACTAAAAAAGACCTTGTGGATCAAAATTTATGGTCAAAATAGTGAGAAAATATCATTTTTCAACATCGTTTTCAATTAGATTTTAGCACTTTTGAGTTGTGATTACTTCAAAACTATCAAAATAACTTCAATTACCTTTTGTAGACATGTCAAGCTTGTCATTGGGACCAAGGACTAAGGTTTATTAACTGGGTACAAAATGAGGTGTCTACAATCCTCAAGGTAAAACAAATCCACTAAAAGAGAATTGAAATTTTTACAATAAGATTTAACCCTAAATCTATTGCTACCTCCTTTTAGTAACTTACTGACACGATCATGTACAAACTCTGAATCAACGGACTCTTTCTCTCTTGGATTTGCAGAACACAAACTCCCACGTTTGTGACTTTCAGATCCTACTCAAAGGTTTCAGATCACCGTTTGTTGATCTTGCAACAACTAGATTCCATAAGCACTTGATTGTAGATCTTGTTCTACTAGACACTTGTAGAGTTAGAAAGTATAGAACCTCTCAGATCTCACAGAAGTAACTCATAAGTCTTCCAAAAGTCATCAAAACGTAGTTAGAGTTTTCCTTTTATACTTAGGAGTGTTAAATTGAAACCGTAAACATTTTTGGGGGCTTGGGCTTGATTTAAAATTCTGCAGAAATGATTTTTTCACGATTTTCAATCAGTCGAGCTTGATCTTCAATTAATCGAGCTTCACAGAAAATCACTTCTTTTCCTGCAGCTTGAACATTCTTGAGTCTTGACTTGGAACACTTTGAGCAATGTCTAACACCCATTCTAGACATGTTTTTTTTTTGTTCTTGGTTTGCCAACATATACAAATTGGAACTCTAAACATTTAATCCTAAATCTTTAGAACCTAACAACACAAGTGCATAAGTTCCAATTGTTGCACGTCCGAACCCACAAACCAATCTTAAAGCTGAGTAAACCCATATGTTGGTGGAGAACACAGTAAGCAAAGAAGATAGGGATACGGTTAAGCATGAAAGAGAGAGCATGTTTTCGCGACCAAGTGAGGAATCAGCAAGTGTGGCAAGAATGAGTCCACCCACTAGGCCACCCATGAAGAAAGATGATGCAGGTAAGCTAGTGATAATGGAAGAAGAACACTCTAAGTTCCATTCTGATATGATTGATGTATAGGAAGGCCAATCCCATGCCCATCAATTCTTTGGAAGATAGCAAATGTTGGAGAATGAGTTGCAACCAAGTTGATGAGTAGTACAGTGCCATGTTGGGTATTGGTCAGTGAAGACACTAATGAATGTTTGTTGTGCATCAAATAGCCATGCAAAGGATACAAGTATGGTTTGGAAAATTTGGGCCCACCCAAAATCTCCTATACACCTTTCAATGGCGGAATCAAGGGATGGATGGTGTTTCTCTAGAGGTGGAGGGCTGCTTTCTGACTCGACCGAGTTGGGCTGGAAGAGAAGTGGAGTTGAATTGGCCATTTGGAACAAAGTTTATGCAAAGGTAGAGTTGGAATGAGAGGTCTGTGAATGAGTGAAGGCTTTTATAGATGTTTTAGGTCGTAAAGAGAATTTGTCACTTCTAAACGTACATAGCATGCAAATGTCAAAAATACGAAGTCAATAAAAACTACTCATCCATGATGATATGCCCACATTACTCGTTGTTCCTAGCTCACACATCGAAACTTAAAAACACAACAATTGCTTAAGGAAAAAAATTCAATCACACTAGTTTACATTATTATTTCATGTACATATTCATAATTGTTACGGAAATATATATATATATATATATATATATGGTTGGGTTCAACTTACGCCTAGTGTAACTTTAAGCAATATTACACCATTCAATCTTTTTTAATTGGATGCGAATATTGATAAATCCACCATTAGATTACATTATCTTCATATATTCTCAATTTTTGCAAAATTTCAAGGTGATCAAAGATTAATAGTCATATCATCAATCAATTGTTAAAATTCAAGTTTTTGTAATTTAAAATAATGCATAAAAGATGAGTTTATGGATCAAATGATAAATAACATCCAATTGATATGAAAATTGGCATGCACGTTAAGAACATATAAAATATGTAATTCAATGGTTGGATTTTCAAAATATTAATTCAATAACAAGTTATTGGGTTGTGTAACATTGCTATATATATATATATATATATATATGGGTTGGGTTAAAATTACACCTTGTGTAACTTTAAGTAATATTACACCACTCAATATTTTTTAATTTGATATAAATTTTGACAAATCCACCGTTAAATTATATTATCTTTGTATATTTTCTATGCTTGCAAAATTTCAAGATGTTCAAAAATTAATAGTCATGTCATCAATTAATTGTTTAAATTCAAGTTTTTGTAGTTTAAAATAATGCATAAAAAATGAGTTTATGGATCAAATGGTAAATGACATCCAATTGATATAAAAATTGGCATGAATGTTAAGTACATATAGAACATATAATTCAACAGTGGGATTTTCAAAATATGAATTCTATAACAAGTTATTGGGTGATGTAACATTACTTAGAGTTACACTTGGTGTAACTTTAAGCAATATTACATCATTTAATATTTTTTTATTTGATGCAAATATTGACAAATCTACCGTTAGATTACATTATCTTTGTATATTCTCTATACTTGCAAAATTTTAAGGTGATCAAAGATTAGTAGTCATGTCATCAATCAATTGTTAAAATACAAGTTTTTGTAGTTTAAAATAATATATAAAAGATGAGTTTATGGATCAAATAGTAAATAACATCCGATTAGTATAAAAATTGGTATGCATGTTATATAAAAACATATAGAACATGTAATTCAACGGTTGGATTTTCAAAATATTAATTCAATAGCATGTTATTGGGTGGTGTAATATTGCTTAGAGTTGCACCAAGTGAAACTTGAACCCAACCATATATATATATATATATAATGTCCTTATTTTAACACATAAAAGTAAATGTGAAAAAAGAAATGAAAATTAGTGGATGTATGAGAATTAAAATCCAATCCTAAAGTGTGATGTTATCTTTGTCTTAATTCATAGTCATCCTGAATATATACAAACACACAGTATAGCACATCTGCAAATTACTTCAAGAACATATAAAACATCGATCTCTTGTTAGAGTTGGTGATGACTCTTACAACATAGGATGTTCTCCATTTCAAAGAGTTTCATTTCATGATTAAAATTTTATATAAATAAACAAATAAATTCTTGAACAAAACCTGTGTTATGTGGTTCTGTTTTTTGTGACATCATGGCTGCGTCTAGATGTTTTTGTCTGCTTTACTAGATGAATTGAATATGTCGATTGTTAGAAATCAACACTAACTCTCTTGTCTCTAGAAATTTCTAGAGCATTCTAGAAACTTCTAGAGTTCCACTCAATTTACTTCTCTCCGGAATTCTCTAGAAAGTTCTCTTGCATTTCGGAAATTTCTCCATGATGCTCTTTCGGGATTTCTCTATGAGATATCTCTAGAGACTTCTATGAAGAAGTAAATCTTAGCCACATGTTTATAGAATAGTCTAGAAGCTTGGTAAATAAAGTATTCAAAAAGAAGATGCTAGAAGCTTCAAGTTGGTTTCCTAACCAACATACACCTAGTATAAATAGATGTGGTGGTATGTGAAGATGTGTGTGAGATTAGTGAGAGACTTGTGAAGAGTGTGAAGTGAAGAAATAAGTAAGAGCTATTGTGTAGTGTCAATACATAGGTGTCTAGAGAGTTGGTGTGTGTGTCTTGTAAAAGCATTAATGCTTGTAAAGTGTTGTAATTCAAAGAGTCAAGTTTTTAAATAAAAACTCTCTGTTCACTCATTTGTTCAATAATCTAGTGTCAGAGCTTCCACTAACTCAATATCGATTGATTATACTTGATTGTATAACAGCAGTTTTTTTGAATTGTTTATTAAAAAAAACATTAAATTTTTTTTTAATTGTTTAATATTATTTTTTCTTTTTTAATTTTTTTTAGTTAGATAGTGGAGAAAAAGAAGGTGGGATTCTAAGAATAGGAAAGTTAAAAAAAAAAAAAAAAAAAAAAAGTATAAAGAAATGAAGGGAGAATGATTATCAGAGTCTTTGGCAATTTTGTTCTTAATTAATTATTGTTTTTGTATAACTGTGACTCATGACTTTGTTTTTGGTGTTCGTACGAGTAGCATGTGTGCCGTGGCACTTCCTAGGGGCTAGATTAATTGAATATTGAATTTATGCAAGAAAGCAATTTGTCTCTATTCCTTGCATGAATCATTAAAGTGTGTTTAGGAGCTAGTAGTTATCAGCTGGCTTATTGCTTAAATTATGTATTATTTGCGAGTCTTACACAGATCCCATTCAAACTTAACTAGTAGTCGGAATAACTTTTTTGTCAAAATGTTAGGGAAAGTAACTGTTTGCGAATCTTACCTTATGATTTTTTTTACAAAGGTGCTTTTTTTCTATTACTGATTTCGCTTTACTTTTATTTTATTTTCCCTCATGTCAAAAGGCGTTTGCATTTTCTAATTTTTTTTTTTTTTTTGTTCCAGCCGCACTATTTGACCAAGTTAACTATGAACAGTGCATAGATGTACTATTCATGGACCCACAAATTCCACTTTTCAGTCACTTTTTCATTAAAAATGGGTCCCACAACACTAGTTACACATTTAAAATTATTTTGCTACAGTGTTTTCAGTTTTCAGTTTCAATTTCAACAAAATAAGTTCTATCCAAACAGACCCTAAGTCAAGTAAGCTATTTCTTTTTACTTAAAGCAATTTTCTTTGTTAGGGCCATATTTTTCATGCGTTGGTATATGCTTTGATAAAATACATTTTACTCGTAATTGGGTAAATCTAAGGATTAAATTAAGAAATAAGTGAAGAAAAGCTAACAACTAACGAGCACTTCCAAAATGTTAGGGTCATACAGCTTGCTTTGCATGTATTTGGACATTCCTTTATAGTAACAACTAACGAGCACTCCCAAAATGTTAGGGAGGAGGGTTTCTCCCAGGGCCAGGGCCCGTTTCTCTTTTACTTTTTTATCTTTATTAGTCATCAAGATAGACTCAATAGATTTGGTAAAAGAGAACTCTTTTTGTCACGGGGAAAAAAAATAAAGAAAGAAAGAAAAGAGAAATATTTGATGGATTTCGTGAGGGATGGGCTGAGCAGGCCACCGAAATACGACATGTTCTATCTGTCATATTGGGCCCAATATTTAGTTCGCCCAAAATGAAACCTTGGAAACAGAAGCTTCTGTTTTAGACTTTCTTCCTTTCACACTGTGTTGGTGCCTTCATCGAGTTTGGACCTATAATCATCTGAATCATCATTTGGCTCCATCCGTGGAAAACATGTATTTGCCGAAGACAAAGATTGTATGTTTAATTAATGACCCCAAAAAAAAAAAAAAAAAAAAAAACGCTAGTCACATATGTACTATATTTCAAAATGACTAGTTTAGTCACAATTAAAACTCAATGTAGTTGAAAAAACTAAGATCACACCAATATATATATATGCCTGATGTGGGTACTCAAGCACACATCCCACAACATACACTCAAATAATATTCAATCACTCAAATGCATCACAATCTCCTTCACTTGAATCCCTAAATTGTGATGCATGTAGGTTTAATCTATATACGATGTAGGTTTTTTAACCTCAATTATAATTTGATAATAGTTGGTTTTTAATTATTTTTAATACATGTTGAGCATTGAAAATGTATATTTTGAGTAATTGCTCGTTGTAATTTCATTTGATAAGTGTATGGTGAATTGTTATTGGACAATATGCATTAAGAGACAAATCTTTAAATAGTGCTAGGGGGTGCTTAACACCTTTTCATCTCGTAACTTAGCCTCCCAACTTAAATTTGGGACTATAAGCTATGTAGTCTTTTCTATTTAACTTTCATCCTCGGATATTGTCAATAGGTCATAAAGAGCTTGTATTTTCTTGTAATTGATATAGTATTTTGTAAACAAAGAAATATGTAACGTGGTTCTTAATATTTCCATTTACAAGTGGCGATTCCATGTAATAGAATCCATCACTATTTCTTGAGTGCATTTAATTAGTCCTGATAATCTATAGTAAAATGACCATAACTAGCTTCTTCTAGATATTTTAAATTGCACACATTTAGATGCATTGCAAACTAGAGACATAAAAATTTTCAATAGTATATAACTTGCGGGGTAATGTTTTTTGTGATAATTCTAGAATTAATTTAGAAAATGAATTAAAAATGCTAAGGTTTTTTATTAAGTTATTCTTTTGATCATGGTACACTCTGTTGTTAATTGTTTTCGTTCCACACCAATGTTTAACTAGCTCACAGAAGAAAACTAGGAAAGAAAAAATGTAAGTGATGACATTATGATATTACCTAAAATATTTAAATTTGAAAAGGTGCTAAAGCTAATGTCTCTTTGGTAATTTAAATTACAAGATTTTTGTATTATTCTTTCTTGCTTTACTCATTTCCCATGTGACATATATCTGACCATTCTTCTAGGTCCTTTTTTTTTTTTGGTAAACAATTCTTGTAGGTCCTTCATAGTTTGAAGTTCAACGATGAAAATATTCTGCACAAATGGATGGTGGCTTTCGCCTCTCCTCTTATTTTCACAAACCGTAGAGAATTCTGTCAAATTGGGGGGCAGACGGGACAGGACATGGCTTTCTTTTCTATAAATTAGTAGTATTCTCACGCTTCCTTGTTGGCAAGATTTGAAAGGAATCCATTATTTGATGCTAAAACGTTTTATTCTTTGAAATAATTATACTTTCCTCTCTTTAAGTTTAGGAAAATGATACTTCACTCCAAAATTGAAACGAAAAAACACTTCATCCCCTCCTTGGACATCTCAACTGACTAAAATTTGTTAAATTAATATGGGGTAATTAAACTTCCTTTCTTTAGGTTTGAGGAAATAATGACACTTCACTCCAAACTTGACGGAGAAAAACACTTTCCCCCCTTGACATCCACTTAATCAAATTTTATTAAATTAATAATATTAAAAATGTTTTGAACTAACCTACCATTTGTTTAAGGGAAGATTTCAAAAAATTTATCCTTCATTTCATAATTAAAATTAATTGATTTAAACTTTTAATTAAATTGTATTTTAAAAGTATTAAGTATGAATTTTTCTTATTTTTTCTTTTTTCTTTTTTCAATGGGTTATTGAGAGATTTGACATTGCAAGTGTTTTGGTACTTAATAATTTTGCATGTTTATTTTAAATTAATTAGTTTTTTTATTAACCCTAGTTAAATTTTAGTAAATAGATTCTTATAGAAATTTAGAATATTTTGTTATTAATATAAATAAAATGAGCGAAGTGTTAATTTCTTCAAACCTCAGAGGAGGGAAGTGTTTATTCCCTTAAGGTTTGGAGTGGAGTGTCATTCCTCCACACCTCAAAAAAGTAATACTTCAACAATAGAGTTCTACAAATGGAATCTCTTGTTCAGTCCCTATGTGATCTGTTGTCTTTGTTTCTCTCTATTTGTTGGTGTTTTGGGTGTTTATTGTGTTTTTCTTAAGCAAAAAATAAATAAACATTTTATCATGGCTAGGCTTTGTATAAGAATTGAAAGTTCAAAAACGTGTACAAAACACCTTTGAACGTTTAGACCCCCAAAATACAACTTAACCAAATCAAGCAATATGTCAAACAACAAGTGTGCGGAAACTTAACACATGCTATAATATGAAATTGGTTAAACAACTATCTAAGCCATAACAAAATAAAACCACAGCAGATAAAATAAAGGCAAAGATAGAGAGGAAGGAAGATGCAAACACAAAGATAACACCCGATGTGTTATCGAAGAGGAAACCGAAGACCTCGGCGAAAAACCTCTCCGCCGCCCTCCAAGCGGTAATCAATCCACTAGAAAATACAGTTGGGATACAAGGACAGCAATAGACCCTCCAAGCCTAATCTACCCAGTGCACCTAAGCCCTCCAAGCTTCTTGCTCCAACGAGGTTGCGCCGAACCTTTTTCTTTTCTAGCTTCCCGGATTCCGCTACTAGACCGTAGCATCAACCAATGAAGATTGGCTCCTTCCTAACTGCTTCCCAGAACTCCAAACAACTGTCTCACAGAGATGATAATGGTGAGAACCAGGTTTGGTATAATGCCTCTCAAGGATTTAACAATGGAGAGGAAGAGGGTTGAGGAATATGATGAGACTCTAAGGTAGGGATTGTGTGTGAAACAATCTTGTTTCTCTTTAGGGTTTCTCTCTCAAAATTCTCTCTGGAAGCTCTCTTTCAATCGTGGGTTAAAGGGGTATTTATACTGGAGTGGCAGAGGAATGTGAAACGTCAGGTTTTGGCAAAACAGGGGTGGCTCGCGGCTTGACCTCGCGGCTTGACCAAGTCGCGAGATCCAGTCGCGAGTTAACCGTATGGCCAGTTGTCCTGTTTTGTCCTGTAGTGCTCCAGCTAGCATGACTGTTCATCTTCCAACATGCTTGGCACGTGTGCAGCTTCTGGCGGCTTGCAGCCGCGAGTCCACCCGCGAGTCCCAGCCGCGACACTCTGTTTTCTTACACACTCTTGAGCAATCTTCACTCTATCTCACTCACTACCCTTACAACAAACCCACCTAAATACAGGGTTACTAAATGCTGAATTAGAAGCAAATTTGGCACGGAATAAAGCCAATTAGATGGTTGAATAAATTCAACCTTACAAGAATGTTGACTGATTTTGTGTACCGAATCCTAATTTACTAACCATGGCTAGGCTTGTAGTATCTTAAAAATCCTCATCAATTGTATCATTTTATCAAATGTGTCAATGAGATGGTACTCTTGAAGCACTGCTCTATATCATGTCCAATTGCCTCATGTCCATTAGTTGAAATCATTCCTTATTTATACTCTACTACATCTCACTCCAATTATATATGGTCTTCTTGACGACCGCATTAAACATTTATTATGATAATCTCTTGTTTTGGTTGTGATGGTATCAATTTTTATTCCTATAGTTGTATGGAAGTTGCATCTTCCACGTAATAACCCCCTCCAAGAATTATAAATGTACTTGAATAGATCAATTGTATTATATCGTCATTCTTATTAGCATAATAAGCTAATATTGTGGCATTAAGTTGTGATATTTTTTACTTATTTGAGAGCATTCTTCTTGATAGAATTATATTTTTAGGAGTACCATGCCAATGAGGTCTAGCTCAAATGGCACTACTTTTTGTTAGAGTAAGGTGGGGTTTTGTTAGAGTAAGGTGGGGGGTGAGGTCGTGGGTTCAAGTCTCACCGGGTGTGTTTGTAACTTTCTACTAAAAAAGGAAGCTTCAAAGGAAGGTTCAAGTGTACTACCCTTTGCTTGGTTGCTTGTGTTGTGTATTTAGAGCTTCCATGTTAATTCAAGTTTTGCTATACCCTTTGTTTCTAGCATAGAGCAAAGTTTGCATGCTAATAGCATAGATAACTATTTTTCTATATTCTGGCATGGTTGTGTTCTGAATTGGAAGTCAATTATTATGGAGTTTTTTTGTTGCAGCATTGGGATTTGGCAGATAAATATCCCTTGTTATTATAATTTTTTTACTGGAGAAAAAATTACTATTATTTATATCTAAGCTTTTAAATTTGTATGATTTAATTATATATTTGAGTGTTTTGAATTCTTGTGTGAAGAGTCTGAAGACATATGAGCTTCCTGAAATTCTTGTTGCTTCAAATATGATTTAGGCCCTATCTATAATATGGTTTGTCACCAGTATGTATCGTTAACTATAACTTAAATCTGATTGTTAGATCACTTAAAAAGAAGAAGTACATGAACTACTTTTTTGGGGGGCTGAACCTGAAACTTTGTGTGGGCTACTGCGTGAGGCCTGCATGCAACTATCATGTTCATGTCGGGTTCAGCCATATTTTATCTATTGAAACTTATCATATAATGAAAGCAAATAGCAAGTGCTATTTCAAATCCAGATGGCAAGAAAAATAGGGGCTTTAACTAATAACCTTAGCTTGAAGATATATACATAGTCTATATAATTTACTTAGTTGGTTCATGTACATGTTTGTGCTCCTTATCAGAATCCTCACCTTTTCACTATTTCAAATCATGCATTGCCTCTTTCTTTTTATTTGGAATTGGAACTACTTTTCAATCATACAATCTAAGCATGTCTGTGAGAGATTTCATTTTCTTGTCATTCTATTCCATTTATATGCACTTATTGAGTAATCATAATTTGTATGTAGGATGTTCCTCTGGTCTAACAATCTCCAGCTCTTAAAAATCATTAGCCGCATCCCATCAACCAAGCAGCCGATAAGTTTTATCTTGGTGTTCGAGGACTTTTTTGTGTACAAAGAACTATGGAAGAACAACCGCATTTTTTGCAAGTGTTGAAGGATATTTTTAAACACTTTGGAACTTTGATTATAGTATTATCTTAATTTGAGTGGCTGTTTTTTTCAAAGGACCACATCTGTTTTTGTTAATCTTATGATGATGGTTATAGACAATGTTATGTATTTGATAATATATTTCTATGTTATTATAATGTTAGTTTGGAGACATTTGTGGTATTGTTAATTAGTTACATTTGTGGTATTGTCTCAATAGAGCTAAAATTATTACAGGTTTTTTGTAATAGGTCTGTGGTTTTAAAACCCAAAAAAAAAAAAAAAAAAAAAAAAAAACAACAACAACAACAACAATTTAACCTATAGCAGTGAGCAAAAAGCCCTGCCAAAGGTCTAAAATTATGTTTTAAATGAAGCTCTATAGTGGCGTTTATAGCTCGCCGCAAAAAACAAAAAAGGCCACTAAAAGGTGTATTTATAGCAGCGTTTTTTGTTACTGTCGCAATAAAACTATTGCGGCAGTGCAAGGCTAGCAGGAGGAACCGTCGCAATAGGCCAAATGGGCCTTCAGCGGCGGTTTTTGGGGCTTTTGCGGCAGTTTTGGCCCGCCGCAATAGCCAAGTTTTTTTTAGTGGCAGTTACAATTTTAAAAACTGAAAAGGTTGGCAGGATTATCTTCTTCATTTTTTATTATTATTATTTTTTTTACAAGATAGAAATTATATTCTAGCCTAATCTAAGTGTATATGTATGTGAAGCTCCCTCTTGAAAACTTGAACCCCGACCCTTGTCCCCCACACCCCACAAGCATTTATACTTGTGCAATGACCATTGCACCAAGGGTGTGCGGTGGTGGCAGGATTATCTTTTTTAAATGGTACAAAAAGTATTCAACATAGCTTAATGCCAAAAATAAATAAATAAAGAAAGAAAGAGAACTCTGTCGTTTGGTCACCAGGAAAAAAGAAAGAAATAAAGAAAGAAAATAGATTTGATGGATTTTGAGAGGGATGGTCTGAGCAGGCCACCAAATTAAGACATGATCTACTTGTCATATTGGGCCCAATATTTAGTCCACCCAAATAAACCCTAGGAAACAGAATCATGTTCTTTCACTCTATGTGGGTGCCTTCATCGAGTTTGGACCTATAATCATCAAAATCAACATTTGGCTCCATTTGTGGAAAACATGTATTTGTCTAAGCAAAGATTGAAAGTGTAACAACTCAAGAAAAAAAAAACGCCAAGAATGTTAGTCTAATCATAATTACAACTTCTTGTAGTTTTTAATAAAACTAATTAAGGTCACCCCAATATATGCCCAATGTGGGTACCCATATCAGGCAATATACTGTGATGCAACACACCCCACAACACACACTCAATTAATACCCAATTAATCTGAGCCATCACAATCTCCCTCACTTGAATTACAAAATTGTGATGAATGTAGGTTTAACCTATTCATAATGTAGGTTTAACCTCACATGTGATTTCATAATAGTTGATTTTTAATTATTTTTCATGTAAATTTCATGTTTTATTATTATTATTATTATTCAATACTTGGTGGACATAGAAAATGTACATTTTGAGTGATTGCTCATTGTAATTTCATTTGATAAGTGTGTGATGAATTGTTATTGGACAATATGCATGGAGAGACAAATCTTTAAATAATATTGGAGGGTGCTTAACACCTTTTTCATCCCATTACTTCGCCTCCTAACTTAAATTTGAGATTGTAGGCTATGTAGTCTTTTTAATGTAACTATCATCCTCGGAGATTGTCAGCAGGTCATAAAGAACCTTTAACGTATTTTGTAAACTAAGAAATATGTAATGTTTTTTTTTTTTTTTTTTTTTTTTTTTTTTTTTTTTTTTTTTAACATTTCCATTTACAAGTGGCGGTTCCATGTAAGAGAATCCATAATTCACCATTTCTTGAGTGCATTTAATTAGTCCTGATAATCTATAGTAAAAAAATGACCATAACTAGCTTCTTCTAGATATTTTAAATTGCACACATTTAGATGCATTGCAAACTAGAGACAAAATTTTTCAATGGTATATAACTTGCAGGGTAATATTCTTTAAGATAATTCTAGAATTAATTTAAAAATTGAATAAAAATGCTAACTAAGGTTCTTTAATACTTCACCAACTTGATATTCAATTTTTATTAAGTTATTTGCTTGATCATGGGACGTTCCGGCATTTGTTTTTGGTCATTATTTGTTTTATATGGAGTTATTTATTTTCAAGTCGAGGAGCTTGATGTAAGACATAATTTACTATTTACTTATTGTAATTTATTAAATTTGGGATTTTTATGTAAAAAAAAATGTTATTTTAGGTTTAGGTGATTTATTTCCTTGTTTTTAGGTGCTTTTAATGTTTTTAGGTCAAATTTAGTTCCTGTTATGGTTAGGCATTAATTAGGATTTATTTTAGAATATATTTTCTTGTCTGCCTAATTTTATAGAGCCTTTAAATAGGCCCCTAAGTTTGTACACGTTTTTCATAGATTATTGATGTGGGGCCCGGCCCAAAATAATGGGCTAGTCAAACCACGGGCCCGTTCGAGAAGATCCTGTCCGAGGAGAAGTCACAGCCAAAACCTTATTCAAGCCCAATTGCGGTAAAAGAAACCTGTCCGAGGAGTAACTCCTCCTCGGAAATTACGAAGTTCGGACGAAGAGCTCGCCCCAACCATTGCAGTTCATCCTCCAAGCATATAAAAAAGAATAAAACCCAAAATATCTCATGGAAAGCTGCCACCACCATATTAAATGTGTCACAACCACCCTCTTGGCCGCATTAATGAGGAAAAGACCCCTGAACAGTATTACCTTGGCCACTGCAACTCACAAGGGAGTGATAAGGGTGTTTGATAGAACAGGTGCTCAAGTGGGGGCTTAGATGATCAACAAGTGTAAGGTTCAGATAAGAATGAGAGAGCTACGTAATGTAGTGGAGTCCCTCAAAGAGAGGGGGGAAAAAATGCATTCGGCACTCAGGAAATAGAATCTTCTGTTAGATATCCATTCTTGTGTTTTTATTCCTGCAACAATATTTTCCATGCATCAGACCGATTAAGGTAACTGAGGCTAAGTTCTTAGACCCATCCTCTACAAATACTTATTGTGGGTTGCGCCTTGGGCCAAGGCCTGATCAATAGGGTTTGGGCCAGGAAAATCGTGCAACTACAATTGGCACCGTCTGTGGGAAGAACTAGGGCATCAGCTAGCACAACGGTCGAGTATGGCAGAACTAGGCCCACACCAGGAGAATCCTCACCAGGCTAACTCCCAACAGACACAACCCGCCGAGTCCCAGAGGCAAAATAACCCCACCAACCCAAGCGGCAGGGGGAATTGTGAGGGAAGTGTGCATACTATCCGGACGAGCCAAAGCCACACTCAGATAGGTAGTCACATGTCCCAGAGGCGAAATAGTCATCAGGCCATGCAGCGAGAGATAGATGACCTGAAAAGGAAGTTACGACGTGTGCGGCGAAAACGATCTCCCTCTGACTCAGACGAGTTTTCTAATGCGGAGGATGCGAGTTACCGACGGAGGTCAAGGACCCCCCAAGTGAAACATTTTCCTACGAAAGGGAACCACGCCCTGTACGGAAGTATGAGAACCCATCTAGCAAGGGTTCGGGGAACGATGTTATGAAGAAGGCGCTGGACCAGGTTTCAAGGTCACCCTTCACGTATAGAATTGAAGGGGCTAAGCTGCCTCGACGCTTCAACCAACCGGCGTTCGCCATCTATAACGGCCGAGCAGACTCGGTAGAGCATGTGAGCCAGTTTAACCAGAAAATGGTAATCTACTCGCAAAATGAAGCCCTAATGTGCAAAATCTTCCCATCCAACTTGGGATCAATGGCGAAGAGGTGGTTTAACAACTTGAAGACAAATTCCATAGGCTCCTACAAGCAGCTTACTCAGGCTTTCTGCTCCCGTTTTATCACAAACACCAGAGCCTCTCGACCCCTTAGTTCACTATTGTCCTTATCCATGCACGAAGGAGAAACCCTGAAAGCATACTCGGATAGATATTGGGAGGTGTATAACGACTTAGATGACAACCATGATGATGTTGCTATCAGCACGTTCAAAAGTGGCCTTCCCACCGAGCATAGCTTAAGGAAATCCCTCACTGGTAAACCAGTTGCCGACGTTCATCAGTTGATGGATAGGATCGACAAGTACAAAAGGGTGGAGGAAGATCAGCTGTAAGGAAGGGGAAAGGAGAAGGTCATCCCCCCCAAAGCAAATGACTTTAGGTCGGAACGGTATAACCCTAGCCAGCCGAGGAGAGATTTTTCGCGACAGGCTGGACAGAGCCACCCACAAACAGTGAATGCCGTGTTCAGGGAGCCAATACAACAGGTGCTGGAGAAAGTAAGGAACGAGCCCTATTTTAGATGGCCAGGAAAGATGGCCGGAGACCCTTCCAAACGTAACCAGAACCTGTACTGCCACTATCATCAGGACCATGGGCATACCACCGAGGATTGCAGGAATCTATGGAATCACCTGGATCAGTTGGTCCAAGAAGGGAAATTACGTCACCTTCTGCACCCCTCGAGCGGCCACACCGGTCAAGCAATACAAGAATCCCGAAAGGATGTGTCCTTAAGACCCCCCGCCGGAACGATACATGTCATCCTCGCCGCACTAAGGAGAACTGGGCCACCCATCCCCAGGATACTGGCTGTTGATCAGCTTCCTTCCGAGGACAGCCAAAGGGAACCCAAAAGGTCAAAAAAGCGAAGCTCTTTGATACTGGGATTCTCGGATGAGGATAAGAGAGGAACTATTCAACCTCACGACGATGCCTTGGTCGTTACGTTAAGAATTGGAGGCTTCGATGTTAAAAGGGTGTTAGTAGACTTGGGAAGTGCGGTAGAGATAATGTACCCTGATCTATACAAGGGGCTGAACCTGAAGCCGGAAGATTTGACAGCCTATGACTCCCCCCTTCTCAGCTTCGAAGGGAGGATTGTTACACCAAAGGGGCAGATTCGACTACCCATACAGACTGGGTCGGAGGTGGTCGAGGTAAATTTTATCGTGGTCGATGCTTACTCACCCTACACCGCAATAGTTGCCAGGCCATGGATCCACGCCCTAGAAGCCGTATCCTCCACACTTCACCAAAAAGTAAAATACCCATCCAGGGGACAAGTAGAAGAGATCTGAGGAGATCAGGCCGTAGCCAGGAAGTGTATGGTGGCCGCCATCTTACATCGGCCCGATGTCGAGTCCTCGGCCCCACAGAGCTTATAGCAACCAGCCTCCTCGGCCAGGCAAGGGGATGGCCTAGCCGAGGAGATAAGGTGTGAAAGTTTAGATAAGATCGCTGTCAACAACGACCCGGAGAAGTTTTTTCAGGTCGGCTCTGAGTTGCCTTCTCAAGAAAAAGAGGAACTGGTCAGATTTCTCAGAGGAAATGTCGACGTGTTTGCATGGGACGCCTACAACGCCCCAGGAGTTGATCCTAGCCTTATTTGTCACCACCTGAACGTCAACCCCTCTTCCACTCTGAAGAAGCAGCCACCCCGACGCCCTTCAAAGGAACATGCTAGTGCCGTAAGAAACGAAGTGGCAAAACTGAAAAGAGCAGGAGCTATTAAAGAGGTCTTTTACCCCGAATGGTTGGCAAACACGGTGGTGGTAAGGAAGAAGACAGGGAAGTGGAGAGTCTGCGTGGACTTCATGGACCTGAACAAGGCGTGCCCAAAGGACCCATTCCCCCTTCCCCGAATCGACAGATTGGTGGATGCCACCATGGGTCACCCTCGAATGAGCTTCTTGGACGCCTTCCAAGGCTATCATCAGATCCCCCTTGCGCTAGAAGACCAAGAGAAGACGGCTTTCATGACGCCCATCGGAAATTATCACTATAAGGTGATGCCGTTTGGGCTGAAGAACGCAGGCTCAACCTACCAAAGGATGATGACCCGGATGTTCGAGCCACAGCTGGGCAAGATCATTGAGGTTTACATAGACGATATGGTTGTAAAGAGTAAAAGGGTGTCCGAGCACGTGAAAGACCTCGAAAAAATCTTCGCTATCTTAAGGGAACACCGGTTGCGGTTGAATGCTTCCAAATGTTCATTCGGGGTCGGGTCGGGGAGATTTTTAGGGTACATGGTAACCCACAGGGGAATAGAAGTGAGCCCTGATCAAATCAAAGCAATAAACAGCCTACAGGCTCCTCGGAACCCGAAGGAAGTGCAGAAGCTCACTGGTATGATTGCAGCATTAAACCGGTTCATATCGCGGTCAGCGGATCGATGTCGACCTTTTTACCTCCTGATAAATAAGTAGAAAGGGTTTGAATGGTCGGAGGATTGTGTTCTGGCTTTCTAGCAGCTTAAGGAATACCTGTCACGACCACCCATCATGTCCAGCCCTGAGGCAGACGAGGTGTTGTTTGCATACATCGTTGTAGCTCCCCATGCTGTAAGCCTGGTACTGATATAGGATGATAATGGGGTGCAGCGACCGGTTTACTATGTGAGCAAATCATTACATGAGGCCGAGGTGCGATACCTACCTCTAGAAAAGGCAATTCTGGCGGTAGTACATGCCACCCGGAAGCTCCCTCATTACTTTCAGGCGCATACGGTCATCATTCTAACTCAACTTCCCCTTCGAGTAGTGCTTCGAAACGCTGACTACACAGGAAGGATCGCCATGTAGAGTGCGCTTTTGGGGGCCTTTGATATTAAATATATGCCCAGATCCTCCATCAAAGGTCAGGTCCTCGCAGACTTGGTAGCGGAGTTTGCTGAACCCTCTATAGAAACAATAACCGAGAAGAAAAACATGGATGGAAAATCGGTTGGTGTAATTTCAGCAGGGGGGACCTTGCATTGGAAGGTCTACGTGGATGGCGCGGCCAACTAGAGAGGATCTAGAATTGGGATAGTTTTAATATCACCGGACGGTGCTGTCATTGAAAAATCACTGAGGCTCGGGTTCTCGGCTACGAACAATGAAGCCGAATACGAAGCTTTACTTCAAGGGATGACGATGGTTCAAAGATTGGGTGGAACAGTAATAGAAGCATTCTCGGACTCCAGGTTGGTCGTCAGCCAAGTGATGGGTGAGCTGGAAGCCAGAGATGCTAGGATGCAAGAGTATCTAGGACAAGTTAAACGCTTACAGACAAGTTTTGAATCCTTCAATCTGACGCACATTTCCAGGAGTGTAAACACCCATGCAGACTCGCTGGCCACTCTCGCCACGTCCTCGGCGTATAATCTACCGCGAATGATCCTTGTCGAAGATCTAGTCCAAGTAGGTCCCATTAGAAGAAACCCGGCCCAGGTCCATCAGATCAGAAAGAGCCCCAGCTGGATGGATTCCATTAAGAACTTCCTCCAAGACGACATCCTACCAGAGGAAAAGTTGGAGGCCGAGAAGGTACGGAGGAATGCTCCTCGGTTCTGGCTATCGGAGGACTACAAACTATATCGGCGCTCCTACTCTGGACCGTACCTACTCTGCGTACATCCAGAAGAATCCGAGTCTCTACTTGAAGAGTTACACGAGGGAATTTGTGGAAGTCACACCGGAGGGAGGTCGCTGGCGCACAGGGCACTCACCCAAGGATACTGGTGGCCGAACATGCAAAGAGAGGCCCAAGAATACGCTAAGAAGTGTGATCAGTGCCAAAGATTTGCCCCAAATATCCACCAACCTGGAGGGGTTCTCAAGCCCCTCTCTAGCCCATGGCCGTTCGCACAATGGGGTCTTGATATTGTCGGACCATTCCCCAAAGCCGCGGGGAACAAGCGATACATCATAGTCGGAACCGATTACTTCACTAAATGGGTGGAGGCTGAACCTTTGGCCAACATTAGGGACATGGATGCCCAGAAATTCATCTGGAAGAACATTATCACCCGCTTCAGAACTCCACGTACACTCATTTCCGACAATGGTCTTCAATTCGACAGTAAGAGCTTTAGGGAGTATTGCCGCGAGTTTGGGATAATTAACCGATATTCCACCCCCACCTACCCCCAAGGAAATGGGCAAGTCGAGACCGTGAACAAGGTCATAGTGAACGGACTGAAGAAAAGACTGGATGAGGCAAAGGGGAGATGGGTAGAAGAGCTCCCACACGTTTTATGGACCTATCGGACAACGCTGCGACGGTCAACCAGTGAGACCCCCTTTTCGTTGACTTATGGGGCTGAGGCCGTGCTCCCAATCGAGAACAACTTTCCCACACTGAGGTCTAACTCGTTTACCCCAAACGGTAACGACGAGTTGTTGGGAAGAAGTCTAGACCTAGCCGAGGAAAGAAGGGAAAAAGCAACGATCCATATGGCCTATTATCACCAGAAGCTGAGACAAGGGTATGATGCCAATGTTAAACTACGACCTCTAGGTCCGGGTGATCTCGTGATAAGGAAGATTCTCGGTAGCGCAAAAAACCCCTCTTGGGGCAAGCTGGGGCCCAGTTGGGAAGGACCACACCATGTCACTTCTGTGGCTGGGATAGGCGCCTACTATCTAGAAGATTTGGATGAAAAAACTGTACCTCGACCATGGAATGTAAATAACCTCAGAAGATATTATTATTAATGAAAGTGGTTTAGCCCATGTTTTGTTTCGTGATTATCTCCTCCCTACTGGCCTATTCATAACTATTCATAGTTTTAAACAAAACCTAAGTCTTGCATGGCTCCTCGGACCACAGACTTAGGGGAAATTATTACTCATGACAATTTATACAAGTTTTAAACAGAACCTAAGTCCTGCATGGCTCCTCGGACCACAGACTTAGGGGAAATTATTACTTATGGCAACTATTCATAGTTTTAAATAGAACCTAAGTCCTGCATGGCTCCTCGTACCACAGACTTAGGGGAAATTATTACTCATGACAATTTATACAAGTTTTAAACAGAACCTAAGTCCTGCATGGATCCTCGGACCACAGACTTAGGGGAAATTATTACTTATGGCAACTATTCATAGTTTTAAACAGAACCTAAGTCCTGCATGGCTCCTCGGACCACAGACTTAGGGGAAATTATTACTCATGACAATTTATACAAGTTTTAAACAGAACCTAAGTCCTGCATGGCTCCTCGGACCACAGACTTAGGGGAAATTATTACTCATGACAATTTATACAAGTTTTAAACAGAACCTAAGTCCTGCATGGCTCCTCGGACCACAGACTTAGGGGAAATTATTACTTATGGCAACTATTCATAGTTTTAAACAGAACCTAAGTCCTGCATGGCTCCTCGGACCACAGACTTAGGGGAAATTATCACTCATGACAATTTATACAAGTTTTAAACAGAACCTAAGTCCTGCATGGCTCCTCGGACCACAGACTTAGGGGAAATTATTACTTATGACAACTATTCATAGTTTTAAACAGAACCTAAGTCCTGCATGGCTCCTCGGACCACAGACTTAGGGGAAATTATTACTCATGACAATTTATACAAGTTTTAAACAGAACCTAAGTCCTGCATGGCTCCTCGGACCACAGACTTAGGGGAAATTATTACTTATGACAACTATTCATAGTTTTAAACAGAACCTAAGTCCTGCATGGCTCCTCGGACCACAGACTTAGGGGAAATTATTACTCATGACAATTTATACAAGTTTTAAACAGAACCTAAGTCCTGCATGGCTCCTCGGACCACAGACTTAGGGGAAATTATTACTTATGGCAGGTTGGGAAATTATTACTTGAGGGAAATCATTTTAAGGCGTGCGCGCAGTCTAGTACCATTGCAACCCTCATTCAAATTCGCCGCCCAGCATCCTTTTTATCTCGACCATTTACATTTATTTATGTCATTGCAAACGTTAAAGAAAAAAAAAAAAGGAGTGGTACTAGCATACATCCATAGAAAGCAAAGCGAACGTTCTATATTAATATTCCGAGGTCAATACAAAGAGAGGTCCTTACAAAAGAGCGCAAAAACAGGACGACTCTCATTCAAAAAAATAATAATAATAAAGAGAGGAAGGGAATATAAAAATTAAAAAGCCTAAAAGCTAAGCCTTGGCAGGAGGATCTTCTTTCTGCTCTGGCTGAGGAGGAGGAGCCTCGATGGTAGGGTCCATAGCAAGATCCTTCGATTTATCAGGCACAGGGACGGCATCAGGCACCGCCAGATCCTGCTCCGAAGCCACTTGGACGCCATCAGGATTCTCTCGGATCTCCTGAGGATAGAAGATGTTCTCGGGCAGTCTCAGCGCCGAATCCACAAGAATTCCTGCAGCATCAAGGGCGTGAGCCCATGAGATGCTGCAGTAGTCCCTGCACACCTCGGGGATCTCCTCGGATAGCCTGGCCTCCGTTTCTTGGACCCCGAGCTGACGAGAAGCACTTTTTTCAGCCTTTGCAGCTTCTTGTTTCAGCTGGGCCTCCTCTTTGACCCGCCGCAGCTCATCCTCGACTTTTTGCAGGGCAACCTTGACATCCAGCACTGCCTGCTTCTCGGTGGCAAGGTTGATCTGGGTCGAGTACAGCTCTTTGCACTGATCCTCTGCCTGGGTCTCAGCACTTTTCAAACCGGCCTCTGCACTCTTGCGCCGTTTCTCTGACTCCTTGAACTTCTCTGTGAGTTCAAGGTGATCGTGTTTGAGGGATCCCAAGGCTTTCTCCATCTCCGTCCGAGACTGGGTCTCGGCCTCAGCCCGACTGCGATTATCACGACAAAATTCCTCGGCCACAAATACCTGCTGAGTAATCTGCGAACGAAACAAGATTGGTTTAAAACTTAGCAGGGTAAAATAAATTAATAAAACAGTGAAAGGATTACTTACCATCGCGAGATCCCTTTTGAGGGATAGGAAAATCTCAGGCTGAGAGAACCGCCTATATGCCTCCATATCCCGAGGAAGGAGTAGGGGTTACACCAAGGCATCAGCCACGTACCCTGCTCGGCCCCGGTTGTACTCTCGGATCAACGAATTGTAGGGGATGGCAACCCTATCCAGCTCCAACTTGGGGCTCCATGTACGCAGGGTAGCGCGCACCTTAGCACGATTTTCATCGTCCCGGCTCTCCGTGGAGTTTGCCCTCTTACTCCTCTGTCCCTTAGTAGCCTTTTGCTACTTGGCCGGTCGAAGAGCCACTTCACCCTCCTCAGGAATGTCAGCCTGCCTCTTCTTTTTTAGGTCAGGGTTAACCTTGAGGCCAGGGTCAGAAGGGACCTGAGGGGCGATTGGAGGAGGATCCTGGGTTTGTGCCTTGGCAGGCGCCTTTGAGGACTGACCCTTTCCTCGGCTGGACATCAATTCTTGCAAAGATTTTCCCATATCACCTACTTCCCCGTTCGAGGAGTCGTCCGAGCAAGTTATTATGATTGGACCGCTAGCCACGGAGTTGCGGTCCTGCTCTCTTTCAGGATCAAAAAGCTCAACCACGGAGTCTTGCTGAACCTCCTCTCCAAAATAAAACTCGTCTATCTCTTCCTCAAGGGAAAGACGAGACGATTCGGTTTCCCCTTCAACCGGGACAGCAACGCCAGGTTCGTCTAGCGGAGGTAGTTGCTCTGCTAGATAGGGATCTCGAACGCCGGGTAGTACGACTGGTGGAAGATCACGTTGAGCTAGGAACCCGGTCTTAGACACGTCAATCCTAGCCAACCTCAGACTGCCAGCCCTTATGGCGTGACCGATAGCTTGGAAAGAGCGGCTTAGAGGTTGATAGCCCAGAACGAGATGAGCCGCACGTAACTGTCCGTCCTCGGTAACGTAAATTTCCGACCTTAGAAGGTAGTTCAACACCGGCACATTCACGAGGCTTAGCCGAGGAGCGACATGAGCTTTATCTGCAAACGTCCAAGAAAAGTGGGATTAGTTCATGAAATTTTCCAATTGTAAAGAAAGCGAGAAAAATAACCCCCCAATACTAAACCCTTTCCCGAAAAGGATTGGCCCTAAAGACGCCGCACCTGGGATTCCTGCCCGAGTTGGACAATGAATACCATCGAACCACTCCCCCGAAGCAATAAGGAAATCATTCTTCATGGTCTTATTGGATATTGGGAGACAAGAGATCAACCTAACGACCTTGGATCGGGATTTAAGATAATACCCTCCGTTCTCGATGTGGTGACACTCATACAGATAAACCACATCGTGCCAGGTAAGGCCTAGATTCATCCGCTCGTCTAGGACATCTACACAGCCTAGTATCTTGAACATGTTTGGGGCACACTGATGCGGTGTCAACCTATGGTTGAACATGTATTCCCTTGTAATCCTACGCATGGGAAGTGTCATCCCTCCCTCTATGAAAGCAATCATGGGGATAACAACTTCTCCCTCGCCTCTATCTGTCAATACTCCTTCAAGAGGACAGTACTGCAGCCCCACCCCCGGGGGAATGTGGTATTTTGCCCTAAAGGCCTCCATAGCGGCCGGAGTTTTTACTAGTTTTTCAAATCTACCCATCTAAGCTGAACTGGAGGAATGAAAATAAAGACCGAGGAGAAAAGTAAAGTCCGAGGAGAGAATCGGAACGGCGAAATGAACGAAATTTACCGATACCTTCACAAAACGCTCAATGGGATGCCTGGAAATCTCTCTTGGAGGAGACGCTTCACGAAAAACGGCTATGGAGGCTTAGCGGACGCAAGTATTTATAGATCTCTGGAGTTCGATGGAGTTCTCTAGAATCCTCTGGGGTTTATGAGATGCAGATAAAAAGAAAAACTGAAACCCTCTGACATCTTATATAGCCGGGAGGAGAGAGAAAAGATCGCTCCTGCCTAAAAAGTCGAGAAAAAATGATGGCCGTTCGATCCACGTCTCACCGTTGGATGAAGGGGACAGAAAGCCTTCGGAAGTAAATGGCCACGCCTCGTAAATTGTAGCGCGTTGTAGCGCGTCCAAAGTAACTGCCCGCACGCGCGCCCCAAGCCCTCCTTACCTCCATCCTCTCACTAACATCAAAACCCCGCTTTTCTCTTCGGAAGGAGATAAAAACCGGAGTTTTGAGGGGCTATTGTGGGGCCCGGCCCAAAATAATGGGCTAGTCAAATCACGGGCCCGTCCGAGAAGATCTTGTCCGAGGAGAAGTCACAGCCAAAACCTTATTCAAGCCCAATTGCGGTAAAAGAAACCTGTCCGAGGAGTAACTCCTCCTCGGAAATTATGAAGTTCGGACGAAGAGCTCGCCCCAACCATTGCAGTTCATCCTCCAAGCATATAAAAAAGAATAAAACCCAAAATATCTCATGGAAAGCTGCCACCACCACATTAAATGTGTCATAACCACCCTCTTGGCCGCATTAATGAGGAAAAGACCCCTGAACAGTATTACCTTGGCCACTGCAACTCACAAGGGAGTGATAAGGGTGTCTGATAGGACAGGTGCTCAAGTGGGGGCTTAGATGATCAACAAGTGTAAGGTTCAGATAAGAATGAGAGAGCTATATAATGTAGTGGAGTCCCTCAAAGAGAGGGGGGAAAAATGTATTCGGCACTCAGGAAATAGAATCTTCTGTTAGATATCCATTCTTGTGTTTTTATTCCTGCAACAATATTTTCCATGCATCATACCGACTAAGCTAACTGAGGTTAAGTTCTTTGACCCATCCTCTACAAATACTTATTGTGGGTTGCGCCTTAGGCCAAGGCCTGATCAATAGGGTTTGGGTCAGGAAAATCGTGCAACTACAATTGATATTAAAAAAAAATTTAGACTTTGTTTATTGTCTCTCTGGTGAATTACAGAACCCTTTTTCCTTATGGATTCAAGGAATCCTCGTGAATTCAAGGTTATTTTCAGAAGCAAACATATATTGTTTCTTGTTTTCTAAAAGTAGACATATTTTGCTTCTTGACGCTTCTACATCTTGTATTAGATTTGATGCTATTCAATTATATTACTATTGTAGGATCCATGAATTTATTTTTTATTAATGGAGATAAAACACATACAATTTGTAACTTATAGGTAAGTAAATTTTCTAATTTATTTTTACAAATAAATTATTAGGAAGAACCAAATCTTATAAAAACGTACAGAATTCAAAGATTTGTTGCCAAATATGTAGACATGGCAAAATGGGTTAGAACTTTTTGACCCGACCCGAACCCGAACCATTTTTTATAACTGTTTTTTTTTTTTTTTTTTGTAAAAAAAAAATAATAATAAAATTAAGACAATGTTGAATTTAATTGTTTGTTGTGAGCTTTAAGGAAACAATTGAGACATTTATATAATTGTATGCAAATTAATTAAAAGATGAATGATTGAGCATTCCGTAATAAGTAAAGATTTTTAGATATCAAATAGCAAAGTGTATGCCAAGATAATCTGGTTACAGTACAGTTAAAAAAATAGATTTAAAATTATAGACATGTGTGAGAAACATTCACAAGTGTGAAAATAGTGAAGCCAAAGTATCAAATTAACATAAATTATAAATGCTTAAACTTATTTTTTAACAATTTATGTCCAACATAAACGGATTTTCAAAATAAATTATAATATTTCCTAGAGTGTGTGTTGCTTAACAATGATATGATATTCATAAAAGAGACCATGTATAAATAAGTAAACAATCAAACTTTAATATATATCTCAAATTGAAATAAAATGCCAACCACAATTGACAATAGATTATAAAATTAATTTTCAAGATTGTAAATTTCTTATATGTTTTTATTCTTTGTCAAATGAATTATCAAATAAGTCATTTGTAATTTTGTTTTATATTTTGGAATGTTGATATGTGTAGAAATAAAACTTGTGTATTTGTTTTACTTATCTTTGTGTTATTTTGTTTTAGATAGTAATGTTAGGATTTGTATAATTTTAAAATTATTGAATAAATATTAATAAGTGTAATTCATTCTTGGTATAAGTGGTGAATTCAAAGTAATGCATTTTATATCAAGTAATTTGTTGTATGACTTTCTAAATGGCAAATACATGTTGTTTAAAAAAAAAAAAAATCATATGAAAATACGGGTCAACCCGACCCGACCCGACCCGCAACCCGATTAACTCAAACCCGTTTTTTTAACCCACTTAAAATGACCAGTTTTTTTACCTGCAACCCAATTGACCTGACCCAACCCACCCATTTTGCCATGTCTACAAATATGCTGCATTAAGCTAATCATTGCTGTTTAGCCACTAGCTTAAAGGAAATTAATATATATTTTGCAAATCCTCAATTTCGTCATATACAATTTTTTAAGGTTTCAATTTTCTTAACTAACTATATTATTTAAATTCTTAATAAATAAACAAATAAATTTTTGAACAAAACCAGCGTTTGGACGTGTTTGTCCGCTTCCCGGAATGAATGTCTATTTTTTTAAGGCATATGAATGTGTCTATTGATTATACTTTTTTTCTATTATGCTTGATTGTGGGGGAAGAAGGATTCAAAAAAGGTAATTTCATTCTTAATTAATGATTGTTTTTGTTTTGTATAACTGTGACTCATGACTTTGTTTTCGGTGTTCGAACGAGTAGCATGTGTGCCAAAGAAATCCTAGTGGCTAGATTAATTGAATATTGAATTTATGCAAGAAAGCAGTTTTTCTCTATCCCTTGCATGAATCATTAATGTGTGTTTGGGAGCTAGTAGTTATCAGCTGGCTCACTACTTAAATTATATATTGTTTGTGGGTCTTACATAAATCCCGTTTAAACTTAATTTAGTTATTTAAAGTCGAAATTAACAGCCTTTTTTGTCAAAATGTTAAGTTAGGTAACTGTTTACAAATCCTACTTTATGATATTATGGTATCGGTGTGTACCGTTGCACTGTTTATATATATATATATATATATATACTCGTGAACACAATTATTAATATTATTATTATTAGTACACATTTTGATAGTTGCTACATTTTAAAGTTTCTAATTGTAAGTAATGAATTTGAGATCTATTTTTAAGTAATGAGCTTAATTGAAGACTGTTTAGTTTAGTATTAGACAAATAACAACTGCAGGCATGAACATTTGGAAAAAAAATAGACATTTGGAGTGAAGCAATTCAAAATGCAAACATTTGCAGTAGAAGACCAAACATCAATTAATAAACAGTTTGGAACTAAGTATTCATATATAAATAGTTTTTTTAATAAAAAAAAATAGAAGAATTTTTGAACACGTGTATTTAGAGACCAGTTTATAAGTTATAACTAAGAAGTATGATTTCGTGAAAGTTTCCTAATATTCTTTTAACTCAAAATTTTTTTTTTTTTTTTTTTGGTTATAGGGATAATACATATAAACTAAGAAGCCAAAATAGCTAGGTTCGCGGCTGTAAGCCTACAATAATTAGTCCTATTTACATCAGAGCAGATAGGATCAATAACAAAGGATGGGGGAGCATCAAAAACACAGAATTCTACATCAAGATTACATCCATTCTTTGCAACAACCTCCACATGTGAATTGTTGGTATTTTTGATGCTTTATCCCCTCTCTCTCTCTCTCTCTCTCTCTAATACGTCTACTTTTCACAGAAACCTCTCCCTGCACTCGCCATTTAGCTTAAAAATTCTCTCTTTCTCTCTCGTTTCATCCATTTGATTGCTCAGGCTCTTTCCCAATTTCATCATTTTTTCTATTTTGTTATAAAATTTCTCTTTGCTCATCAATTTCATTTGCTGGTAGAAGTAAACAGTACATCTCCAATTCTATCTGAGATAAAATGTCTGAAATGAGACAACCACCAATTCTTCAACAGAGGAAGAACCATGTTCCAAATGACATCATATTCAACAGCATCCTGACCAGGGTACCGGTGAAATCATTGATGAGATTTAGGTGTGTATGCAAATCCTGGGACTCCTCAATCACCACTCCTAATTTCATCTCCACCCACCTTTACAACAACAAAAACAAACATCCCCATCATCATAATAATGCTAATGGTTATGTCATACATATGCCATCGCTTCCTTCTTCTTCTAACAGACCAGTCATTATGGTCGCTTTTGACAGAACCTTTGATAGGATTTATGAGACTGAAATTCCTTCTGATTTTGTGCATGTCCATATAGTGGGTTCTTGCAATGGCTTATTGCCTGATACTTGCTTAAGACAATTAATGTGTGTTACACTCGGATTTGCTTATCAGTCCGAGAATGATGACTACAAGGTTGTCAGGATTTCATCTTCTAATTTGTATGGACATGAGATTGAGGTGTAACTTTAGGTTCAAATTCATGAAGGTATGAAATCTCATTACCAACCAATGTAACGTTCTGGGCAGAGAGAGCTCATCCAAAGATTCCAAACCCATTGGTTAGTGGAGATTTGCACTGGATGGCATTAATTAATGGAGAGAATCGCTGGACAGCAAATAAAAGAACTATTGTGGCATTTGATGTCAATTTTGAGAAATTCAGAACGTTAAAACTGCCTGATAAGTCTATGTCTCGTATCGGTATAATTGCTAGAAAGGTACAACT
The DNA here is from genome assembly GCF_932294415.1 of Quercus robur. Taxonomy (NCBI): domain Eukaryota; kingdom Viridiplantae; phylum Streptophyta; class Magnoliopsida; order Fagales; family Fagaceae; genus Quercus; species Quercus robur. Next base: position 2,480,604 of record NC_065537.1, read on the forward strand.
TGATAAGAGATGTCTCGCATTATTCAAAGGGAAACTGGCTTACATTAAATATGGACCACGTGGCTACGAATACTCCATATGGGTGATGAGGGAGTATGGTATGGTTAAGTCTTTTGGAATAAATTTTGGCAAAAACCACATTTTCGTATTTACATTTTCACGCGATTTTCACTTTGTTCTTTAACTTTTTTTTTTCCACCACTTTTAGTCCCTATCTTGAAAAACGAGTCGTTTTTGTCCCTGCCGTTACATCAAAAACGGAAATTGCACAGGTAGCAAACGGAAGCTGATGTGGCCACTAAAATAATAATAAAAAATGTTATTTGACATTAAAAAATGCCACGTCAACATCTAAATTAAAAAACTTAATTTATTAATTTTAACAAAATAAAAAAATTAAAAACAGAATTAAAAACTAAAAATCATATGAATTGAGATCTAAGTGTATCTTGAACAAGAACACAAGCCCAAATCTAAGAACACAAAATTAAAAACCCAAAAAATAAGAACAAAAAATTAAACTATGAGCCCAAATCAAATTAAACATGAACAAGAAATTAAACATGAAAACAAAATTTAAAACCCAGAAAATTAAAACCTTAGAGCCGAAACCTAGAATTAGAATTCATGCCAACATTCTTGACAAACCCAAATAAAATTGATAAATTAAACATGAACACATTATATATTTGAACAAGAACACAAACCTAGCAAGTTTAAAACCCAAAAAATTAAATTCAAACCTAGTAAAATGAAATTTGAGCCTCCAAATCTCACATCCCAACAAATCCAAGCAACCACCAACAAATTGGCAAAACCCAACCCACCACCACTCCACTGACCCCCCACACCACCAATAGATCAGAACAAAACCACCCACCTCCACTCCACCGACCACACAAATCCATGTGTTGGAGAGGGAAAAAAGAAAAAACAGCTGGCCAACCACCCATCGCAACCCACAATCCAAGCCACCACTCCACTGACCCCCCACACCACCAATAGATCGAAACTAAACCACCCACCTCCACTCCACCGACCACACAAATCCACGTGTTCGAGAGGGAAAAAAGAAAAAACAACCGGCCAACCACCCATCGCAACCCACAATCCCAACCACCACCATGTCCCAGCCACCCAACAAAAATCCACAAACCCAGCCTTAAAATCAAGATTGGTAAGCCATAAGCCCATGTAGCACTAAAACTATAAAATCAGTAACCCCACATAGCAAAAAAGTAAAGCCAATGAGTGAGCTATTGAAGGTGGAGGTAAAGTCGGTGGAGGTGGAAAATAACGAAAAAAACCCAGGAAGTTCAAACCTGAGAATTGATGTGTAGAGCTGACCACGGTGGAAGTGAGGCTAGTCATGGGTGGAGGTGAGGCCGGTCATGGGTGGATGTGTTGTTTGGGGTTCATGTGTTGTTTTCATATGCTTAGATCCCTATTAATAGTTCGGGAAAGATTTTTTTGAGCTTGGAATATTGATTTTGTGTTCTTAGAGTCATTCGTGATTTTTGGATTTTAATTTTGTGTTCTTAAATCTGGGTTTGTGTTCTTATTGTTCTTGTTTAAGACACACTTAGATCTCAATTCATGTGATTTTTAATTTTTAATTCTATTTTTAGTTTTTTTTTTATTTAGTTAAAATTAATAAATTAATTTTTTTAATTTAGATGTTGACGTGGCATTTTTTAATGCCAAATAATATTTTTTATTATTATTTTAATGGTCATGTCAGCTTCCATTTGCCACTTGTGCAATTTTCGTCTCTGATGTAAGGGTAAGGACAAAAACAAGACGCGTTTTTTAGGATAGGGACTAAAAGCGGTGGAAAAAAAAAGTTATGGACCAAATTGGAATCGTGTGAAAATGTAGGGACGAAAATGTGGTTTTTTCCATAAAATTTTTGTAGTACCATTTTTGGGTCATTGCATTGCCTTTACCGAGTATGGTTCACTTCTGTTCTAACTAGGTGCATCTGTGATCAAGCGAAGATCCTGGAAGATAAGTTTCTTTTATTTGACACTGAAAATCTACAGGAGAAGGAACTTGATATCCAACTTCTTTCATTTGTAACTAATTTCATAGAGAGCCTTGTTTTACTTGATCAAGCAAACATGTTATCTTACTAACCAGATGGTGGCATGCATATAAAAAGTGAAGTCATTAGTGGTATGGATGAAGTGAAACTCTTGTTATTCCTTTTCCTTTAGTATTAGGCATGATAATATTGCTAAAAGCTTGATTTTTATTTCATGTACACATTATCCTTTTGTAGCTATTATGAATTAGTATTTGATATCTATGTGTAACATGTGAATGGTTGTTGTGGTATGATGGTTGCTATTCCTTTAGTGTTATAAAGAGCTAGATTATAGCTTTCATGACTTCAATTTAAAAGAAGAAACGACCCCAACTATATATATAAATATATATATATATATATATGTAACTTGAATAAAAGAAGCTAATTGATTTGTAGATACTCAAATCTCTTCATATACAAATTTTTAACGTGTCAATTTTCTTAAATAACAACTAGGGTAAATTACAAAATACATCTCTGAAATTTGGAGTGTTTAGATTTTACATCCTGAAGTTACATTTTGTTTGCATTAGCAGCCCCTCCAGTTAGTTTTTGCTGACATGACTATTAAGTGCCACGTAAGCTTATGAAGTGTACTAATGATCCAATAATTCATTACACAAATTTAATTATTACACCTCAGATAAATAACCAAAAAAAAAAAAAATTTAATTATTTCTACGAAACTAATAAATAATTTAATTCTATCTTTTACCTCAAAAAATACAATAATTTATTTTTTTATTTTTTATTTTTTGCCTCATAGGATGAACAAACCTGGACAATCAAAAATGAAAAACACTGACGAACAACCCAGAAAAATAAAAAATGAAGAACAAACCAGAAAAATCAAATACAAAAATTCCAACCAGCAAAAAACAAATTACCACAGTAGATTCAAACCCAGAAAAACACAACCATAAGATTGGAATGAAGAAATAATCGAAGCTAGGAAAATTGAATTAAAATTGATTTAGATGAAATGAACAAGAATGTTGAAAAAAAAAAAAAAAAAAAGAGTATTTTCCTTTCAATATCAATTGATGAGATCTAAGAGCACTTTGCGGAATAACCCAATCCATAGAGTCGTGATCCATCAGAGCACAACTAACGGGAGGGGCTGCTGATGATCTTGAGTAACCACAATAGCCACAGTAGCCATAGTTAGTAGCCCAACCCTATGAGTACTGGTATTCTATCTCTCTCTCTCTCTTTGGCCTCACCAAATTGTGGAGTAATTGTGATTTTTGTTTTAGTTTAGTTCTTATATTATTTTGATCATTTCTATGGCCTATGTGGGTATTAATTGAGATTGTACTGGGTTGGATTTGATGTTAGGAATTTTCGGGACACCCAGAAAATGTTAAAGAAAAAAAATACTTGAATTATTTTATTTTTTGTTTTAAGTTTATGTGATTTTGAATTTTAATGAATTTAATTTTAATTATTTTAAGTGTTTTTGGTTATTTATTTGAGATGGTATAATTAAAATAGTTAAGTCCACGTGTCATGTATCAATTGGGTCATTAGTACACATCATAAGCTTATGTGGTACTTAACAAACATGTCAGCAAAAACTAATGGAAGGGACTACTAATGCAAACGGAATGTAACTTTAGGGTGTAAAATTCAATTTTTGAAATGTTAGGGTGTAAAATCTGAACACCTCCAAATTTCAGGGATGTGTTTTGCAATTTACCCTAACAACTATATAATTTTTAAAATTTTTAATAAATAAACAAATAAATTTTTGAATAAAACCCGTGTCATGTTCAATGGCGCCTCTAAGAATTTTTCTCAAGGTATTCTTTAAGAAGTATAAATTATACAATTTAATAAAAAGAGAAATTCATATATTGACAACAACAACAATAAAAAAACACGCAAATATATAAAGTTTACAATTGCTTTTTACGAGTTTTCATATTTTAAAATCGTTACATGATAGTCTCATTATCAATGCTGCAAGCTACATCTTTTTCAATGTACATAACCAAGCAATTATTCATTCACTAAATGTAAAACAAATTATGAAGTAAAATTTAATTTTATTAGCATAAAAAAATTGAGGGTGTTTCTAAATCTTTTTTGAAGGGTAGATAAATAAATTTTTTTTAAATTATCATATTTAAGGTGGTGCCGCCCCTGGTTATGTTCTGTTTTTTTGTAACATCATGGCTGCTTTTGGAAGTTTTTGTTCCCTTTGCCGAAGGAATATGTCGATTTATTATACTTGATTGTACAACATCACATTTTTGGTATTTTTTATTCAAAACAAAAACCAAAAACGTTTAATCTACGAGCTACTATTGTTGCCTGTTAGCTTGTTCTCCACACCCCATTTCCTTTTTTAATTTTTATTTAATTTTTAATTTTTAGTTAGACTATGGTACGTGGAAAGATGGTAATAATTGCCATCTTTAATTAGTGATTACATGTTTCTTCTGACAAGAGAGCTATATTTTTTCAGATTTTAAAATATGTTGTTTGAAATATGGTACCAAATACATTTTTTTGATTTATGAGTACTTTAAATACTGAAGAGGCCGTCCATCTAATACTTTTTAAATCATGTGTACTTTAAATACTGAAGAGGCCGTCCATCTAGTACTTTAAATACTTTTCACAACACTTTTAAATCACAATTTTCATATAATTTTGAATAACAATATTTGAAAGCTAATACTGAAGAGGTCGTCCATCTACGATCCTACATCATACCCATGGTGAGGCAAACAGAGTGATGGACCGATCAGCATAAAAGGGAAGGCAGCAACTCAAGTCAATTAGAAATATATGCAGAGTGTCCATTTTTTTTTTTTTTTTTTTTATAAGACAATGTCCATCTTTTGTTTCTTGTGATTATATGTGGAATCTTTAACAGAAATGCACTCCCAGAGGAGAAAATATTTTGTATCAAATGATACTATATTAGTGATGTAAGGACAAGATTAGAATTCCTAGCCCAACACGTGAATGGACTAAGGCCCAAAAAGTCCAAAACAATGAATTTATAGAGTATGGGTTAGAAAAACTAGGCTTTGGTTAAGCGCACAATGAGTTAGATAGGTCTAATGACTAAAGAATAAAAACATACAAGTGTAAAATGAAGAAAAAACGTCCTTGGCAGAATTCGAGGATACTGGTTCTTATATAATGTTCTTGGGTAAGGTTACAAATCTAGTTCTAGATGGCTACAATACTTCTTTCTTGATTTTTCTGATCCTCCTTTCATGGTGGGTTCCTTCCATTATATAGTTCCCTTTAAATGATCTTGCCCTTCCACTTGTTGCCCATCCAAGCTTTTACTTGGGTATCCGTCCCATCGAACACCCCCTCTAGCCTCTTTGTGTGTTGGGACAGCCAATCTAGCCTTGTTCAGGGGTTTTCTCCACATTAATGCAGCCAAAAAGTTAGCTGCAGAACAATTAATGCGGTGGTTGCAGTTTTCTCTCTAGATATTTTTAGGACTCTTCCCCATCTGACGTTTCTGCAATGCTCGTCCACTCCAACTGAACTTCTGGGATCGTCTCTCTTGTTAATAAACCATCCTTTAGGACCTCAGTTCTGTCTAGTCGAGGATATTTTCATCCTCGGCACACTCTCCAGGGCTATTATGACCAAACCCCGCCTTTTATTTATCTGTGCAATCTCCTCCAACGAAGAATTCTCCTCCTCAGGTAGGTCCTTGTTCTCAGTTTGGGCCAATATATGGATAAATAATGAACTTCCGAGCCCAAGGGCCCTACAATAGCCCCTCGAGATTCCCCTTTCTGGCTTCTCGGGAAGAAAGGAGGATTTCGATGTCCCTAAATTAGCTCCATGCCTATTTCACCCTTCCTCTGCTTATGAAAACGCCCTTTTGTCTGCCCAAGACATGCTCCTGTCGTTGCAATATTCGAGGCACATCTTTATTAAATTCTGACGGCTCTTTGTCCCCCACGTTCTACAGCATAATGCGAATCATAAGGTTGAGGGCTTTGTTGAGAATTGAGCGGGAACTTTCCCGCTCTCTACTCTCTCCTTGGTATAAATATCTATCAAATCAATTTCTTTTCTCACTTTAGCATTCATTTCGTTCTAGCACTCATACCTTGAACCTGCACACCTTTTCAACTCACCTGAGCCCTTCCAAATACTAAAGGCTTGTCTGAGGACACCTTTATTCTTTCCGTAAGTCTTTTTGAACTTTTACTCTTTAAAATTCTACACATTCCTCTTTTCTTCACGTTCTTTCTCTTTCTCTTCGGTTCTAATTTCCTTTCTCAATCTCTTTAGTTTTCCTAACCTTTTCTAGAAATGGGTAGATTTAAGAACTTAGTAGATTCTAAGGAGGGGATAGAAAGCTTTAGGGTTCGTTATAGGATCCCTCCAAGAGTAGGAATTAGGTACTGTGATGAGGGTCAATGGCACGAGGATAAGCAAGTCGGGGAGGTAGTAATCTTGATGATTGCCTTCATAGAAGGAGGGATGAAAATCCCCATGGGTGGAGTCACTAGAGACTACTTTAGAGCTCATAGGTTAGCTCCCACTCAGTGTGCCCTTAATATGTTTAGGATCTTAGGCTCCGTGGATGCCTTCAACGAAAAAATGGGTTTAGGTTTAACTCACCACGATGTCAATTGGATCTATAACCTTCACCGTCTAAAGGGGCTGGGATACTACTTGAAATCAAGGTATCCCGAGGTTAGGCTCATTCAATGCCTCCCCAAATCCAACAAGGGGTTGAACAAAGACTTCGTGATTTTGTCAGGGGAGTGGAGTGATGGTCTCCTTTGCCTGACAAGAGAGGGAGAACCAGGTGGGGTACTAGGTTTAGGATACTCATTTATAAGTCTTTTCTTTGATTTGTTGTATTTTCGTATCTGATAAAATTTTATTTCCCTGATGGATTTGCAGACAGACGCGCTGCTGAACCGAATTTCAATCTGGTCAACAAGGATAGCCTAGACGAAATCCTTAAAGCTGAAGTGTTTGTGAATTCGGTCCTCTAGTTACGAGCGGCTCACTTGATCCTAGGATACATGTCGATCTCATCAAGCTTCCAAGCTCCTAAGTGTATCATAAAGGTCAGAGACCCCCGCCTTCAATGGATAAGCATAGCTGCGCCAAGTTTCCTTCTTCTTGGTCCAAAAGTAGAGAGCGTAGAGATCACAACTCCTATCCTTAAAGGTATTCCTAAGGCAGGAGTCTCGTCATAACAACGAATGGCCGGAGCAACCACTTCGTCTCGCCTTGCTGACATAAAAGAAGGAGAAGTGTTAGAAGTAGCTGACTCTGAGGACGAGTTTGAAGTTTTCAGCCAAGCCCTGTGCCCAGAGATCTCGTACCCTGATCACAGTCCCCCATTTTCACCAATAATCGACGAAATAGGGATACAACACAAACCTAAGTCTAGTTTGCTGGACTTGATAGAGTCCCAACCCGAGAAGGATGCATTTGGGAAGGTAGCACGCACTAAGCCTCCCACCCCTCCACCTACTCTGCCCCCTCCCCCTCCAAGGCAACCGACCTGAAGAGGAAGAGGGAGTCGAAAGGAAAAGAGGTGATGGGAGCAGGGCAAAATCTTCCCCCTGGTGAGGACGAGGCTCAAAAGGTATCAAAACAAGCCAAAACGGGGCAGAGGGGCGCCGAGAGGGGTGCCGAGAAGAGGGGTGATCCTTAGGTTGGGCCTCCGACCTGGCTCCCTGCCCCAATGCTGAATGGGGAACCTCTCCTCACTAACGCCTCCATTCGTGACTTTCAAGGAGGAGTAGCCTGTCATATGGCCGACGCAATAAAGCAAGCCCTGTTGCTCCCTGAGGACATAGCCGAGCTACATGATATGAAGAGACATGAGGTTTTCCTCAGTCTCAAAAGATATCTTGCTATGGTATGTCCCCCTTCCTTCATACTAACTTATTCTCTTCACTTTCCCCTTCTAACTCTTATTTCTTCCTTTAACAAGCTGTTCAAGCCTCTTTCCGGGCTGAGGAGATAACTAACTCTTGCCATTGACAAATGAAGAAGGAGGAAGGGAGGCGTAACGTTGCTATGGAAGCCTTTAGCATGGTTGAGAAGAGCAACCAGGAGCTCAAGAAGAAGCTACAGGAGGAGGAGAAAGAAAGGAAGTATGCAGTGGCAGCCCTGGGGAATGTTGAAAAGCAAGTTGAAAACCAAAGGCTGCTGCTGCGTACTGCTGAGGACAACTTGGCCACCTTCAGGACTCAGATTGCTGAACTAAAAAAGAAATTGGAGGAGGTCGAGAAGGCCAGAGTTCTCATCAAGAAGGCCTGAGGGCAGATAGAGAAGGCCAAAGATGAAGCAGAGCAACACGACTATGACGTTGGTGTGGCCGAGACCGAGGACGCCCTTAAGGCCGAGGTCCCTGCTGTATGCAGAACTTATTGCCCCCTGACATGGGACGAAGCCCTCAACCAGGCTGGGGTTAAGGCCTTTTCCGTGCTCAGGAAGGCAGGAAGTGTCTACTACCCGTCAGCCATACGCCCTGCAAGCTCTTTAGATTCCAAGGCCGACCCAACACCCTCGAAAGCAGGTGAAGCCCAAGGAAGTCCACCCAAAGCCCCTCCTACAACTAATACTTCTTTTGAGGGTGGGGAGCAGGTCGAGGACACTACTAGAGCTAGGGATGTCAACGAAGGCACAATCCAAGGCCCTGACTTAGCTCCACCTGTTCCAGGGGATCTCCTTAAAGAAAAAGGAACTTCCCAGAGCATGGAGCTAGTGTTGGCAACTCTTGCCATACCCCCAAAAGTGGACTCAAAGGATAAGGCCCAAGTACCCCCCACAGCAGCGGATACCCAGCCTTCCAAAGATGCAAAGGAAAAACTTGTAATAAAGATGAAAAAGTAGTTGTATCTTTTTCTTGTTATTTAGCTGCCTTTGTTAGAAGCCTTAACTTAATGGAAATTGCAGATTTTCTTCTTATGATTTTGGTGTTTATGTTGCTCCTACTTTAAACTTTGCTTGTTGTGATGGGATATGTGGGATATATCTTGAGTGACCAATCCATCTAAGTAACAACACATATCTTATGCAAAAATATGATCAGTATTAAAATAGATTAAATCTGCCAAGTTAATCACCTTGGCCATGCCTAATTCTAACTTGAAAAACTTGCACAACATTGTGACGTGAACATAGGTTTTAAAGTTGCAACCTGCCTTACTTAAAAACAACTTTATAAGACTTGAGAGGTGATGTGCATGAAATATATACAAGAAAGTACTCACATATCTACATATTAGCCTTACTTTTATGTTATTTTGTGACTGATTATATAATATCTTTGTGTTGTAGGTAACAAGGGCTTTACATGCAAAGTGGGGCTAGGCCAATTGAATCAAGCTAACTTACATCCAGCCAGGCATGAATTCACGAAAAGACCAACCCAATTAAATTTAAGTCCAATTGGAGTAAGGAATCAAAGGAAATTTGCACCAAATCCAAGTCCAATTCGGATTAGGATTCCAGACTGCACATCAGTTAGTATTTTTGACATAACTTTCGGTTCAGATGTCCAATCAAGATGATTCAAGTTGGGCTGGAACGTTAGCTTAAAGGGCTACAACTTTGTAGTTTACCAAAAGTCCAAATTCTGAAGTTAAGTGGGCCAAAATAGTCAGTTAAGTGAAGCCTAAAAATCTGGGATTTTCTCCAAACGGGAATTCAACTTGTAATATGATTCCTTGACCTATTTAAAAGGCTTTTTAGGGCAAAATTCAGGGGGGCTGAGGCTAGTGCTAGGGCTGAGGGCTGTACGTAGAGAGTATGGCTACTTCTTTGGTTTTCTTCCATGACAGTTAGTTTTATTTTATTTGTCTAGTTTAATGTTTAATATTTTATTTTTGTGTTTTCTTTCAATTACTATGTGTAGCTAAATTTATAATTAGGGTTGAGGATGAAACCTTGTTAAGGATTATTAGTAATATTTATGTGATTTGATTTTTTCCACAATAGTTGTTCTTTATTAATTTAAATTGTTCTTACTTCATATCAATTGACTAAGATGGAATTCTAAATATGAGTTCAATCATGTTTTTCTTATGATTTAGGATTCATCTTAATTCAATCATGTTTTTCTCATGATTTAGGATTCATCTTAATTCAATCATGTTTTTCTCATGATTTAGGATTTCATCTTAATTAATTGAATGCTTGGTTTATTAATTCTTGATTATAAAATTGGATATCACTTGTGATTTGTCTGTCAATGGATACAATTTATGATTTGATTTTTAGAATTGGATATATCTTGTGATTTGTTTGGCTACGGATACAATTGATGATTTGGTTTTATACTTAAGAAGCGAAGAAGAACATGCTTTTGATTTTTAAAATAAGGGTTTAAATGATGATATTTTCCATGATAGCAAGATTGATTTCTAGATTATCATGTAGTGAGTTGGGAAAAATTAATAATCATAAATATATGCTGATATGACTTGCAAGGTGGATTCCAAAACCTTAATTCATTTCCCTTGATTGTTTACATCTTTTTATTGCTTTATATCTTTTGCTTAGTTTAACTTTTTGCTTAATTTTATTATTTGCTTAGTTTATTTAATTGCAAACAACCAGTTTTTATTAAACTAGATTAGGATTAATTTGGTTAAGATTTGATTTAATTTTCCTACGTTCATTCAAGTCATTGTGGGTTCGACCTTGTTCTTGTCAAACTATACTTTGGTACGGTTCGTACACTTGCGAGTATTTTAAAATTTCACAATAAGAGGCAGGCCACTTTCGTACAGACATGGACATGCCTACAAATGCTTTAAGTGATGCTCATAAGCATCCATTTGGGACCTTTTGTTGCAATGAAAACTATTGTTGTTTGGGAGTAATTACACCTAACGCCAAAATAGTTAATAAGGCTTACTGACTTACCGTAAACAAAAATTTCACAAAGTCCGCTATGCCTAAGGTTTTGCCCTGACATTTAGCCATTTAAAGGGAAGTGTCAATCCGTCCAAGGTATGCGGTCTGAGGAGTTAGGCATGACCAAGTTTTTATTTGATGCTTAGGTGGTTGTCATAATGTGTTAATTTTTCCAAAGCAAATGGTCCAAGGAACCAGGCATAGCTAAGAATCTGTTTAACACTTAGAAATATAATTGAAAGATATCAATTTTCTCAAGGAATGTGGTCCGAGGAGCCAGGCATGACCTAGGTTCTATTTGATTCTTAGATAGACGTTAATAACACATGACACATAATACAACAAACCCAAATAGGGTGAAGGAAGCCTTTATTCATAATAATACTTCTTAAGGTTGTTTACATTCCAAAGGCGTGGTATAGCTTTTTCCTCTAGATCCTCCAGATAATAGGCACCTATCCCAGCTGCCGATGTGATATGATATGGCCCTTCCCAGTTGGGTCCCAACTTTCCCCATGCTGGGTACCTTGTCGTTCCTAGGAATTTTCTTAAGACCAAGTCGCCAACTGTTAGTGGCCTTAATTTTACGTTAGCATCATACCTCTGCTTGAGCTTATTTTGGTAGTAAGCCAATTGGACCATGGCGCTTTCTCTCCGTTCTTCAATTAAGTCCAAGTTCTTCTCCAACAACTCATCATTTTTGCTTGGAATGAAGGAATTTGATCTCAACGTGGGGAATCCGGTTTTTAGAGGGATAACAGCCTCGGCCCCATAAGTCATAGAGAAAGGCATCTCCCTTATGGACCTTCGAGGTGTGCTAGTGCAACTAATAAACAATAATTAATAATTTAATTAACCAATACATTATAAAAGACAAGCAAATTAAATTATGTTATGCTAAACAACAATTAATAATTTTATAATTAATGAAATAACAATATAACAAATTATAGTTTATAAAAGACAAACAAATTAATGAAACAACTAAACAACAATAATTAATAATTTTATTAATATTTCAAATGAACTTATAGTTTATTGTTTATTCTTTTGCTAGAATTATGGACAAATATTTGATGAGAAACCACGTACTCAAGGAACACCCTAGGAAAAATTCCTAAAGTCGCCACTGTTTGGAGGACCAGCCGATCAGATAACTTGATTTTTTTTTTTTTTTAAGTCATATTTAAATATATAAAAAATCTCAATTCATTTTTCATCTTACAACCCTAAATGCATCAAGCCACCTCCGTCTACAACAATAATTAACCTTTTAAAAATGTCATCCCGATGGAGTAAGCCTTTCACATCATTATAGTGTACTATCAGATACAACTTGCTTTGCATGTATTTGGACATTACTTTAAAGTAACAAGTAACGAGCACTCCCAACATGTTAGGGAGGAGGGTATTTCCCAGGGCCAGGGCCATTTCTCCTTTACTTTTTATTTTTATTTATTTTTATTTATCTCCTGTAATCATCAAGAGAGACTCGACAAATTTGGTAAAAGAGAACTCTTTTTTGTCTTGGGGAAAAAAATAAAGAAAGAAAGAAAAGAGAAATATTTGATGGGCTGAGCAAGCCAACGAAATATGACATGTTCTATTTGTCATATTAGGCCCAATATTTAGACGGCCCAAAATGAAACCTAGGAAATAGAAACTTCTATTTTAGACTCTTCCTTTCACTTTTTGTAGGTGCCTTCATCGAGTTTGGAACTATAATCATCTAAATCATCATTTGGCTCCATATGTGGGAAACATGTAGTTGTCTAAGACAAAGATTGTATGTTTTGTTAGGTTCTAAGACTTTAGGAACTAAATGTATTAGAACTTCATTCTGAATTTGTTTCCAAACCATGATCAAAACATTTAGTTTAGGTTTAGACTTGCTCAAAGTTTGTTTTAATATAAGATTGAAATCAAGTAATTGCAAGAAATTATTGTTCAATTTCTACAAGGCTCGATCGATTGAAGAATAGACTCGATCGATCAAGAATCGTAGATCAGAAATTTTCTGTAGAATTTTCATTCACAGCCCAAGCCCATATGACGTGCAGGGTTAAGTGTTTCACTCCTAGTATAAAAGTAAAAACCCTAGCTATGTTTTGGAGGTCTTTTGTGTGTTAAATCTTTTGTAAGATCTGAGAAAGAATTGGTAGGTGATTTAGTTGCTGCATAAAGAACATTCACGAAGATCCAAAATCTTTGAGAGGTGTCTCAAAGTCACAATTGGGAGAACTTGTGCTAGTGCAGATTCAAGGAAAGAAGTAGTTCGTGAATTCGGAGCTGTCACGTGGTCGTGGTAGTAAGTTTTCTACAGGAGGTAGCATTAGGGTGTTAGTGATCTAAGTCCTATTGTAAAAACTTCAATTCTTTCTTAGCGAATCTGTTTTTATCTTGAGGATAGTTAGGTTAAATCCTCTCCAGGTTTTTTACCGGTTTGGTTTTCCTAGGTGATTAGGTCTTTGTGTTCTTTACTTTCTACATTATTTGTTTTGCTCACAATAGTTTAACCTAGACTTGAATAACAAACTTATTAATCAACTTGGCTTAATATTAGGTTAAACATATTGTGTTAAGGGGTCTAAAAACCTAACAAGTTTAATGACTCAAAAAACCACTAGTAACTTATGTACTATATCTCAAAAAGATTAGTTTAGTCACAATTGAGACTTATTGTAATTGTTAATAAAACCAAGATCACCCCAATATATGCTTGATGTGGGTACTCAAGCACACACCCCACAACAAACACTCAAATAATATTCAATCAATCAAGGGTATCACAATCGCCCTCACTTAAATCCCCAAATTGTAATGCATGTAAGTTCAATCTATATATAATGAAGGTTTTAATCTCAAATGTGATTTGATAATAGTTGATTTTTAATCATTTTTAATACATGGTGAACATTGAAAATGTATATTTTGAGTGGTTGCTCGTTTTAATTTCATTTGATAAGTGTATGGTGAATTGTTAATATTGGACAACATGCATTAATAGATAAATCTTTAAATAGTGCCGAAGGATGCTTAACACCTATCATCCTATAACTTAGCCTTCTGACTTAAATTTGGGACTATAGGCTTTGTAGTCTTTTCCGTGTAACTATCATCCTCGGAGATTGTCAATAGATCATAAAGACCTTGTAACATATTTTCTTGTAATCGATATAGTATTTTGTAAACTAAGATATATGTAATGTTATTCCTAATATTTTCATTTATAAGTGGCGGTTCCATGTAAGAGAATCCATAATTCACTATTTCTTGAGTGCATTCAATTAGTCCTGAATTCCTGATAACCTAGAGTAAAATGATCATAATAACTAGCTTCTACTAGATATTTTAAATTGCACACATTTAGATGCATTGCAAACTAGAGACATAAAATTTTTCAATGGTATATAACTTGCAGGGTAATATTCTTTAAGATAATTCTTGAATAAATTTAGAAAATGAATTAAAAATGCTGAATAAGGTTCTTTAATACTTCACCAACTTGATTTCAATATTTATTAAGTTATTTGCTTGATCATGGGATACTCTGGTGTCATTTGTTTTCAGTCCACACCAATGTTTAACTCTTATTTAAAGAACTATAAATTTATGCTCACAGAAAAATAGGTAAGAAATTATATAAGTAATGATTATGATATTATATAAAATATTTAGATTTGAAAAGGTGCAAATTAAAAGATTTTTTTCTTATTCCTTCCTTTTTCTATTTTTTTTTTTTTTTCCTGACATGTGACATATATTTGGCCATTCTTCTAGGTCCTTCATAATTTGAAGTTCAACGGTGAAAATATTCTGCACAAATTTTAATTAAATCTTGCTAGTAATATTAAAAAAATATTTTTAAAATTTCTTCATCTTTTTCATTGTTGAAAAACAATTTTTTATTTTTTTAAAAATTTTGGTACGACAAGATTTGTTTTAATGTTAACACACACACACATATAATCTCTATATCATCTTTATATATTACTTTCATGCACATTACACATGTTAGTGACTAATTACTATTAATAACAATACACATAAACATTAACAAAATAACAATAAACATGAACATGAACATAAATAATAATATTAATAATCATGATAATCATGATGATGATACTTTTTTTATTGTGAATTATATTTGGTTTTCAAGCAATACCTTAAACCTGAAGCCTTCATTATTATTATTATTATTATTTTTTCATACCAATAATTATGGGTTGGCAAGGGTGCATCATAATATGGATAATTAATTATTCTTTCGTCATGCATTTTTTGGCTTTAATAATTTGGACTTTAAATGGTAAACCCAACCCGCTTGGCAATGAAAAATTGAATGAACTAGTTGATATCAATTTTGGTTGCATTTGCATTTGAGAAATAAGATGACAAGCTAGTACAATAAAAAAACAAGATTTCAAAGCATTGATGTCAGAGACAATTTTCTAAATTTGATGGCTATTGGTGAACATGATGATTTTTAGGGACTCTACCATGTAAATCATGAAAATTATTCGAATTTTAAAAAGATAAAGCAGATATGTTGGCAATAGCTGCTTCTATGCCCCAATATTAGATAGGGAATAGCTCTAGTGCAGAAGCCCAAGGTAGGAGAGAAAAGCTCCCAGTATATACTATAATATAGGTGTAGACCAACGCGGCAGGAAAAACACCTTCCTTGAGGTAATGGCAGGCTTCAAATCTTTTTGAACTGTAAACCTCGAGGGAGAGTCCATACAGGACAACAGTTAATATGAATAGAGGAACTAGCGTTGTAGTCCTCATAAAGTATGCGCCCGTTCGAAACTTTAAAAAAACTTCCGTACGTCTCCCGTTTTCACTCCAAAGTTATAGAATTATACATGTTTTTTTTTCTTCTTTAAACATGACAGTATAAATAGCGTTTGTTACGGAATATGTAAGATACTGCTACTTAAATACGCTTGTTTCTGAAAAAAAAAAAAAAAAGTTCATAGTGAATTAGAAGTTCTCAGTGAATTATGTATCCCATCCCTTGGCGTCAAATACTGAAAAAAAAACTAAAGATACTGTCTCTCTGTCTCTCTGGAAGGATGGTCCCCATTCTCCCTCTAGGCAGTAGATGAGT
Organism: Quercus robur; assembly: GCF_932294415.1. Classification (NCBI taxonomy): domain Eukaryota; kingdom Viridiplantae; phylum Streptophyta; class Magnoliopsida; order Fagales; family Fagaceae; genus Quercus; species Quercus robur. The sequence continues at coordinate 2,496,689 of NC_065537.1, forward strand.
TTTGTCCCTTACGGTAGTAAGGAGTGTTTTGTTTTCTTATTCTACTGTTTTATCTTGTTGTGCTGTTTTTGTTATTGACTTCTCTGTCTCCATTCTCGTTTCACTACTGGTGTGCCGAGACTAGTGGGTGTTTTTTTTTCTGGGGTATTGGGAAACAATTTTCTTTCGTTTTTTTTCTTCAACTTGTTTCTTGATATGGAAGATCTAGCAGCCATTTGGGATAACTTGTCTTTGTCCGAAAAAGAAAAATCAGGGTACACTATGCGGGCGGACCATCGTACAGGGGAGTATATGTTGGCTGCCAAATTTCTTACTCCACGTTTCTTGATAATGGAGGCGGTGGCTAGAACATTCAAGCAGCTGTGGAGATCAACAAACGGCTTTAAGATCAGGCGTCTTGGAGATCACAAGTGTCTTTTTGTCTTTGACAACCTCCCTGATGTAGACCGTATCATCAAAAATCAGCCTTGGAGTTTCGACAAATACCTAGTTGTTATTCAAAGGTATGATGGTGAATCCCCGGTTCGTAAATTAATCTTTAACAAGGTTACATTTTGGGTGCAGGTCCATAACATCCCATATAGGTACATGACGAAGCATATGGCTGAATGTTTGTGTGATATTATTGGTGAAGTGCAAAAATCCTCTGGGGCAGTTGATGATGATGGGGGTCAGTTCATGAGAGTTCGAGTTACTCTTGATATAAACTTACCGCTATGTCGGGGCCGTGTTATTACCCTTGAAGGAGGGGGCAAGTCTTGGGTTTCTTTCAAGTATGAGCACCTTCCGAATCTGTGTTACTGGTGTGGTGGTCTAAGCCATGATGAAAAAAACTATGATTTATGGATTAACAGCAAGGGTACTCTCAAGGTCGAAAATCAACAATTTGGGCCATGTTTAAGAGCCGCTTCGTACACCTCTGCTGGGAAAGATGTTATCTACGTTCCGGGGTATTATGAGAACCGGTTCTCGAAGCAGAATAATCTATCACAGTGTCCGGTGGATGTAGCGGCTATGGAGGAGGGGGTAAATGCAGAGGCGCCGGTGGAGCATTCAGTTAAGGGAAAGGCGCAAGTTGAGGAGCTAGTTAATGCAGTATCCGTTTCGAATTCAAACTCTCCTACTGGAATGGAAGGAGTAATGCACGATAAACTTAATAAATCTACTCCTAAATATTCGGAGGCAGTATCCCAGCCAATTATGGAAATTCCAACGGATCAGAAACAGAGTAATGACAGGGATTTATTTTCGGAAACACTAAAGGAGATTGATTCAGAAATCTTCAAATTTGATTCCCCTAGCCACGTCGATGTAGTAAACGATTCTCCATGCAACCTTTCTGTCCGTATTGCTCCATGCCCCACACCCCAAGCACGTGACTCACTTAAGCAGCCCACCTCCTTCAAATTACAGAACTCTACGCTGACTGAAGTCCCTGTCTTGATCGATGTCTCTGTTCCACATTCAGGTACCTGGAAAAGATTTCCTCGTCCACATCATGAGGCTGCTGCTTCGCAAGTCACACACTCATCCTCAAAACAGCCATTTTCTCTACTCCATGAATCAAATGAGTTACCTAATAAAAAACGTTTGGCTTATCAGGCGAAGTCAGGAAGTATTATTCTATTGGCAGAGACTGATATTCAGTCCTGCCAGGAGCCATGAGTGTCCTAGTTTGGAATTGTCGTGGGTTTGGGAACCCACAGACAATTCGAGAGCTCGAGAATTTAGTCCGGGCACAAGATCCTGCGGTTGTGTTCTTGGCCGAGACATGGCTGGCAGAAGATAGGCTAAAGTTTCTTTTGCGGAATTTTGTCTGTGATCAGAAGTTTGTTGTTTCAAAAATAAATCAGGGGGGCGGTCTTGCTCTTTTGTGGAGGTCTGATATTGATGTTAATGTGGTGTCTTCTTCACTAAATCACATTGATGCTGAGATTAATTCAGGTAAGGAAAATTCTTGGAGATTTACGGGTTTCTACGGTAATCCCGAGACCCACAAGCACCATGATTCTTGGGCTATCCTAAAAAATCTGAACCGAAATTCTTCTTTGCCTTGGCTTTGTGCGGGTGATTTTAATGAGATTTTAAGGTCTCATGAAAAGAAAGGTGGTAGAGCAAGACCGGAGGTGCAGATGCGGGATTTCCGTGAAACATTAGATGAATGTGGTTTTGCCGACTTGGGTTTTAGTGGTCAAAAATTCACTTGGTGTAAAAGGTTGGCAGGTGGTGTTATGGTTTGGGAGCGCCTTGATAGGGTCGTGGCTAATCAAGAATGGATTTCTATGTTTCCGGGATACTCAGTAACTCATCTTGACACGGTCTTCTCGGACCATAAACCCTTAAGTATTCATATGGAGGGGTTTCAAATCCGAAAACAAAGACCTTGGAGGTTTGAACAAGTTTGGTTGAATGATAAGGCGTGTCGTTCTATGGTGGAAGCCGCTTGGGAGAGCCCTTTTTTCTCTTCCAATCCGATGTCAGTGGTTGAGGCTAACGTGAAAAATTGTCAAAGGCATTTAAAAAAATGGAGTAAGGAATCTTTTGGTAATATATCTCGGGCTCTTGTGGAGAAAAAAAATCAGATCAAAGTGGCATAAGGGGAGGCGGTGAGAAGTGGAAATGGGGACCGGCTACATGTCCTGAAGGTTGAATTAAGAGAACTTCTTATTAAGGAAGAAAAGCTTTGGCAGCAACGTTCTAAGTTGCATTGGCTTAAAGAAGGGGATCAAAACACATGTTACTTTCATGGCAAAGCTTCCCAGAGGTATAGGAAAAATTGCATCAAACGCCTAAGAAACCAAAATGGGGAGTGGTTTGATGGGGAGGACCAAATTGCTCAATTATTTATTGACTATTACAGTGAGCTTTTCACAACTTCAAATCCGTCTCAATTGTTAGAGGTGTTGGAGAATATTCCTCAGGTTGTCTTAGATTCTATGAATGCGGATTTGGTGAAACCTTTTGTTAAGCAAGAGGTGGATGTGGCTCTTAAATAGATGGCACCTCTGAAAGCGCCAGGCCCAGATGGCATGCCCCTCATCTTCTATCAACACTATTGGGATTCCATTGGTGATGACGTGTCTTGTGCTATTCTTTCCTGCCTCAATTCAGGTTCTATCCCAGCTAGTCTTAATCATACTCATATCACCCTTATCCCCAAAATAAAAAAATCCCGAAAGTGTTTCTGATTTTAGGCCTATATCTTTATGTAACATTTTGTATAAGCTAATTTCTAAGGTGTTGGCTAACCGTTTGAAAACTCTGTTGCCATATGTTGTATCAGAATCCCAGAGTGCCTTTCAATTCGATAAGGCTATCTCAGATAATATTTTGGTAGCTTTTGAAACGTTGCATCATATGAAGATCAAAAAAAGGGGGAAGGAGGGGTTTATGGCTATGAGTAAGGCTTACGATAGGGTTGAGTGGATTTTTTTGGAGAATTTGATGCGGAAGTTGGGTTTCCATGAGAGATGGGTTGATATGGTTATGGCTACAATCAAATCCGTGTCTTACTCTTTTTTGATCAATGGGTTCCCTCGCGGTTTCATTAAGCCTACTAGGGGGATTCGTCAAGGCGACCCCCTATCCCCTTATCTTTTCTTGTTGTGCTCGGAAGGATTAAATGGGCTGCTCAATAAAGCCGTGGCTAGGGGTGATTTAAGGGGCTTCTCGCTTTGTAAGAATGGTCCACAAATCTCACACCTATTCTTCACCGATGATAGCTTGATTTTTTGTCGGGTGAGGATGGGTGATGTGCAAGCAATTCAATTGGCATTAACCCTATATAAGAGAGCATCCGGGCAAAAAATAAATGGTTCAAAAACAAATCTTTTTTTTGGTAAATCTGTCCTTGAGAGCACCAAAATAGATTTGATGAATTACCTAGGTGTTCCGGAGATTAAGGAGTATGAAAAGTACCTAGGGTTGCCGGCTATGGTGGGTAGAAAGAAAAAGGAGAGTTTTATCTATATAAAGGAGAGGATTTGGGGGAAACTTCAAGGGTGGAAGGAGAAACTTTTGTCACAAGCCGGTAGGGAGGTGTTATTGAAAGCTATTGTGCAAGCAATTCCATCTTTTTCCATGAGTTGTTTTCTATTACCGGTGAACCTTTGCCATGAGATTGAGGTTATGATAAAAAAAAATTTGGGGTCAACGTGGAGAGAGAAGAAAGATTCATTGGAAAAATTGGGAGTCTTTGTGTATGCCAAAAAATGAAGGTGGGATGGGTTTTAAGGAGCTTAGGAAGTTCAACGAAGCCATGTTAGCTAAACAAGTTTGGCGGCTGGTTCATGACAAAAAATCTCTCTTTTATCGGGTTTTTAAGGCTAAGTTTTTCCCTTCGGGTGATATTTTTTCAGCTCATGTCAAAACGGGGTCCTATGCTTGGCGGAGTATCCTCAAGGCTCGATACTTAATTGCTGAAGGTGCTAGATATAGGGTGGGGAATGGCCAATCTGTTCGGATTTATCAAGATTACTGGCTGCCTGGTGATGGGTCAGGCAAGGTGATCTCTCCCCCCTCTTTGTTACCTGCTGATGCGAGAGTTGCAGATATTATTGACGCTGATTCGGGCTGGTGGAATTTGTATCTGTTGGAAAGAGCTTTTCTGCCGTTTGAGGCACAAAAAATAAAATCCATCCCTTTTTGTCTCATCCCACAAGAAGACATTTTGATTTGGCCAAAAACTAAGGATGGCCAGTATTCGGTGAAGCTTGGGTACCAATTGTTGTGTGCTAAGGAGCTCTCTGGTTCAGCGTCAGGATTATCTAATGAGGTGAACCGGAGGATGTGGTCTGGTTTATGGAGACTGAAGGTGCCCAGCAAAGTCAAGACTTTTGCTTGGCGGGCTTGTTCTGAGTCCCTTCCCACAATGGTGAATTTGGCAAGGCGAAGGGTGGTGCTCTCAAACAGCTGCACGGGTTGTAATAGAGGGCCTGAGACAGTGATTCATGCTCTATGGGGGTGTGAGAAGGTGAAGGGGGCCTGGGGTACTGACTTTGATGAGTTGCGGAGTGCAACGAATCAAAATTTATTTTTTGTTGATCTTTTCAGGTTGGCGCTGCAGAATCCACGTGGAGCTGAAGGTTTCATCATGATTTGTTGGTCTATCTGGAATCGGCGCAACAAAATCAGAGTTAATGAAGTCGCTGCTCCCCTTGAGAAGATCCCGGAGTTGGCACAGAAGCAGTTAACGGATTTCCAGCAACTGTGTGCAAAACCGGAATCAAAAACGTTGGCGAGGAAAGTCATCTGGAAGCCTCCCGATGCAGCTCTGTTGAAAACTAATTTCGACGGTGCGGTTTTTGACGATCTGAGAGCTGCCGGAATTGGAGTGGTGGTGCGTAATTCTCTGGGTGAGGTCTTGGCTGCACTGTCTGAAATTATCCCTCTGCCTTCATCCATTGTTGCTCTGGAAACTATTGCAGCAAGACAGGCTGTCCTGTTTGTCCGTGAGCTTGGTTTCAGTGGCATTATTTTTGAAGGGGATTCTGAAGAGTCTATTTCAGCTATTAAGAAGCAAAGTTTTCAGCACCCAGTTGTGGGTCATTTAGTTCAAGACATTATGTCTTCAGTTAGTATGTTCCAATACTATTCTTTCTCTCATACGCGTCGGCATGGTAATGTTTTAGCACATGCGTTGGCTAGACGAGCGAGATTGTCTTTTCCTACTTTAGTTTGGATGAATTCCGTTCCAGGGGATATTTATCGTTTCTTTGTATCTGACATTCCAGTAATAAAATAATTTTTTTCGGGCTAGTCGGGCAGGCCTGATTCTCAAAAAAAAAAAAAAAAAAGAAAGCATTAAAAAAATCTCAATGCAACCTATCTATTTGGTCAAACAAAGAATCATAGTATAATATATCTCAAATAAAAACAAAATATGACAAAACATAAACACTCAATTTTGCTGTAATTATGTATCATGGTTTCCTAACACATAAAAAAAGGTGTATATATAAAAATTTATCTACAAAATTGATTGATTGTAGTTTAAGATTATAATCTTACTCAATAAAATAAAAATGACTACATATTTTGAAATTCTAACCATTTAATACATGTTCTTTACGCTTTTAATACACATGTAAAATTTTGTATCAATTAGATATTATTTACTATATGATATATAAGTCTATATTTTATGCACAATTTTAAACTATAAAACTTACAATTTAAACTATTTATTGATGACATAGCTATTGATCTTTAATTTTCTAGAAATTTTGCAAGTATGGAGGATATAAGAATAAGATGTAATCTAATAGTAGATTGTCAAAATTCACCTCCAATAAAAAAATATTGAATAAGATTGTAGCTATGGACAGAGGTAGACTTGGACATTGGGATTTGGGAGGCAATGCCCCCCCCCCCCCCCCACCCTAAGTTATTTTTATAAAAAAATATTAGTACATATATAGCTATTAATTTTAGCAATTTTGTTCTAAAAAATTACACTTTACCCCTCTTTTAACAATATCATTGATTAGTTTAAAAGTAATGTTATAGTCAAGGAAGTCAATACCGTACTGGAGGCTGTACCGATTTGGCCAGCTGTACAATATATTTTGGATACCAGTCAATACCGGTGTACCGTTTTGGATTTACCGCTATTTTTTACTATTTTATACAATAAACAATGTTATATTCCTAATAACTCAATATATCACATTGGCAACTTTTTATATTTTTTTATGGAGTTATTAACTTTTATCGCAACTCCTTATATGATAAGTTGTGAGGGGTGAAAAAAATTGTGAGTATATGTGGGTTCACATTTTCATCACTCACAATCACAACTCCTCACATGACAAATTATGACAAAAATTGTTTAAAATGTTGTAATATTAGCATTGTTCTAAATATAAATTTGTTGCAATACCGTGACAATATGGCAATACACGTATATTATGTCACATCATTTGGGCTCAAAGGCCAAAGCTGAAAAGAAGTGATGGAGAGCTCATCTTTTATTCAAAAATGAAAAGCTTTCCATATTTCCAATGCTTGGCAGCTAGTGTTAGTGTACTGAGTCACATGGAGAGCTTAGGAAACTTCAAATACAAAACAAAGAAAGAGAAAGTGAGAAACTAGACCATACATAACAAAGTTCAGCAAAAATAAAAAGAGAGGGAGATGGACAGACCGACAAAGAAGAAGAAGAAAAAAAAAAAAAAGGAGAGGGAGATAGACAGACCGACAGAGAAGAAGAAGAAAAAAAGGTTCAGCAAAAAAAAAAGGAAAAAAAAAGAGGGAGACGGACAGACCGACAGAGAAGAAGAAGAAAAAAGGGAAGGAAGAAGAAGAAGAAGAAGAAAAAGAAGAAGAAGCAGAAGAAGAAGAAGCAGTTGCTTCACGGTGCCACCCTTGCAGCCCTACTTCGTCATCGTCTTCTTCCTTTTCTCCTTCTTCTCTGTTTTCTTTCCTTACAAATGAGACATTTTGTGTTTCGGCCCGGTATCCATTTACCAGCAGAAATAGCCAGTATAGCCGGTACGTGGCCAATACAGTCAGTATTTTTTCCGGTACGAAACAAGGGGTTATCTGTACTGGATTACTGGCCAGTACGATATATACCGACCGTACCGGCCGGTACGGTACGGAATTGACTTCCTTGGTTATAGTCACAAACCTTTTTACAAAGTTTGAGGTAATAAATTCTTATTGGTTATCATCTAGATCCACTACTCACATCACTTTTTTACTTACCAATAATCAATCACTACATTAGTAAATCTAGCATTTTCCTCTCTCTAAAGGCCATAAAAAATTTTATAGGTCTAAAATTTAAAACAAATATACAAGCTCAAAAAGAATTAGCTCAACAACAAAAATTACTAATAGTAAAGCTAAACACAATTAAGCTCAATTAACCAATTTTACCCAAAACAAACAACCCAACCCTTTAAAAATTTTAAATAAAACAATTTTTTCCTTACTCAACAACCACATCAAATGCACAAAAAAATAAAAAATCTCTTAGCTGTTAAGAAGTAAAGTCAAAGGCCAGAGTTGCCACAAGTAGCCAACAACAAAGCTACCCCCCAAACTCCAAGTTCTAACTCCATCTTTGATTATACCCTTAGGCTACAAACAATTTTTATAGCTAAAACTTGTTCATATATATACACATTGGGTTTTTTTTAGAGAGTTGTGTTTTGAATACAACAAAATGTCATAATAGTTGAGGTGTCGACACACTATAGGTCAAAATAAAATAAAATATTAACTCACAACAACTAAAATAAGAGTATTGTGAAAATATTTTGACTCTTTTTTTATGTTCACAGATTTTCTCATTTTTTAATGATTCAATAATAAGAAGTATGAAGATTTCAACCTTGACTTTCCTAATAAAGCAAAGGAGAAAGAGTATACCAGTAAACTACACAACTCATAATAATCATGGTTAGTTTTGTAAGCATGATTATATTAGGATGTTCCAATAATTATATCACACTTGGCAAGAGTTAAACTGTCATAGTGCAAAGATTATTGTATTAAACTCAAAATATATATGGTAAATATTACGGTTTTTTTTATTAAAAAAAAGTATTATTCTTGTATAATTTTTTCATTGTTTCCACATTTTTATGCTGAATTATTGAAATGTACTTTAAAAAAATGCCAAATATAGCCCCGTCCGTATACTTGCCGTATCAAGTGCGTACCGTATTTTACTAACTATGCATATCCATAACAATCAAAGTTTTTTGCGTTCAATCTGGAAATTCAACAGAGTTTGAACAAAGAATTACAAGTTTTGATAAGAGGATTGGTAAATTGTACTACGAATTTGAAAAGGATTATAAAGGCACACACAACTCTAAATGCATTAAATTGGGTGAATCTATTGGATACATTACACTATGTACAGATTTCTCCCTCTGAACAAATTTAATAGTGCAAGAAGAACTTCTTTCCGACAGAAGTTAATGTGTATTAGGAAACGGTAACTTTTTTATTTTTTTTTTGGTATCGAAACTTATTGTAAATATGTATGTACTTTCCTGCCGTTGGTTGTAACAATAACATGGTTTTAGAAATAATATTACACTTCTTCCTATAGCATTTTTGAAAGAATATTTTCTCAAACAAAAAATCTCAAAACTGATCAAACAAAGAATTAAAAAGGATCAAAACCCCAAAACCCACTGATCAAACAAAGCTTTGGCGGTGATTGGTGGTGGCACGGTGAGTGAGCTTCGGAGATTGCATCAGTGAGTGAGCTTCGGCGGCAATCGGCGATGGAATGGCGAGAGTGAGCTTGCCTCGGAGATCAGTGGCACGACTTGCTTCAAAGATCAGTGAGGTGAGAGTGACGGACCAGAGATATAAAGAGAGAGAGGTGAGAGTGAGAAGCACCAAAGAGAAAAAGAGAGAGTGAGGTGAAGGAGAGAGAAAAAAAATAATAAAATATTAAATGCAAAGCTACAGTAATTGTGATGCATGTAAGTTCAATCTATATATATTGAAGGTTTTAATCTCAAATGTGATTTGATAATAGTTGATTTTTAATTATTTTTAATACGTTTAGACCATTGAAAATGTATATTTTGAGTGATTGCTCGTTTTAATTTCATTTGATAAGTGTATGGTGAATTGTTAATATTGGACAATATGCATTAATAGATAAATCTTTATATAGTGCTGAAGGATGCTTAACACCTATCATCCCATAACTTAGCCTTCTAACTTAAATTTGGGACTATAGGCTATGTAGTCTTTTTCCTGTAACTATCATCCTTGAAGATTGTCAATAGATCATAAAGACCTTGTAACATATTTTCTTGTAATCGATATAGTATTTTGTAAACTAAGATATATGTAATGTTTTTCTTAATATTTCCATTTACAAGTGGCGGTTCCATGTAAGAGAATCCATAATTCACTATTTCTTGCATGCATTCAATTAGTCCTGATAATCTACAGTAAAATGATCATAACTAGCTTCTTCTTGATATTTTAAATTGCACACATTTAGATGCATTGCAAACTAGAGACATAAAATTTTTCAATGGTATATAACTTGCAGGGTAATATTCTTTAAGATAATTCTAGAATAAATTTAGAAAATGAATTAAAAATGCTAAATAAGGTTCTTTAATACTTCACCAACTTGATTTCAATATTTATTAAGTTATTTGCTTGATCATGGGATACTCTGGTGTCATTTGTTTTCAGTCCACACCAATGTTTAACTCTTATTTAAAGAACTATAAATTTATGCTCACAGAAAAATAGGTAAGAAATTATATAAGTAACGATTATGATATTATATAAAATATTTAGATTTGAAAAGGTGCAAATTAAAAGATTTTTTTCTTATTCCTTCCTTTTTCTTTTTCTTTTTTCCTGACATGTGACATATATTTGGCCATTCTTCTAGGTCCTTCATAATTTGAAGTTCAACGGTGAAAATATTCTGCACAAATTTTAATTAAATCTTGCCAGTAATATTAAAAAAATATTTTTAAAATTTCTTCATCTTTTTCATTCTTGAAAAACAATTTTTTATTTTTTTAAAAATTTTGGTACGACAAGATTTGTTTTAATGTTAACACACACACATATAGGCTGGGTTTGGATCCACGTCCAAGTTTTGCGTTTTGCGTTTTGCGTTTTGCTTCCTTTTTTTTTTTTTTTTTTTCTACACGCGTTTCAGACTTTCAGGAGACAAGCGCAACTGTAGAGTACTGTTTAGTACTGTTTGGCCTGATTTTTTTGACTTTTCTGTCAATCAGTGGGTCCGTTCACTGTTCATGGACCCACAAATTTCATTTTTTATCAATTTTTTCATTAAAAATGGGTCCCACAGCACTATTCACACATTTAAAAATTATTTTGCTACAGTGTTTTCAGTTTTCAGTTTTCAGTTTCAGCAAAATAAGTTCTATCCAAACACACCCATAATCTCTATATCATCTTTATATATTACTTTCATGCACATTACACATGTTAGTGACTGGAGAGAATTCTGTCAAATTGGGGGGCAGACAGGACTGAACATGGCTTTCTTTTCTATGAATTAGTAGTATTCCTATTCTCACGCTTCCTTATTGGCAAGATTTAAAGAGAATCCATTATTTGATGCTAAAAAATTTTACTCGTTCAAATAATTCCAATGCATCTATTTGATGAGAAATTATTATATACTTTCGAAGTACCATAAATGCGTACTCCCTCATCTTATATGAATAATGGGTCCCATTAATTAAATTCATGGTGAGACCTACCATTTATGTGAGATGAGGGAGTATGCATTTATGGTACTCTGAGAGTACCTAATAATTTTTCCTATTAGATATTGTTATAAAAAGTAGGGGTGATTATACACTTTCTATCCTTGAGGTTTGGAGAAATAATACTCTACCCCAAAATTGAAGGGAAAAAAACATTTCCCCCTTTAATATCCTAATCGACCAAATTTTGTTAAATTAATATGGGGTAATTACACTCCCCTTCTTCAGGTTTAGAAAAATAAAGACACTCTACATCAAACTTGATGAAAAAAAAAAAAAAAAAAAAAAAAAAAAAACCACGGCAACAACAAAACGCTTTCCCCCCTTGACATCCAATTAACCAAATTTTGTTAAATTAATAACATTAAAATGTTGTGTGCTAACCTGCCATTTGTTTGAGGGTAGATTCCAAAAACTATCCCTTATTTCATAATCAAAATTAATTGATTTAAATGTTTAATTAAATTCTATTTAAAAAATATTAAGTATGAATTTTTCTTATCATTATTTTTTTTCCCTTTTTTCAACAGGTTATAGAGAAATTTGACATTGCAAGTGTTTTGGTACTTGATAATTGCATGCTTTTCTAAAGTTATCAGTTTTTTTTTTTTTTTGTTTTTTTTTTTTTATTTTATTAACAATGGCTAAACTTTTGTAAATAGATTCTTATCGAAATTTAGAATATTTTGTTATTGATATAAATAAAATGAGAGAAGTGTTAATTTCTTCAAATCTCAAGAGAGGGAAGTGTTTTTTTGCTTAAAGTTTGGGGTAGAATGTCATTTCCCAAATCTCAAAAGATGAGAGTATAATTCTCCCTAAAAAGTAATACATATAGCAGAGTTTTGCAAATGGAATCTCTTGTTCAGTCCCTAAATAACCTGTGGTCTTTGTTTCTCTCTGTTTGTTTGTCTTTTGAGTGTTTATTGTATTTTTCTTTAGCAAAAGTAAATAAATAAATAAACAATAGAGTTCTAGAGTCTGTTAATATATGAAAATATTTTCTTTTTTGATGTTCCAATGAAAGATAGTAATCCAAGTGGCAGAAACTATAGGATTGGAATGAAAGCTAGTGTGATAAAGAGCTTTAATTGACAAAAATGTTTTGCGTTAAAGTGTTCGACAAACCATAATGATGAGTTGCATAGCATTTGTTACCCTGGCCTCATGTTGGTAACTAAATTACTAAATAGCTTTTAGATGTGAGAAATAACTAAGGGTGGCAAAATTGGACACAACCCACGAATCCAACATAATACGACTCGAAAATAGGAGGTTATGGATTGAAAGTTAATAGGTTCGTGACCTATGTTTGGAAACTTTTTTAATTATTCGTTTAAAATATTTTTTATTTAGTCGTTATCTAAGATTGTCCCATTAACTTTCGTGTAATAGTAGGTTACGGACTATTATTTCCTTTTGAATACCTTTTTTAAAATTATATGTACCACCAAAGGAATTTTTTAAAATTGTTAATCAATATGCATTTAATGTAATTATCGTCTTGCATTATTGTAAGAAATTATACCTAATTAAGAGTGACATAAATTTAGGACCATCTTTTGCTTTACTTATATATATTGGATGTTGCGTTTAAATTTTGGTGAAACTACACTGCTAGTCCCTGAAATTTATCGTGTAAGCGCAATTAGTCTCTTAAGTTTTAAGTGAGTGTTATTGGTCCCTCAAGTTTCAATAATGAGCATTGTTAGTCCTTTATTAATTGCCATTAGTATTATTGTCTATGTGGCTAACGGAATAATGGCATGACATCTTTTTAATTGATTTGGCACAATGCCACATCAGCAATTAAAAAAAAAAAAAAAGATCAGATCATGTTTTAGATAAAGAATTCATCAAGATTTTAAAAGAGTAATACTAGAGATACAAACTATTTTACGAAAAATTTTACAAACTGTTGATATGATGAATAATTATTGGTAAATGAAAAAAGTGGCGCTAATGATAAGCCTAGATAAAAACCAATAAAAAGTAGGCTACATTATCAATTTGTAAAAATGTTATAAAATAATTTGTAACTGTAGTATTATTCATTTTAAAAACCCTTAAAACACTCATTTAAAAAAAAAAAAAAAAAAAAAAAAAAAAAAAAAAAAAAAAAAAAAACAATAGATTAGTAGCGAGCAAGTCCTACAGGTAAGTTTATCTGTGTCCTCCCAGGTCTCTTCATCGGTCTCCAAGCCTCCAAGCTTCTTCACCCTTAAAATCCTTACAAAACTATTCAGCCACATTCCAAACTTACATCTTGCCTTCATTTCCATCCACCATGGTAAGTCCTCCATAACAACTCAACCATCCATATCCGGATTCTTCACCAACCTAGGCACCTAATTACTGAAATATCTCCATTCAATAAATACTTGGAAAGCATAGAAAGGAATTGTAAATGTATCGAAGTACAAATTCTCAAATTATAATTTATGCTTCTCAAACCAGACAAGGTTTAAGACATTATCCTTTTTTTTATTTAAAAAAAAAAAATCCTTCCAACGTTACTAGGTTAATAATTATTATAATTTACAAAAAGGCTAATTGTTGGTTCATCTGAATGAAATCCAATAGTCATGGATTCTGAAAGCAAATTCTCATCAATGCCTCTAGCAAAGCATATCTTTAGTCTTTGCACAACACTCTGGCCAAACTAAATATCATTTGCTGTAGTATATTAAAATGCAATATCAAGATCAAGACGATGAGATCCAATTTAGACACAGGCTAGGATGTGGAGGATACTTTGGCAGTGTGGTGGAGGCTTTGATGGGTTGAACGTACTAAAACCGACGAGGACGTGGGTGGATAGTCATCAACAGTGAGCAAGTCTTGCATGTGACGCTGACGAAGAGACTTTGGGAGGAGGTGGATGGTCACTTGAATGATTTGGTGTTTTAAGTGATTTTAAAGATTCTAATGAATTCTTTAATCTTAATATCCGACCTGTTTTCTTAACATAAATGAATTTGACATGTTAAGTTATTATTTTAATTGCCCATATGACATTATGCCACATCAAATGTAGTGAGTTTATTAAAATTGAATTTTATAATATTTTAATTTTAAAAAATGCCATATCAATTAAAAATATGTCAAGTCACTATTTTGTTAGCCACATAAGCAATAACATTAATGGCAGTTAACAAAAGGATCAATAATACTCATTATTGAAACTTAAGGGACTAATAGCACTCACTTAGAACTTAAGGGACTAATTGTGCTCATAGGATAAATTTCAAGGACCAATATTGTCATTTCACCTTAATTTTTCCTAAAATGTGTAGTTCATTTGTTATAATTTATTAATAAAGAGTTATACCGAATATAATATGTATCCATTTCAATAATAATAATAATAATAATAATAATAATGTATGTATGTATTTGTCTTCCTTGCCTAATTGTTTCTTTAATCTCTTCTCAAAAAAGAAATTATTTCTTTAATATAGTTTCAAAAATAGATATCTTCCATTGTACTAAACTTGAAATTGCATATCTATAAGTTGGTACTTCTCCAAACATTCAACTGCTTCTAAATCTGTGCTAGTAGTTGGGTGGCAAAAAAGATCCGGTACCAATTATCTCCCTCGTTATAGGCCTATTTTAAGTAAATATTTATCCTTGTTCTCTCCCCACCCCCCAGGGCCCCCCTTAAAAAAAAAGGGGTAAATCTTTATCCGCCCACCCAATTAATGGGTTAAATGGGTAAAGAATTATTGGGTGGCCCAATTAAATGAGCATTAATGGGCTGATGGATACCCATCTTATTATTATTATTATTATCTTGTTAAGTCTAAACCCTAACTATCGACATCGTATTTTGTCCACTCCTAAGTTTTGTGAAGTATTTTGATTTTAATCCAAATGACTATAAGTGGCATTTTTTTATCAAAATTATCAAAGATTGAGTAAATGGAATCAATTTAAGTCGATTGGATGAGATGAGATAAAATAGTAGTAATAGCAGGAAAGAGAAGATAGAAGTATTCCTCCTTTGCTTCTCATGGTTAGTCTTTGGTTATAAAGGTGTGATGGCGCTGGGTGCGATGGAAATTACTCAATGATATAATGATTATATGTGAGGATTGAGGAGGATATGAATAGTCAATATTTGATTGTTAGTGAACAAATTAAGAATGATGCCGACAATGAGAAGGAAATTTTGGATGCATGTGACAGCATGTCACATCAATTTGTAAAGGATATGACTTGAGTAAAATATGTGCGTAATACTTTTTTTTTTTTTTTTTTTTTTTTTAAGATAGAATTTCTATTCTCACATAATCTAAGTATATATGTGTGAAACTTCTTCCTAGACACTTAAATCTTAGCTCTTACCCCCTATACCCCACAAGCACTTATACTTATGGAGTGATCACCGCATCAAAGGTGCGCGATGGTAAATATGTAATTCTTCTAGCATTGTTTGATAAAGTATCATAATTAGTCAAGTCAATATTTTTCATCTACTACTTAATGACATAGAAAATTTGATGCATCAAAAGATTAGGCATTAAACTGACATATTTTAAAATATTAGGGATCAATTTGACACATATGATAGACGTTAGGATCAAAAGATAATTTCTTCAAAATTATTTTTGACATCTTAGAAATCTCTCTAGAGGCCCATTCTAGACAGGACAATTTTTCAGTTTCAAACTGCTTCCATTCACTAGTAATAATAATGAAATTAACAAGAAGTGCAAGTGATTAAATAAGATCAATTGTTTTATGTGTAGCATGCTATAAGGGACCCATATAATGAAGATGAGCCGACTTTCTAATGAAGACATGGGTTCTGGCACTTAACCTAATCATACTTTGGTTTACACATTTGAAAACTGAGGGCCTAAAAAATAGGCCACCGGATCATTGTCAAAATAAGTGACGACATTGGCTTGTGTAGAGAGGGAAAATTCCCGACCTATCACAAGCTGACACATCACATTACCAAGTCCACAAAATACAGCCAATTACAGAACACCATGTATTGCTGCTAGGTTTTGCTATCACTATTCAGAAGCCAACAGAAATTTGCCAAGTGTCATGCAAGAGCCAATCACGCAGCAGCGCACGTGTAAGCGATGACTCAAGCAGCCTCGCACGTGTAAGCGATGACTCAAGCAGCCTCGCACGTGTAAGCGATGACTCAAGTAGCCTCGCACGTGTAAGCGATGACTCAAGCAACTTCGCATGTGTAAGCGATGACTCAAGCGGACCAATCAAGCTGTGACATGTGTCACCAATCAAGCTCCGCCACGTGTCGCTCACCCACCCCAAAACTCCTATAAATAGAAGCCTTCCTGAGACATTTAGGAGGACCAGGATTCAGAAGTGAAAAAGCTCTGCTGGAATCAAGCCCTGAAGCCTCCAGGAACTTCAAGAACTTCAACCCCAAAATCAAAGAACATTCGAAGCAGAATCATCCTGATCATCTGCCTAGATCCTAAAGTTCACGGGAATCAAGCTCAAAGGTCCGAAAACATCATCAAATCACAAATCAGTGAAGTTCTACGGATTCAAGTCTCCAAAGCCTCGAAGAACTTCCACCACAAATCTTCAAATACAAAGAACATTCAAAGCAGAATCATCCAAACTATCTGCCTAGATCTCAAAGTTCACTGGAATCAAGCTCAAAAGCCTCTAGAAACCTCAAACAACCACAAATCAGCGAAGCTCCACGGATTCAAGCCTCTAAAGCACCGAAGAACTTCCACCACAAACCTTCGAAGACGAAGAACACACGAAGAACACACGAAGAACACACGAAGAACACAAAAGAACACAAAGAACAAAGGATTTCTAAACAAGCTCATAGCCAGAGATTCATTGCAATTCCGTTTCAGTAATCTTCGATCCATCCCTCAACCAAATTAAAGGATATTTTGTGTTCAAGTCAAATCCACATTACCATAAATCTAATCAATAAGTTTTGCAAGGAGATCGAATCAGAGGATCACTCTTTTGTAATTCCAGAGAATTGTACCACACAATCATCAATACAAATTCGCATTTGTGAAACTATTTTACTTGTTTGATTTATTTCGAACTAGAAATTTAGTCGCTTACAAATTCTGGCACGCCCGGTGGGACATCTCTGCCTCTCATCTCATTCTCCTTCAAAGAAAGAAATCAACATCATCTTGCTGCCTACTTCAATGGCTTGTAGCAAGAACATTCAAGCTTCAACAATAGCTGCTTCAACTAAACTTGGTACGACTACCACCAACGACTGCATTGGTGTAATCAATTGTAGCCAACCCAAAGCAAACAATCAACTTCAATATCAAACAACCAAGGAAGCCAAGGTCCAGACAATCATCTCCTTAAACCCTCTTACAAGAAACAAGGTCGTCAACAAGGACGTCTCCACCTTGGAACACCTCAAGTATGGGGGCAAATCCCCTTCTTCCTACACAAGAAGTTGGTCGCACGATTTCTCTCCCATCAAAGGGAACCCAAAAGATGAGATTTCACGTGCTCACATCAAATCACTTTCTTCTCCATCATCTTGGGAAGTTGTGTCAGTCATGATGACTAACACCTCTACCATGGAAGAAAAGATGGCTGAAATGGAACAAAGAGTTGTCCTTCTCACAAAAGCACTTGAAGATAAGGACCTCCAAATTGCAACTTTGATGAACAAGCTCGAAGTGCAAGATCTTGGTGAATCAAGCCATGGTCATAAATTCACATCTACGAAAGATGACGAAGGGAGAGAAATTGAAAACACTCCCCGACGAGAACAATCTACTTCGGTTGCTTCGTTGTCAGTCCAACAATTACAAGACATGATAACAAATACCATCCGAGCACAATATGGAGGTTCTTCTACAAGTTCTCTCACATATTCAAAACCTTACACAAAGCGCATCGACAACATGAGAATGCCAAATGGGTATCAACCTCCCAAGTTCTTGCAGTTCGATGGCAAAGGAAATCCTAAGCAACACATTGCTCACTTTGTAGAAACTTGCGAGAACGCAAGGACTCAAGGAGGCCTCTTTGTAAAGCAGTTTGTCCGTTCACTAAAGGGGAATGCCTTTGATTGGTATACAGACATAGAGCCCGAGTCAATCGATAGCTGGGAACAACTTGAAAGGGAGTTTCTTAATCGATTCTACAGCACACGACGCACGGTAAGCATGATGGAGCTTACCAATACTAAACAGTGGAAGGATGAGCCCGTCGTTGATTATATCAATCGGTGGCGTTCCTTGAGTCTAGATTGCAAGGATAGACTTACTGAAATATCTGCTATAGAGATGTGCATCCAAGGCATGCATTGGGGACTTCTTTACATCCTTCAAGGAGTAAAGCCTCGAACATTTGAAGAGTTGGCAACTCGTGCGCATGACATGGAATTAAGTATTTCCAGCCATGGGAATACGAAACCTCCCGTACCTGAAGAAAGGAAAGAAAGACGGGAAATAAGGAAAAACGACAGGAATGCAAAAAGTAATATCAAAGACTCAATGAATGTCGATCCTGCCCCAGTCAAAATTTCAACAAGAAATGTGAAGGCCAATGAAAAGAGGCCCGAAGGAGGTCAACAGCGTGAGACGCGTCGCTCATCACTTAAGGAGTGGGAACAAAAAGTCTATCCTTTCCTAGACGCTGATATGCCTGAAATGTTAGAACAACTGCTCAAATTGAAATTAATTGAATTGCCAGAATGCAAACGACCGGAAGAGATGAGAAAAGTTAATGACCCGAACTATTGTAAGTATCATCGCATCATAAGTCATCCAATCCAAAAATGCTTTGTTCTTAAAGAACTCATCATGAAGCTGGCCAAGGAAAGGAAAATCGACTTGGATTTTAATGATGTTGCTCAGTCAAACCTTGTCACATTTTCTTGTGGGTTACCTAGTTCCATGTCTCCAACTACTAAGCAAGGGGCAAATACCACGCTCATCCATTTTGGTTCTTTGGAACCGGTTCAAGTTCAGCTCTCACAAAAAGCACCTGATTATAATTCAAATGATGATAAAAGGTCAACGATGGATGAGGAAGAAGGTTGGACGATAGTTACTCGCAAGAGATGGAAGAAGAAACGAGCATTCCCTCTTCATTTGATCACCCGAGAGTCCAGAAGAGCACAAAACCAGATTCAGCCTTGGTCAAAAAGAATGAGTGATAAGAGGCAAGGGAAACTGGGAACAAAAGTGTATGAAGATTCAGCACGACTCCAAAAATCTCGAAAGCTCATCACATTGGAAGAATTCTTCCCCAGAAAATTCTTTCAAAATGACTCAGCCGAGGCCGTCCACACAATTTCTCGTTGCGAAACCCAGGACGAAAAAGAGGACGTTGACCATGGTGATCCAAAAGAGACCATGTCATCCTTGGAGGAACTCCAATCTCAGGTCGATGAAGTTGAACCCTTGCAATCCTCCACATCACCAAAAGAAGTGCTCACCCAAGCTCTTGAGGAGCCAGAGATATACGCCCCTCATACCAATACGCTTCAACAAACACAGGGATGTTACGCATGCTCTCCAGATTTAACTTTCACTGATGAGGATCTATTGTTAGGCTCTAAGCCCCACAATCGCCCACTCTATGTCTCTGGTTATGCTCGTGAACAAAGGATCGAGCGTATCCTTGTGGATGGAGGTTCAGCCGTTAACATACTTCCAAAAATGACCATGAAACGACTGGGTTTTACTATGGAAGAATTATCACACAGTCGTTTGGTCATCCAAGGTTTTAATCAAGGAGGACAACGTGCAATCGGCGTGATCCACCTAGAATTATCCATTGGGGAATTGAAAAGCAACGTCTTGTTCCACGTCATTGATACTAGGACGACCTACAACATGTTGTTAGGACGTCCTTGGATCCATGAAAATGGAATAGTGCCATCAACTTTGCATCAATGCTTCAAGTTCTTTCAAAATGGAATAAAAAAGGTCGATGCCGATTTAAAGCCTTTTGCAGAAACCGAAGCTCATTTTGCTGATGCAAAATTCTATGCAAAAGAAGACATTTCTAGCGAGGTTCTTCCAGTTGAGATCCCGTCTATGAAAAGTAAACAGGATGAAAAGGAGCATGTTAAATTCATCGCCAAAAAGGACATTTCTTCCCCAAAGAAAGGCCCAGAGCCCTTCCTCCGGTATATACCATTATCACATCGCAAAAATGGACAATCACCATTCGCAGAATGCCTTCAATCTACAAAAGACAGGGGAAGACCTGCAAAGCTCACGATGGAGGATGTAGCCATATTGAAAGAAAATCATGTCATGCCTTTAACTTCATCCACAAACCCTTTGCCCTCGAAGCCATTAAATGGATTCGTGAGATCTTCGCAAAGTCCGATAGAGCATGGTATTCTACCAAGTGAGCGGACGAAAGAATGGTTCGACCCAAAGGCATATAGGCTGTTAGCCAAAGCAGGCTACGATTTCTCAAAACAAGAAGACTTAGGGAAGCTAATTCCAGAAGCCACCGGAGAAAAGATGCATGGCCTTAGCAAAACACAAAGGAAAATGCGGCTTGAAGGGCATGAAATTCATATCCCAAAGACCGGATTAGGTTATACTCCCAAACAACCAGCTCAGATATGGATCAAGAAAAGAAGCGATCCTTCGAGTTCCCAATACATAACGGTGGAGGTCGGCGAAAGTTCAAATCAAAGAGAAAACCATTCTTCACCCCATGTCTCAGTGTTTGATCGCATCGAGGCCTTGTCATCACGAATCACAGTGTTCGACAGGTTAAATACAACTTGTTTAACACCAAATCGGGACACTCTTGCTTGTAAATCAGTCTTTGATCGATTGGGGGCAACGAAAAGGCCTATTGATAGTCATTCTCAAAGTTCAATAAACTTTGACGTTCAAGGGGAGAAGAAAGCCAATGATGAGATCCGCAGTAGCATTCCTTCACGCATGAAACGTAACTGTACCTTGGAGATCAACACTGAAGGATCGCTCAAAGTCAAAAGACGAACGATTGTACATACAAGTCAGTCACCCGTCCATGATGAGGAGATTGAAGAGGTATCATCCTCGTTTCATATTACAATAGAAGAGGGTACACTGTTAGATGCCGAAGCAACCAATGAAGAGGTCGATGAAGCTCCTCCAGCCTTGGAAGATGGAGGACAAGCTACAGTTGATGAACTTAAAGAGATCAATTTAGGAACTGTTGAAGAACCCCGGCCAACTTTCATCAGTGCGCTTCTTACCCCTGAAGAAGAAGAAGAATACCTCAAGCTCCTAGTAGAGTACAAAGATGTGTTCGCTTGGACTTACAAGGAAATGCCTGGGCTCAATCCGAGTATTGCTCTACACCATTTGGCAGTAAAGAAAGGCGTGCGCCCAGTCAAACAAGCTCAAAGACGGTTTCGGCCAGAGCTTATCCCTCAAATAGAAACCGAGGTCAATAAGCTCATTGAAGCAGGCTTCATTCGTGAAGTGCAGTACCCGGAATGGATTGCTAACATCGTCCCTGTCAAGAAGAAGAATGGACAAATCCGAGTGTGCGTTGACTTTCGTGATTTGAACAATGCATGTCCCAAAGATGATTTTCCATTACCCATCACTGAGGTCATGGTTGATGCCACTACCGGACATGAAGCTTTATCTTTCATGGATGGATCTTCGGGTTACAACCAAATTCGAATGAATCCTAAGGATGAGCAGCTTACAGCTTTCCGTACCCCTAAGGGAATTTACTGTTACAAAGTGATGCCTTTTGGACTAAAGAATGCTGGTGCTACTTATCAACGGGCCATGCAGAAGATCTTTGATAATGTACTTCATAAATACGTGGAGTGTTATGTCGATGATTTGGTGGTTAAAACAAAAAGGAGGGAAGACCATCTGGCAGATCTACGATCCGTGTTCACCCGTTTGAGAAAGTATCAGCTTAAGATGAACCCCCGCAAATGCGCTTTTGGCGTAACATCTGGAAAATTTCTTGGTTTCATTGTGAGGCACCGCGGTATTGAAATTGACCAGTCCAAAATTGAAGCAATCCAGAAAATGCCAGAGCCCAAGAATCTGCGAGAACTTAGAGGCTTGCAGGGAAAACTGGCCTACATACGACGATTTATCTCGAATTTGGCTGGTCGATGTCAACCTTTCAATAGATTGATGAAGAAGGATGTGCACTTTGAATGGGATGAGGCTTGCAGCAATGCTTTTGCACGCATCAAAAGATACTTACTTAATCCTCCAGTTTTAGGTGCTCCTATCCCAGGAAAGCCTTTGGTGCTGTATATTGCGGCCCAAGAAAAGTCTCTAGGTGCTCTTATGGCGCAGGAAAATAAAGAGGGGAAAGAAAGAGCCCTTTATTATCTAAGTCGAACTCTCAATGGGGCTGAATTAAATTATTCTCCTATCGAAAAGATGTGCCTCGTTCTTTTCTTTGCCATAGACAAACTGGAGCACTACATGCAAGCATATACAGTCCGTTTGATAGCAAAGGCGGATCCGATCAAATATGTCCTCTCCAGGCCAGTGGTTTCAGGTCGTATAGCTCGATGGGCAGTCTTGCTACAACAATATGACCTTGCATACATTCCACAAAAAGCTGTCAAAGGACAAGCATTGGCAGATTTCTTAGCTGATCACCCAGTTCCATCTGATTGGGAGTTCTCCGATGATTTCCCGGATGAAGATGTGTTTTACATTGAAGAAATGCCACCATGGATTATGCTTTTCGATGGGGCTGCACGTCGAGAAGGAGCGGGGGCAGGTGTAGTGTTTGTTTCTCCACAAAGACAAATACTTCTGTACTCGTTCTCATTAAGCGAACTTTGCTCTAACAATGTAGCTGAATATCAAGCATTGATTATTGGTCTACAAATGGCCATTGAGATGGGCATAACTCAGCTTGAGATCTTTGGGGATTCCAAATTAATTATCAACCAAATCTTGGAGCAATATGACGTCAAGAAAGAAGACCTCATCCCCTATTGCAAATATGCGAAGAAATTACTAGCAAACTTTGAGGCCATCACATTGGAGCATATACCAAGGAAGGAGAATAGACAGGCCGATGCTTTAGCTAATTTGGCTACTGCCTTAGCATTATCCCAAGAAGAGACAACCAAAGTCGCTATTTCCCAAAGGTGGGTGGTACCTCTCGTGGTTGAAGAAGAAGAAGAAGAGCAAGCCAACATCATTTCTGTATGCCTTGTCGAAAAAGAAGATTGGCGACAAGTGATCATTGAATACCTTCAACATGGAAGACTCCCGGATGATAAACGCCACAGAACTGAAATTCGGCGGAGGGCTGCTCGATTCATTTACTATAAAGACACTCTCTTCCGCCGTTCATTTGATGGATTGTTTCTCCGTTGCTTAGGAGAGGAGGAGGCTAAACAAGCCTTAGAGGAGGCTCATTCTGGCATATGCGGCGCACATCAGTCAGGTCCTAAGTTACACTATAGGATCAAACGAATGGGTTACTATTGGCCTACAATGGTGCAAGATTCCATGGAATGCGCTAAGAAGTGCGAAGCTTGTCAATATCACGCAAACTTCATCCATCAACCGCCAGAACCTCTACACCCAACTGTAGCTTCTTGGCCTTTTGATGCATGGGGTCTTGATGCGATAGGGCCATTACCAAAGTCATCCGGTGGCCACTTGTACATCTTGGCCACAACTGACTACTTCTCAAAATGGGCGGAAGCTGTACCCCTTAGGGAAGTGAAGAAAGAAACGGTGGTCAATTTCATTCGAACTCATTTGATCTATCGGTATGGTGTCCCTCGGTATATCATAACTGATAATGGCAAACCATTCTACAATAGGCTGATGACAGAGCTATGCGAGAAGTTTGAATTTAAACAATACAACTCTTCCATGTACAATGCCCCGGCAAATGGACTAGCTGAAGCGTTTAACAAAACACTTGGCAGTTTGTTGAAAAAAGTGGTATCCAAGACAAAGCGAGACTGGCATGAAAGAATCGGAGAAGCATTATGGGCATATCGAACAACATTTCGAACGCCTACTCAAGCAACGCCATATTCTCTTGTCTACGGAGTTGAAGCCGTCCTTCCTTTAGAACGCCAAATCCCATCATTACGGATTGCCATTCAAGAAGGATTGACTGGAGAAGAAAATGCCAAGCTCAGGTTGCAAGAATTAGAGGCACTTGATGAAAAAAGGCTTGAGGCCCAACAACGCCTTGAATGCTATCAAGCTCGTCTTTCAAGCGCATTCAATAAAAGGGTCAAACCACGATCATTCCAAGTTGGTGACTTAGTCCTCGCCGTTCGAAGACCTATCATCACAACTCATCGTACAGGCAATAAGTTCACTTCAAAATGGGATGGACCTTATGTTGTGCAAGAAGTCTACACCAATGGAGCTTACAAGTTGATTGATAATGATGGTGTAAGGATCGGCCCCATCAATGGGAAGTTCCTTAAACGCTTCTATGCTTGAAAACCATGTATTGCTCCTCGGTAAGAGCTTAAACTACCCACTGTAGCGCTGCAAGAGTACATGATGTCTTCCCATTACCCTTCAAAGCGTACCAATAAAGAGAAATTAATCTCACTCCATGTCAACAATTGCGAGTGTGGCGTAGCGGTTGGACGCCCGTGTCACCCTTGAGGCCATCTCGGGTTCGATCAGTGGTGATACCCACTATTACACACTGCGCCCCCCTTTTTGCAAAAAAAAAAAAAAAAAAAAAACACATAAGAAAAACAAAAAAAAAAAAAAAAACAAAAAAAACTTTTGAACTACGTGATGACTTGATCCCTCTCCGGGGTACGTAGGCAACTTAGTATCTTTTGCTGAGTTCAGTCACGCACTAAAAAAAAAATTATTGCAAAAAAAAAAAAAACAAAAAAAAAAAAAAACCAAAAAAAAAAAAAAAAAAAAAAAGATCATAAAAAAAAAAAGGGAAATCATCCAAAAAAAATAAAATAAAATAAAATTTGTTGAACTACGTGATGACTTGATCCCTCTCCGGGGTACGTAGGCAGCTTAGTACTTGTCACTAAGTTCAGTCACAGGAAAAGAAGAAGGATGGCCAGTCTAACTTGAGAAGTTTTCCAACAGTCATCAATGCGCTTTTAAGGTCCCTTTGGTTGGCAAGACATTGCTTAAAGACAGATGATTGTTCAATAGGATGATCAAAGATCGTTGTAGTAGAAAATGAAGACTCTAAGGAGTTGACGTTGCTTAACTTTCTTTGAAATGATGATGAATATAAGTTGATGCTTGGTTGTAGAATAAAACAAAATCTCCAACTTCTTTTGCAAGAAATGAAGTCTTCATGGCATTGCTCATTTTCTGTGGCCATCCTCCCACATCTCTGAGATATACTTTGCATCATTTATCTCCTGGGGGCATCTCCTTGTACTTTCCAAGTCTAGGCTACATCGTCTCTCTTCTAGGTTGTGCCACTTCATAGCTCTGAAATTAGAACCACATCATCTCCCTTCTGAGTGGTGTCATTTCACATCATGTCTCTGAAATCTGGATGACGTCAATTTCCTCCGGAATGATGATAAATTATATATCTGAAGTCGGTGTGGCATCATCTCTCCTCTACGAGCATGTTCGTGCAATATCAAAATTCTTGGTAGCATGCTTTGGCGTCTTCAAATGTTATGCACCCTTGATGTTTGAGTTATGTTGCCTCTAAAAAAAAATTTGGTGCGACTTCAATGCGAGTGCAAGTGCTAATGTGAAGTGTTGTCGTGGCTTCATGGCAAAAATGAACGTTGGCACGGCTTCGGCGAAAATGGAGTGTTGACGTGGCTTCATGGCTTTGGCACAAATGAAGTGTTGTCGTGGCTTCATGGCAAAAAATGAAGTGTTGACATGGTTTCATGGCAAAGATAAACGTTAGCATGGCTTCATGGTAAAAATTCTTGATGTCTGGCTACAGTGCTATACGCCCTTGATGTCTGAGCGATGTTGCCTCTGAAAAATTGCTTTATGACAAAGATGAACGTTGGCACAGTTTCGGTGCGAATAAAGTGTTGACATAGCTTCAATGGCAATGTGGAGTGTTGACATGGCTTCATGAATGTTGACATGACTTCTGTGCAAATGAAGTTTCGACGTGGCTTCATGAATGTTGTCACAGCTTCGGCGAAGGAAATGTTGAGGCAGCTTTATGACAAAGATGAATGTTGGCACGAATGAAGTGTTGACATTGCTCCATGACAAAGTTGAATGTTGGCACGGCTTCAATACAAGGACAGATGCTGGCGTGGCTTCGTGGTAAAAACTCTTGATGCGGCTACGTTGCAAAGACTCTTGAAATGGCTGTGTTGAAAAGACAAGTGTTGGTGCAGTTTAATTGCCAAGGAAAGCATGCTACATAACAAAAACAAGCAACAACAAGGAATTTGTCAAAAGAAAATCTCATAACACGTCTTAAAATAAAAAATTAAAAAAAAAAAAAAAAGTGTGCTTCAGTTTCAATCACTAGCCTGTCAAAAAAAAAAAAAAAAAATGTTAGTACAAACAAAGCATAAAATATATATATATATATATATATATATTTCTCTACACTTAAAAGATACTACCCACTGCAAGCTGCTTGTACAAATTAATGAACACCCGAGTGGCTTTATATAGAAAACTTCTCAGGTATAAGACAAAAAGAAAAAGGAGAGTAGGTAAGCTATTAAATACTACCACTAAACAGATAATGCTTGAAGTCAACCTTTGCAACTTGAATGCACTCAAACTCAAAGAAAACTGCACCGAATATTGAAATGCAACGTCCTGTCAGGATGGCCACCGCCAAAGTAGACCAAGGTGGCAATATGGCCAACAATGGCTGCAGTCTCCCGTTCTAAATTTCTACAATTTCTGACAAGCTTTTACAAAAAAATCAACCCACAGAAATCTTCTATGGACTTTGATGAACAACACTCAGAAAGATCTGCAGCAACGAAGCCACCACAAAATTAGACCAAAAGGCCATAGTCCAACAAAAACCCGCGGCTTTCCCTTTCAGATTTGTGAAAATCCAGACCTCATTTCACAAAACTGACCACACAGGGACCTTAAACGGACTTCAATTAACAAAACCCTGAAAAATCAAGGTCACCGGAGCTACCACGCGCTGCCACGCGCCGCCACAGACTAGCGACGAACCGCAGCCTAATCCTTCAAGTCTGCGCAAATCTGCCCATGATTTTGGAAAACTGACTAGACCATGTTGTTATACGGCCTTAGATCAACAAAACCCAAAAATTTCAGGCCCAAAAGCCCAAGCACGCGCCGCCACGCGCCGCCAAAAGATTCGGCGGCGCGGCCTTCAAATCCCACGCGCCGATCAAGATCTGCCTGAGTTCGCACGTGCCACACGAGTCCGATGACGTCATGGATGACGTCATCCTCCACACGTGCCACACGCGTCCAAGAGCAGTGACGTCATCCGTGACGTCACCACCCACTACGGCCTGACCCGGTTTGACCCGGACCTACCCGGTTTGACCCGGATCCGAACCGCCTGAAAAAAAAAAAAAAAAAAAAAAAAATGCTTTGACCAAGCAGACCTTTTGACCTTGACCAGAAAATCAAAATTTTCAAAAACAGGCCTGTGCCACTCAATTTTTCGAGTACATTCCGATTTTGGGACCCGTTTCTTCATTCGAAGCTCAGAAATTATGCAAACGTCCAATTTCCAAAAAAATTGACTTTTGCGCAAATGTTGACCAAACATCAAAATTTTTTAGATGGACCTATCTTGATCAATTTTTCGAGTACATTTCGATTTTGGAGTCCGTTCCGTCATTTGAGACTTGAAAATTGCAAAAATGACTCAATTCCAAGTGATCAAAGCTTAGGTCCTCAAGAACAAAATTTGAGATTCACCCATTTAATTGGGATCCCCGCAAGGTTATTCTCCAGATTTCATCAAGACTTGCCTTTCAAAGTACAAATGAACTCTCACAAATGTGTCTTAAAATTACACTAGGTCATTAGTTCAATCTGCTATTCCCGTTCGGTGCCTACCAGTCTTCAACTTACCATTCCCGTTCGGTGCCTACCATTCCCACCTACCATTTCCACCTACCGTTCCCACCTACCGTTCCCATCTACCATTCTCACCAAAAATTCTCAACCACCATTCTTAACTACCTACCTACCATTCTTCATCTCTCTACTATAAATAGGAGGGCCGGGTTCATCAAAAACTCATCCAAAAAAAAAAAAAAACACTGAATCATGAAATGAAGATTTGCCTCTTTCAGATTTTCAAATCCTCCTTTTCACAACCATTTCTCACTATGACCTCATCATTCTCAACACCTAGCAACCGATTTTGCTTCATAATCGGTTTGAGATCAACCTTCCCATGGGTCGGTCGAAACCCTATTTACAACATCATTGCAGTTTTGAGATCCAAACAAACTTTGTTTCTCCACTTAACAACCATCTTTGTCCATAAAATTACTCATAACAAGGTCTGCATTGCGGTTCCACGTTTCCTTGGACTTGGTTGGCCAGGAAATCCAAGTCCGGCAGACACACTTGTTCCTAACCTCAGGGCTCCTGTAGTCTCTTTCCAATTGCTTGGTCTTCCAGCAGCAGCAGTGGTTCGGAACAAACAACAACTTGGCTGGTTTCTAAGACCAGAATCACAAGTTGGTTCCATCTTTCATTTTTCTGTGCTTTTCCAACAAGAGGCAGTAGATGAAGATGGTAAAAAGTGTTGGGGTATCCTACAAATTGTTGTCCATCCAACACTTAAAACAACCTCCAAGGCGCCAGCTCATCAGAATTCAGCTTTTGGTGCCGGTAAATGGTCATCAAAACTTTATTCCATGTCCCCACTACTATGGGACCCAAAGGTCATCGTTGCTGGTACCTCAAAACTCATTTTCTGAAATTACTCCAACTTAAAATCAGCTTGAAGGATTTCAGAAGATACTCTTCTGAAATTACTTCAACATAACGTCCGTCAGCATGGTCCTATTACACAGGCGCATTCGATTACTTGCTGTCGGACCCCATGCAACACACAGTCAGTCCCATATTCAAAGTTGTACTTCCCATAAACATCTACACCAGAAGGGTCCCAGCATACAGGGCCAGCACCATGGTGGTGTATGCTTTGCTCATTTGCTTTGCTTCATTTCCATCTTCTTCGTTGCCACTACCAGCATACCCAGAATACATAAGCTTCTGAAATTACTTCAACTTAACTTGAGTGATACAATTATGCAGGCGCATTCAACCACTTTCCCACCTGTCCTCGTTGTAATCCAAAGCGTGATCTTCTGAAATAACTTCACCAGGAGTTCTTAAGAACACGAGGTTAGTTCCATAACCCTGCATACTGTATCCAGCCACCATTCTCTCATCTTCCCCATCTTCAACATCTTGTGATCGCCGCCAACGATCCAAAATACTCTTCTGAAAGTACTTCAACTTAATCTTATCCTTCTGAAAGCTCCACCACCTTCAACAGCTCCACCACCTTCAACAGCTCCACTACCTTCAACTACTTCACTTAAAGAGTCAAGTACCAGAAATCCATTTTTCGAAACTCATTCCCACACCACACTCCGAGATCGTGTGTGTGAACGAGTCTCGAGGGGGCATTTGTAGAGAGGGAAAATTCCCGACCTATCACAAGCTGACACATCACATTACCAAGTCCACAAAATACAGCCAATTACAGAACACCATGTATTGCTGCTAGGTTTTGCTATCACTATTCAGAAGCCAACAGAAATTTGCCAAGTGTCATGCAAGAGCCAATCACGCAGCAGCGCACGTGTAAGCGATGACTCAAGCAGCCTCGCACGTGTAAGCGATGACTCAAGCAGCCTCGCACGTGTAAGCGATGACTCAAGCAGCCTCGCACGTGTAAGCGATGACTCAAGCAACTTCGCATGTGTAAGCGATGACTCAAGCGGACCAATCAAGCTGTGACATGTGTCACCAATCAAGCTCCGCCACGTGTCGCTCACCCACCCCAAAACTCCTATAAATAGAAGCCTTCCTGAGACATTTAGGAGGACCAGGATTCAGAAGTGAAAAAGCTCTGCTGGAATCAAGCCCTGAAGCCTCCAGGAACTTCAAGAACTTCAACCCCAAAATCAAAGAACATTCGAAGCAGAATCATCCAGATCATCTGCCTAGATCCTAAAGTTCACGGGAATCAAGCTCAAAGGTCCGAAAACATCATCAAATCACAAATCAGTGAAGTTCTACGGATTCAAGCCTCCAAAGCCTCGAAGAACTTCCACCACAAATCTTCAAATACAAAGAACATTCAAAGCAGAATCATCCAAACTATCTGCCTAGATCTCAAAGTTCACTGGAATCAAGCTCAAAAGCCTCTAGAAACCTCAAACAACCACAAATCAGCGAAGCTCCACGGATTCAAGCCTCTAAAGCACCGAAGAACTTCCACCACAAACCTTCGAAGACGAAGAACACACGAAGAACACACGAAGAACACAAAAGAACACGAAGAACAAAAGATTTCTAACAAGCTCATAGCCAGAGATTCATTGTAATTCTGTTCCAAAGATCTTCAATCCATTCTTCAGCCAAATTGAAGTACATTGGGTGTTCGAATCAAAATCACATTACTACAAATCCAATCAACAAATCTTTTAAGGAGATCGAATCAGAGGATAACTCTTTTGTAATCACAGAGAATTGTACTACACAATCATCAATACAAATTCGCATTTGTGAAACTATTTTACTTGTTTGATTTATTTCGAACTAGAAATTTAGTCGCTTACAGCTTGGTTGGATTTCATTTTAAACATGGAATTGAAACTGATTTATCAGGAAACTCACTAGTCAAACCCTTAAAATCCAGCAATAGAACAATGGCCTGAGAGTTGAGACTATCTGCTTTTTTTTTTTTCTTTTTTTTTTTTAACAACTAAGTTGGGTTTCATATGTAAGACATGTGCTTTTCATTATAAAGAATAATGATATAGGTCAAATAAAGAATATATTTATAAAACACAAAAAAATTATGAATCATCTCATTTTTAAAGTGCCTAAAAATTTTATCATTAATCACGACAAACATTAAATTAAATATTTACGAAGAAAAAAGAAACCACAATTTATGACACATATTACTGTTAAGTAGATATGACGTCATTTGAAAACTCAAAAAAATTGATTTAATAATAGGTACATAATGGTTTGATAAAAGACATTTTTTCGAATATAGAAAGACAAAGTAATTCGCAATCTAACAATAATAATATATATATATATATATATATATATATAATAGCAGAAGTTGAGAGAAAGTGAGTTCCTACATTTAAGGAGGTGGTGACAAATAGGATAAGTCACTATCTAAAATTCAGCCATGTTCCACTTTGAAAAAGCGATACTGTATGCGACTAAATTTCTCGGTTTGAAATAAATCAAACAAGTGAAATAGTTTCACAAATGCGAATTTGTATTTATGATTGTGTGTTACAATTCTCTGAAATTACAAAAGAGTGATCCTCTGATTCGATCTCCTTGCAAGACTTATTGATTGGATTTGTGGTAATGTGGTTTTGACTTGAACACAAAATATCTTTCAATTTGGTTGAGGGATGGATCGAAGATTGCTAAAACAGAATTACAATGAATCTCTGGCTATGAGCTTGTTTAGAAATCCTTTGTTCTTCACGTTCTTCGTGTTCTTTGTGCGTTCTTCGTCTTCGAAGGTTTGTGGTGGAAGTTCTTCGGTGCTTTAGAGGCTTGAATCCGTTGAGCTTCACTGATTTGTGATTTGTTGATGTTTTCGGACACTTTTGGCTTGATTCCCGCAAACTTTAGGATCTAGGCAAATGATCTGGATGATTCTGCTTCGAATGTTCTCCGATTTTGGGGTTGAAGTTCTTGAAGTTCTTGAAGGCTTTGAGGCTTGATCTTCACAGAGCTTTCTCACTTCTCAATTCGGGTCCCCCTAAATGTCTCAGGAAGGCTTCTATTTATAGGAGTTTGGGGGTGGGTGAGCGACACATGGCGGAGCTTGATTGGTGACACATGTCACAGCCTGATTGGTCCGCTTAAGTCATCGCTTACACGTGCGAGGTTGCTTGTGTCATCGCTTACACGTGCGAAGCTGTTTGTGTCATCACTTACACGTGCGAAGCTGTTTGTGTCATCGCTTACACGTGTGCTGATGTGTGATTAGTTTTTGCATGACACTTGGCAAATTTCTGTTGACTTCTGAATAGTGATAGCAAAACCTAGCAGCAGTACATGGTGCTTTGTAATTGGCTGTATTTTGTGAACTTGGTAATGTGACGTGTCAGCTTGTGATAGGTCGGGAATTTTCCCTCTCTACAGATATATTATATTGTTTTCAAAAAATTAACACCGTTTGGCTATAATTGCTTATATTAAAAAAAAAAAAACTGTTAAAAGAAAAAAAAAATAGAAATTAAAAAATATCTACCGATCTTTTCAGACTACTTAACATTTTCTCTCTCTAAAAAAAAAACTCTTGCCAATACTGTGATACAGAGAAAGGGAAAAAGGAAAAAAACCTAGCCTCTTCACATCAGTCTTCTTAACATTTTCTCTCTCTAAAAAAACCCTAGCCATACTGCGATAGAGGCGATCTCTTGACATCAAACTCTGCTAGGAGAAAAAAAAAAAAAAAAAAAAAACTTGCGCCACACTGGAGATTCGGTTGGCCGACCATCGCTATCCCCTTTTGAGTTTTCCAGGTACGTTCTTCTCTCTCTCCCTCTCTTTCTCTCTATGAGTTTTTGTTGTTTTAATTCTGTTTTGAAACTTCTCTGTGATTTCGGGATAAGTTTCCCTTATATATATAATAGCAGAAGCTAAGAGAAAGTGGGTTCCTGTGATTAAGGAGGTGGTGACAAATAAGAAAAGTACCTATCCAAAATTCAGCCATGTTTTGCTTTAAAAAGCAATAAATTATGTTGTTTGGTATTGCTACACACCGTTTAAAAGCCTGTTATTATAAATAACAAAAAAAAAAAAAACTAGTTACAATTAAAGCATAGACGGAAATAGAAATTGAGAGGTGATGAAAGACAGAGAGAGGCGAGGAGGAAACGGGGAAAGAAGCAGAGAAAGAGGCAGAACGGTGAACTCAGCATTGATTCTACCAAGTTTACGGTTAAATCCAACCAAAATCCCGATCATTACAACGTTTGAAAGCTCGATTTACACAAAAATCCCAAAACTACCCACTCCCGATAAATCTTTTCTTCTTCTTTGCCTCTTCCTCCGCGTTGAAGCCGTTTTCTCTGCCTCTCTCAATTCTCAAAACCCCTAAACTAAATCTTTTGGGGTTTGATATTTTGTTTGGATTGGTTGCGATTTTTTTATTCAAATTAAGTTTTTCTCTTCGCTTTTCAGTTTGACATTTTGATCAGGCTTTGATATTTGTTTGGGTCTTTAGGTTATATTTGGTTCTCATTATGGTATTTGAGTTATAAGTGATTCTGTTTTGATTATTTGGGTTAAATTTGTTCATGTTTATTTATCTACGATTTCTAGGTTAAAATGTAGTTTCTTTTAGATACTTTCTAGACAAAGATGTAAGCTTTAGAAGTCAAGTGGTAATAAAAAAGTAAATTGGACCTTTTTCCTTAATCTAGGTCCTATAAAGAATAAGATAATGAATTCCAAGAATAGGTATGAGTCAGTTGAGTTCATTTTTTTCCCCCAATTACTTACGCATGCTCTCTTTATTTCAATCAATTTGGTTCCTTCCCTTTATATCTGCAGCTCTGTTCCTTTTAGGTTTCAAAATCAATTTCTCTGTGCTTGAAATTTTCATATTTGTTTAATGTTAATTCTTCTAGAATAACTATTTGTCATTGTTCATTCTCTACCCTATTGCTTCCCTTCTAATTGCCATATGCTCTATGCGTCCTTTTCCCCATCCCTGCTACTCTGATTGTTTTTACTGCACCCATCCCTTCTTTGCAGTAGTATATCTAGAAGGTAAGCACACTATTTCCCACTTCAACCACTATTTTCAATTCCTGTAACTTCTCACCGGTGCTTTTCCTATTTGAATTTCTATATTTAAAATTTTCCCCTCCTGCTGAACTGTCTAGGGTTTTCCTTCGATACCTATTGAAGGATAGATGGATTTATTCTCTTTCTTTGGATGCTTTGTCTCAAATCATCATCGATGTATTTTGGTTTGGGTAACATTAGGGATTTTCGCTCTTGGGTAATGTTAGGGATTTTCACCTTTGCTACTTTTAAATCTAACACTTTACATTGTAGGATAATTTATAATTTTTTCTAAGTGGAATTATGGTTTCCTGGATTATTTGCTATGTTTTGGTTAACATGGAAACCAAAAGAGCAATTGTCATTGGAGAATGAGGAGTAAAAAAACAGAATGTTTTCAAAGTATGTGTTGTGAATTAAGGTTATGTTTTGTCTCTATAAACCCAAGGCTTAAAAAAAAAAAAAAAAGTAACATAAAAGACCTTTAGTTTGTGGTTTGTTTGCTTCATATATATCATGTGCTTAATATTTTGTTTCTAAATGAAAACTATTGTAACATATGAAGGGAGTGATATTTTGTATTGTATTTTATAGATATAATTTCTGCAAGTTTAGGACTTTTGATTTATGTGAGTTATTATTATTTAAAAACTTTCATCAATTATTAATACACATTGAATCACTTGATATTGTTTTGATCAATGCCTATTAATGCAGATGCAGTATGTATACTATGAATGCCTATTTGTGTTTTATAGATTGAGATTTTTTTTTCTTTGAGTAAAGGAGGTCTTAATAATTTATTTGTTACAGTTGGTCCTTTCACTTATTTGTATGTATTAGATAATGAACAAAGACAATTAGAAAAGATTGAGAAACAAGAAACTACAGGTCTTCTCACAACATACTTAAAGTAACAGAAAGTCAGAAAGGGAAAAGGGGAGGGGAGGGGACTGCTACATGGGTGAATAGGGATGTTTGATTGTAAAAGGGGAGAGTTTTTGTTTTGTTTTTTATATGATTTGTAGTGTAGTTTTTTGGCCTTTTAGAATCTGAAAGTTCCTGAATACTTAAAATGAAGGGTTCTTTTTGTGATCACATGTTTATTACACTCTTTTTTTCTTCTTTTGCATCCTATTGATCTTACGCTGTTGGAATAATTATTAACCTTCAAAAAAAAAAAATTATCTGAGTTTCCTGTCATTTTCTTAAAAGATATGGTGCATTCTGATCTGGGTTCAGTTAAGAAACTGAGGCCCCACTTGGTTGATGCCAAAAAATAATTTACTTGGATAAAACATATAAATTAATATATGTTAATATAAATGAAGTTCAGAAGCCAAAAATGCTACTTTGAGATAACAGGGGACTCTGTTTTTATCGCTTTTCAGAACTATACCATAATCTCTGACATGTAACTTTCTAAATTCTGAACTAAAGTTTGTGAGGTGTGTATGGTTGTGGTGCAGTGGTTATTCTTTGCTTAGGGATCCCCAGTACAACAAAGGACTTGCTTTCTCTGAGAAAGAGAGGGATGCTCATTATGTGCACAGTCTTCTGCCTCCAATAATTTTGTCTCAACAACTTCAGGTTGTATTAGTGATATTGGCTTATAGCATTGTTTTATTTGATTCATTGTTCTCATAGTTTGAAATTTTCGCTGACCCTCTTTTGTATTTTACTAATCCCAGGAGAAGAAATTGATGCAAAACATCTGACAATATCAAGTCCCGTTGCAAAAGTACATTGCCTTGATGGAGCTTCAAGTAGGACTTAGGAGTTTCATTGTCGTTTCTCAATGTTGATGAGCTTGAGCTTTTACAAGAGTATGTTGATCGTGATATTCATATTAAAGCTAATAAGGACAATGTAATCATTACTATCATGTAAGCTTCTTGAGGATCAATAACTATATTCTCTCAAACCCACAACCTTCAGAAAAACCTTGAACCAAATCTGCTCTAGTTATAACTTATAAGATTTCAATTATCATTTTTTCTAAATCATGTGTTGATGCCAGGTTGGTCATTTTCCTTGGTTTAATTCATTGATTTTTCAGTTTATAATGTTTACATACTAGGTTTAATTCCTTAGTGCATGTATGAATTTAGTTAGTTTGAATGTAACTGACTGATATTAGCTGATTAGTGGCAATGCTAAAAATAATTTCCAAGAATTCCAGATTGGGTTCCCCTTTGAAACAGTTGTTGTTGGTGGCAAATTATTTGATGATGTCTGTCATCTCCTTAAATTAGATTCAGTACAGACAAAGAGTGGGGAAGTGAGGGAATGTCAATTTCTTTTTTATTTATTATTGTTTTAATTTTTTGGTTTCCTCCTTTCTATTTGGTGTGTGCGTGTCAGTTTTTATTAAAAAAAAAAATAGCATTGGAACTGTGCAATTATTGTTGCATGAAAGTATGTGATTTTATTTAGGTTGTATTTTTATTTGCAGGTATATAGAGTTGAATGCAAGAAAATTACCAACAAATTTCTTTGTAATATATACCCACCACAAAATTAAGTTTAGTCCCTTGCAAACAATGGTTTCTTGCATCTATTATTTTATTTTGTGTATGTTTGCTGGAATTATTATTTTTTTTTTAATTTTATTTTAAGGACGTTGTAATATATAACTTTAGATTTTGTGAGAATTGTTTCATATTTTTCATCTAAAATCTTATTAGTGGTTTTGTTTATTTATTGATTGATACTAATTTTGTCCATTGTAATTAACAATTTGAAGCTGTTTTACTTAAATGAGTTTGGATCACACAAGTATTGGTGTGATATGCTTGACATATTAACATGGAAACCAAAAGAGCAATTGTCATTAGAGAATGAGGAGTAAAAAAACATAATGTTTTCAAAGTATGTGCTGTTAATTAAGGTTATGTTTTGTCTCTATAAACCCAAGGCTTATTAAAAAAAATAATAATAATAATAAATAAAAATAACATAAAAGACCTTTAGTTTGTGGTTAGTGTGCTTGATATATATCATGTGCTTGATATTTTGTTTCTAGATGAAAACTACTGTAACATATGAAGGGAGTGATATTTTGTATTGTATTTTATAGATAGAATTTCTGCAATTATAGGACAAATGAGGGGCTGTACAACATGCACTTGACGAATTTTAATGTATTGTTATGTTGATTGTTTTCTATTACATAAAATGATCCCACACATTGCGCGGGTTAAGCACTAGTAATAATAATGTATGTGGTTGTCTTCCTTACCTAATTATTATTTCTTTAATATAGTTTCAAAGATACACATCTTTCCGTTGTACTAAACTTGAAGTTGCATATCCATAAATTGGTACTTCCCCAAACATGCAATTGCTGCTGGATCTGTGCTAGTAGTAGGGTGGAAGAAAAGATTCAATACTAATTATCTCGCTCATGACCTGCATATTTTAATTAAATTACCCATTTTTAAAAAGTAAATCTTTATACACCCAATTAATGTGTTAAATGGGTAAAAAATTATTGTTAGCCAAATTAAATGAGTATTAATGGGTAAAACTGCTGGGTACCCATCTTTTAAAAAATAAAATCAAAACCCGTACTATCAACACCGTATTTTGTCCACCCTAATTTTCATGGAATATTTTGATTTTAATCTAAATGACAATTGGGCAGTTTTCCAAAAATTATCTAAGATTGAGTAAATGGGATCCATTTAAGTTGATTGGATGATATAATATAATAGGAAAGAGAGATAGATGTATTCCTCCTTTACTTCTCATCATCTCATGGCCAGTCTTTGGTTATAGAGGTGTGGTGGCGTTGGTGAAATGGGGATTACTCAATGATGCTGTGATCATATGTGAGGATGGAGGATGATACGAACAGTCAAAATCTGATTACCTAGTGAGTAAATTAAGAATTGTCTTGACGGTGAGAAGGAAATTTAATTGGATTTTTTTTAAAAGAGAGTTTCAACATATGTTGTTCGTTCCTGATAATAACTTTTTATTATCAGATTAAGACATCAATCGGTTTTTAGTGTAGACGAGGATTGAATTTTAGATCTTTTATTCAATTATTAGAAATTTTACCGGTTGTGTTAACTAGAACCCACAAATTTAATTGGATTTAGATGACAGTGAGATTGGGGTGATTTTACTGGTTAAGTTATTTATTTATTTATTTTAATTGTATTTGTTATTTAGTTTCTAAAACTAGATATGTCATGGTAATTTAGTGGTTAAATAGTTGATGTGGCAACATGTCACATCAGTTTGTAAAATGCAGGACTTGTGGTAAGTATGTAGTACTTCTAGGTTCTAGCATTATTTGATGGAGTATCACAGTTAGTTAGGCTAGCTTTTTCCATTTATTATTTAATTATTTAATGATATAGATAATTTTGAGACATCAAAAAGTTAGAAACCAGACTGATACAATTTCAAAATATTAAAGACAACTTGACACATATGGCAAACTTTGGGACCAAAATGATAATTTCTCCAAAAATATTTTTAAAATCTTACCAATCTAGCTAGAGGCCCGTTCTAGACAGGATAATTTTTCATTTTCAAACTGCTTCCATCATCACTAGTAGATGGATAACAATGAATTCTATTATTGTTCTAGAGATTGGTTTACAATTATTTTTTCATTCTTTGAGAAAACCAAAAGTTAAGCTAAGACATCACCCACAACATTACAGGCTACTTTCTCTGTGTTCTTCCTCATCCATAGTATCACAAAGTGCTCTACCCCTTGTCTCTGGTAAACATGCTGCAAACAGTCCACAACACCCTATAACCAACCCAAACACCATATAGGATGAAATTCCATTTATTCTCTCAGCAGCCACTAGCATCGGACTAAATACACCACCAAACACAAGTGCTTGTCTCACCAACGAAGTAGCTGAGTTCCTCACAGAAGTAGGGAACAACTCTATTGTGAATATGAGTAATATACTGAACGCAGAACAAGCACTAAAGAAAGATACTAGCTCAAGCCCAATCTGCAATCTTGTCCACTCCTTACCTTTTAAAGCACACATGATACTGAAAATCCCACTAATGGTGGTGAAAGCAAGCACAGAAAATTTTCTGTTCAACTTACCTATAAGCAAGATAGTGAACAATGAAGTTGGTATCTCAGATAAGGCATTGAATGTGACACTCAAGTAGAGATTGAATGGCAAGTTTCCTAGGCCTAATGGCATGCCATAGTACACCATTCCAATCCCAAAAGCTATCACCATAACCGGTGACAACCTTTTAAAGGCCCATTTTTTCTGCACCAACATTGTGATAGCTGAGTAAACATTCCCATTATGCCACGTTTCTTGCTCAAACGAAACCTCAGAGAAGCTCAAGGTTGAACCACCACTATGGCTTGGTGGTGCAATGCTTTTCAATATGGTCACTGCTTCTTCTTTACGTCCATGAACAAATAGCCATCTGGGTGACTCACAAACAAAGAAGTGAACTAACATAGAATACAAGATTCCGGGTATAGAAGTCCATAAATAAAGAGATCTCCAAGATGAGCCTTTATTCCAATATGCTATAGCTGGTAGTGATAAAAACCCTATTGTGAAAAAAAAGAATCCTATCACACCCACTTGACCTCGCCACCTTTTTCCCACAAGCTCAATTGTTAACACAAGTGCACAAGTTCCAATTGTTGCACGGCCAAACCCACAAACCAATCTTAAAGCTGAGTAAGCCCATATGTTGGTGGAGAAGACAGTAAGCAAAGAAGATAGAGACATAGTTAGGCATGAGAGAAAGAGCATGTTTTTGCGACCAAGCGAGGAATCAGCAAGTGTGGCAAGAACGAGTCCACCCACTACGCAACCCATGAAGAAAGATGATGCGGGCAAGCCAGTGATAATGGAAGAAGAACACTGTAAGTTCCATTCCGATATGATTGATGTATAGGAAGGCCAATCCCATGCCCATGAATTTTTTGGAATATAGCATATATTGGAGACTGAGTTGCAACCAAATTGATGACTAGTACAGTGCCACGTTGGGTATGCATCAGTGAAGACACTAATGAATGTTTGTTGTGCGTCAAATAGCCATGCAAAGGATAAAAGTAGGATTTGGAAGAATTGGGCCCACCCAAAATCTCCTATATACCTTTCAATGGAGGAATCAAGGGATGGATGGTGTTTCTCTAGAGGTGGAGGGTTGCTTTCTGACTCGGCCGAGTTGGGATGGGAGAGAAGTGGAGTTGAATTGGCCATTTGGAACTAAGTTTATGCAAAGGTAGAGTGTGAATGAGAGGTCCGTGAATGAGTGAAGTCTTTTATAGATGTTTTAGGTCGTAAAGAGAATTTGTCACTTCTACTTCCAACTTCACGTACATAGCATGAAATGTCAAAGATACAAAGTCAATAAAAACAACTCGTCCGTGATGATATGCCCACACCTCACACAATAATTGCTTCAATCACACTAGTTTACATTATTATATCACATATATTCATATTCATTATTGTTACAGAAATATCTACGTTGTCTATATATTTTGACAAATAAAGTAGATGTGAAAAAAGAAAAAGAAAAATAGTGGATGTATGAGAATTATAATCCATTACTAAAGTGAGATGTTATTATCCTATTTTGTAGTCATCTTGAATATATGCAAACACACATTGTTAGAAATACTAAATGAATATTATTGTATTTCTCAGAGAATAAAATATACATGAGTGCCTTTATATAAGAGGTAGAGTGTTTAGTACGATTGTAGTACAAGTATGTGTGCTATACAAGCAAACAAAGCGGGTCTAAAGCCCACTGCCCTATTACATGTTAACACACATAATAGCACATTTGCAAATTACCTCAAGGTAGGTGTGAGACAAACTTGAGGTTGTCAACCAAATCATGAAGGCGTCCCTTAAGATGTGACTTGATGAAGAAATCTGCAAGTTAATCTTTAGAGGAGACTGAGAACAGCAAGAGCACTATGAACAAGATGATAACAGATAAAATGATAATCAATTTCTATGTGTTTAGTCTGTTCATGGAAGACATCATTGTGAGCAATATGAGTGGCACTCTGGCTGTCACAATAAAAAAGAGTAGCAAAGGATGTGGACACACCTAAGTCCTTAAGAGCCATCGTAGCCAAAGGAACTCAGATGTGGTATCAGCAAAGGCATGATATTCTGCTTTAGTATTGGAGCGGGCTACAAGGGTTTGTTTCTTACTTTGCCAAGAAATAAGAGAAGAACAAAAAAGAAAGCAATAACCAGCGGTGGACCTACGATCAATGGGATCTCTTGTCCAATCAGCATCAAAGAATGTATGGAGAACAGGAGGAGACTAAACAAAGTAGAAAAGGCCATAGAAGAGAGTGCCCTTCAAGTATCGAAAAATGCGCAGAACAGTAGCATAGTGAGTCGATTGTGGAGCAGACAGATACTAGCTCACCTAGTGAACAGCATAGGAAATTTCTGGACGAGTGATAGTGAGATAAACTAAGCCGCCAACGAATCTTCTGTAAAGAAAGGGATTAGACAATGGTTTCCCCCCCATAAAGGAGTTAGATGCGCATTAAGTTCAACT
Source organism: Quercus robur (assembly GCF_932294415.1). Taxonomy (NCBI): domain Eukaryota; kingdom Viridiplantae; phylum Streptophyta; class Magnoliopsida; order Fagales; family Fagaceae; genus Quercus; species Quercus robur. Next base: position 2,538,423 of record NC_065537.1, read on the forward strand.
GAAGTATCAACAATCTTACTATTAGTGAGTCTAGCTTGAGACAAAAGTTCAAAAGCATACTTGGCCTGAGTAAAATAAAGACCCTCTATGGAATGAGTGATTTCAAGACCCAAGAAGTAACTGAGATGTCTAAAATCTTTCATCTTAAATTACTAATTGAGAAAATTCTTGAGTTCTTGAATGTCACTCGGGTCATCACCAGTTATGATCATATCATTCACATATAGGATAAGCAAAATTGTTCTTTTGTCAGTGCGACGAAGAAATAAGGCAAAATCATAAGGACTGACAATGTAACCCAAGTGAAAAATGGTGGAGCTGAACTTGGCAAACCAAGCTCTTCAAGCTTGTTTAAGGCCATAAAGAGCATGTTAAAGGTGACAAACCTTGTTTGATTCAACAGAGAGACCATGAGGAGGTTGCATATAAACTTCTTCACTAAAATCCCCATTAAGAAAGACATTTTTGACATCCATCTAAAAATGGTCCCATTTATTGGCAGTAACAACAGCTAAGAGGGCATGAATAGATGAGATACGAGCAACCGGAGCAAAGGTCCCTTCATAATCAATCTCATACTTCTGTGTAAAACCTTTTGCAACAAGACGAGTTTTATATTGTTCAATGGACCCATCAAAGAAAGTTTTGATCTTGTAGACCCACTTACAACTAACCACAAATTTCCCAGGAGGGAGAGTCACAAAATCCCAAGTATGGTTTTTATATAATGCATTAAGTTCCTCTTTCAATACAATTTGCCATAAAGGGTCAGTGAAGGCCTCACGATAGGTGTGAGACTCGCGCAGTGTAGCAAGAGCAGTATAATAATGATAGTCAAGTAAATGTGCAAGAATGGATCTTACCCGAGTTGAGTGACAAGGTGGAATGTCTTGTGCAAGATCTTCAGGGGGAGCAGGAGCAGGGGATCCAAGATTAGGGTTGGGTGGTTCATCTTCAACCTGTTCATCTTCCACTTGTTCATTAGAGGGTGATCTAGGAGAGATATAAAAAATATCTAATGGTTGGATAGAGAAGTCTATAGGAGGATCAAGAGTAACTATAGAAGGAATATGTGGCTCATTTGGAAAAAGATCTAAGACAGAGGAGGTAGATAGGGAGGCACAAAAGTGAGAGAGCTCCACAAAAAAGTGATGTTCCCAAAAGACAACATTGCAGGAGATACGGAGACAATGAGAGACAAAATCATAATATCGATACCTCTTTTGAGTTTTGCTATAACCAAGAAAATAACAAAGTCTAGACCAAGGCTCAAGTTTGTTATGTTTATGTGGCTGAAGAAGAACGAAATAGGTAGAATCGAAGGAGTGAAGATGGTGATAGTTTGGAGGTGACCTAAAAAGATGCTCATATGGAGTTTGATTTTGGATAACAGGACTGAGAATGCGATTAATAGCATGAAAAACAGCTTTGCCCCAAAAAGAAGTAGGAACTTTGGTGAAGAGAAGGAGAGCATGGACATTGTCAAGAATATGACAAAGTTTTCGTTTGGCTCTACCATTTTATTGAGAGGTACTTAGACAAGTTAGTTGATGAACAGTGCCATAAGAATGCAAAATAGCTTAGAAAGTATATTAAGTGTATTCAAGAGCATTATTAGATCGAAAAATTGTGATATGTTTGGAAAATTGAGTTTCAACCAATTTTACAAAATTAGAATATACTTGTAACAATTCTGAATGATGTTTAATTTGAAAATTCCAACTATAGCGAGAATAATCATCAATAAAGACAACAAAATATCAAGATTCACCAATACTAGAGACAGAGAAAAGTCCCCAAACATCAGAATGAATTAGGTCAAAGATATCAGTAGACATTGATTCACTAGTGTTGAAAGGAAAAGCTAGTTGTTTTTCTAACTGACATGAAACACAATCAAAATTTTCTGTGAATGCTGAACCTAACAAACCTCTAGTAGCCAAGTGTTGTACCCGAGAGGAAGATACATAACCAAGTCGGACATGCCAAAGTGTAAGGGAAGGAATAGAGGAAACTGCAGTAGTTGTAACAGCAATAGAAACAGGAGCAACAGTTGGATGACGAAGGTTGTCCATGGGAAACATATGTCCAACTCTGGGACCAGTCTCAAGCTTCTGTCTTGTCCTCGGATCCTACATAATACACCTAGAATAATCAAAGGTAATGCGATAACCCAACTCAGCTAATTGTTTCATAGAAAATAAATTGTAAGAAAAGTTAGGAACATTAAAGACCCTAGGAACCGAGAGATTGGACGTCGAGATAGAACCTATATTATGACCAAACATTGTGGAACCATTAGCTGTGCGAATATTAAAAGGGTGTGGTGCTGATAACGCCTTAAAATGTATACTTGTTATATATTTATATGGGCGTTATCTCCTTATTACTATGCTTAATTTGTATAATTAAGCCATGATTTGCATTAGTCCAAACTATTTACCTTTACATAATTTCTTGAATAAAATGCTATTTATTGTGTGTAATTTTCTACTTTCAGGAAATTATGTGAGAAAGATGAGTTTACAGGAATTTGTGAGAGAATGGAGGCCAAACTAGAATTAAAGTGGAACTAAAGGACCATGCTTAAATGTCTAAGGAGGTGCAACTGGAGTGCTTGGATCGTCTACCATGATTGGAAGCTTCAAATAAGGAAAGAAATCAAAGAAGCAGAATCGGAAAAGAAAAAATCTAATTTGAGCACTGATCAGTATTTTGGGCGTATCTCTCTCCTCAAAAATCCAATTGACACAAGGCTAGATGGGTTGGAACCGTGACTTAAATATCTAGAACGTTCCTGTTTTGAGTTTTTCGAAATTCTCAAATTTTGAAGGCCAAAATTAACTCACAAGTTACCGCTATAAACCTGGACGGAAATTAAAATAGTATATGTTTTATTTTCTTTGGACACTTAGACACTAGGGTTTTGAAGGGAGGCTGTGGAGAACGAATTTTGGAGAGAAAACCTTGTATTTTTATTTTCTCTAATGGCAGCCTAAACTCTTTGCTAGGACTAGGTGTTATGTTTCTTCTATACGGTATGAATATTCAATGTGATTCTTTCTAGGATTTTATCAACAACATATTTGATTGTTCAATTAGATTTCTTTTGATGTATTAGTTCTTCCATAATTTCAATAAGTTCAATCATGTTTTTCTTATTGTTTAGAGGAATTTCTAATAGTTTCAAATAGAAATCAAGTTTTAAAGTGAATGGGTTTTTCTGAAAACTTTTCTAACTGCATTATTAATCGAGGTTATCCTGCGTTCTTAAATTGTCTCAGTTCAACCGAATCATAAGTTTTTAATTGTATAAGAACAATCAATTATGAAATAGATATTTTCTTAGATCACAAAGAATTTCATATCGATATAGGGAAACACCCCGATGCCCTAATATTTACATTATTGATTTAAATAAGTTTTTATTATTATTCTTATTAACAATCACCAAGCAAAAATATTTTTCTTCTTCACCCAAATTGTTATTTAATTATATTGTCTTTGAATTTACCCTGCTCCTTGTGGTTCGACCTCAGTACTCCGAGAATTATATTGCTACGGTCTCCTGCACTTGGGAGTGAGCAAGCAATTTTGGATGAACAAGCTAGATATAAGCTGAAACTCAACCCATATAGAGAGTTTTTGAGCCTTACTTTTCTTTGTGAGAGTATATCTTTGTTTGAACTCTTAAATTTCTCTCATATGCTTCAGTTTTTGTAAAAGATCTCTATATTTTTTTTTTGGTTGACTACTGGAAACATTATAGGGAGATATACCATGATCTTACTTATTTTTGTCCTTAGGCATGCTGGTTTATGTGGAATTTTAGGAGATGAGAGCTTAAGGTCATCAATCTTTTGTCACCAGCTAAACAAATATTCAGCCTATATACTCATGGGGGTTTAAGTTTTGAGCAATTGATGTGCTTAGATACCACCATTGTCTCTCTTTTCTTCAAAAAAAAAAAAAAAAAAATTCAAAAAGAAGAAAAAAAAAAAAAAGAAAAGAAAGAGGAGACATACATAATCAATCAATAAATCATTGGTGTCTTACACATCTTTCATGTATTTCAAAAGGCTTATATGGTTGAGTAAAGGTTATTTTGATTCAAGTTGGTTGCTACTGCTATGAGTTGGGTTTGGCTTGAATTTTCTGCATTTGATTTATATACCTCATATTTCAAAGAAAGCAGTTTGCCTTTACCTAGCCATAAGATTATACTACCACTGAGTTTAAAGACCTACTTGATCCTAAAGGTGCACGGCTGGTATGTGTTTGGGATAAAAACTAGGGATGAGAATGATATTAACCTTATGTTTCCAGGAATTCAACATCCTTTCCAAGAGATCTTTTTCCGTTGTTTTAGCGGCTGTTTTTGTATACACATGTGATATTCTTAAAACTTCTTCTTTCCTTTTTGTTCACATGTGATTTGAAGAGAGAAACCATTACTTCTATGTGTGTTCTTTCAGAGTGTTGATGACTTAAGAGAGGTTTTGGAGTAGAGGCTCTAATCTAGATTATTCTTGGTCTATGCATGTTTGGAAAAGCCGGTTTGATTGGACGGGCTATGCACACACACACTCCAAAAGTGAAGCTAGTGAAAGCTCTTTAATATGATGAATAGTATCCCAACTCAAAAAATTGAAAGTTCATTTGTATGATATAATGATAAAGTAGACTAACATTTGCTGTAGGAATTTTCAGGAAACCTTTGACTTTTGTGGGTAGAGTCACTGCAAACCCTCACGAGAGTAAACTCATCCACGAGGGTGACCTAGGGGTTCAAATATTTGCTGCACATGGGAAGTGCAGTCGTGTAGCCTACGAAAGTGGCTTGTATTTTAGTTTTAATTTTTTCACTTTTAGTAGACATGGGTGCTTTGTGGATTGCTAGGGACTAGCAAGATTTAAGTTGGGGGGTGTGATAACGCCTTAAAATGTATACTTGTTATATATTTATATGGGCGTTATCTCCTTATTACTATGCTTAATTTGTATAATTAAGCCATGATTTGCATTAGTCCAAATTATTTATCTTTACACAATTTCTTGAATAAAATGCTATTCATTGTGTGTAATTTTCTACTTTCAGGAAATTATGTGAGAAAAATGAGTTTATAGGAATTTGTGAAAGAATGGAGGCCAAACTAGAATTAAAGTGGAACTAAAGGACCATGCTTAAATGTCTAAGGAGGTGCAGCTGGAGTGCTTGGATCGTCTACCATGATTGGAAGCTTCAAATAAGGAAAGAAATCAAAGAAGCAGAATCTGAAAAGGAAAAATCTAATTTGAGCACTGATCAGTAGTTTGGGCGTATCTCTCTTAGCAAAAATCCAATTGACACAAGGCTAGATGGTGACAAAATATTGATGGCCTTAAGCTCTCATCTCCTAAAATTCCACATAAACCAACATGCCTAAGGACAAAAATAAGTAAGATCATGGTATATCTCCCTATAATGTTTCCAGTAGTCAACCAAAAAAAAATATAGAGATCTTTTACAAAAACTAAAGCATATGAGAGAAATTTAAGAGTTCAAACAAAGATATACTCTCACAAAGAAAAGTAAGGCTCAAAAACTCTCTATATGGGTTGAGTTTTAGCTTATATCTAGCTTGTTCATGATCCATGCATATCCAACATCCAACCATCCACTAACCTGGCTATTGTGCTCAAAAGTTTCCAATTGTGCTTTTCATGAAAGAGTCTTAATATAGCAAATAGTATAACCAACTCAACATTATTCATTCTATCACATGACATAAAAATAAAGCTTATAACTCTTCTGCATTCAAAGTCAAGGTTTTTTTTTTTTGGAACAGAAAGAAAGAAAAATAATGCAAGGTGTAGCAAAAAGTTTAAACCTCTCCCCCCAACTAAAATATTGCATTGTCCTCAATGTATCAAAGCTAAAATAAATTCAAGTATAAAGGGAAGAAGTTTACCTTAAGCATTTACTTTTTTTTTTTTTTTTTTTTTTTTTAAATTTCTTTCACACTTGCAAATGTTAGCTCACAAAAAAAAAAAAAAACAAAAACAAAAAAAACAAAACAAAAGGCTAAAAGAAAATTAAAACAAATATGGTACAACTTCATAAGGCTCTTTCAGAGTTCACGTAGCATCCCAATAGGAAGGAACCTTCAGTGACATAGTCTCCTCCTCTGGTATAACTCCCCCTAAGAATGGTTTTAACCTTTGTTCATTTATTTTCAAAATCCTACCATCTCTAGGGTCCTCAACTACTACAACTCTTTGATTAAACACTTCCCTTACAATGAAAGGGCCATCACATCTAGGTTTTAACTTACCTGGGCCTAAATATGCATATTTAAGACCACCGGGCAGCGGCTTAAGCTCCAGTTGTGGTGCCTCTTCACTTGGATGCACGAGCTTTTTTTCATTTTCTAGTAGCTCCTCAAAGCAAGGCTTCCACCCTTTATTAATTGCCATCTTCTGTTGTTCTTCCAAAACCTGTGAGGAATCCAACAAAGAAAATTTTCAAATACATGAATATCACATTCTAAATCATAAGAACCAACAGAATTATTAAGAAGAGTTCCAAGAGGATCAGAAAAACAATTCTTATTAAACTCTTCTTGAACCACCACCCCAATGAGGTTCACATAAGCACAGTCATCATCCTCATGTGGTTGTTTAGCCACATGAAATATGTTTAGCTCCAAAGTCATGGAACTAAAAGTGAGTTGCATTCTCCCATTCCTGCAATTAATTAAAGCATTAGCTGTGGCAAGAAAAGGTCTACCCAAAATAATAGGGGTATGAACATTAGGATGTAAAATAGGTTGGTAATCTAGAACAATAAAATCAACAGGATAATAAAATTGTTCAATTTTTACCAACACATCCTCAACAATCCCTTTCGGCTCCCTTACAGAGCGGTCAGCCAACTGTAAAGTTATTGAAGTAGGTTTTAACTCCCCAAGTCCAAGTTTTTGATATACACTGAAAGGGATCAAATTAACACCTGCCCCAAGATCTAGCAATGCATGCTCCATGATGTAATCTCCAATAGTACAAGAGATTGTTGGACAACTTGGATCCTTATACTTTGGTGGGGTCTTATGTTGGATAACTGCACTTACCTGTTCTGTTAGGAATGCGGTCTTCTTCACATGATGCTTTCTCTTGATGGTGCATAGGTCCTTAATTACCTTGGCATATGCAAGCACTTGCTTGATAACATGCAATAATGGCAAATTTATCTTGACTTGATGCAAATGCTCTAATATCTCAGATGTGGTGTCCAATTTCCTAGGTAATTTTAAGGCTTGTGGAAATGGTGGAGGGATTAGGCAGTTTCAATTTCACCAAATCCAAGTGACTCAGTTTCATCCTTCTCTTTTTCAACTGGGGTCTCCTTAGATTTCTTTGTTACTAAAGGAGAACTTTTATCAATCTTTTTACCACTTCTCAAAATGGTCACAGCTTTTACTTCCTCATGTTTATCTTTAGAGCCAATTTTTAGATTTTGATTGATGGGATTAGGTTGAGTTTGGGAAGGAAGCTTCCCTCTCTCTATCCCACTCAATGAATTTGTAAGCCTAGTTATATGACTCTTGGTCTCTCTTACCTCTTCATCTAGCCTAGTGAGCATGGATTCAAACTTTTGATTTTGCTCACTTTGCCTTTGAATGAAAGTACTAAGTGCATCCTCCAAGGAAGGTCTAGATGAGGATGATGATGATGCATGTGGTGAATTAAAATTCCTTGGAGCAGGAGGATTCAACACATTGTCACTCTTATAACTCAAATACGGATGGTTTCGCATATTTGGGTTATAATTGTTAGAATATGAAGAATTATTTGGCCAGTATGAATTAAATGCATGTACTTGTTCTTCTGGCACATTTAAGAATGATGAAAGTGATGCACATTCATTTGTAGCATGGTTTATCTCATGACAGATTTTACACACCTCCATTGGGTCCTCTCTAAAGGTAGCACTAATACTCTTACTTCCTTTCATTTTGAGTGCCTCAATTTCTTTAGTTAACATGCTGATTTTTGCACTTATGTTATCATCTTCCCTCAACTTGAAAACACTTCCACTAGAAGTGGCAGTGTTAGTTCTAGTCCTATCAGTGGAGTCCATTAAGCTAGGTCCAGTCCATGTGTTAGAGTTTTCAGCTATCTCATCAAGATAATCCATTGCATCTTCGGGTTCTTTTTGTAAAAAGTCCCCTCCGCATGAGAGTTGAATAAACTGTCGGTCCCTAGGTGTAAGTCCTTCATAAAAATAGCTAACCAACCTCCAATCTTCATACCCATGAGTTGGGCAAAAATTGAAAAGATCTTTGTACCTTTCCCAAGCTTGGTATAAGGTCTCATCTTCTCCTTGGACAAAACTAGCTATCCTTCTTTTTACTTGCTGGACTTTGTGGGGAGGAAAATGTTTCCTAAAAAACTCTTTGGCCATCTCCCCCCAACTACTTATAGACCTAGGTTTCAAGGTGTAAAGCCAACTTCTTGCCTTATCCTTAAGTGAAAAAGGAAAGAAACGTAACTTAGCAGTCTCAATAACATTTTGTGCATAGAAACTACTAATTACCTCTTCAAAAGCTCTAACATGGACATAAGGATTTTCATTTTCTTGTCCCCTAAAGTTAGGAAGTATTGCTAATAAACCTTGTTTCAGTTCTACATGTGGTGCATTAGGTGGAAACATGATGCATGAAGGAACAGAATTTTGTGTAGGATGCAAAAATTCATACATAGTTCTTCTATTCTCCTCATGATTATTACGTGTTTCATCACCCATAATTGATGAAGAAGGTGAAGGCAAAGGTGTGTCAAAAAGATTACCAAAGTAAGTTTCAAAATTTTCTAATCTGCCTCTCTTGTTTCTAACCCAAATGCTCATGCAACAATGAATGCCAATCAAATAAAATAAATTAAAAACAAACAGAAAAATAAAAAAATAAAATAAAAAAAGGGGAAAAAATGGAACGAAGTTACCAATAGAAGAATTTCCACTGGTTGTGCTTTGCTCCCAAAAATTGCCTCTGAACACACAGTAGCTCCCCGGCAACGGCGCCAAAATTGCTTGCTCACTCCCAAGTGTAGGAGATCGTAGCAATATAATTCTCGGAGTACCGAGGTCGAACCAAGGAGCAGGGTAAATTCAAAGACAATATAATTAAATAACAATTTGGATGAAGAAGAAAAATACTTTTTTTTGGTTATTGTTAACAAGAATAATAATAAAAACTTATTTAAATCAATAATGTAAATACTAGGGCATCAAGGTGTTTCCTTATATTGATATGAAATTCTTTGTGATCTAAGAAAATATCTATTTCATAATTGATTGTTCTTATACAATTAAAAACTTATGATTCGGTTGAACTGAGACAATTCAAGAACACATGATAACCTCGATTAATAATGCGGTTAGAAAAGTTTTCAGAAAAACCCATTCACTTTAAAACTTGATTTCTTTTGATGTATTAGTTCTTCCATACTTTCAATAAGTTCAATCATGTTTTTCTTATTGTTTAGATGAATTTCTAATAGTTTCAAATAGAAATCAAGTTTTAAAGTGAATGGGTTTTTCTGAAAACTTTTCTAACTGCATTATTAATCGAGGTTATCATGCATTCTTGAATTATCTCAGTTCAACCGAATCATAAGTTTTTAATTGTATAAGAACAATCAATTATGAAATAGATATTTTCTTAGATCACAAAGAATTTCATATCAATATAGGGAAACACCCCAATGCCCTAGTATTTACATTATTGATTTAAATCAGTATTTATTATTATTCTTGTTAACAATAACCAAGAAAAAATATTTTTCTTCTTCATCCAAATTGTTATTTAATTATATTGTCTTTGAATTTACCCTACTCCTTATGGTTCGATCTCGGTACTCCGAGAATTATATTGCTACGATCTCTTGCACTTGGGAGTGAGCAAGCAGGTGCATGTTAAGTTAAGAAAATAAGGATGAGTGAGGTGTAATGCGGTTGCAACAAACATAATCCATAAGCCAAGAGGAAGGAGACATACTAGATGAAACTGAGAGAGAAGAGGAATAAGATGCGTTACCAATCATACGAACGGTATTAGCAATGATGTTTTGAAGGTCAACTGTGGAAATGGTGATAGTGGATCTGGAAGACTTGGACTTTGTGGAGATGGGAGCCATTAGTTGCATATGCTCAGTGTTAGCAATAGTAGTAGTAGAAATGGAAATAGCTAATTTGTTGCGTTGATAGCAAGTTTCAATATTATGGCCAAAACATTTGCAAAAATTGTAAAAATTGTTTGTTGGATTATCAACAACGATTGTTGTAATAAAAAAGAAGATTTGTCCTTATTCTTCATTTAGAAGAAAAATATACGAAAATGAAATCTACACAAAAAACTGGGTAAAGAGCACTTGGACTGCAAAAAATCAAAGTCAACGATCAACGGTGTGGTCAACGAAGTCAACGGTGTTGACATCAACAAGATGACGCAAGCAGGTGACTAATGCTGATGTAAGCGGACTAAATGATGATGATGTGGCAGTGATGACGTGGCTTGATGACATTACTAAGGCTGACGTGGCATAGATGACATAATCGATGACGTCAGTAGATAGGGTTTTGGCACGTGCAAGCTCGTGGAGGCATATGATGGTACCACCAAGACTTGTAGGGGCAAGTGGAGGTGCATGACAAGTCCGACGAAGACAATTTTTCACAAGCGAGCAGATCGAAGAGAGTACTTTCTGATGGTGCAATCTATGGTTTGATCGGAGAAGCAAAAGCGGTGGTAGCGGCAAGGCAGTGGTCTTTGATGTACTGTAGTCGCAGTGGAGGCAGCGTTGACAACGACGACTGTAGTGGATGACACCCAAGAAGACAAGACTGCTTTAGAGCGGCACACTAGAGGATTAGAGCAGTGGCTCTAATACCATGTTAGAAATACTGAATGAATATTATTGTATTTCTCAAAGAATAAAATATACATGAGTGTCTTTATATAGGAGGCAGAGTATGTAATACAAGTATGTGTGTAGTACAAGTATGTGTACTATACAAGCAAACAAGGTAGGCCTAAAGCCCACAGCCCTATTACACGTTAACACACATAATAACAAATTTGCAAATTACTTCAAGAACAGAGCATCGTTATCTTGTTAGAGTTAGTAATGACTCTTGCAATTAAGGTTGTCCATGGGTCGGTCTGGGTCAGGTTTGTGCCCAACCCGTAACTACCCGACGGAATTGGGTGGCCGAAAATCTCACCCATTGTCGACCGATGGACTGGTTGGATTGGGTAGATCAAACCTTCAGCAGGTGGTGGACGGGTTAGTCAGAGTTATTGTTCAGAGAAAATGATGAGGAAAACCCAAATCTAGTGAAAATCTCATCGGATTTGATGAGATTTTGCCAGATCTAGTCAAAATCTCATCGGATCTACCTGATATCTCACTGGAATCTAGGTTTTTTTGCTTGGATTTGGAAATTTTTTTCACCAGAATCTAGATATTTTTCGATCAGTTTGGGTTTTTTGGGTTTTGTGGGAGGGAAACCAAAACCAACTTGCTGGAGTGGTTTTCTAGCGGTGAAGGCCTGCCACTGACCACCGGAGTAGTCGGATCGGATTTGGTTGATTTCTTTAGGTGGGTCGGATTTTCGGATGTGTTTGGACAGTCCTACTTACAATATAGGATATTCTCCATTTCAAAAGATTCATTTCATGATTAAAATTTTATTTATTAGATTTAACAGTGTACAAAATATCATATCATTTAAATAATTTTTGAGGGATATTATTTAAAATTTTTAAATGACCTGAAATTAGGAACAGGGGGGCTTAGTCATTATTTAAAAATCCCCATCGAGTTATAATATTTGTTAAGATAAGCTAGTAAAGTTAAAACACAGACTTAAAAATCTGGCTTTGGTACCATTTGGAAATTTTTGTTGTTGTAAATCCTCTCAAATTATTGTGAGGAGTAAGGACTGCATATTGGTCATTATTATTCTGTTTTGGGTACTTTAGGACTATATGTTGGTGCTGCTCAATTATATTATCATTGTAGGATCCATATATTTATTTTTTCAAAAGAAATAAAACACATACAGGATTGTAACTTATAGGTAAGTAAATATTCTTATTTATTTTTATAAATAAATTAGTAGGAAGAACTAAATCTTGTGGAAACTACGGAATTCAAAGATCTGTTGCCAAATATGCAGTGGTAAGCTAATCATTGCTGTTTAGCCACTAGCTTAAGGAATTATATATATATATATATATATATATGAAAGAGAGTTACACAGGATTGATTTGTAAATCCTCAATTTCCTCATATACATTTTACTAGCTTAAAGCATTTTTTTTTTTTTTTTTTCGGAATTGTTTATAAATAAAAATAAATAAAAACCAAAGCCGTTTAATATATTTGCTCTTATCTACACCACTTTTTCTTTTTTAATATCATTTTTTATAGTTAAATAGTGGGGGAAAAGATTGTGGGATTAAAAAAAATTGTCATATTAACGAATGCCCTTAAGGTAATGGTTAACAATTCATTTTAAGAAAATTTTAACATCATTTTTGTGAAAAATGAAAAAAACTATCAAAACATTAATTACTTTTTTTTTCTATAAATTTTTTCTAAAAATAGATTGTTAACCAATGTCTTAAGGATATTCATTAGTATTTCCCTTTAAAATATATATATTTATATTGAAAAGTAAAAAAAAAAAAAATATATATATATATATATATATATGTAAAAAGAAATGAAAGGGAGAATATTATCAGTCTTTGCATAACTGTGACTCACGACTTTGTTTTTTGTTTTCGAGCGAGTAGCATGTGCGCCAAAGAAATCCCAGAGGCTAGATTGATTAAATATTGAATTTAAGAAAGCAACTTGTCTCTATCCCTTGCTAGAATCGTAAATTTGCGTTTGGGAGCTAGTAGTTATCAGTTGGCTTATTGCTTAAATTATGTATTATTTGTAAGTCTTACGTAAATACGGATTTGTGAGTCTTAATGTCGGTATAACCTTTTTCTTTTTGTCCAACAAGTTAGGTAAAGTAACTGTTTGGGAATCCTACCTTATGATTCTTGTACAAAGAAGGATGCTTTTTGCCTATTGCAGGTCCCAATTTACTTTTATGTTGCTATAGTACTTTAAAATATTATTTATTATTTGACTAAGGCATTAATCGATAATAAATAATATTTTATTCAACTTTTAATTTTTATTTAAAGTATTTTGAACAAAAAGTTTTCAACAAAATATTAAATAAAATGTTCCCAATACATTCATGAATTTGAAAATGGGCTGGCAAATATTCCTAACTAAGGTTTTTTAGCGGCGGATCAAATTTGGACTTCCCTTTATACCATGCCAGCTTTGTCATGAATCATTTTCTGCCGACTGGTGTGATTCATGCCCAAGGAAAAAATAAAAATATGAATGGGAAGAATTTTATTTTAATTTCCCTCATGTCAAAAGGCCTTTAAAATGTGAATATATAAATGAACAACGTATAGATATGGTGCTACTAAAGTTTTTGTTTTTGTTGATTACATTATACTTATTCATTGATTTGGAGTACCAACTAATTATCCTATGATAGTTTGTCTCTTCTTTTTTTTTTTTTTTGTTGTTGTTGTTGTTGTTGTTGTTGTTGTTGATTACATTATACTTCAGCTAACTCTTATTTACTCCCTTTTATTACCCCTCCGTCCAAACAAGCTGAAAATATTAACTAACCAAACCCCCAAGTGCGATGCTTATAAGTGTTATCCATTAAATGACACGCATTTTTGTTAAGTAAATTCCTATGGAGGACCGAATAGTTTCTGAAAGAGTGGAAAATCAAACAAATCCTTAAAGTATTTAATAAAAGAAAATAGAAATATTTGGAATGACACAAAACGTTTGACATTTTCTTAAAGATGGCACTCACTCTCAGTCAGAGCCACCCATTATTGTAGTAGCAATATATTGAAACCGTAATCACCATGGTAACGATATGTGTGTAAAGTTGAAGAGAACATAATAAATAAAATTATTAGCTGGAATTGTATAAACAATGTAAGGGTCCTATTTTTATGTGTTAAGTATATTTGAGATTAAAACACACTTTTTATCTATTTGAGTCTTAATTTTTAGTGTGTTCAAGAAAATCAAGAAGTTATTCTACAAGAGGTATTATTAAAGATACAAGAACACTCAAAGAACTACTCAAGAAAAGCTAGAACTACACATCTCAATACCTCCTTGATAGCTACCGTTCTATCAAGATTTAATGAACCTCGATAGATAGTTCGACACCTCTTGATCTATCGAGTTTCGATTATTTTAAATTCCAATATCAATTTTCTACCCATGATGACAAGGCTTCCTAGGGTTTCGTGTATTAGGGTTTCATGTATTGGGGTTCTAGAGCATAAAAAAGCTATTTTATAATCGTCATCATATACATACACAGAGAGACATACACTTTTAATAGGAGTTGTTGCGACTTTTTGTGCGCCTTAGGGTTTTGTGCCGGATACTTCTAGATCTTTAAGCATGGATTGAACAACTCTGCTAAACTACAACAAGCAACAATTGTTGTGGTGTTAGTCACGTACTCGAATCTGTGCAAATGAGAAATCTGTACAAAAACAAGTTGAATTGGGCATTGGAGTTGATACTGGCATAGGTCAGTAGGTTCTACTATAGGTTGATACTTTGGGACAATTTAGTTGGGGTAAAATTCCTTGCACTTGTAACCACTTGTTTCTTGATTAGTAGATTCTTCAGGAGTGGTAACCTGAAATTCACTTGGTGAGTTTTTTGCCTACAAGGGTTTTCCCCATCATGATCAAATTGCCGTGTCAAGCTTATTTTCTACTTCACTTAATTTAGTTTGGTGATTTGCTTGTGCCTTAATCTAATTTGCATGTAATTTGACTAATTAATCAATTTTTGGTAATTGAATTAATTAACTAGGATCAATATATAACTCAACAAACAACTTAACCTTGGTGGAATGAAAACTAGTAAGCACATTTGCCATCGAGATGAACATGAATTTTTAAAAGTATAATGATTATCCAACATAGTATTTACGTACAAATTAAAATCGTATTTTCAAAACACAAAACACTATTTCACTGATCTACAATTATCACTGAAATTTTTTTTTCCAAACACAATCTCGATTTCAAAAACTGTGTGCAACAATAATTAACATTTTGAAAATGTCATTCCTATGGAGTGAGCCTTTCACATCATTATAGTGTATTTTCTCATACTTGCTTTGCATTTATTTGGAAATTACTAAAGTATTAAAGTAACGACTAAAGAGCACTCCCAAATGTTAGGGTGTTAGGGAAGAGAGGTCTCTTTTACTTTATATCCTGTAATCTTCAAGATAGACTCAATAGATTGCAATTGGTAAGAGAACTGTGTCTTTTGGTCACCAGGGAAAAAGAAAGAAAAGAGATTTGATGGATTTGTTAGGGATGGGCTGAGCAGGCCATCAAATTAAGACATGTTCCACTTGTCATGTTGAGCCCAATATTTAGTCTGCCCAAAATAAAACCTAGAAAACAGAAGCTTCTGTTTTAGATTTTCTTTCTTTCACTCTTTGTAGGTGCCTTAATCGAGTTTGGACCTATAATCGTCTGAATCTTCATTTGGCTCCATTTGTGGAAAACATGTATTTATCTTAGACAAAATTTGTATGTGTAATGACCCAAGAAAAATCATTAATCATATCTATCTATGTCATACCCCAAAAAATGTTATTTTTTTCTTAATATTTCCATATACAGGTGGCGGTTCCATGTTAGAGAATCCATAATTCACTATTTATTCGAGTGCATTCAATTAGTGCTGATAATCTATTGTAAAATGACCATAACTAGCTTCTTCTAGATATTTTAAATTGTAAACATTTAGATACGTTGCTTAACATATTGTATTGTGTATAGTATAACTTGACTCACCTTCCCTTAAAAGTTACCATGGCTTTTGAGTGGAATTGTGTTATGTCTTTGTATTATAACTCCTTTCTCTCTCTTTTGTATGTGTATGCGTTTGTTCCTCATATATATATATATATATATATATATATAACTTTCCCTTTAATATTTTTTGAGATAATTCTAGAATTAAGTTAGAAAATGAATTAAAAATGGTAAGGTTTTTTATCAAGTTATTTTCTTGATCATGGGACACTCTGGTGTCATTTGTTTTCGGTCCACACCAATCTTAAACTATTATTTAAAGAACAATAAACTTATGCTCAAAGAAAAATAGGAAAGAAAAAAAATGTAAGTAATGATTATGATATTATATAAAATATTTAGATTTGAAAAGGTGCAAATTAAACAAAAAAAAAAAAATTGTATTATTCTTTCTTGCTTTACTCATATATTTGGCCATTCTTTTAGGTCCTTCATAGTTTGTAGTTCAACAGTGAAAATATTCTGCACAAATGGACGGTGGCTTTCACCCCTCCTCTTATTTTCATAAACTGTGGAGAATTCTGTCAAATTGGGGGACAGACAGGACCGGATTTCTTTTCTTTGAGCTAATAGTATTCTCACGCTTCCTTATTTTCTAACTAAAAAGCATAACTCTTCTCTACTGCTTACTATGCACGCAGGCCTAGCAACCAGTCATTCAAATACAGACTGCTAGAAGCCTAGAAGTTAAGGGCTTAAGACCACCAGTACTTAAACGATATTTCTGCATGCAATAGTCATCTAAGCATTAGCACAACTATTCCAATATGGAAGTGTCAAATTCTAACCAAGTAGTCCTCCCCTCAATGTCTCTAGATGAAACAATTGAACAAATTATAGGACGTTTTGGGTGTTCACAGTTCATGCAAGCTATCCTCGTATCAGTACCAGCGTTTTTTGATGCACAACAAACATTCATTAGCATCTATGCTGATGCTGTACCAAAATGGCATTGCAATACCTTTGATACATCATGCAACCCAAAATCCAATATTTGTAAACTCCCAAGAAATTCTTGGTCTTGGGATGAACCTTCTCATTACTCAATCATATCAGACTGGGGTCTTGAATGTGCTAGTTCATTCATCACATCCCTTCCTGCTTCATCCTTCTACATTGGCAGCCTAATTGGTGGCTTCACTCTTGCTATACTTGGTGACTTTTGTCTTGGTAGAAAGAATTTGCTTTACCTCTCAAGCCTAATAATGTCCGTGACCGCGCTTCTCTCAGCCTTCTCAACAAACATTTGGATGTACTCGAGCTTGAGATTTGTAAGTGGACTTAGCCGTTCATCAGTTATAACATGCACTCTTATTTTGATAACAGAAAGAATTGGAAAAAGGCTGCGTAGCCAAGTAGGGACAACGGCCTTTTTCTCTTATGCTCTTGGGTTATTATCCTTACCAGCTGTAGCATATACTAATAGAGGTTCATCATGGAGAATCCTCTTTCTCTACACTTCCATTCCAGCAATCTTTTACTATATCATAACTTATTTCTTTGTCTATGAGTCTCCTAGATGGCTTTTCATGCAAGGGCGTGACAAAGAAGCCATTGCAATATTGAAAAGAATTGCATCCATAGAAGACAGAATTTTGGACTCATACCTATCCAACATTCACCACAGGCAAGAAATACCAAAGGTTCATCCTTATAAGTCCATGAAGGACTTATTTAAGAGAAAATGGGCTTTGAAAAGGATATTAGCAGCTATGGTAATTGGTTTTGGCGTTGGAGTGGTATACTTTGGCATGTTACTTGGGGTAGGAAATTTGGATTTCAGCATTTATTTGAGTGTCATATTTAATGCCTCATTGTTAATACCTTCAAATTTACTGACCTTGTTCTTTATATCAAGATGGAAAAGGAAAAGTTCATTGTTTGCCTTTTGTACAATAAGTGGCATATGCAGCATAGTCTGTGTCATTGTAGGCAAAGGTAGAAAAGGCATACAAATTGGGCTAGAACTAGCATCTTTCTTTAGCTCAAGTTTGGCATTTAATGTGTTGATAATATTCACAATTGAGTTGTTTCCAACAAGTGTGAGGAACTCAGCCACATCGTTGGCTAGGCAAGCTGTTGCGCTTGGTTCAGTGTTTGATCCGGTATTAATTTCAATAGGGAGGAGAAATGAGTTTCTATCTTTTGGGATTTTTGGATTGACAATATTGTTGTGTGGGTTCTTTGTGATCGTTTTGCCAGAGACAAGGGGTAAAGCTCTTTGCAACACCATGGATGAACAAGAAAGCAAAGATAGTACGATGGTGTGATTTATATAAACATATAATGCATGGCACCTCGGAGCTATATATAGAGCAGCTTATTTGTTTCTTTTCTTCTTCTTTGGGTTGTTTTGTTGTTGTAGTTGTTGTTTCTATCTAGTTTCAGCTGCAAATAAGGAGAGTAAGGGATATAACGAATGGTGCATGACACCAATACATAGAGAGCAACTCATTGCATAAACAAAGTAATCTTTTTTTTTTGTTTATTTTATTTTGTCCTTTTAGTTTCAGTGCCAAATAAGTGTTGTTCTCCCAGAGAAATGAAATCCCGCGATGGTGAAAATCATATGTAAGAAATCTGATTAGCGAAGCTATATATTGAACCCTCAATAACGACTTGCATTGGTTTTATGAGGAACAACTCTTCACAAAGATCTCTCTCTCCATGAAGAGGCACAATGCTCTCTCTAAATAGGGTACAAGGTCCTGACCTCAATTCATTCCAATACCCCCCAAATTTTCCAAATGAACGAAGTTATGAAACCATAGCTAGGTACTGCCCTTCACAATTATTATTATTATTTTTTTATATGTGTTCAATTTTTTTCAATAATTTACGGACTCAAAAATTCTTTATTGAACACATTTATCCTAACGTATCCCATAAATAAATAATAAAAAAATTCTTATATGTACTATGTAGCATTAAAGATATATGATAGTATATTTCCACTATATTATCCTAATATTTACAACAAATGTGACAAGTTATATGTTGTTGAGAGAGGAAGGAGGTCTCCTCCCGTAAAAGGAATAATTTCAACTGACACATTATGGGATTCTAAAAAATAAAATAAAATAAAATAAATGCTACAAGATATCATGTATCGTTTTGTTTTTTTTTTTTTTCATAGTAAACCTTGCCGACTAATAATGAAAGGAAAAATGATATGTGACAAGGTGCAATTTGAAGTGAATAAAATAGAACACCTGCAAGAAATTATTCCCTCCTATGGAAGGAGTCCTCTTTTCTCTCACAAGAAGTGTGGGTCTTTGCATGGGACACATGGTAGGATTCACACCCCCCCCCCCCCCCCCTCCATGATAGGAGGAGGATTCTTCTTATAAAAGCGAATAATTTTGAGATAGAAAATTTTCTATACCTTAAATATTGGTTGTTATTGAATGGAAACCTTTGTTCTACTTTTCAGGTTCCGCTTTATGCGCCACCAACTGCAATATGTCATGTCTCTGATTTGTTTCCATTTTAAGCTTTAATTATTTTATAATGGAAGAAAAAAATGTAATACGTTGTGATTGGTGGATATAAAATGGAACACTCAAAATGATACAAAAGATTTTTTTTTTTTTTTTGAGTAAACAATAATATTTATTAGAATATACACAAAAATAGTAATATTAGTATTTTTAACCGGATTTATAATACATTATTTAATTAGAGTACAACTACAAAAGGACTCAACCTTTGTTAGACTGGAGTTATAAAAGAGTTTATTTGGTTGCCATTATTGCCTTACAAAATAATTTTTTTTTTTGTCCCATTTTGTACACAATAATTTATATTCCATCAATTACAACCTTCCACACAATACATTTATATTTCTATTAAATAGAAAAAATTTAATATGAAAAAAAAATTGAGACACATGAAATACTATGATTGGATTGGAGGAGCATAAAAGTGGAACATTTACGGTAGGCCAAATAACACTTTACCTAAAGTGGCATTTGGGTAACTACACAGGTAGAAATGTATTTTAACGGAATGCATTCTTGTAAATACGTTCTAAAATGTAAAGTCTATTATGAGAAATATATTTTTCCTTTGGTATACTTTTTTTTTTTTTTTTTTTTTTTGAGAATCTCCTATCTTATACCTAAATTTACTGAAATATAATTATGTTAAATTTAATTGAGTTTGGTTTTTAAATCTTTCATAGTGCAAATTTTTGCCAATCCAGGAAATATTCTTAGATGGGTATAGTTTTATTTTTGCAATAAATATTTAAATTTACATGCATATATAGTCATAGCTTCCGTGGCCCTTCAGTTAAAGTTAAATGGATTAACAGGACCCGTTGGCTTGGCCCAAAATCACAACTGAAAGCTGAGCTACTTAACCAACCAAGAAGTGATTATTTTGAGAAATTTACTGCTACGTACTATTGATCCAAAAATTTAAGCTATGGAGTGTTGTCTTGTGGAAAACAGTCCCGCTAGAAATTCAAATCGGAACATATATAAGATATGAGAAAGATGCTTATGGTGTTGTCAAGATGCATACAGGTCATGGTAAGGAATATGTCATGATGAGCAAATAGAATGGCTTAGAGTGAACCTCAACATTATCCACGACAAGGAATAAAACATGATGAGCCTATAATGTGACTAGTAGCAAGAGTGAGAGAATAAAGGGAGTTAACATGGTTCAGCCTTAAAGGTTTACATTCACAATAGAATATTAATAATACTATCAAATTCAATGTATTGCAATAAACTCGTGGAAGGATATTTATAAATGGTATAATGGAGTATTTTAGGTCAAACTCTCAAGAATATCATAATAGATAGGATTATGATTATTTTCCTTACACTCTAAATAAGATTAGATACAATTAATGAAATTGGAATAAAGTTATAGAAGAGTTTTAAGCCTTTAACCAATAATTCAGTATTCATATCTTTAACATGATCGAATGGTTATGGTGCCTTAAGGAAAAAAAAAAAAAAAAAAAAAATCTTTATCTTTATCTTTTTTTTTTTTTTTTCAAAATTCATTTTTCTTTTTTCATTCAATTACTTTTCAATGTCTTCTTTTTTTGGAAAAAAAAATGGTGAGAATTGATAAAAGAGAATTTTTAGTGTGTTACAGAGTATATGTCTACTAGATTTTTATTGGTTAATGAAAGCTCGAATTTGTGTAAAAACACAAGAGTTGTTTAGAGCCCCAAAATAAAATTACGACTCAGTTGATTTTACTCTAACTTAAACTAAGTGCGGAATAGAGTAAATGCGAGCGAATAAACAAAATAACTACTCTAAGCCATATTCATCAAATCACAACAGTAAAATGAAAGCTAAAAGAGTAGGGAAGAAGAATACAAATACAAGATAACACGCCAATGTGTTATCGAAGAGGAAATCGAAGAACTCGGCGAAAAACCTCTCCGCCGCCCTCCAAGTGGTAAATTGATCCACTAGATAATAAGTTGGAGTACATGAATAACAAAAGACCCTCAAAGTTTAGTCTATCCCATGTATTTGAGCCCTCCAAACTTCTGCTACCAACTGACTTCGTCAAGGCTTGTCTTCTTTAGCTCTCTGAATCATGCAATTCAGCTCGATTGCATCCACCAAACAAATGGCTTCTTTCAATGCTTCCCAGCAGCACCAAAACCTTACTTTACACTCAGAATGGGTGTGGTGAGTGTTTAGGCTATCAACATATCAAGGATTTGGAAATGGAGAGGTAGGAGTTGAGAAAAACCACAATGGATTGTGTAGAGGATTGTAGGTATAATAATCTCTAACTCTCAAAGGTTGTGGCTAGGGTTTTCTCTCTAAAAAGCACTATTCCAATATGTGGGTAATATGGGTATATATAGTGTGTGTAGAGACCTGGTGTATCAAATATGACAAATTGGCAAAACAAAATGTTTCGCAGGTATCTCGCGAGAAGGCCTTACTTGCGAGACACTGCGAAAACTTCTTTGCTCTTCATTTTGCCTTGAGTTTTCACACTCTCTCTCACACACAACCCTTACAAAGAAATTCCACATAAAATACAGGGTACATAAGATTGAACATAATTACAATCAAATTTGACACGGAATTAAAGCCAACACAAAATAGTTGTAAATCACAACTTTACAGTTAAAATACATTATTTGCCTGTAAACATTAGTGGATGAGTGATTTTTAGTTCCCAAAATTTTAAGGATCAATTTTCATCCCTAACAAACTTAACTTTATCACTTTTACTTCCTATTGTGTCTAATGGAGTGATTATCTGTCAATTTTTAGTTAGGCCACATCCTTGTTGGAATTGAGATATTCATATATGTTAACTAAAGGAACAAAAGTGATCACTTTTAAGTTTTTTTGCTGGCTAAAAGTGACTTTTAATCTTCATAGATTAAAATTACCCATGGACTAGAGTTTAGGAACCACTTGTGTATTTTTTTTTCTTCCGTATTTTCCCTCGAAAAGAGATAGAGAGAGAGTATAAAAAGAAAAAAGTTTTAGTAAAAACAAGGGTTTTGTTGTTTATGTTATTGTTTTAGTAGTGGAAAATATAAAGAAACAATGTATACATGTAAAATAGGCCGTGTCTCCATGTTGTTATACATTTATATGTACTGTAAGATAAGTTCACTCAATTATGCTATCCTTACGCTCTTGTCCATCAATCGTGTTACAAAGATTTTTTTCCCTTGTCTCTGGCAAAATGATAGCAAAAAACCCACATAATAATATTGTCAATCCAACAATCCCAAATGATAGGAACTCATTTCTCCTCCCTGTTGAAGTCAATATTGGAGCAAACACTGAACCAAATGCAAAACCTTGCCTAGCAAGTGATGTGGTCAAGTTCCTCACACTTGTTGGATACAACTCAATTGTAAAATTCATCAACACCTTGTATGCCAAACATGAGCAAAAGAAGGATGCCAGTTCTAGCCAAATCTGCATGCCTTCTCTACCACTGCCTATAACAACACATATTATACTGCATATGCCACTTATTATACAAAAGGAAAACAATGAGACTTTACTTTTCCACCTTGCTATAAAGAACAAGGTTAGTAAATTTGTAGGTAATAATAATGAGGCAATAAATATGACACTCAAATAGACGTTGAAACACAAATTTCCCTCCCCAAATAACATGCCAAAGAATGCCACTCCAATGCCAAAACCGAGTACCATAGTTGCCAATATCCGTTGCAAAGCCCATCTTCTCTTAGATAGTTCAATTAATTTGCCAGGATTGGCCTTTGATATTCCCTGCCTATGGTGAATGCTGGATAGGTATGAGCCTAGACTCCTGCCTTTTATACATGAAATACTTTTCAATACTGCTATGGCTTCTGTGTCACGCCCTTGCATAAAAAGCCATCTAGAATACTCATACAAAAAGAAATATGCTATAATACAATACAAGATTGATGGAATGGAAGTCCAAAGATAAATTATTCTCCATGAAGAACCTCTGCTCAAATAGGCTATAGCTGGTAAGCCTAATAACCCGAGTGGAAACAAAAACAATGTTGTCGTCCCTATTTGGACACGCAATTGTTTTCCTACTCTCTCAGTTAACAAAACCAGAGAGCATGTTAGAATTGATGCACAACCAAACCTGCTTACGAGTCTCAAGCTCGAGTACATCCAAACATTCGTCGAGAAAGCTGTGATAAGTGATGCAAAAGACATTATTAGACATGAAAGGTAAAGCAAGTTCTTCCTACCAAGACATAAGTCACCAAGTGTAGCAAGAATGAATCCACCAATAAGGTTGCCTATGAGGAATGAGGAAGCAGGAAGGGTTGTGATGAACGAAGTAGCACATTGGAGACTCCATTCTGATATGATTTTATTGTGAGAAGGTGCATCCCAAGACCAAGAACTTTTTGGGAGTTGGCAAATATTGGAGCTTGAGTTGCATGCTGTATCAAAGGTAGTGCAATGCCATTTTGGTTGAGCATCAGTATAGATGCTGATGAATGTTTGTTATGCATCAAAGAACGATCGCACTGATACGAGGATGGCTTGCATGAACTGAGACCACCCAAAACCTCCAATAATTTGTTCAATTGTTTCATCTAGAGACAAGGAATGACTTGAATGATCCTTGGAGTCTCTTGCTCAGTTGAGTCAGAACTTGCAAGGTTCTGGCTTGTAGTTGATATTGCCACATTGGAATGGTGCTAAAGCTTTGATGACTGGCTTGGAGAACTATAATTTATGTACTGAAATTCTTGTGCCCTTTAACATGTATTAGGAAACATCTAAATACTTCTTGTTTTCACATTTATTTTATTGATTGGTTGTTGGGTCATACCTCCATGAGTAATTAAATAGTTAAATTTTGAAAGTTCAATTAATATATAAAACACTATGAACGTTTAGACTCCCAATATACAAATTACCAATTCAAGCTTAAAGTCAAACAATTAATGTGCGGAATATAAACATAAGCTTAAAACAAAATTAATAAACAATGTAAACCAAATAAAATCACATCCACAGCAGAAATTAGATGGAAAAGATTAAGGAAAGAGAGATGCAAACACAAGAACAATACTCGATGTGTTATCAAAGAAAACCAAAGCCCTTGGTGTAAAACCTCTCCGTCGCCCTCCAAGCGGTAAACAATCCACTAAAGAATGTAGTTGGGATACATGAACAGCAGAAGACCCTCCAAGCCTAATCTACCTAACGTACCTAAGCCTTCTAAGCTCCTACTCCAACGAGGTTACGCCGAACCTATTTCTTCTTTAACTTACCGGATTCCGCTACTTAACCATAGCATCAACCAATATGAAATTAGTCCCTTCTTAACTACTTCCCAAACACCAAATGGCCTTCTCACAAATATTGGTATGGTGAGAAAATGTTTTGGTAATGTGTCTCTCAAGGATTTGACAATGGAGAGGAAGAGAGTAGAGAAATTTGAAGAGTCTCTATGTGAAGATTGTGGATGAATCAATCTTATTTTTCTCTAGGGTTTCTCTCTCAAAATTCTCTCTGGAAGCTCTCTGAATATCGTGGGTATAAGGGTATATATATGGTAGGGTGAGAAGGAATATAAAAAGTCAGTTTTTCCCAAACAAGGTGGTCTGGCGACTTGACCTTGCGACTGGGCTGAGTCGCGAGCTCAAACCGCGAGCTAACGGCCTGGCCAGCCTGGGACTTTTGTCCTGTAGTGCAACAGCTGGCATGACTCTTCAGCTCCCCTGCATGCTCCACAAGTGTGCCAACTTTGGCGACTTGCCAGTCGCGAGTCACCCGCGAGTCTCTGCATCCTTGCACAATCTTGATCATTTCTTCACACTCTCTCACTCACTACCCTTACATGATTCCCACCTAAATACAGGGTTACTAATTGCTAAAATACAAGCAAATTTGACACGGAATAAAGCCAACAAGATGATTGATAAAATTCAACCTTACAAATTTTGATCTGGAATGTTATGTAAAGGTCATATTCTCAAATAGGTTGTTCGGCAAATAGTGCACAAGATTCAAATAACATTAAAGACAAAATAAATAGTAAGCATTCATTGATATAATACAAGAATTTACATAGTTTGGTAATATAGTTGCATCCACAAATGATGACAAGGACAAATTTTCACTTTTAAAATAAAGATATTACAATGGTGGCATAAAGACTTTCTCTCTAAATGCAAACCCCAAAAAAATATTATTACCCCTCTCTCTCTCTCTCTCTCTCTTAAAATCACAAGACAAAGAAGCTACTTTTTCTTCTAGTTTATGTGGCTGCATCTCTCACACACTCTTACACAACCACCTTAGGTTAGGAAAAATAATGAAATTGGTGCACCACAATGAGATCTTCTAAAAACACACACACATATTGTCATGCCCCAAACCCCAAAGGGTACAAAGCATGAGAAAGACATCTCAAAGTACCTGTAGATTTTCCTCCCAATATCAAGAATTATCATGATAATTCCATTGAATATACTCTCAAAACAAGTCAGAGCTCTAAGCAATAATTACAAGGACCACTGGCCATAAAAGAATAGAGGTCTGAATAAATAATTATATAACATCAATTTGTCCCATCAGTGGGAATAAACTCACAACCACTATAATATACAAAAAAATGTGTCAAGCCTATTCTAAGATGTACATCATTTAATATCTCTATTACAAAAATTCAGCCTCCATCAGTAGTTAGTCTAACTACTGTTAGCCACCAAAAAGCTGTCTCAAAAGATTGTTGCCTACTCTTAAAAATTTATAAAATAATGGAATGAGACAAAGCCTAGTAAGTAGCATAATTAATGGGGGTGGCGGAAATGCAAGTTCCATTTTTAATAATAGTAATATGATATGACAAGAATGATTGAATAATGAAACACAAAGTTTCTCAAAGTAAATACTTTGAAACTATATACTAGAATCTGTGAGCACCAACAATATAATTTCCAAAATCATAATATCTAACATAAGGTAAATTATCATAAATATACCACACTACCATATAGACTGGTCAGGGGATCCACCAATTCACAACTAGTATGATATTGTCCTCTCAAGTATGCAGACTCTTGGCCCCATGGACAGCAGCCTCACCCATACCCTCGAGGTTTTTCTCTCCCCCCATGGGCAACAAAGAGAGCGTGTCAAATAGGACCTCTCTTGCATGTGTTCTCTTGGCCCCAAAGGCAATAGCCTCACCCACACATAATCAAGGAACCTCTTCCCCTCATGGGCAGCAGGGAAGAATGCATCATCCAAAGTGAAAGGGTATTGACCTGGATTTGATTCCATTGTCACAAAGACTACGGAGACCAAATCGGGTGATCACCAGGAAATCACACATAGCACGGTGTCAAAACCACATAAAGCTCACAGGTTACATTACTTTGAAACACATAGTTTATATCCAAATAGTTTTAGAAAAACCTTAAATAATTTAACTTCCCCAAAGTTTGTAAGGTTTTCAACTTCATTCTTAACAAAAGATTTTCTATCAATTTCCCACATAACAAGACAAGATAAGTATCTTTAAATTTTCTAATATACCATGAATTCCAAGATTTCCTTATCAAAGATTAAATAAAAGATGCTCATTTTTCTGTATCAAAAATTCATGCATTTCCCCAAATGCAATACCAAATATGATGCATTTTCATATGTAATCATACATATATTAAGGTTATGACACAATAGTTTTTAGGAAAATATAATTTTCATAGGTAGTTTCCAAAAGTGTGTCTAACCCAAAAACATCATTTATGCAACATGTTTATTTTTCAAAAATCCCATTACAAAGCTACTTACCTCGCAACTACAAAAGCCTAATTCTCCAAGCTCCAAGGAGATTAACTAGAACCTAAACAATTCAAGTAAACCTATCACAATAAGCATAGAGCTTGAAATTGTATCTAGCTACAATTTAGGAATTGCCAAATGAGCACTTAATTAAGCAAGCCTAGTATTTAACCTCATTAATAATAATATATTCCACTTCCATAGTTTCTCAACAAATTGATTCACAAGGCATAAACTCCAATTTATAAATTTAACCCATTTAATATCATCTCCAACACCATGACTAGCTTCCATAAAATTTACACTACATCATTAAGAAACCCATGAAAGCAAAATCAAAATATCCTCCAAGACAAGAAATTTAGGACTTCAACTAACTCCAAATAAATCCAATGACAATGAAAAAATTAGATTACCAACCATCACATGTTATAACTCAAAACCCCTAAATTTCCCACCATACATAAACCTTAAGTAGTCATCACTAGCACAAACCATATACCCACTCATCAAATAATTCCACCAATACAAAACTCATACCTACAAACACATAAATATCACTTTCAATACTCATAAATCACATGGGTATCATTATTAAAGCTTAGATAAAAATAACATCAAGCAAAAGTGTAAAACCCACCAAAGATTAGAGATTTTTACCTCAAAAAAGGATGTGAAGGTGTTTATAGGTTCTCAAAGAATTTTCCAGTGATCTCGCCGGAAAATGATGGTAGAAATGGTGGTGATGGTGGTGTGGAAGTACCGGTGAGAGAGGATAAAAGAGTAAAGAGGAGTGTATGAGAGAAAATGAAAAAATAGAAAAGCAGTGAAGTGAATGAGCTGGCCAAAGAGGGGAGATAAGGTGGAGTGAAATGTGTGATGGGAATGGGTGGGGTAGGTGGGGTAGTTGGGAGGCACATGTGACCCATAAAATCTGACTTCTCTCCCTTTTTTTTATTTTTTATTTTTCGTTGACTGGGACGTTACATTCTTCCCCTTTTATAAAAATTTCGTCCTCGAAATTTTATGTACCTTGATCTTGAAAAAGGCTTGGGTATCTCGACAACATATCATTCTCACGCTCTTAAGATGCCTCTTTCAGTGAAAGATTCTTCCAAAGCACCTTTACCCATGATATTGTTCGATTGCGTAGCACTTGCTCCTTACGATCCAAAATCTTTACCGGAACTTCTTCATATGATAAATCATCTCTAATCTGAAGAGGCTCATAGCTCAAAACATGTGAAGGCTCAAGGATGTATTTCCTTAGCATAGACTCATGGAAAACATTATGAATTCCAACAGGGCCGGTGGTAGGGCAATTCTATATGCAACTTCGCCCACTCTCTCCAAGACCTCAAAAGACCCTACAAACCTAGGGCTTAACTTACCTTTTTTGCCAAATCTCATTACACCTTTCATTGGTGCAACCCATAGGAAAACTTTATCTCCAATTTCAAGTTCTAAAGCCTTCCTTTTAATGTCATAATAACTCTTTTGTCTACTTTGGGCTGCTCGTAATCGATCACGAATCATATTTACCTTCTCACAAGTCCTCTGAATAATCTCTAGCCCCAAGATTTTTCATTCTCCAACCTCATCCCAACAGATTGGGGATCTACACTTTCTCCCATACAAAGCCTCATAAGGTGCTGCTTTAATACTTGAATGGTAACTATTACTATAAGCAAACTCCACCAAAGTTAAGTGACTAGCCCAACTCCCTTTAAAATCCAAAACACATGCTCTCAACACATCTTCTAGAGTTTGAATAGTCATTTCAAACTATCCATCTGTCTGAGGGTGGAAAGCTGTGCTAATATTCAATCTAGTACCCAAGGCCTTTTGCACACCACCCCAAAAATGAGAAGTAAACCTTGGATCTCTATCTAAAACAATAGAAGTAGATACTCCATGAAGCCTCACAATCTCATCACCATAGAGCTAAGCTAACTGATCAAGGGAGTAGTTCATTTGAATAGGGAGAAAACGAGCTGATTTTGTCATTCTATCAACAATCACCCAAATAGCATCATGACCCTTAGGAGACCTTGGCAATCCTGAAACCAAATCCATAGTAATTTTCTCCCACTTCCATTGGGGAATAGGAAATGGTTACAACAAACTCGAGGGTCATTGGTGCAACACCTTAACCTGCTGACAAGTCAAACATTGCTCTACAAAGTGGGCAATCTCCCTTTTCATATTATTCCACCAAAAGTTTTCACGAAGATCATGGTACATCTTTGTACTACCCGGATGTATTGTATATGGGGAGTAGTGAGCCTCCTCTAGAATCTCCTTTTTAATCAATGGATCATTTGGCACACGAAGTCTACTCCCAAATCTCAAAACTCCATCCTTAGAGATAGAAAATTCAGATTTCTTTCCACTACGCACCTTATCCATAATTTTCTTTAAATGTGGGTCATCGGCCTGTGACAGTTTTATTCTTTCCACCAAAGTTGGTTGAACACTCAAACTAGCCAGGTAGGCCTCAAAATGGCCAATAACAACCTCAATCTCCATCCTTTCACGATCTCGAATAATTTCCTTTCAAGTGGTTAGCAAAACAGCAGAAAAACTTGAAGGCTTTCTACTAAGAGCATCAGCTACAACATTAACCTTACCAGGATGATAGTTAATAGAGCAATCATAATCCCTAACCAATTCAAACCATCTCCGTTGCCT
This sequence comes from Quercus robur, assembly GCF_932294415.1. Classification (NCBI taxonomy): domain Eukaryota; kingdom Viridiplantae; phylum Streptophyta; class Magnoliopsida; order Fagales; family Fagaceae; genus Quercus; species Quercus robur. The sequence goes on from NC_065537.1 coordinate 2,568,388, forward strand.
TATATTTAACTCCTTTTGGGTAAAGAAATACTTTAAACTTTTATGATCAGTGAAAATCTCGCATATTTCCCCATACAAGTAATGTCTCCAAATTTTCAAAGCAAAAACAACTGCAGCCAACTCCAAGTCATGAGTGGGGTAATTTTTCTCATAATTTTTTTAACTGACGAGAGGCATAAGCCACAATCTTCTAATTTTGCATCAACAAACAACCCAGTCCCTTATGAGAAGCATTACTATAAATGACAAAACCCCCTGTACCTGAAGGGATAATTAACACTAGAGTTGTGACCACTCTCCTCTTTAGCTCTTCGAAGCTTTTCTCACATTCTTAGTTCCACTCGAATTTAACATTCTTCCGAGTTAATTGTGTCAAAGGAGCTGTAATACGGGAAAATCCCTCAACAAATCTTCTATAGTAACCAGCAAGGCCTAAGAAACTTCTAACTTCACTTGCATTTGTGGGCCTATCCTAATTAACCACCGCTTCTATCTTATTAGGATCTACTGTAATTCCATCCTTAGATATCACATGACCTAAGAACACTACTTGATTCAACCAAAATTCACAATTCTTCAGCTTAGCATACATCTTCCTTTCTCTTAGAATCTGTAAAACAATCCTCAAGTGTTCTTTATGCTCTTCTTGACTCTTAGAATAAATCAAAATATCATCAATGAACACAATGACAAATCGATCCAAGTACTCATGAAATACCCTATTCATCAAATCCATAAAACAGCAAGGGCATTAGTTAATCCAAACGACATCACCAAAAATTCATAATGACCATATCTAGTCCGAAAGGCCGTCTTTGGAATAACCTCACCCTTAATCTTCAACCGATGGTAACCAAAACGAAGATCAATCTTAGAAAAGACTTGTGCTCCTTGCAATTGATCAAATAGGTCATCGATACGAGGCAAAGGAGATTTATTCTTAATGGTGACTCTATTAAGCTCACGGTAATCAATACATAACTTCATAGAACAATCCTTTTTCTTGACAAATAAAATTGGAGCTCCCCAGGTAAGGCACTAGGGCGAATAAACCCCTTGTCCAGCAATTCTACCAATTGCTCCTTAAGTTCTTTCAACTTTATGCGTGCCATTCTATATGGTGCCTTAGAAATAGGTGCAATACTTGGAAGGAGATCAATAGAGAACTCGATCTCATGATCTGGGGGAAAACTAGGTAGGTCATTAGGAAAAACATCCGAAATTTCCCTCACAATGGGAATGTCTCCTATCTCCAATTCTCTACTTTGTAAATCCACTACACTAGCAAGGAATCCTTGGCATCCCTTTCTAAGCAAGCGGTTTGCTTGTATGCATGATATCACATGAGGTATAAAAGGCAAACATGAAGCCTTAAATAAAAATTTTGATTCACCTGGAGGCCTAAACACCACCTCTTTCTCAAAGCAATGCACACTAGCACAATAAGAAGCCAACCAATCCATGCCCAAAATGACATCAAAATCATGCATATCTAACAACACCAAATCAGCGAATAACTCTCTATCCTCAATACAAATAATACAAGACTTAAGCACAAGATTAGTCATTAAAGTAATTTTTTAGTTTCCATGACATGTTGATCATATTTAGGTTTTAGGGGTATTTTGGAAATTTTTAGGTTTTGGGGTATTTTGGTCATTTTTTTAGGTGTAGGGGTATTTTGGTAATTTTTAGGTTTCAGGGGTATTTCAGTCATTTTTTAGGTTTCGTGGATATTTCGATTATTTTTTAGGTTTAGGGGTATTTTGGTAAATTTTTAGGTTTTAGGGATATTTTGGACATTTTTTAACTTTTAGAGGTATTTTGGTCATTTTAAGGTTTCGATGATATTTTGGTTATTTTTTAGGTTTAGGAAGGTATTTTCATAATTTTTTAGTTTCTGAGATAGTTTGGTCATTTTTAGGTTTTAGGGTTGTTTTGGTAATTTTATGTTTTGGAGTATTTCGGTCATTTTTTTTAAGTTTAGGGGGGGATTTTGGTAATTTAAAGGTTTTGGAGATATTTCAATAATTTTTTAGGTTTGGGGGTATTTTGGTAATTTTCTAGGTTTCAGGGATATTTTGTTTCTCTTTTAAGTTTTAGGGGTATTTTGGTAATTTTCAAGGTTTCAGGGGTATTTCGGTCATTTTGTAGGTTTAAGGTGCATTTCGGCAATTTTAGAGGACTTTAGGAGTACTTTGGTCATTTTCAAATTTTAGGGGCAATTTTATAATTTTGATTATTGGGTAATTGGCTGGATTGGGGTTTACCCATAATAATTTGGTTGAGTTAGGTTTGGGTTAGATTTAATTAGTTAAATGGGTATTAATGGGAAAATGGGTAATATTGAAACCCTACCAGAAAAATTTGGATAATATCCAAACCCTATCCAATTACCTTCTACCTCTAATGCACGTATACTCCATTTTTTGTCCACATACCCATATCTAATATGTATCATACCGAAGACCTCTAAGATACTTGGCCGATCAATTTTTTATTTATTTTTTATTTTTAAAGTGCCAATACATCTAGGATGCATCTCTAATATGACTTAGATACCACTGTAACCCAATCTCGATAGTGAGAGATAGCCCAAACTTGAAAGAATTTTTATTTATATGCTTTATAGATTGGTTTCAATATTGAATACTTATTTAATTATATTTTAGGATACATTGCAAATTACACCTCTAAAATTTGGGAGTGATTGGATTTTTTATATCCTCAAGTTTCAGAATTTGGATTTTATCTCTTGTAATTTGGTGATATTTGGATTTTACACCCTGAGGTTTCAGAATTTGGACTTTATCCCTTATATGTTAGAAGTGTTTGGATTTTACTTCCTAAAGTTTTGAGGTGTTTGGATTTTACACCCTAAAGTTTCAAAATTTGGGGGTGTAAAATGTAAAAACCCCCAAACTTTAAGGGGTAAAATTCAAGTTCTGAAACGTCAGGGTATAAAATCTAAACACCCCAAATTTTAAGGGGTAAAATCCAAATTCTTAAATTTCAATGTGTAAAATCCAATCACCTCCAAACTTTAGGAGTGTAATTTGCAATTTATCCTATATTTTATATACTCTTTTGGATCTTGGTTTATATTCTACACAACATTTAATGTTCATAGATTCACTTTATATCCATTATTTTTTTAAAAATTGATATGTGCTTAACAATATATTAAAAATAAATGCTTAGCAATATATAAAATATATATTTAATAAGTAATTAATACACGTATCCTTGATGTATCGTATCTTAAGATTTTCAAGAAACGTTGTATCTCCGTATCTGTATCCATACCGATATCCATATCCGTACCCATGCAATTTAGCCCTCTACCCATTAAGAATTGGATATTATACAAAATATTTGAATCAGGTAGAGTTGGATATCCGTTACTCAATATGAATGGCCATCCCTACTTACTGAAATTTTTGAAAAAAGAAAAAAAAAAGTGCGGTACTAAATTTTTTTGATTTCTTTTTGCGCAGTGCCAAAATTTTGGCGCGCACTAAATATTTTTTAGTACCCAACATTTTTTCCATTTTTTAAATTTGTGTAAAACAAAACCCTATTACTTTCCCTCTTTCTCCTCTCCTCTCAGCCTCCCACAAAGACTTGTATGCTCTCTCTCTCTCTCATGAAAATTGATCAAGGGGATCTTGTGGTACGGGGATGTCACGATAGAGAGGTTGAGGTTGGGAATGAGATTATGAAGAAAAGGTCGGGTCTGGGTTCCAATTCCAAGATCAGTCCCCTAACCTTGAAGCGGATAAATAGGCATGGGAATGAGAACAGAACAAATCAACAATAAATTGTCTGTGGTGGTTAATGAAAATTTTGTTTTGGTGTTTTTTAATTGGTTAAGGGCATGTTTAGATGTCATGTTATGAAATTAAGAGGATCAATTGTGTTTTATGTAGAAATATATATAAATATATATGTGTGTGTGTTGTTGAAATGAAAATGGGAGCTATGTAACAGATAGGTGGTAAAGTTTTGAAACAGTTCAGTTGAAAATTTATTTTGGAAGTGTTATAGATTTTAATCTGGTCTATGTTCCTTTTACTTCAAACACACTGCCAAAAAATGAAGTTAAAAATTTCATATTGTTTGACGTAATTCTATTGGGATTTTGGAAAGAGCAAAATTGTGATGCTCTCCTCTCTCTGGGTGTAGTAGCTAAGTATTGATTAAAACTTTAAAGATTTTTTTTTTTTTTTTGGCTTTGATTGTTTATGTAGGGTTTAGAGGCTGACCAAAATGATAGAGAAAGTTGCAACTGGGATCCTCTCTGGGGTTGTCAAAGTCTCTGGATTTTTAACAGGCTCAGTGGCAAATTCAAGAGTGGGCAAGAAGTTTTTTGGCCTCCTACCAAGGGAGATTGTGCTTGCTTCCCTAGATGGATTTAGTATGTTGATCATCTCAAGCCCTTGCGTTATATATTATAATATATTAGCATATATTTCTTTTCTGAATGGCTATGTTTACTCTATCAAACAACTTCCAATCCAAAAGTTCATAAATAGATGCATTATAAAATCTATGAAGTTAATGTGGGTTTTGCTTCACCTTGCTTCCTATTTGATTACCACAAAATAGCAGTGGCACACATGATTTGTGTGGAAAGGGAATTTATTTTGTAACTGAAGGAAAGTGGAAATAGGGCTGTTCAAGGTAGATTTGAGAAAAAAGGAGGATGACAGGTCATTTTATTTCAATTCTAGAGGATTTAAATGTGTGTTCTGATTTTGTATCTCCTCTTATGGTTCACGTGAATTGAGCGGATAGTACTGGCTTTTGGCTCTTCTGTTCATGGCTTGTCATTGCTTTGATAGACTTCATTAAATATTCTTGTTGTACTTTAGTTCCTGGCTGGAACTATGTTCTCACTGTGTTGCCAAAAAATATCTGTTTAATTGAATCAATCATCCATGACATAAGGTTGGTGGGATGGCTTTACATTACTTTAAGGTGATGGGTTAATGGTAAATAGGATAGGGGCTGTTTAAATGGCTTTAGATATTCTCATTTTGTTGCCAAACAATACTCGTTGAATTGAATCCTACATGAATTAAGGTGGGTGGGTTGGCTTTTGATTCCTTAAAGGTGATGGGTTATTGCTAGAATAGGAAAGGAGTTATTTAGATGTTGTATGCACAAGAATGGTTTTGGACAGAAAACTATTAATCACCATCTGAGAAATTAAGGTTAAGAGCTGGTGTAAAGGTAGAATATGATGTGCACGGGGTTCAATTAACGTTGAGGTTTTTGGTTTTGGATATGTTAAATTAATCTTTCAAAAATTAAGAGGTAGTTATGTAATATGATAAAGTTGAAAATAATTGTTAATGGACAACAATATAATAATATTGTAGTCAGAGATTTTTTTTTTTTTTTTTTTTAATTTTTATAGGGATGAGGTTATGAGTTAGGTGTGGTGAAGAGGGTTGGTTGGGGCTGAGGGTAAAATTGGGTTTGACTATTTGAGTGCCCAAGCTAGAAAGGTTTAGAGTTTCTCTCTCATTTTGCTTCACAATGTTTGAATTCTTTAAGGTATTTTCTTAAGGATATATTTAAATGCATATTAGTTTTCTTTTTCATAAGGTTCAGAGAAAAGTATTTTTTTTTTTCAACCCAATATGGATGTTTAAGGGGAGATTTTTAAATCTAACTTGGTCATGGACTAGATTTGTGCAGCCTTGGTCCCAGTAGGATAGCAGGTAGTGTCACATTTAACTAGTCCCTATATCCTTTACTATTCTATTCCACCTTTGGTCTTGATATCCCTTTCCTCTCTCTAGATTGTCTTTCATTTTGAGTGTTGTATATTCTAAGGCAGGTGGAGAAGATAGATGAGCTCCAAGATACAAACTTAAGGCAGAGGAAGAAGATAGATGAGCTCATGGATGCAAAAATAAGGTAGGAGGAGAAATTAGACTTGCAAAATACTCAAATAGCTGGCATCATAAAATTTTTGAGGAGCAAGGGTTTCAATGACATTTGTGGTAGTGGGAGGAGCTCATCTACTAACTAGAGCACACCTTGGTTAGTATTTTATTTTTTTGCCTAATAAGCAATGGCTAGGTTTTTTGTTTATGGTAGTGGCTGGGTTTTTGTGTTAATAGTGGTGGCTGTGTTTTTTGTTAAATGGTGGTGGTGGGTTTTTTTGTTAAATGGTGGTGGCTGTGGTTTTGTTTAATGGTGGTGGTGGGTTTTTGTTTTTGGTGGTGGCTGGGTTTTGTTTAAATGGTGGTGGCTAGTTTTTTTTTTTTAATAGTGTTGGCTGGATTTTTTATTTGTTGTGGTGGTTGGGTTTGTGTTTATGATGGTGGCTGGGTTTTTGTTTTGGATTTCACTTTATTTGTTTTGTTTTAAATTGAGATTTTTCAGCATTCTTTATGATTTCTCCATGGTTTGTAATGTGGGTTTGGTTTTTATTTGATGAGAATGTTGTGGGTTTTCTTTCTTTGATAGTTTGGCTTCATATGATGTTGTATTATGATTATTTTGTCTAGTTTTTTATTGGGTATTCTGTGGACATTTTTTGCATTCTTACTAATAATAATCTTTATTTGTTGTAGTACATCTTATCAGGGATATAGGTTTTCAGTCTAGTTTGTTATTGATGATATTATCCTTTATACTTATGCAGATATGGGATTGGTGGCAAAAAGATAGCTTTTGTGGGACTACTTGAATTCAAAAATATTTTCTATAAAGTTTGGAAGCTAAGACATCATTTGTATATTAATGGTTGTAATTACTTTGTGAACATCTTTATTGCATTTTAGATTGCAATGATGTTTTTTTTTTTTTTTTTGATTTGGTTAGAAATGAATGGATTTTTTTTCTTTTTCTTTTACAGATTTGGTTAGAAATGAATAGGTTAATGTAATGGCAAGTAAATGTAAAGAATATTAATAAAAAAATAAAATTGGGGAAGATAATTTTCGTCGCCATATCTGACTATAGCAGAAATTAAATTGTCACTTGATCTATTGAAATTAAAATAAAAAAAAATCGGTGACGCAAAACTTCGTCACCTAGGCTATGTTTGGTTCATGTAAAATATTTTCCGGAAAATAAATATTTTTTAGAAATGCTATTTTCGGGAAAGGAAAATGTATTTAGGCTGTTTGGCTACCTTGGAATTCGTTTTACAGAAAATCAATTCTGGTGTTTGGTTCATTCAAACATTTTACGGAAAATGCTTTCCGTTTTACGGAAAATCAATTCCCATATTTGGTTCGGTCAAACATTTTATGAAAAATGGAATTCGATTTTTACGGAAAATCAATTCCCATGTTTGGTTTGTAGATCATTTTACGGAAAATATGAAATGCCTTACAAATTCAAGCACTTGTATTACCTAGACAAACCTGTAACAGTACAAAACTAATCATCCACTTCAACATCAAAAATAATCATCCAAATTCAAGCACCTGCATTGTCTAGACATATCTGTAACAGTACAAAAATAATCATCCACTTCAACATCAAAAATAATCATTTGAATATACCCATAATATTTATATAAAAACAGTCACATCAATCGTTCACCATTGGCATTACACCTCTATGGTGTACAAAAATGATACCTACTCGTGGTATCTGAACAGTACAAATACATAATTTGGGCAATTATATCATCCCAATAATACAAAAGACTACATATATAATACAATGGTAGGTCAATACCAGTACTACAACAAAAGTTAATTCCTAAAGCTACCATCACAGTCAACATGAAACAGACAAGTCAAAGTTGTGAGAACAAAAAACCATCCAACCACAGCTTTCTTAGTCTAGCATTCTTGGCTAGAAATCCCCGTGCTACCTTCTCATTTTCACAAAGATGGTCAAACGCAGTTGTGAGCATGTCTTCGCTATATCCATCCGTCATCATAGCCATGACCTCATTGTAAAGAGCTATGTAATCCATCGGGCTCCAGTTGATTTGTTTCAGAGCCACAGCTATTTCCTTCAACTGATCAGACAGATCAGTTAGCACACTATCATCAGCATTAGAAGGTGCACGCCCTCTTTTGCGGGACTTGGAAATTCCCAACCTAGTGTTGGATGACTCAACTGCATTCTTCCCTTTCTCGACCACACCTTCCTCCACATTGTCTACAACAAACTTAGCATTGTCCCCATTGTCTGGTTCATTCTCAATATCCACATAGGACTTAGAAAAGCCACCCGTGGCAGTGCCCTTCCCCACAACAATAGCTAATTCATCATATATCTCAATTTTTTTGTTACTCGACATGCTTTCGATGCGCCTGTAAGGGAGAAAGGAAAGTATAATAACAATGCAATAATCACTTCACTCATAAATTCAATATTCAATTCAATATAGATGTCATTGAATGATTTAGGTCAATGATAAACAAAAAAATCTGTTAGGGAACAGGAAACATAACCCATGATTTTGAAGATAAGTATGTTAGGACATATGTGTTTCACATGTTAAGAACATATGTTATGATTTTATGTAATTGGCTTATCCTTTGACAAAACGTACTTTACTTATATTTGGGTAGATCTAGGATGTTTTAAATACTTTAAGAAACCTTGTTTCAAGATTAAGTATTGAAGCCTTCAAGTCTGTTCAAGAAAACAAGTTTAGAGTGCAAAATCATTAAAGTTCGACAGCTGCATCTATCGAGCTTAAGGAAGCTGTTCTTCATTTGGTGTGCTCAACAGCTACTCGACACCTGCTATCTGTCGAGATTTAAGATTGTCAGAATTCCAATATGATTTTCTTGGGATCCATGAATGTGTCTTTAGGCTTTCTTTTCTCCTAACCCTAGACATATAAAAGGATCAGTTTAAGGGCCATCAAAGTATTCACAATTTGCACAAGCTTTGAGCAAAATCTGTTTAAGCAAATTGTGACCGGAGACGAAGTTCTTGCCCCAATTCATCTTTTTCTCTTGAAGAAGTTGTTGTGTATGTGCACCGTAGGGTTTTGTGACCAAACATCTTCTTGATCTTCATCGTGTGGATGAATTGAAGAACTTTGCAACCAACAACCTTCTTAGTTGGTGATTGAAGTCGCGTACTAGGATCCGCGCAATTGGTTAGTCACGTACTAAGAGTCGTGCATCGAAAGGGGAACTGTCACTACAGAACAAGTCCAATTGGGTATTGGGGTAAGGGTTCAACTGTAGGTTGGTAAGGTACTTAGATTCCCTTACTTGTAACCGCTTGTTGTGATAATAGTGGAGTTTCAGGAGTGGTGACATGAAAATCACCCGATGGGGTTTTTGCCGTTAGGTTTTCCTCATTCGTAAACAAATCACCGTGTTATTTATTTTTCGCTGCATATTTAGTTTGTTGGTGATTTGTTTGTGCTACAACGTGTTTGCATGATAAATTGATTAATTAATAACTTGGCTAATTAATTAATTAATTTCTATCACAAGGGGTCATTTAGTTTGTGGCCTATCCAGTGGTATCAGAACAGACACACTCTGATTAGAGTTTAATCTTTCTGTGTTGATCCATTGACCCCTGTTTGTCATGGATAGAGGACAGTCATTAATCATACCTCCTTTATTTGATGACACTAACTGTGCATACTAGAAAATACGCATGAGAGCTTTCTTGCAGTCTTTAGATGAGAAAGTGTGGTAAGCTGTGGAGATAGGCTGGACTAAGCCTACAGAAGCACTAGCCGACTGGGATGATGCCAAGATTAAGGCGGAAAACTTCAACAGCAGAGCATTAAATGCATTATTCAGTGCTGTCACCACTGAGGAGTTCAAAAAGATATCCTCAACTGAAATTGCCAAGAAGGCTTGGACCATTGTCCAAACAACTTATGAGGGTACTAAGGCTGTCAAGGACTCAAAGTTTCAGAGGCTCACTACAAGCTTTGAAAAGATAAAGATGGAGGAGGATGAGTCTTTCGATGAGTTCTATGCCAAGCTAAAGGACATAGTGAACTCTGCCTTCAATCTTGGGGAAACCATTCCTGAACCCAAGATTGTGAGGAAAGTACTCAGATCTCTGCCCGAGAGATTTCATGCCAAGATTACAGCAATAGAGGAATCAAAGGATATTGACAAGATTCCTCTGATTGAGCTGGTTGGAAACTTGCAGACCTACGAGTTAGGGTTGACAAGAATAGGCAAGTCAGGTAAAAGCAAGAGCATGGCACTAAAGGCCAAGAGCAGTGAAACAGATGAATCTTCTGATGATGAAGATTCCAAGATGAAGTACTACATTACTAGGCAGTTCAAGAAGTTTATGAAGAACGCCAATGGGAAGGGTTTCGACAAGGACCGCAGGCAATCCAGTTCTTCTCAGTTTAAAGGCCAAGACAAAGGGAAGGAGGATGCTAAGGAAGGTGGTCAGTACACTGTTCCCTCAGGACCTAAGTGCTTTGGGTGTCAAGGCTTCGGTCACATGAAGCATGAGTGTCCTACATACCTCAAGAGCATTGGGAAGAGCAAGGCACTTGCTGTTACCTTGAGCAACACTGAGCCTGAGGATGATTTCGACAATGAGGATGACGGAATCTTAAATGCCTTCACGACCACGGCTAATCCTACTAATGTGATTGTTGAAGATGTGGTTGAAGAAGAGGAACTGGTGGAATCCAAATTTGAGAAGATGGACGATCAAGATGACATCCATACAGCCTATGAGAAACTGTACAAGCTTTCTGAGAAGCATGAAAAACTGTATAGGCTAACCACCAAAAAGCTTAGTGATGTGGAACTTGACCGTGGGGAGCTTTCCACAAAGTTTGATGAGGCTAATCAGACTATTGGGGCACTGAGGTTTGAGAACAATTTCTTAGCTGAGAAGACTAAGAAACTTGAAGCAGAGCTATGTCAAGTCAGAGCTTAACTGGAAAGGACTTCAAGTGCAAAGCTGGTTGAAATGCTAAGCATTCAGAAATCTGCTTCAGATCGAACAGGCTTAGGGTATGGTCTTTCTTCCTCTAATATTGTTTCTTCTTGTACTATTATTTTTGTTCCTCTTGCTAATAATGTTAAAACTAAGAACAATAAGATTAAAACTGAATTAGCTAGTGAGAATTTAGACAAGGGTAAATCTATCTTAGGAACACCCCCTAAGTTTGAGAAGAAAGATGTTAAAAAGCCTAGGGCTAAGAAGGCTAACTCTCAAAAGCCTAAACAAAAGAAGCAGCATCTCTGTCATCATTGTGGAGCTGCTGGTCATACTCGACCAAATTGCTACAAGTGGCTTGCCAGTCAACAGAGCAATGACATGATAGTATCTAGGAACTAGAATCAGCTTTAATCCTCTCTCGCTCCTCTTGGTGATCTTCTCAAAGCCCTCATGTTCCTTTCGAACTTGAACGGTTTTAATTCTTCCCTTTCACCGTCGGTTCAAGGGTTTGCTAGACGGAAAGGTTCTTCCAAGGTGTGGAAGGAAAAGGGCTCCAAGTGATTCTGTCACTTTTCTCTCTCTCTCCTTGTTTTTGTGTGTGCATTACTTATGTGTTTTGCTTTCATGTTTTGAGTCAGTCTAGTTTTTATGCTTTGTTTGTTTAACATGTTTTTGTTTGGTTATTTTTCAATTTTTGCTTTGTTTTGTTTTTCTTTATAAAATTTTTTTAAAAAATTGAAAAATCAGAAAAAATACAAAAACAGTGTGTGTTTTGTATATTTTGGTACTTGTGTACCTTGGATGGCCATTGAAACAAAGCCTTCTAAGCTTTGTATCGTTTGTAGTTTAGATGAGCATCTCTATGCACAACTAAGTAAATGAGCTTTGTGGTTCTTGTTTGTGATGAGTAAGATTAAGTTGTCTCTTATACTTAACACTCATATCACTCTTTTTGACGGGAAAGACTAAAAAATCCTGAGAGAAAGGCATAAATAACCATCTCACCACTGTTGTCCGCCAATCATAATAAGACACATGTATGCTTCGGCATAGCAAAAGTGCATTGTCAATGACATTTGTGTGCTTAGGCATAGCAAAATTAGAATGTCAAATATCATTGGGTATTTCTTTTCTCTCTCTAATATGCCCATGCATGATATGCTTAAAAGAAAAATATGCAAAGAAAAATCAAAAGCAAAAAGATCAAAAATGCTTTAAATATGATTGCAAGCGTGTATTCTAGGAGATGTGGGAGTTATAGGATGTACCTCAAAGGTGATAGTCCCCATCGAGCAGTTATGATTGTGTGTGAGTTAAAGATTTTCTCATATCTCAAATCGTTATAACATGCATACACTTATGCAATCTTGCGATGTTTTTTTTTTCACACACAACACACAATATTCTTTGCTATTCTTGATACATGTGCAGGTAACAATGTGATTTGGCCATCACGAGGTTTTACATGTATTAATGTATGCTCACTAAACTGTTTTGACTTGCTTTTGAAATATAAAATTGGTTAGACTTGTTTAGTGTGTGTGTGTGTTTTTGAAGATCCATGTGCTTAAATTTTCATTTGAGATCTTAATATGTTGATTGGATCGCTGGTTGAGTTGCATGTTGAATTGCATTCATGTTTGTGTTTTTCACATCTCGAAAAACTGTTTTTAAAAGCTGACTCGACACCTCCTCGATACCTCCTCGATAGCTGGCTATCTGTCGAGCTTCCTAAAGCTTTTTCTTATCGCAATCTCGCCTGCACCTCGATACCTGGTGGATCGATTGAGATTGGGTCGGTATGCTCGATAGCTTCTCTACACCTGGTGGATCGATCGAGCTTCTATTCTTAATTTTGATGAGTTGATCCTCGATACCTCCTCGACACCTCAGCTGTCGACGAGCATTTCCTTGACACCTCCTCGACAGATCGCTCGATACCTCTCGATACCTGCATCTGTCGAGATTTACTGGCTTTCCTATATAAGGCCTCTGCACGATCCGATTCTCATTTCCATCAATCTCTCTCTCGATACTTCTCTGTTTCTCTCCCAAAAACACTCCAATCTTGGTTCTCAAGGATTTTACAAGGTTTTTCAAGTTTTTCTTCACTTGGTAAGCTTCTAATCCTTTCTCATTCATGCATTTCATGTTTTGAAACCTAGGATTTGGGGTTTTTGAAAATTTTTGGGGTTTTCCAAAATTGATGAGCTTTCATTGAAATTTTGGGTTGGGTTTTCACTTAAATGTGTTTAAGACCTCATACATTGCATCACATTAGCATTATAATGGTATTGCCATGCATTTAGATGTGTGCTATATGTTTGTGTGCTGATAGGTTTGGATTGGGCTGAGCCCATGATACAATTTCCTTTGTATGTCACATGTCCATGCATTTTCCATGCATACGTACTTCTTTTCAATATATTTGATATATTTGAAACTGTTTGGGACTTTTCTGATTATCATTCTTTTTCTCCCTCTTTGTTAGTTTACATTAGTCGTGCCTATGGCACCTAAGTGTAAATCCACTCTAGCCCAGAACCTTCTTCGTTCCGGTGCTTCTTCTTCGTTTGATCCTACCTTATCTCATATCCGATTCCATGATGATGATGTCTTTAAGGCATTTTCGGAGAACTTTTCTAGACGAGGCATTCATTCGGAACGCCAAGTCATTTTGACGGATTTTGCAAACACCGACCTTCCCTTTGTCATTCAAAGTAGGGGATGGGAGTTACTGTGTGACGTCCCGGTCACCTGTCCTCTCGTGCTTATCTAGGAATTCTACTCCAACATGCACGAGATTGATCGGTTAGTACCTCTTTTCTTCACTCGCGTTCGAGGTATGCACATTCCTATCACACCGCAACTTGTTGGGATGTGCTTCGGGTTCCTAGGATAGAGTTTCCTGATTATCCTAGTTATGAGTGTCTGAGGACTGTGTCGAGGGATGAGCTCATGTCTGCTTTCTGTGAGCGCCCTTCTACTTGGGGTGAGCGTCTTTTTACACCATGTCGACCTTTTGCTAAAGGTCCTAGATTCATGAACATGGTGATGACTTTTGTTTTGCATCCACTCTCTCACTATAACTCCATCACAGAGCCTCATGCTCGATTTTTGTTGTCTCTTCTTGAGCATCTTACCATAGACTTTCCTTCTCATTTCATTTTATCTATTATAGATGTTCATCTAGATTCGGCGTCTCGTGATAAGTTTATCTTTCCTTCCACTATCACGAGGATTCTATGCCATTTTTCCGTTCCTTTTCCCTCTTTCTACCATTTTACCGTCATGTGTGCCATAGATTACGCTACCGTTAAACGTAGTGAGGCCCACCTTTGGTCGCGACAGTTGGATTTAGCAGCTTCTTCCTCCCGTTCAACTCCATCCCGTTCGGCTCCATCGACATTGACTCCTCTTTCTTCTTCGGGCGATGTGTCTTTAGGAGATATCATGGCGCAGCTGCAGCGCATGGATGCTCGCCTCGATACACTCTCTACGGAGTTGTATCAGGTGAACGTTCGTGTTGGTCGTATTGCACGATGACAGGCGTCCATGGGTGGTTTTGCTCCTGAGGCTACTCCTTCACCACCTTTTCCCGTGGCTTCTGCTTCTGAGGATGATGATGATGATGATGGTGATGACGATGATGCTTTCGATGATGCTGATGGAGATGATAGCTCTACCGATGAGATGTCTACTTGACACTCTTACCCTTTGTCATTCGTGACAAAAAGGGGGAGTAGTTTTGGTATGAGAGTAGTCCATCTTAGGGGGAGAGTTAGTATAGGGCCATTTTGTTAGGGGGAGTGTTGATACTTTTTGAGGGATGTAGTGAGGATAGTATGTATCTTTTCTTTTCTTTCTTTTTAGATACATTACTCTTGTACATAAGGTCTTGTGACCATTTATAGATATACATTGTACTTATCTCTTTCTTTATATTGATGTATATTTTTCTTTCACCTACCCCTTCATGTGTTGTTTCTTTTCTCCCTTTAAACACATGTTTCTTATACTTGTATGCAATCTATTATTTCTGTTTCACACAATGATACCTTGATGTGTTTTGTTTAAAATGTTTCAGAAATACAAGTTGTCAAAGTCTACTTGCCATAAACTCTTTTCTAGCAAAGTTTTTCAAGAGTTTGTGCTAGGATAGATTTCAAGTGAATATGAGTTGAGTGATTTATGACTTCTCTCATATGTTCATTTGTTTGTTGTGGTTTTGTCACGGATTGCCAAAGGGGGAGATTGTTAGGACATATGTGTTTCACATGTTAAGAACATATGTCATGATTTTATGTAATTGGCTTATCCTTTGACAAAACGCACTTTACTTGTATTTGGGTAGATCTAGGACGTTTTAAATACTTCAAGAAACCTTATTTCAAGATCAAGTATTGAAGCCTTCAAATCTGTTCAAGAAAACAAGTTCAGAGTGCAAAATCATTAAAGCTTGACAGCTGCATCTATCGAGCTTAAGGAAGCTGTTATTCATTCGGTGTGCTCGACAGCTGCTATCTATCGAGATTTAAGATTGTCAGAATTCCAATATGATTTTCTTGGGATCCATGAATGTGTCTTTGGGCTTTCTTTTCTCCTAACCCTAGACATATAAGAGGATCGGTTTAAGGGCCGTCAAAGTGTTCACAAGTTGCACAAGTTTTGAGCAAAATCTGTTCAAGCAAATTGTGACCGGAGACTAAGTTCTTGCCCTAGTTCATCTCCTTCTTTTGAAGAAGTTGTTGTGTATGTGCACCGTAGGGTTTTGTGACCAAGCATCTTTTTAATCTTCATCGTGTGGATGAACTGAAGAACTTTGCAACCAACAACCTTCTTAGTTGGTGATTGAAGTCGCATACTAGGATCCGCGCAATTGGTTAGTCACGTACTGGGAGTTGTGTATCGAAAGGGGAACTGTCACTACAGAACAAGTCCAATTGGGTATTGGGGTAAGAGTTCAACTGTAAGTTGGTAAAGTACTTAGATTCCTTTACTTGTAACCGCTTGTTGTGATAATAGTGGAGTTTCAAGAGTGGTGACCTGAAAATCACCCGGTGGGGTTTTTGCCATTAGGTTTTCCCTATTCGTAAACAAATCACCGTGTTATTTATTTTCTGTTGCATATTTAGTTTGTTGGTGATTTTTTTGTGCTACCACGCATTTGCATGATAAATTGATTAATTAATAACTTGGCTAATTAATTAATTAATTTCTATCACAAGGGGTTATTCAGTTTGTGGCCCATCAAAGTACAACAGAAAATACAATGTACAAATGCTAAGACTAGATTTTACAATAGATCCACACATGAAAGTTATATTTGAAAAACCTTATAAAAGCAATGGAATCCTAAAAAGAATGACACTATAAAATTTCATATAAAGAAGGTACTTGAGCAGCCTTGTTTTGTTCTCAATTCATAGATTATAAAAGGCAAAAACATATATTATCATTTATATTAAGAAAATATAGTTGGAAGCCATACCATGATTTCTTCTTGGTATGTCTTCGCATCGTATGTTATCATTTTTAGGTTATCATCCCAGCCAAAGCCATTCTTCTTTCTAATAGTCTGAATAGTGGACCACATAGTCCTTAGAGTCTGCATCCGATTTTCAACATAAGAGGGGTGGCACTCAACCCCAAATTGGGTAGTTATCTCCTTCGTTACAAGTGCAAAGAAGCCTGCCTTGAAAGTGCTAGACGGCTTGTTGCCTTTTGCAGCCTCCTGCACAAGTATCCTAAGCATCATTAAGTGCATGGATAGCAGCCACCTGAACTGCTTGTTGCTGCTCACCTTCTTTTTGCCCTTTGACATTACTACATATGAAAATTGTATAGTGAGAGTAGCATTTAAAAATGAGAGTAGCATTTAGCAATTACGCTTGGAATATGAGCAACAAATCAAACGCACATACAACCACATTGCTTGGAATATGAGCAACAAATCAAACGCACATACAACCACGCTTATAGATGTGCACAACATAATGAAACATGCTAACACTGGAAATAACAATGTAATACCATCAAATAACAATGTAATGCTAAAAATACTTTTTCATTACACCACCAGAAGTCTATAGTAAATACATTGTCTTTATAAAAAAAAAAAAAAAAAAAAACACATATTACAATCATAGAAATCTAAATAAAGTACTACTCTCCACTCCTCGTATAATCAGACCACATAGCTCGGCATATCTCATCTCTCTTAGCATTCCACAGTCCACTGTCTTCAATGGACTCCCGACGTGACTGTGTTTCTTGTTGGGGGTCACTAGACTCTACTTGGTTCATTGCATCTTCCATAATATGGTCATTTGGTTCAACCCCCATAATGTGATTATGAACCACACAACATGCTAACACTACTTTCACTTGGGTTTCAAAAGACCAAAATGGTTCTGCATCCAATACTCGAAAACGTTTCTTCAACACTCCAAACCCTCGCTCAATGATAGTTCTCAATGAAGAGTGTAGGAGGTTGAACAATTCTTGCTCATTCTCAGGAGGACGATCACTAAACTATTTCAAGTGATACCACACACTCCAATAAGGTGACAATATTCCATTTTTATTACCATATCCAACATCACCAAGATAATATTTACCTACATATATTCAAAAATAAAACCAAATCACTACTATGCTTAGGAAAACGCACAATATTTATTAAACTAATAAACCTAAAAGGTGAAGTAATCGTATAATACCTTCGGGAATTGAAAATCCCCTTGGCTTACCAAATGCATCATTTAACACACGTGAATCATGTGCACTGCCTTCCCATCCAGCCAATACATAAGTGAACTTTAAGTCAAAATTAATGACAGCTTACACATTTTGCATGGTTCCATATTTGCGACCACGAAATCTTCCTTGTATTTCAGGTGGCACAGATGCATGAACATGTGTACCATCTATTACTCCAACAAAATACTAATTTTTGACAGACATAATGGTTTAAAATTACACAAATCTTCACAATTTACAAAAATACACAAGTCGCAATATTTACCTTAAAATATGGGTAGAACCTTCTGCTATTCCTTATCTCTGGGGGTGTATCTTCATTACGCAGTCTTATTAGAGCTCTATATAATTTTAGGACCCCCTTAAGGACAACCTTGAAGTATCTATGAACAGTCTCAGTTGATCTATAGATCCGACTACCCATTACACGAAACCTCACATTATGACCAATAATGTGTAAGAAAATGAACACTTGCTCCGTAACAGACATGTGAATAGTCGGGCGTACGTGCTCCCCCTCAGTGAGGATGTGACATAAGTGGTGGAAAGCTATAGGCATCATCCTAATTTGATTCACACAATGTCTCTCACTTCCATGTAGAATACTATTTATGTATTCCTCTCTCTCGGCTGCATGATTAACATAAGGCACCCTAGGCAGCCATCTACGTCTACGCCGCAATTCCCTTAACAATGCAACCCCCACAAGGAGGACAGATGCAACTGAGACAAGAATTGTGGTTTTGGTTTTTTTCTTCATCTAAAAAATCACAAACACTGTGGTTTAAGAGGTATGTAAACAAGCATGCTATTGATTACACAGTAAATAAAAACAGTCACAAACAGAAAACATCCAAACCACATTGATAACGAGTACCAAAATTTTTGTGCACATATATTTCTGTATAACTGTAACATCAACAACGTACACAACATAATACCATCACAGTCAATATTTACACCAACAAATCACAGCATTCTATTTCTGTATAATTGTAAGACCAACAAAATTAAATTCTTAAATCAATATTTAAATAAAAAATGGATAATTTGTTTGTTTATTTCTTAAATAAAAAATGGATAATAAAAAAAGTAAATAATTAAATAAATAATTATATAAATAAATAAATAATTATATGAAGTAAATAATTATATAAATAAATAAATAAACAAATAAATATATGAGTATAAAACAAATTTGATATATTGCAGCATTTGTATGCATGCATTTCAAGGAAGAGATTTTTGGGTTCAAAACCTTCTAATTTTGGTGATTGGCCATATATATATATATATATATATTGGTAGTATTGATAAAAAAAAAAAAAAAAAAAAAGGGAAAAGAGAGAGAGAGAGATAGACTTATTCTCTGCTCATACCATCAAACTTGAACAATAATATTTTCTGCTCATATCATCAAACTTGACAAAAGGAAAATTTGAGTTTCATGGCCCTAAAATCATTAAACTAATTTGACAAAGTTGTATCTTTAAGTCATGCATGTATTGTGTGCTTTTGGTTTAGCTTTTTTTTTTTTTTTTTTTTTTTTTTTTTTTTTTTTGAATTAATTTTTTTTTAATAATGTAATTAAGTTATTTACTTATGTACATTTTTTTTAAAAATGCCCTACAACTTGACCCTCCCCCTTGGACCTCATGCACAAACACACTTTATACATGGGGAGTTACTTGTACTAACAAGTAACAAGTCCAATAAATTTGTATAACCTCACTGTAAGTATAACAGTGCTTTTATCTATTTTAAACAAATTATTAAAATCTAATCTGAACACACAGAATCGCTTGCTGAGCTTTTAGAGTTTTTATTGTGTAAAGCCTTTGTAATTGAGTTGGTATGATAATATTTTGTTAATCATATCTAGTTTTTGGGTTATGGATTAGGTTTAAATTGGTGTTATAAATGATCAGTTTACTTTATTACATAACTTGAATAAGTGGAACATACCTTTAATGGAAAGTAATATTTGCTTGACAGGCACTTCCCGTTTTATTATGTTTGCCTTTGAGAAAATGAAGGTTGCAAACTCAAGACAATTCGGAATTAGTTGTTGGAACACAAAGGGATTACTATAATTCAAGAAAACCAAGTTTATAATATATTGATATCGTTTAGATTTATATAGTTATATGGAATTTCTCAAGTATATTACTGTTATTATTGAGTGAAATTGTTAAAAAAACAGATATTTTAGGTGTCATTTAGTTGAAATGACTAGAATTTATAAATTAGGGAACTCAAAATGGTAAATGAATTGCATTTTCTTGTTACCTTAGAAAACACTGAACAAGGGTTTCCAAAAAAAGAAAAAACACAGAACAATAACTAAGCCAAAAGTTGAAGAAATAGATGTGTTTTAGCCCATTTTCCACAACCAACATCAAATTTCACAACTCACAGAACAACCATAGCCACATCAAATTTGTACCCAATAACCAACTCTCACCACAACAACTATTTTTACATCAAATTTGTACCCAAACCCATGGTACCCACTTCAAATTTTTGCAACCCATTCAACATCAGCTACACCTAATACTCATTATCAACCAAATAAAAATGGGAAATTTCAGTCATAGCCCAAAATAATAATAATAATGATGATGATGATGATGATGATGATAAAAATAATAATAATAATAAAGAAGCTAAATAAGGGGAAAATAAAAAGGGACATGGTTGCAGGTGGTGGAAGGTTGGGTTTCAAAAAGAGATGAGGGAGGGATGAAGGTTGGGTTGTTTATGGGTTTGAGGATGGGTCGGCTTTTTCATTCTTTGTATTTTTGGTGTGTGGACCGGAGCTGTGTGGATCGAACTAAGAAATGAACTGAGAGAGTGGATCAGATTAAGAAGTGATGAGAGGGTGGATCTGACTGAGAAATGAGGGTGGATCGGACTGAGAAATTTTGGGGATCGGACTGAGAAAGGAGCTATGTGGATTGGATTGAGAAAGGAGCTATGTGGATCAGACTGAGAAATGGAAAAGGGAAACTCACCGTGCGTGGAGAGGATCGGCTGCGTGAGGGAGAGGATCTTGAGCGTTTGGCGTGAGGGAGATGGTGGAGCTCGGTGTGTGGATTAGAGCTTGGAGCTCGGTGTGTGGATTGGAGCTTGGAGCTCGTCAGTGTGTGGATTGGAGCTTGGAGAGCACTTGTTGCTTCAAGTGCGTGTGAGAGAGCTCAGACGGAAATTGTTTGAAGTGAAAATGAGAACTGAAATCGGCCTTGGTACCTTTATTTTATGGTCAACACTGAAAATATTTTCAGTTTGACCCAATTTTCTAGACCAACCAAACAGCCTATTTTACGAAAAAGCATTTCTGAATTTAGTTTGAAGTCAAAACAAACACAACCCTAATCTATTGAAATTGAAAAAAAAAAAAAATGGTGACGAAATATTTTGTCACTGAAAATAAGGTTTAGTGACGAAAATATTAGGTGATGAAAAACTTTCGTCACCTACCATTTTTTACTGTTGATGAAACATTTTTGTCACCAATACATTCTATGACGGAGCTTAGGTGACGAATGCTATTTCGTCACCATATGTATTTGGTGACGAAATAAGGACATATTGTGACAAAAGGTTTCGTCATCATAACCCACTTTTGTTGTAGTGCTCGTTTTCTCTCAACCGACCCTCACCTTGTCACGGAGGAGCACAAGAGCACGGATCTCGTGGTGGCTGCTATTTGTCACAGAGGAGCACGGGATTGTTAGATCAGATCTGAGAGAGATGAGATGATCAAAGGACGGGATTGTGTTTTCTATTTGTGATTTGTGTTTATTTTTCTTGGGTAAAAAATTTGTATTTTTTTTTGAGTAAAAGAAGAGCAAAAAAACAAGTTGATTTAGGTTTCTATTTATGTTTGGGATTGTGATTTGTATTTGTATTTTTTTTTTATGAGTGAAAAATTTGTATCAACAAAGAAGAGACAAAAAAAGAAAAAAGAAAAAAAAGAAGCTAATTTGTGTTCTTGAATCTGCCATAGTGTAAGATTTGTTTTTTTTTTTCTCTTCATATTTTAAACTGATTGGGCCTATTTTGGGACTATTTTTGGCATTTGGGCCTTAAAAAAGTAGAGGCCATGATTTGGGCTGAGAATTAGGCCTAAATCTGGCCTAGATGGACGAGCCTATGGGGCCCGTGGGGCTCGGCGGGGCGGATCTGGAGCCTGGATAAAAATCTGTTTAATAAACAGATCGGGTTTGGGTCACGGGTTTCAGCTCGCGGGTCGGGTCTAGGTATTGTAAAACCCGACCCGAACCCAACTCGTTGCCATTCCTAGGTGGAGCAAGAAACTTAGAGGGCTTAGGTGCACTGGGTAGATTAGGCTTAGAGGGTTTTTTGCTATTCATGTATCCCAACTTTATTCTCTAGTGGATTATTGATCGCTTGGAGGGCAGTGGAGAAGTTTTTCGCCGAGTACTTTGGTTTCCTCTTTGATAACACATCGTCATATTATCTTTGTGTTTGCATCTCTTTTCCCTTAATCTTTGCTTTTTAATTACTGCTGTGATTGTGATTAATTTTGGTTTAGATTGTTTTGCTAATTCTGTTTTAGCTTAAATTCATATTTCGTACATATATTGTTTGATTATAAGCTTGTGTTAGTAATTTGTAAATTGGGGATCTAAACGTTCATTGGTGTTTTACACACTATTTGAACATTCATCCTTCTCCGTCATAACTTTCTTCAGAGTCTGAGTTTGAACCATTTGAGTCACTGAGGGTAGTTGCAAAGACTTTACCCTTTGCCTTCAAATAGGTGGGGCATTCTTTCTTCACATGCCCATGCCCTTTGCACTCAAAGCACGTGACCATTTCACACGGTGAAGAATCTCTTGAATCCTTCTTTTTGAAGTCTTTCTTGAACTTTGAGAATTTTCCCTTCTCAAGAGACTTTCCATCTCTCTTGAACTTTAGGAACTTACGGAAGTTCTTAGCAAGGTACACCACATCCTTTTCAACCCCATCCTCGTCTGAGGAGTCTTGAGCTTCCAATCTCTCATTAACTGTCTTAAGAGCAAGAGATTTGCTTTTCCTTTTAGATGGCAAAGATAGCTCATAGGTTTGAAGTGAACCGATGAGTTCTTGAATTTTAATCTCATCAAGGTCTTTGCTCTCTTCGATGGTAGTAACCTTTGCATGGAAACTCTCCGGCAATGATCGTAGAATCTTCCTCACAATCTTGGAGTCCTCCGTCTTTTCCCCAAGTTGAATTTCCCTATCACCACTTCATTTAGCTTCTCATAAAATGAGTCGAATGACTCGTCTTCACTCATCTTCAGCTCCTCGAAGCTTGTGGTAAGCATTTGCAATGTGGTGTCCTTCACCTTTTTGGTGCCTTCATTGGTCGTCTCTAAGATTTGCCACGCCTCCTTGGCAATTGTAATATGAGAGATCCTGCGAAATTCGTCAGGAGAAATACCACAGAAAATAGCATTTAAAGCCTTGCTATTAGCATTAGCTACCGCAAGAGTTGCCTTATCCCATGTGGATTTGGATTCCTCCGGCCTAGTCCATCCTATCTTGACAACATCCCAAACACTATCATTAATAGATCACATAAATGCCCTCATATGGACTTTCCAAAAAGCATAATTGCACCCATCAAAGTATGGAGGAGCTTTAAGCAATTGAGATTGATCCATCTTAAAAAGGGTCTAGGATCACACTTAGGTAATGAAACCACAGCAAGTGTACCCGCTTTGATACCAATTGAAAGCTCAAATTTGTGTGAAAACACAAGAGCTGTTTAAATGCTCAAATTAAAATTACAGCTCGGTTGATTTTACTCTAACTTAAACTAAGTGCAGAATAGAGTAAATGCGAGCGAACAAACAAGATAACTCCTCTAAGCCATATTCATCAAATCATAGTAGTAAAATGAAAGCTAAAAAAGTAGGGAAGAAGAATGCAAACACAAGATAGCACGCCGATGTTTTATTGAAGAGGAAATCGAAGAACTCGGTGAAAAACCTCTCCGCCGCCTTCCAAGCGGTAAATCCACCCACTAGAGAATAAGTTAGAGTACATGAATAACAAAAGACCCTCCAAGCCTAGTCTACCCCATGTACTCGAGCCCTCCAAGCTCCTGCTACCAACTGACTTGACGAAGCCTTGTCTTCCCTAGTTTTCCGAATCACGCAATTCGGTCCGATTGCATCCACCAAACAAATGGCTTCTTCCAATGCTTCCCAGTAGCACCAAAACCCCACTTTACACTCAAGATGGGTGTGGTAAGTGTTTGAGCTATTAACTTCTCAAGGATTTGGAAATTGTGAGGTAGGACTTGAGGAAAACCACAGTGGATTGTGTAAAGAATTGTAGGTATGACAATCTCTCACTCTCAAGGGTAATAGCTAGGGTTTTCTCTCTGAAAGGCACTTCTTTCAATATGTGGGTAATGTAGGTATATATAGTGTGGGTAGAGACTTGATGTATAAGATATGACAAATTGGCAAAATAGAATGTTTCGTGGATATCTTGCTGAAAGGCCTTACCCACGAGACACTCGCGAAAACTAGCTGTCACCATATGTCATGACTCTTTGCATTCCAATCATGTGCTAAGCACATGCTTCACTTCACGAGAAGGCTTCTCGCGAGCTACTCGTGAAAACTTCTTTGATATTCAATTTGCCTTGAGTCTTCACATTCTCTCTCACACACAACCCTTACACAGAAATCCCATATAAAATAGAGGGTACAAAACATTGAAACAAAATTACAATCAAATTTGGCACAAAATTAAAGCCAACACAAAATAGTTGTAAATCATAACTTTACAGATTGGATCGACAATCATCCCAGCATTGTGAACCCTAACTTGTGTCACCAACGATGGCTTGCACCCTAACTTGTCAAATCATATCCAAATGATCAAGGCTTGCTTCCAAGTTTAGCCCTTGCAGCTGGTGTTGAATCCTTCATAAGAAACAATGGCTTAATGGTTGTGGAAAACTGTTCGGGTATGTTTGGTAACTGTTTTTTCTCTTTATTTTCTGTTTCCAAAAACAATTTTCTATTTTTTAGACTAAAAAACTTGTTTGGCAACTCAAAATAGATAGAAAACAAAAACTATTTTTAAAATTCAATTTGTGAAGGAAACTGAAAACATGTAAAGGGTTGTTTTTAGTTTTTAATTTTCAAAAGTTAATGAAAACATACATTTAATTTAATGAATCTGTCTCATTTAATGAGTTAGCATTAGAGCTCAAATCCTAGTAACCACATATTTTAACTTTTTTTTTTCAAAAAACTATATATATATATATATATATATTTTTTAATTTCAACTAACCAAACATGTTTTTGATTTCAAAATACAAGAATTTTTTTTTCTTTTTATTCCCAAAAACAAGTTTTTGAAAATAGAAAACAAAAATTGTTACCAAATATAACCTTCATATTTTTATTTTCTCTTTATATTGTGTGAAAACTTGTTTAGGAATTAATTATTTTTGGTAACTTATTTTCTTAGTATTTATAAAAATATATATATAATTTTTGGTAACTTTATATCGAATGTGTTACCAAAAAATAAAATAAAATTATATATATATATATATATATATAAAAAGATAAAAAGAAGAAGCTAAAAGCTAGTTTATGTAAAACAAAAAAAGAAAAGAGAGAGAGAGAGAGAGAGAGAGAGAGAGAGAGAGAGAGAGAGAGAGAGAGTTTATTTTTAAAAAAGCCTTCAAGAAGAAGGATGTAAAAGAGTCATCACCATCCCAAGGAATAGTTTGCTATAAATGCAATGGACATGGACGTTTGAAGAAGGAATGAACGAACTATTTAAGAGGAAAAGGTAAGGTGCTAACAACTATCCTTAGTGACTCGGAGAGCTCAAATTTAGATTCGGAAGAAGAATGTGATGGTGATGGCAATTATTTAGCATTTATGGTGATGGTGTTCACTCTGAGGTTGAAGAAGATGAAGTTCCAGATGATAAGGATGTGCACCTCAATGAAGGTGATAAGAAACTTCGAGATGTTTACGAAGCATTGCTTGAGGATTGTGGCAAATATGCTAAAGTTGCTAAGAGAGCAGTCAAGAAGATGAAGAAAATTGAAGAAGAACACAAATCCACTTTTGCACAACTTCAAGATGCCAAGTGTGAAGTTGAATAATGGAAAGATGAGCTGTTGAATGCTTACTCAAAGATCAAGTTTCTCGAACTTGAAGTGATCCAAGCTAATGTTAAAGTGGAGCGCATCACAACTAAGAAGTTTGATAATGTACTTTCATCTCAAAAGCTTTCCACAGACAAAACTAGATTGGGCTACACCGGTGAAGGAAGTTCGAGTGGCGAACCAAAAATGGAGATAAGGTTTGTATTGGTGAAGGATGTAGAGAAGCCCAGGATTGAGATACCTATAGT
The DNA here is from genome assembly GCF_932294415.1 of Quercus robur. NCBI lineage: Eukaryota > Viridiplantae > Streptophyta > Magnoliopsida > Fagales > Fagaceae > Quercus > Quercus robur. The sequence continues at coordinate 2,594,434 of NC_065537.1, forward strand.
TGAGAAGAAGGACATTGGACCAAACTCAAAGGCCAAATGAAAGTTATTGCCTAAGAATCAGAGGGAACCTCAAGTGAAGCATTTTTGTCTCCATTGTGGAATTCGAGGGCACACAAGACCAAATTGCTTCAAGTTTCATGCTCTCAAAAGGGTTGATTCTCTGCATGCTTGAGGAAATATAAGAAGAATGCCAAGAGGAAAGAAAGCTTAGGGAGAAAATGATGGTCAACTTATTGGAGATGTCATGGAAATGCTTAAGAACATCTCATCTTGCCTAGCTAGCTTCATCCCGAGATTTGAGAGTTATGTTGGTCGTACCCCTCCATCTAAGGATCTCACCCAAAGCACCCATGCGGTGTGGGTGAAGAAGGGTACTCATGCATGATTATTTACTATGTCCATGTATTAATACTTCCAATGTATTAGGGTCATAGTCTCATGTATCATGTCATATGTATTCTTCTTGCTTCAATACTTCCATCTTAGCATGTTTCTTTTAATACTTTTTGCTTTGTTTATTGATCTTACTTTAATGTTTTTGTTTTGTGTGTGTAAAAAATCCAAAAAGTCATAAAAAGTATAAAATCCCAAAAAGTTTGATTACTTGTGTTGTGTCATATCATATGTTGAGTTTGGCCTAGTACCTTCGTACTAATGGCATAGTGCATTTAGGAGTTTAGTTTGTTATGCATGAACATTTTAAGTGTGAGTGAAATCTAGAATTCTATGTACTAATTTATACTTGATTCCCACACACAATACACAAGTCTAATGTTCAATGAATGCCTATTTCATTTTTATGATTGTACGTGTTCAAATGTGATATATGTATACTCAATTGCTTGATGATTAAACCCAAAAATATTATTGAGTGTTTCGTGTGTTTCTGGAAGTGGTTTTTGTCACTTTGGTCCTTAAAGTTTTTCCCAAAATGTCAATTTTTTAGTGTTCAAAAACTTTGTTTTTGGCCATTTCGCGACTGCTTTCGCAAGTGGCCTCTAGTCGCGAAATTCTTAAGACATTTCAATTTCATAAAAATCTTAGGCAGAGAATTTTGTGAATCCCTTGCGAGTACCTCATAACTCAGACTTGACCTGCGAGATTTTGCCCTATGCAACTGCACATTTTGCGAGTAGGCTCACGATTGGCTCGCGAGTGATTGACTCGTGAAATGTAGAAAAATGTCTTTTTGCACTCCACAACTACTCACATTTTTCTTCAAAACTCAACCAAACTTCCTTGGATTTCATCTCTAAGACTTCTCTAAGGTAATTTCTAACCTTTTTCATCTTTCAAATCCTTTGATTTTGTCTTAGATTTCTTAAAACTTAGGGTTGGGTTTATTTTTATGTTTGGATTGGAAAAGCTTAATTTTTGCAAAACTTTTCAATTTTGTTGATTAGGCTTAGTCCCATTTTGTCTCTTTTTGATTGTGTTGGCCCCATGTGGCATTTTAACATGTATGTAGGCAAGTTTTTCACATGTTCATGCATTGTTCATCACATGTGTATAGTGTGTGCACACTAGGTATTTGATAAAATGTCTCTATGGTATTTTTTCACTCTTTTGGACTTCGATGAGTACAAAATTTTGGGGTTTACCATATTTATTCATGTTTAAAATGTTTTGATCATTGGTTGTGTTTTACACACTTTGCTCCATGAGTGCTTTTTCATGCATTGATCATGCATTGCATATGCACACTTAATGCACACACCCTATCTTTCGACATGTTTTGCATACATTCATGCTAGTTATGGCTTTCTAGACCTAATAACACATATATCATGTTCATGTGTCTTTGTTATGATCGTTTGATCATATTTTAGAGCATTTTTTTTCTTATTTTGCTTTTTTTTTTGGACTAACTTGTATCTAATCAAGTTTGTCACCACTTTTGTGTATGGTTTGCACTTGTGTGGCTATTTAGTAGATGCCTCATCGATCTTCACGCAGTAAAGAACCCCTGATTGATCTCATGTCATCCCCAGTATCAAAGAGGACTCGCCAATCATTGGAAAACTTTGATAACAAGAGATTCAAGTCTCTTCTGGATGCCTAATCCTTCAACAACAACTTTAAGAGTGTTTCAACTGTGGTAGAAAGAATTGTGTTTGATACATTGGGATCAACTTTTATCCCTAAAATCTTTGTTGACAAAGATTGGGCTAGCTTGTTTGGTGGCTTTGAAGATCCTATTAAAGAGTTGGTCAAAGAATTCTACTCCAACACATGGTTCACTGGAGCTGAACTGAAATGTTCGGTTCGAGGAAAAGACTTCGTCATCACTCCAGACTATCTAGCAAAGATCATTCACATATATCATCCGGCAAATGTGGATACATCTCCTGATGATGATAGATTGGCTCTCGTTGTCAAAATTCTTGATACATTAGGAGCATACCATGAAGTCTCCTCCATAGGTACATCAATTTGCACTTCAAGATTCAAGCTAGAAATGAAGACTCTTACCTTGATTATGCATTCAAACTAGTATCCTCTGACCAACACTGGCTTCATTAATCTTGGAAGAGCAAAATTCCTTTGTGAAGTCATTAATGGAGCTCAAATCGACATTTGTGCACACATCTGTCAGATTTTGGGAAGGGCTATAGGGTGATTAGCTACAAGGACTTGTCTACCTTTCTGTAGCCTTATCGTGAAGGTCATGACTCTCAAGGGCATCCATCCTCCTAAAGATGGAACGGTATTTCCTTGTCAAGGTCCAATTTCCCTACATTCTCTCCAAAGTAGCAAGGTTCACTCCTCTGTTGAAAGGGCAAAGAAGAGTCCCTCCAAGCCTCCCAAAAGTGGATCCTCCTCTCATGCCTCTCCCATTGGGAAAAGCTCAGCTACTCCTAATGTCTCCAAACTTCCTGAGACATCTCCTCCTCACACTCCAGAGCCTCAACCTTCCAGCACTCACTCTCAGCGTGGATCATCTATCCCTAATGTGGATAGGATGATGACTTTGATAGAGGGTTTACATGAACACAATTCTGGACTTGCAAATATCATGTTAAGACACAGTTAGATGAGATTCAGCGCAAGCTTGAGGTGGACCTTTGGCTATTCGTGCCAAAAAGGGGGAGAAAGCCTCATTTTAATTGTGAATACATCATAGAGTAAGAGGAAGTGCATATATAAAAAGGGGAAGCATAGTGGGTTCAAAAGGAGGAAACTAACCTACAGCTAGCCACACAACTTAGAAGTTTTAACATGTTTTACCTAATATGTTTCACTTATAGTGCTTTACTTTAAACCTTCCAATACTTTAGTTTAAAACTCAATTTACTTTAGTACTATGTATATCTTGGTTTTTATAGCTTCTTCTTAATGCTTTTAGTTATCTATTACTTCTTACTTTAGTTTCTTTAATGCATCATGTGCTTGTTGGACATGTAATTAACTTTTGCACTGCTCTTAATTGTTTGCGTTTCTGAATGATCATTTACTAGTTAAATGTTCATAGTGGTTATTTCTTAATGATTGTTCATGTTTGATTAAGTTATATAATATGTTCTTATATCTTTTATTTATCTTGATTGCATTTTACTTGCTCTTTATACATGCCTTGTATTCTACTTGTCTTTTGCCTAGTGAAGTTATTTGTATATGGTTCAAGTGCTTCACAGATTTTAGATTTAGGTGTGAGTGAGTTTTGCCTTTATTCCCATGCTCAAGTTTTAAGTCTAGAGTTTGTTTAAGGGTTTTGTCATGGAATAGCTATGGGGAAGATTGTAAAGTTGTAATTTACAACTATGTATATGTTGGTTTTAATTCCGTGTCAAATTTGATTGTATTTCTATTCAATCATTTCCCTGTATTTTTTGTGGGATTTTATGTAAGGGCTTTATGTGAGAGTTTGGTGAAGAATCTGTGAAGAAGTGGTTTTCACGACTGCTGACCCACAAAACATGCTACGTGAGAAGCACATGCTGGAATTTGAAGAGTCCTTGACATGCTGGATTTTCGCGAGTAACTCGCGACTCAGGCTAAGTCGTGAGTGACCCGCGAAACTCACTGCCTGTTACTTTTTAGAATGTGACTTTTTCCATTCTTTACCAACACTATATAAATCCCTGTTATCCACGAAATGTAAGAAGAAGAAGGAGTATTTTTAGAACAAACTTTTGAGAGAGAAACCCTAGTCAAATACTTGAGAGTTAGAGATTGTTTTTACCCATAATCCTCTACATCATTTCTCTAAAGTTTCCATCTACTCCCACCTCTCCATCTACACATCCTTGAGAGGTTCTTAGCCCAAAAATTTACCTTACCCACTCTAAGTATTGAGAGAAGTTTTGGTGCCTTTGGGAAGTATTGGAAGAAGCCATTGAGTGGCGGATGCAATTGGGCAGAATTGCGAGATCCAGATAGCTAGTGAAGACAAGACTCCAAGAACTCTGTTGGTAGCAAGAGCTTGGAGGGCTCAAGTACATTGGGTAGATTAGGCTTGGAGGGTCTTTTTGATATTCTTGTACTCCAACTTATTCACTAGTGGATCAATTTCGTGTTGGAAGGCCGCAGAAAGGTTTTTCGCCGAGTACTTTGGTTTCCTCTTCGATTACACGTCTCAGTGTTATTTTGTGTTTGCATTTCTCTTCCCTACTCTTTAAGCTTTACATTTATTGCTTATTGTACTTGCTTATGGCTTAGAGTAGTGTTCTGGTTTATTACACTTGTTTTATTTTTGTTCTGCACTTAGATAAATTAGAGACTTAAAATTGAGGGTCTAAATAAGTATTAGTGTTTTCATACTAATTGAGCTTTCACATATAATTCTTTTCCAATATAATCAACATTAACGATGACCTTAGTTCATCACAAAATGTATTTGGTCGTCCAACTTCCTCATATGAAGAAGTGTTTTCGATGGAAAATATCAAGTGCTTACCATGGCATTTTATGGTCGAAAATGAGTGTTAGCAACTATCTTGTCGGTAATAAAAGATTATCGACAAGGCTTTGCCGACGAACGTCGATGGCCTTTTGCCATCAGCACTACTAATCTGCGACAGCCTTTTGTGTTATTGCGACAAACTCTAGCCATCACTAATAGCAATCTTTTTTTATAGTGTCTAAGTGTTATACATAATATGTAATTGTTCAGATTTGTTGTCACAGAAGTTTTGTTAGAATAATAAATTCATCACTTGATAAAAAGTATCTTGTCAAATAATCTATATATATATATATATATATATATATATCTAAAAGCTCAAGCGTAGTATTTATTGTTGCTACGCTTCTGTTAAGTCACATCAATGATTACATTATCTACCTATTCCCATTTCTCCCCACTACTTCCAACCATAACTTCCATTTTACCTTCTCATCTCTCCATTATTCTCAACCTTATTGTCACTCTTCATATATCTCTTCTTTGTCCTTTTATTTTGACTCTTGTTATCTCTATTATATTACTATAAATATGACATTCTCTATTACATTCTATACATATTTTCTCATATGAAAAAGGTTATCACTCTCTCTCTCTCTCTCTCTCATGTTTTATTTTTGTGTGAATTTTTTATTTTTTTCATATCTACTTTAGATTGATGTATTTATGAGTTCTTTAGAATTTTACCTTGAGTTGCAATTTGGTTTTTTGTTTTTAAGTCATTATCTTTTTTTTTTTTTTTTCTATGATTGTTAAATGTTATTCTATTGCATATAAATATATGTTATAAGAATATAATGTTATTCTATTATATATCATGGCTTGGATAATTTGGTGTTTGACTTATGACTATATTTTTTATTTTGATACTTCTTTTTCTCATTTTATTTTCTATTTCTCTCCCAAAAAAAGGTGATCTCTCTCTCTCTCTCTCTCTCTCTATATATATATATATATATATATGTTAATACGATTTGGTAGTGTATTTGAAGTTTTCTATCACAAATCTTCTCTCTTCCTCTTTTAGCTTTTTAAATTTTTTTTTTTTGACATAATACTTAGTTATTTTGGAAGTGAGGTATAAATTTATATTAAAACACAATGTTGGCTATGTATTTGAATGTGTCTATCAACTATTAAAATTAAACCACCCAAGATGAATACGTATAGACAAATTTTTTATTTTTATTTTTCATTGATTTATTGTTTAGTTATAATATTAAAATTAATGTAAATGAATATGTAAAGTTAAAACTTCTGAAGATGAATTTGTATAACCATTATATTTATATACTTAATATTGTCATAAAATTAAAAGTAAAAATTAAATAATAAAAGGAATAATGATGAGACCAATGATTTGATGGATGAGAAGGCTCAATAGGAGTGTAATAACATATCAAAATGCGATATGCAAATCTAGTTAAAGGAAATTAAATCTTAATAAATAAAAGTGTATGTAGTCAAAAAAAAAAAAAAAAAATCATGTTCTCTTTATGCTTTTATATAGATTATTTTCTTTCATTTTGATAGATGAAATGTTCAATTTTAGACACAAAGTCTACCTTTTTCCTACATATTATTTTAAATGTTAAATTTATAATATGGTATAGTCTCTTAAAAATGTCTAAAAAATATACAGTTTCAATCTCATATATCTATATTAGTAAATAAAACTCAATCAATAGTTCAAAACTACTCTTATGATAAGAAAAATTATAAATATAATAATATCTTTTTTGGAGAATGAGAATTATGAATGATGTATTTGAAACTTAAACAGTTTAGTTGTACGTGAAAAACAAATTATAAAAATATAACGCACGATAACACAATTTATCAAAATATGGATCGCTTAAAAAATGAATAATATCAATCAAATAAATCCAAATAATAAATTGATGATATATTTTTTGTGATAAATAAATAAAAAATAATTTTAAAAATTGTTTTAAGTTTTTGGGAGAACAAATTATTTTCACAAAATTATAGAACAAATTATATATTATACCATGACTAAAATATAATTATTTATTCTTAGACATCGCGGGAATCTGCTACTAGTTTATAGTAAATATTATCAGACTCAAATAGAATACACAAAAAGATTCTCAACAAAGGAGAGTTTTATTGTACTTATAACATTACGTAGACTTTTCTACTCACAGCACTTCCCACTATTTCACTATTTGTTTTCTTATTTCTCTACACATGCATTTGCTTTTTCTTTTACACTTGTCGGATACTATTTCACACATACAGAAGAATAGCTATATATAGAAAAACTAAGAAGATAACTTCCCAAATTGAAGCATGCAAGGAAGAGTCAAGTAAAGGAATACATCTTCACTTAGAACTCTTCCGAAGTAGCTGGTTTCCTTCACAATTTTGAATGTGAAAGACAACCACCTACCAACTTAAGCTATTTTCCTTAATCTTATTTTCTAGTCTCCTTAAAGACATGAAAAACACATAAAAGAATGCACACATGCTTGTGATTCAGGTTGGTGTTGACCCTTATGGTAACATATATATATATATATATATATATAAGTTCACACAGTTGTACTCTCCTTTTGCTCTTGTTCATCCATGGTGTTACAAAGATTCTTACCCTTTGTCTCTGGCGAAACGATCACAATGAAACCACACAATAATATTGACAATCAGAAAATTCCAAAAGATAGGAACTCATTTCTCCTCCCTGCTGAAGTCAATATCGGATCAAATGCTGAACCAACAGATTATATCCTAAACATGAGAAAAATAAAGACGCCAGTTCTAGCCCAATCTGTATGCCTTCTCTACGACGGCCTACTATAGCACATAGTATGCTGCATATGCCACTTATTATACAGAAGGCAAACAATGAAATTTTCTTTTCCATCTTGCTATAAAGAACAAGGGTATTAAATTTGAAGGTAATAAGAGTGAGCCATTAAAAATGACACTCAAATAGATGTTGTAAACCAAATTTTGTACCCCAAATAACATGCCAAAGAATGCCACTCCAATTCCAAAACCAAGAACCATAGTTGCCAATACCCGTTGCAAAGCCCATCTTCTCTTAAATAATTCCTTCATCAGTTTGTAAGGATTAACGTTTGATATTTCCCCCCTGAGGGGAATGCTGGATAGGTGTAAGTCTAAACTCTTGACTTCTATAGATGCAATTCTTCTCAATATTGTTAGGGCTTCTTTGTCACGCCCTTGCATGAAAAGCTATCTATGGGATTCATAGACAAGGAAATAAGTTATGATACAGTAAAAGATTGCTGGAAAGGAAGTGTAGAGATAGAGAATTCTCCATGATGAACCTCTATTCATATAAGCCAAAGTGGGTAAGGATAATACCCCAACTGTATAGGACCAAAATGTAGCTGACCCTATTTGGCCACGCTACCTTTTTCGCACTCTCTGTGTTAACAATATAAGAGAGCATGTCATAATTGATGCACGTCCAATCCCACTTACAAGTCTCAACATTGAGTACATCCAAATGCTCATCGAAAATGCCATGAGAAGTGAGACAATGGACATTATTAGACATGAGAGGTAAAGTAAGTTCTTCCTACCAAGAAGGATGTCACCAAGCATAGCAAGAGTGAATCCACCTATTAGGCTGCCTATGAAGAAGGATGAAGCATGAAGGCCTATCATGAATGAACTAGCACATTCGAAACCCCAGTCTGATATAATTGTCTTCTGAGAAGATTCATCCCAAGAGGGCCAAGACCAATCACTTTTTGAGATTTGACACCTGTTGCATGTTGTGCTGAAGTTGAAGTGCCATTTTGGCTCAGCATCAGTATAGATGCTGATAAATGTTTGTTGTGCATCAAAGAAAGTTGGAACTGAAACGAGGATGGCTTGCAAGAACTGAGACCACCCAAAACGTCCCATAATTTGTTCAATTGTTTCATCCAGAGACAATGAAGGAAGGACTTGTTTGATCCATGGAGTCTGTTGCTCGGTTGAGTGAGGCTCTGTGAGATTGTGGATTGTATTTGGTAAGGCCATATTGTAATTGTGCTACGTACAGCTTTGATGACTATGGCTAGTAGAACTATCAATTTAAATACTGATGGTCCTGTGCCCTTGTACATTTATTAGGATAACATCTACGTAACTTTCATGTTTTAGCTTTTACTTAATTGATTGGTTGTTAACCCATACCTCAACGATTAATTCAATACCTACATAGGATTCACATTCCATGGTTGGTTGGTATATTCCAGTCTCAGACAAGTATCAATGTGAACGAGGAACGGCTACTTTTATTTGTTTTCAGTAAAGGCATGCAGAACGTTTCTCTATATACTGGTATAAAGAAATCGGATTACTATCAATACAAACACAAAAGCTAATTAACGTTGTATACATCGTTATATCGACACCAAATGAAAGTGGATTACCATCAATACAAACACTTGCCCATGACTTCGCTTGCTTAAATTGAGCCAAGACTCCCAGCTGCAAGTTCAACATGTGTTTGATATAACGATGCTTCTGAGGCCAAATCTAAAGCCAACTCTCTTTTACTTAATTTTTATGATGCTAAGTTAAACGTGTGCTGCATGTTTGAGCTATCAGCACAAACAAAAAAACAAAAATAAAAACAAAAACCCAAAAAACAAAAATGTAGTAATTGACTTTACAATACACATTCTTTTACACTTGTTCACATCCACTATTTCACATACATATCCATAATTGATACAAGAATTTTCCACATTTTAATTCATAAAAATGAATGCAAAAAACGAGATGTAAAATCATAGATGTTTGTGAGAATCAAAGCCCTTTCACACTCCTATGGCTATTTGGCCTAGGGGCAGCTCTACATGTATCTTAGGGTCATCCTGACTTGCCAAATATATATATATATATATATATATATATTCTAAACTAACATATTTTGACCACCCTAACAAAAATATTACCCACCCTAATTTGAGAATTACAAGAATTTTAATTCAATAAAAATAAGAATAATGTTACATTCATAACATTTTTACAATAATTTCATAACAAATCTTATGTGATAAGCTGAAATCAGTTACTAATTCTAATTTGATTTCAATATTGACATCACTTATTATAGCATTAATTACAAATTGTTGTATAAGATTTGTTTTAAAAATGTTGTAGATATAGCATTACTCCAAAAGTAATTTTGACCCTCAAGAAAAATATTGTATTCATGAGTTATCCTTGATAGTGCCGGCAGTTATGCATTTTTTGGCTTTGCAGTGGCAATAATTTTGTTTTCCTTAGTGACTCAAGCTCATAGCTATAGCAAACATTATCCGTTTTTCTTTCTATTCAATATTATCATTTCAATTCTCTTATTTTATTACTCTTATCTCAGCACTCTCAATTCCCACTTTATCTCTTATCAATTTTTTTTTTCTTTGTTAGTAGAAAAAAGTGGTAACAGTTCATACATTTTCAGCTTTTTTTTTTTTTTTTTTGGAGATATTGATATATTCAAGTTATTTTTATATTAAATTTTATAAAATTTAAGTTTCTTAGTGACCATCCTAAAAATGATTCCTGGAGTCACCACTAACTTGGCCAGTGACCACATTCAAATTAAGAGCACTTAACTATCTCATAATAAATAAATAAAAAAGCACCCAACTAAGATTGCTAGCTTGCAAATCAATTAAGAATAACAATATAACATATTATTATTGTTCTCCCAAGATCCATATATAACCATGGTTAAACCTTCTTTCTAAGATCTCATAATTTCATTTGTAATGCTGCTTGTATCTGTAGTTTTTCAAGAGAAACATTTTGCACATACACAATTACGTGCCTGCTTCACTTTGCCTCCATTGCCAATGGATGATTTGTGAGTGATAATTTTGTGGTCTATTGGGAAGAGAGTCCAAAGAATCAGGTGGCTTAGGAATTTGTAACTAGTCTATAATAAACTTTTGGTATCGCTAGCTGTTGTGTTTGTATTCTAGCAAACCTTTTGTCGACATTTTTCTTTATATATCCAATTGACTAGTTTAAAATCACTCCTATGCAAAATTCTCGCGATATATTTTGTCTTCGTTTGACCAGATTGTATCCATTCGGCAAGTACAGGGTCCAAGCTTTTTAGGGTACTAAGGGTTTGTTTGGATACCGTTTATTGGTAAAAATTGAAAACTGAAAATACTATAGCAAAATAATTTTTAAATGTGTAAATAGTGATGTGAGACTTATTTTTAATGAAAATTTTGCTGAAAAAAGAAGTTTGTGGGTCCTATGAATAGTGCATGTGACCCATTGACAAATGCAAACGCGCACAACAAGTGTTGAAAATGCTATCCAAACTCCACCTAACTGTTATGTATGTATTCTAGCAAACTTTTTGTCCTTATTATTATTTTTTTTTCCAGATATCTAATTGATTAGTTTAAATTTTGCAAAATTCTCGTGGACTATTTTGTCTTTGTCCAATTATGAGCAGATTGTATCCATTCGGCAAATATATGCTGGTTCGAAGTTTATAATAAACAATTTTTTTGGGGGGCACTATTCTAGCAAACCTTTAGTCGTCATTGTACTTCAGGTATCCAATTAACTAGTTTGAAATTGAATCATGCAAAATTCTCATGAACTATTTTGTCTTTGTCCCTTTTCAGTCCAATTTAATCTTCCAAAAGTTTATTATAAACTACTTAAAGACACAACAGCTAACATTGTTGTTAGAGGCGTTTTCGGCACAAGTAGGCCTATAAAAATACTTTTAGATAATAATGCCCACAAAGTCAGTCCAAGTACCTTCTCAAAAAAAAATAAAAATAAAAAATAAAAAAATAAATCAGTCCAAGGCCCATTACTATAGCCTATAGCCCAATATCCGTGAAAACCAACATCTGAAATTGGTCTAAGATGAGGCCTTAAAAAAAGAAACCATAAATTATGGAACCAGGCCAAACAAAAGATAGCCAGCATGGCCCACGTTTATGAGCTTAGGCAGCACATTATAACATTCAAAAACAACAAATGGGAATAGCAAAATAAGCCCCATGAAATCAGCAGCAAGACCCATTCCATTCGTATGGGCAATAGAACTTCAAGGCCATTTGGAGAAATTTGCTAACTAAAGTCCAACAATCAACAACAACCAGCCAAATATGATTTTTTTTTTTTTTTGTTTTCCTCTCAAGCTCCATGCCCATGGTTAAACCTTCTTATTAAGATCCCATAATTTTATTTGTAATGCTGCATGTATCTGTAGTTTTTCAAGAGATACATAACACAATTGCGCTCCAGCTTTGCTTAATTTGCCTCCATTACCAATAGAGGATCCATGATTTGAGAATTCCTGTTTAGTGTTTAGAACTTCAATTATGGCTTGTGGGTGTTCTGTTCTGCGTTCTGTGGGTCTATTGGGCTTGACTCCCCAACTAATTTGTATATCTCCTTGGGTATAGCCCACAATGGGAGATCCTAGAAGCAAAATGGGCTTGTAAGAGATGGGTTAATAGTTTGAGGATAAAGATGCAGTGTTTACTCACTTTAGTCAAACCTATTCGAGAGGGATAGCTTATTGCTGAGGAGCCCCTTTTGTGTCCGAACTAGGTTATCTTCTCCCATCACTATTTCTCTCTCTTTCTCCTCTCATGTTTACTCCCCCAGGATTTTTGTTCCTACCCCTTTCTTGATTATCTCTTTCCTTTTTATACCCTCTTACTTGACCCTTCATGATAACTGAATATTCCACACATGTTTAGGTCCCTCCACTCATGAGCTTGAGTGGGTCCTTGAGTCCATGCCACTATTCTTACATGTCTTGTCGTGGACCAGGAGTGGAACCCATGACTATTATTGAAAAGATTTTCTAATAACTTGTACCTAACGCTGAATCTTATGCTCGGATGGCAGACTTCCTCAAGGCACTACTTTACATTCTCAGCTAATATAGATCTTTGTTGGTGTGCTTTGTTGAGGTGGGGTACCTCTCTTATAATGTCTCAGTATTCACCTAGTCAATGTGGGTTAAGCCTAGGCCAGTTTAACCTTAGATGGGCCCGGCCTAGTTCGGGGATGGGCCGGCCCTTTTGCCCTCTTACATGGCTTATTACCAATTTTTAAAATGAATTAACAATTTAAGTCGGATTAATTAATTTACCAATTCACAATTGCAAAGAAATAAACTAAAAAAAATAAAGAAACCCAACAATTACACCATTGACAAATGATGTGATGATGAAGAGAAAACCCCAAATGGGTAAAAACTCTCCAGACTTAGCCAGCAATAAATCCATTAGTGAAAATAATTGTAGTACATATCAACTCAAAAAACCCTCCAAGTTAAGTAGTGACGATGTAGTCAAGCATCCAAAGCTCTTGCTAGCAACCAACTTCACTAGTTCTTATTTCTCTTTAGTAGTTCACCCGAATTTTGCAAGTTGAGCCACCAAGTCTTGGATTTGTAGGATTGCTTTGTGATTTTCAAAACCAATCACTCAACCAAAGATCACACAATGGTAATATGGATTGTTCGGGTTATCTCCTCTTAAAGGTATGTCAATTTGAAAAGGGTGAAGGGTAGAGACTACAAGAATTTTCTCTCTAAGTTGAATGGGCAGCTCTCTCTCTTCTTTATCTGTAAAATTGAGTGTGAAATCGTAGGTTTATAAGATTACCAAAGGACTAATTGGATAAAAACAACAAAGAACTAAAACCATTTGATTTATCTTTAGTGAACATTCTTGCTTGACCCAAATTTAGGCTATAGTTTCAGGAAAAACTCTTTGTTGGTATATTTTTCATTTTTCTCATAACCTACCTAATAGTACCATAACTTCGCTTAAGTGAAATTCCGACACATGTACATGGTTGTTTGGTAATAAGTTATTTAGTTTTGTGGTGAAAATTTTCTACTAAAAGTGTGCTAAACTATATTTATACTTTGAAAAAAGTAAGAAAAAATGAGGTTTTAAAAAGTTATACATAAATGATAAAAAGCATAAAAACCATCTTATAAACTAGTCCCAAGCACATACTCATGTACACCAATATCTAGCTGCTCCAAAACCACGTTGTCTCCAATACAAATACAACTCAAAATGAATGTAATACGTCATGTACACCAATATCTAGCTGCTCCAAAACCACGTTGTCTCCAATACAAATACAACTCAAAATGAATGTAATACGTATTATTACATTCATTTGACAGGGATTAATACAATATGTCCTAACATGATTCATACGTTAACCCTTACAGGAATTTATAAAGTAGTTTATAATAAATCTTTTGGGGCACTAGATGGTTTTTTTTTTTTTTTTTTTTTTTTTTTTTTTTTTTTATATATTTTTATTCTAGCAAACATTTTGTCATTATTTTTCTTTATATATCCAAATGAGTGGTTATCTATCTTATGTTGGGACTTTGGACCAAATATCCACTCATATTTGGACTGATCTCCTTTTATCCCGAATACAAATCTGTTATCCCACTTTTTATGTTCAATAAATAATATATAATATGACTTGTCTTTGATTTTTTTTTTTTTTTTTTTCATTTTAAACTTTGGTTATTTTATAAAGAAAGTCAAATAAAAATATAACAATTTGTGATTAGTGAAGTATAAAATGAAACATAAAAAATGGGATAGAGAATTTGTATTCTATAATCCACCTTGCTTAGCTTTTGTGCCAAGCATGTACTACCATGTTGTTTGTTTGTTTAGACCCCTTAAACTAGATTATATAACCTAATATATTAACCAAGTAATTATTTAGATTAATTATTCAAATTTAGGTTAAACAATAATAAATCATATCATGCACAACAGCGGAAAAGTAAATAACTCCACGATATGATGACTTAGAAAAATCAATGAAATAAATCATTTCAAGGTAAAAGTCTGGGGAGGATTTGACCTAGCAATTCTCAAGGTAAAGCAAATCCACTATAAGAGAATCGAAATTTTTACAATCAGATTTAACCCTAAATCTATTGCAACCATAAGCAGTAACTTACTAACACGACCATGTCCAAGCTACGAATCCACAGGCTCCTTCTCTTCTTGGACTTATTGCAACACAAGCACCCACGCTTATGGCTTTGAAATCCCACTCAAAGGTTTAGCAACACAAACTCTCTAGTTTGTGACTCTAAGACCATGCTTGAAGGTTTAAATCATCAGCAGTTGTTGATCTTGTTGCAACAACTTCAGATCCACCGAATCTAATGATATGAGAGTGATTTCCAGTAGTGACTTTCAAAGAGGAAGATACAATACCTTTTAGATCTCACAAAAGCACCTCCAAAGTCCTTTTCAGATCTGTAAAAACGTATCTTAGGGTTTCCTTTAAATACTATGTGAAATAAATCTGAAACCCTAATTACTTAATGAGCTTAACAGACTGATGGGCTTAATTAAAATTCTACAAACCTGTGTTTTGTTCAGTCGAACTTGACATGTTTCGAATTCTTAATTTTGCAGCTTGTATGTTCTTATGTTCTAACTTGTAACACCTTGGGAATTATCTAATCAAACCTATAAATCTAGGAATCTATATATAGACAAGTTTGTGCTCACAGTTTGCTAATTGTTCTAAATTTTTAGAACCTAGCACATGTATTATGAAGGGTTGTGACTTAGCATAGCATGAGAGAAACTTGAGTCCGGGCATTAAAAACCCTATAAAATAAGGAATTAGTGTGATGTAGAAGCATCGACCCTTGTCTAGCCAACATAGCCTAGTTAAAAGCATGAAGGTCATGAAAGCCAAGACCCCTTTTAGTTATAAAGTACACAATTTTGACCATTTCTTCCAATGTATTTTCCTTTCCATAACCTCATATGATACAAGAACAGTAAAAATATACTTTAGTCATTGAGAAAGCTTGAGAATAGATTTTCCAGTTTGGCCCCTTTTTTAATTTATCCAAGGAATTTTTAGCAGTTTTTCTAATACTTAGGACACTCCCTAAAAGCTTATGACAATTACTTTTGAAATCATCTACATCATTAGTGTTCTTAAACATTATTTTCATGGTTATGAACATTAAAACACTTTAGTTCATCAATGATAATAGGGGTCAAAGATCACACTCAATATATAAATCCTACAAGAGTGTACCTGCATTCTAATACCAATCTAAAAACGTAGCTATAGACAAAATGGACCTATAGCCACGTTTTTAGGAGCTACAGCTGCATTTTAAACACATGGCTATAGCCCGCGTTTTTTGTAGTGTGTCAAGAATCTTCTTTCAATCTATTGAGCTGTGATCGAAAGGTTGTTGATGACACTTTGTTCAATCGATGGAAGAGCAATCAAAATCTTCAATTTATATCTTCTTTGAGCTGCATCTTGGACTTGTAATTTTGAACTCTTAATGACAGATTAGAGACTCAATTAATATTATATTGTCATGGAATTAGTCAACCTTAAACTTTACAAGAGTACCCACCCATAGAGCGATGAATCATAAGCACCAGTAATAACCTATTGAAATAAGATCAATATCAAATACAAACTATGCTGTAAAATGTTTCCAAAGGAAAGCCAAAATCGAGATGAAATAGATCACCTCAGTCCACTAACTCAAGACTAAGAAATAATATATATATATATATATATATATATATATAGATATATAAAGATATTGGTTCATTAACATATAGAAGAGTTACTATGATTATTCGAAGAAAAAAAAAAGAGTTAGTATGATTATGCCAAAATAGAGGTAGTTATTGTTGATTGTCTCCCTCATCCATTCTATTTAAGGAATTTAAAAAAGGAAAAAAAGAAAATAAAAGAAAGAAGTTATATAAGAATAAATAAAATTGGTTGTACGTAGCCCTAGATCACCTATTTCAGTTGTCTTCTACTAATAATTAATATTTAGTAACCACAAGGCCATTGCACTTTTTGTTTTCTCAGATAACATATTTATTTTAATAATTCGATAATTAAGGATTGAAGGATTTTTAGGGTTTTAGACACAGTTGTCTCAGATTTTATCAAATATTAACTCAATAATTAATTAAACTAAGCGCTAACCTGTGCGATACACGAGATAGTTAAATAGAAATAAAATATAGTTATTATTTAGGATATTGACTTGAAAATATATGAAAATAAAACCATTTGTTCAAAATAAAAGTTCACATAAAAATAAAGATAAACTTGTGGAGACCAGCCAACGTTCTGAACATAAATTAAGCTAATAAAATGGATGGATATCATGTATAGGTTATCAAACTGTTTGAAGTACCAAAAATTACTTATGTGGAGGATAGGGCCAAAGCACCTGATGTTACGTGTTTTGATAGCATTGGCTTCTATCAAATCACCTGAATAAGGGATTCAAAGACAAGGCCACATGCATTAGTTTGAGCAAATAACATTCTAAGCCAGCTTTATGGAATCAGAATGTAGCAAGTTGTGAAGGTCCATATGATTTACACAAAGGTGTAGAACTAGCATGGGAATTTACATATTCCACCTAGTTAGGATCAAGGTTTTCAAACCCGGACCGTTCATTGAACCGTAAAAGGGAGAGGTTCAAGTTTTTTGAGGTTGAACTGAGGTCGAACCGAGGTCGAACCGTGATGACGTCATAATTAATTTAATAATTAATTAAAGCCTAAATATAGATATTAAATTTATAAAACTAGCAAAATTGACAATATATCGATATATGTGAGGGAAATTTAATGATTTTCAAGCATATATTTAATAATTAAATAAGAAATTTAATAAAATAAAATAATAACCATGAAAACAATAAAATTTATGATTAATTTTTGAAGTAAATTTGAATATCTTTGAAGGATTTTAATTATAATTTTTTTTTTATTCCTTGTAAGAGATGGATAATTTAATTAAGTAGAATAAAATTGTAAAAAAAAAAAAAATGCTAAGGGGTTGGACTGCACGGTTCTCACCGGTTTGTGCGGTCCAACCCCGGTTTTAGCGGTTCACAGAATTAACAAAAAATCCGGTTCTTTAGGCTTAAAAACCGGTTTTCATCCCGGTTTTCGGTTTTCACGGTCCAACCTCCCGATCCGGTCCGGTTCTGAAAACTATGGTTAGGATGAAGGCGGGACTACAAGTCATAAAAAAGTAAGCATATTATAACAAACCCCAATTATCCTTTAATGCACATTGGCATAAAATTTAACTTAATCAAAAGCATTTTGTTGAGGTAACTATTAGATCAATCCTACAAAGGAACTATTTTTAAGGGTCATACTAAGATGGCAAATGAAAAGAGTGAAACAGCAATGAAGTTAGTCACCAAGACAATTAGCCCTGCACCCATTATCATCATACATCCACCAATTTTTCTATGTTCTCATGTGAAATTGATTGCATGAGATTTGGATGATTAAAACAATCATTTAAATCAATTATAGGCACATACCAACTTATTAGATTTGAATACATATCCACTAATAGTCTGCAACAAAAGAGTACCAAAATAAAAATAGAATTGGTTGATCAGGTACAACATATATTGATCTACATATATCATTTGCATAGTTAGCTAATGATAATATATGCATATACAAGAATACACATGCATGACAACAGTTAGTGTACATTACATAAAAGGTTCATGGCCAAAATGGCACCTCTTCCATTAGTATGTGGTTGAGTAATGTGATATGCATCACCTAAACTACATTATAATCTTTAGAAATCAATAACCCACAAAAGCATTATAATGAGAGATTTAATAGTTATTATGTCCATGATAAGCGACCTGACATCCCATAGCCACAAATCTTTGCATAGATTTTTGTACCTCGTTTTTTTGCATGCCCAAGTTCCTTCATAAAGAAAAAAGAAAAATTCCAATCCAAATGAAAAATAGTGAAAACCATTCAATAAGGATAGGAAGAAAGGGGAAAAAAAATCAAAATGTTCAAAAAAGAGATGTTTCAACTCACTTCAGCAGAATGCAAGCATATCAAAATAGAACAAAGCATAAATTTTAAAAACAGGGAAGCTGAATTTGCTTAGAAATAAAAGTCCATCATTAGTTCATTCTTTAATTAGGAAGGTAGATAGACTTAAACAAATAAAAGTCCATCATCAAAGAATGAAGAATCTATCCAAAACTCAATCAAATCAAATCAAGAATAAAGAGAGATGCATCAAGTACAACAGGAACTCTGCCTTCATACATGTAACAATGAAAACAATAGAGTTAGTTCGTGTGATACGCAGCCGACTTTGTACTTGATGAACTCAGCCAATGGTTCTTTTGTAGTTGTCACGAATGTGTTCAAAGCAAGATTTTTATGTCTTAGTACAAACACACGGGTTTGTGTAAACAAAATTTCATACACGCTCAACCATAATAAGGGGATACACTACTTCCCATTGCTAACAAAAAATTTCTCACACTCATTCGAATACATTGCTTCCCATAGATTTTCCTTTAAATTGTAAGTAAAATTTAGTGGGGACACGTTCACCAAGATATCAAAATCATATAAAACACACCCAGCAACTAAAATCAGTGTTTCTATGTTATCACACAAGTGCATAACCAATGCGGTAAACAATAAAAGAGTCATAGTGCTTAAGATGCTTATACTCTTCTTCTAGTAGTTCCATCTTATCATCTCCATTGTTAGCTTCTACTTCATCTCCCTCTCCTTTTTCACTTTCCCTTTCTTTGTATTGAAAGTCAGCTTCTTCTTTTTCATGCTCCAACTACATCATAAATGCTTAATTAACAACTCAGTTGCTATAGCCTACATCAACCAACAATATTCAAGTTGGACAAAAATCCTTGACACATAAAAACCACAAATAAAGATTCATGACAAAACCAATAACTCAATTTTCAATATGTTAAAGATATAAACCCCCCAAGAGATATCTTTAATACAATCAAATCCGATTTTGCACAGCCAAGCACAACTCTCTGCTGTAGAATATCAATCGATTTCTGAGTGTTTTTCTTGGATTTAATTTTGTAGTTAGGTTTTCTAAACTTGCGTGTAGGGTTGTAGCCAATCTCTCAAAACCTTTTTTTTTTTGTTGAGAAAACAGTCTCTCAAAACTTGAGTGTAGGGGTTTAGTTTTTTATTAATCCTATAAATTAGCACATGTGTAATTGTGACAAATAGTCCCAAAATGACTTAAAATGTTCAGGTATAACCTAAAAATGCCTGAACATTTTCAGGTATAACCTGCAATAAAGAGTTTCATTTTGGGCCATTAATGACAAGTATATTTTGTTTCCAAGATATATTAACCATCATAACACACATGCAAACAGTGATTGATCAATAATGAAGTTCAAATAAATGTTAGATTTGAGCCCCAATATTACAATCCTATGCGCTAAGCATATTAATGCCTCACATAGGAACCACATACATACACATTTCCAAGATTGAGACTTATTATCACCAACATGGACTCCTGTCTTTCTCACATCAATTACTAAACCCCTCACCAACACATTACCTCAAATTAGGTTCCTATAATCAAACAATACAGAAAAGAAACCATGACCATAATAACAACATTGCACTCATATAGTATATCATCCACCACAACACAAGTTATAGATTCACAAATATCAAAATTACAACCACAAATTGACATAGCATATAACTATAAATCAAAGATACGTTTTCAGATTTAGCAAAAAACCCAATACGCCAAAACACAATATATATACTACATACCCCTTGATTTCTCTTGCCAGTGACAGGGCACTTAGGTCTACTTGCCCTCTTCTTAGTGGTCTGATACACCGACTTCCCATCTTAAAAATCCACACAAAAACACAAACATTAACACAAACCCATATCAAAAAATCAAACTAAAACACCTTTTTTTTTTTTTTTTTTAAAAAACCCCCAATATTAAAAATTTAAGATTTTAAAGTAAAGTTCAATGGTTTGCCACTAAAGGAGTAGGAGGCCAGCGCCTGTGGACTATAGTTTAGGAGCTTGAGAATTGAGAGAGGCAGAGAGAACAGAAGAGGCAAAGAACCAAAAACGAAACCCTAAATCATATTTAACAACCAAAATTATAGAACAAAATAAAAAACTTATCGGTAATGTTTGTGGAGAGAATCTGGTCTAATTTTTAATAGTTTTTTATTTTTATTTTTTTTTTAGCCTTGAACTTTGAAGGGTGATCATTAGAGAGAGAGAATTGGTCCTTCTCCAGTATTGGTTTAGCTGCAAGGTTGTGTAGAAATAGGAGAGGGAGGGAGACAGCTGCAGCGGCAAGCAGGACAAGAGGTGTGGGAAGACAACCGTTGTTGAATACAGGTCACGTGGAAGCCATGGTTACACCTTCCCAACACACGAATCCCCTCTCCCTCCACAAACTCTGACAAGCAAATCGCACACTCTACTTCTGTTCCAGCCAGCTTCATCCTTACCAGGCTCGGACTTGCAATTAACGTATCAGCTGCCTCTTTCTCTAGCGTGCTCTTTCACTCATCATGTTGTACTTGTTGGTTTTGGGGTAGTGGTTGTTGGTGATTATTGCCACCACCACCACCACATAGGAAGCAGCGAATGGTGGAGTTGAGAACCAAAGCACATATGAGTGCGCAGAGGAGGACGATAAGGACTGTGGCCGCGTTTGCTTCAAAATCCCAAGAATTAGAGTACGGCTGCCAAAAATAATGCTGATGTATTAATAGTTTTTTTTTTTTTTTAGGGTTTTATTTTTTTAATATTTTTATTTTTTTTAAATAATGCTGATGTGGAAAAATGTGAGAGTTTCAAAAACTTCGGTTATATATATATATAGATTAATTATGCAATAGATTTGAATAAATTAAACATCAAACAAGCATAGATCACATGAACACTAGGAATGATGACTCAAAAAAACTTTTAAAACTATGGTTTTAATGTAAAAAACTTGGAAAGGATTTAATCTAAACAATCTTCAAGGAAACATTTCACTAATAGAATGAAAATTTATACAATGGACTTAATCCTAAATCTACTGCTACCTCATGTAGTACTTACTCATGTGATTATACGCAATTCCAAATCCATGAACTCTTCTATTTTGAAACTATTACACACAAACATAAGTTCTCACATGACATCTAGGATTTGTTATGAACATGTTGCATACATAGTACATCTCTTTTAAAAAACTTGGTGCATATTTATTATCAATACCTAAGTTCTCTGCTCTTAGAGGTGCCCTCCCGGGATTTTCCAAATATGCCCCCTCCCCCTCTATTTAATGTTAAAATTTAAAATATTGAGTAAATTTTAGGTAATGGCCCCTTTCATTATTTTCAAAAAAAAAAAAAAAAAAAGTATGAATGCTCTTTAATTTATTGTTGTCTCCTTTATTTTCTTTTTAATATTGACTTTTTTTTTCATATATAAGTCATTAATTTAGGAGCATAGTATAAGTTAATAAAAATATATAAGTAAATCTCTTTAGCAAAATATTTTTGTTGTTTTTCAAAAATAAAATCATATGCATTTATATAGAGAGTTAAAACTACCAGAATACAATAATACATTTGGCTTGGCCTCCATTAACAAAATTTTCTAACTGTGCCACTGCTCGTAGAATTTTTTTTTTTTTTTTTTTTTTTGAGAATCCTGCTCATAGATTATTAGACCTAAGTTTTAAAGGTCGACGTACTTGGACTAGCTTTAGGTTTCATTGAATACAACGCATAAGTGAAAGAGTAGACAGAGTCACAGAGGCTTAGCTAATAAAATCTGCACATTATTTTCTTCTCAAGCATTAGCATTACATACTACTTCGAACCATCTCTAACAACTATCCTTTACTGCTTAACACAGAGTCACACATCACCAGACTCACACGTATGTTTTTATTTGAATTTATGCGGATTATGGATTTGACATTATTCTCAATGGTTACTATGCGTTGGTCCCATTTAATTAAATTCATCACCTTCTGACCCTAATGCATATTTATTAAAAAGTATAACTTAATTATGCAGAATTATTATAATAATAATAAAAAATGTGCATAATTTCAGCTAGATTATATTCCAAAGAACTTTATTCAATCATTTTCACCGATTTACAAACATTTGGAAACACAACTTATAAAAACAGTATAACACTATTCTTGAACAAGAATTTCATTTATGAAATCAAATCACGTACACACTGGTCTAATATGAAGGAAATGCAAACACCAAATTATTTCATCTTTCCACCTTACAAAGACGCCCTTAACACCTATAAATGCTACGTAAAATAAGCTACTGTCTCCATGGTATTATATATCATATGTAATATAAGTTCAAACGATTACGCTATCTTTTTGCTCTTGTTCATCCATGGTGTTACAAAGAGATTTACCTTTTGTCTCTGGTAAAAAGATTAGAAAGAACCCACACAAAAATATTGCCAATCCAAAAATCCCAAAAGATAGGAACTCATTTCTTCTCCCTGCTGAAGTCAATAATGGATCAAACACTGTGCCAAGCACAACTGCTTGCCTAGCCAGCGATGTGGCCGAGCTCCTTACACTTGTTGGAAACAACTCGGTTGTGTATATCAGCCACACATTATACGCAAAACATGAGCAAAATAAAGATGCTAGTACTAGCCCAATCTGTATGCCTTCTCTACCACGGCCTAGAACAACACAGAGTATGCTGAATATGCCACTTACTATACAAAAGACAAACAATGAACCTCTCCTATTCCATCTTTCCATAAAGACCAAGGATAGTAAATTTGCAGGCATCAACATTGAGGCATTAAATACGACGCTCAAATAGATGTTGAAACCCAAATTTCCTACCCCGAATAACATGCCAAAGAATGCCACTCCAATGCCTAACCCAAGTGCCATACTTGCCAATATCCGTTTTAAAGCCCATCCCCTCTTGCATAAGTTTTTCATCACTTTGTAAGGATTATTAACCTTTGATATTTCCTTCCTGAGGGGAATGTTGGATGTGTATAAGTCTAAACTCTTGACTGGTATAGATGCAATTCCTCTCAATACATCAACAGCTTCTTTGTCACGCCCTTGCATGAAAAGCCACCTAGGAGACTCATAGACAAAGAAGTAAGTCATGATACAGAAAGATATTGACGGAATAGAAGTGTAGAGATAGAGTTTTCTCCATGATGAACCTCTATTCAGATATGCTATAGCTGATAAGGACATTAACCCAACTGTATAAGAGAAAAATCCGATCGAACCTATTTGGCCACGCCACCTTTTTCCCACTCTCTCTGTTAACAAAATAAGAGAGCATGATATAATTGGTGCGCGACCAAAGCCGCTTATAAGTCTCAAGGCTGAGTACATCCATATGTTCACCGAGAAGGCTGTGAGAAGCGAGGCTAAGCACATTATTAGACATGAGAGGTAAAGCAATTTCTTCCTACCAAGCCAGAAGTCACCAAATATAGCAAGAGTGAATCCACCAATTAGGCATCCAAAGAAGAAGGATGAAGCAGGAAGGCCTATGATGAATGAACTTGCACATTCGAGACCCCACTCTGATATGATTGTCTTGTGAGAAGAATCAACCCAAGACCAAGCACTTTTTGGGAGTTGGCAAATATTGGACTTTGGGCTGCATGTTGTGTTCAAGTTGCAGTGCCATTTTGGATGAGCATCAGCAAAGATGCTGATAATTGTTTGTTGTGCATCAATGAGCGTTGGGACTGATACAAGAAGGGCTTGCAAGAACTGAGACCACCCAAAACCTCCTATAATTTGTTCAATGGTTTCATCTAGAGACAATGAAGGAAGGACTTGTTGGGTTTCCGGAGTCTTTTGCTCGGCTGAGTGAGTCTCTTTGAGGTTTTCGCTTATATTTGGTAAGGCCATAGTGTAATTGTGCTACGAACAACTTTGATAACTCTTGGCTTGTAGTTCTACCATTTAAATATTGATGGTCCTGTGCCCTGTGACATTAAATTCTGCTACGTACCTTCATGTTTCAGCTTTTATTTAATTGTTTAATTGTTAGGTATATTACAGCTCAACGATTACTTCAATAACTGCATAGCATCCCCATTAATTGATTCCCAAAATTCTTAATCCAAGGTGGGTATATTCTAATCTCATACAAATATCCATGTGTACGAGGAATGGCTACTTTTATTTGTACAAAGTAAGCCGATTACCATGAAATTATGAATACAAACACAACAGCTAACGTTGTATACATCGTAATATCAGGAAACCAAAGCAAATATCAAATCTTCTTGATGCACCACTGTTCCATGGTCAATCTAAGCTGGCGCTTGGTTAGTTCCTTACGTAATACTATTTCGCACACTTGCTAGTGGATATGCTTTCCTTGTGATCAATCCTAAGCGAAACTCCCGGCTACAGAATTTCAACAAGTGTTTGATAAAGCGGATCCTCAGATGTAGAAGTGGCTTTAGGACTTTTTTTAAGGAGGGTCAAAGTGGTTAGGAATTTGTAAGGGGCAATTAAAAAATAAAATGAATTTATTTATTTTTCTGTATATACAACTTTGTTTATTGTATACAATCATCTAAAATAGTATTCTAAAAACAATTTAGCATTTAATACAATTATATCGTACAATATTATAGTCTAAAAATGTTATTTAATACTTTATAAATTACTAAGACAACAACTATCGAATGCATAATAACTCGTTATATTTATATGTAATATCAATAAAATAAAAAATATATGATAAAGAATAATAGTAACATACCTAGGAGTAGGACTAAAAGTAAATATAAAACTAAGGAAAAAAATATAAGTTTTTTTTTTTTTTTGAAGTGTATAGTTTTTTAACCATACACATAGTCACTCTCTTGGAATTGAAGCAAGTATTAAAAAACTTTTTGAACTTGGAAATCTATAGAACATTTTTCAAACTACTCAATCAAAAGGAGAGAAAAACTAAGAAATCATAGAAGTGAGAAAAAGAGATAGAAAGAGAATGAGGAAAGAATCACATATATATAAATTGAGATCTATTGGTTGTAATAATGGTGTAATTTTTTGTTGATGAAGAAGAAAAGTACAATGAAAAATAACTTCATTTTGCTATCAATAAAAAAGTAAACCAGAGTTTCGAAGAGAAAATTTATAATTTTTTAATGAATGAGCAAAAAGTTGAAACATTTTTTTCTTTATTATAAAATTAAATATTTTAAGAATAGTGCTACTTACACAAAACTTACACAATTATATTATTCATACGCTCTTGTTCATCCATGGTGTTACAAAGATTTTTACCCTTTGTCTCTGGCAAAATGATCACAATGAAACTACACAACAATATTGTCAATCCAAAAGTTCCAAACGATAAAAATCCATTTCTCTTCCCTCCTGAAGTCAATATCGGAACAAACGCTGAACCAAGGACAATTGCTTGCCTGATCAACGTTGAGGCCGAGTTCCTCACAGTAGTTGGAAACAATTCAATTGTGAATATCATCACCACATTTAATGCCAAAGAGGTGCAAAACAAAGATGCTAGTTCTAGCCCGATCTGTATACCTTCTCTACTTCTGCCTACTACAGCACACATTATGCTACATATGCCACTTATTATACATAAGGCAAACAATGAACCTTTCCTTTTCCATCTTGCTAAAAAGAACAAGGTTACTAAATTTGTAGGTATTAACAATAAGGCATTAAACATGACACCCAAATAGAGGTTGAAACCTAAATTTCTTACACCGAATAACATGCCAAAGTATACTAATCCAATGCCAAAACCAAGTACCATAGTTGCTAATATCCGTCGTAATGCCCATCTTCTCTTAAATAAGTCCTTCATCAATTTGTAAGGATAACTTGTTGATATTTCTTGCCCAAGATGAATGCTAGATAGTTCCAAGTCTAAACTATTGCCTTCTATAGATGCAAGTTTTCTCAATACTGCTTTGGCTTCTATGTCACGTCCTACCATGAAAAGCCATCTAGGAGACTCATACACAAAGTAGTAAGTAATGATACAGTATGAGATTGCTGGAATAGAAGTACAGAGATAAAGAATTCTCCATGATGAACCTCTGTTCAAATAGGCCGCAGCTGGTAAAGATAATATCCCGAATGAAGACAAGACAAATGTCATTGTCCCTATTTGTCCACGCCACTGTTTTCCCACTCTCTCGGTTAACAAAATAAAAGTGCATGTTGTAATTGATCCACGGCCAAACCCGCTTAGAAGTCTCAAGGTCGAGTACATCCAAATGTTAATCGAGAATGCCGTGAAAAGCGAGGTAAAGCACATTATTAGGCATGAGAGGTAAAGCAAGTTCTTCCTACCAAGACGGATGTCGCCAAGTGTAGCAAGACTTAATCCACCAACTATGCTGCCTACGAAGAAAGATGAAGCAGGAAGTCCTGTGATGAATGAACTAGCACATTCCAGACCCCATTCCGATATGATTGTCTTGTGAGAAGGTTCATCCCAAGACCAAGCACTTTTTGGGAGTTGGCAGATATTGGAGTTTGAGTTGCATGTTGTGTTGAAGTTGCAATGCCAATTTGGCTCTGCATCAGTAAAGATGCTTATAAATGTTTGTTGTGCATCAAATAAAGATGGGACTGATACAAGGATGGCTTGAATGAATTGAGACCACCCAAAATCTCCTAAAATTTGTTCAATTGTCTCATCTATAGACAAGGGAAGAAGGACTTGGTTGAGTCCTGTAGTCTCTTGGTCAGCAGAGTTAGTCCCCACGAGATTATGGGTTGTAGTTGATATTTCCATAAAGCTTTGATGACTTGGGCTTGTAGATCTATCACTTCAAGTACTGATGGCCTTGTGTCATTTAACCTGCATATGGATATTATTTATAAGTCAATTTTTCTTTAATCATTTTAACTCCAAAAATATTTCAAATTTAATAAATAAATAAATTATATCACTGCCATGACCAAACAGGTAACCAAATATTTCATTTTAACTAAAACTATTCAACTTAATAAATTTAAATAAATTGCATCACATGTCATAACAAATAAGTCACCACAAACACTAAACAACAAACCAAATAAATTATTCTGTTCCAACAAAACAAATAAAAAACAATGAATATATATATACACACACCATTGGAAATAGGATATAATTTTGTCAAGAGAAAAATAAACCAACCAATCAATGCTAAATAACAAAACAATAAACAGTGGTAGAGTCAAGAATTTCTTCTGGAGGGACAAGCTAAATATAATTAAATTCTTAAGTAAAAAAGCTGTGTCTTACTTTTTTTTCATGGAAATAAAATCATTTATAATTGAGTCTATAACTAAATTTTATAGCTATATGACTATATCTATTTCTATATACACAGTTACACTTAAATTTATATTTTCATCTCATACACCGGTATAATCTAATATTAATTATTGAAATTT
The DNA here is from genome assembly GCF_932294415.1 of Quercus robur. NCBI lineage: Eukaryota > Viridiplantae > Streptophyta > Magnoliopsida > Fagales > Fagaceae > Quercus > Quercus robur. The sequence goes on from NC_065537.1 coordinate 2,622,686, forward strand.
AGGACCATGTTCTAAGGGAACAATTTATACTTATATATATTCATTTGCTTAAGTTCATATAATCTACGAGCCTTTTTAAGGGATTCATTATCTAAAGTTTCAATCTTTAGGACAAAGGATTATATTTGTATGAACAATTAGTGTTAACTACCAAGCACATACAGTTAGATAAAATTAAATAATTAAGCAAATCTCAACGACAAATACATTAATATACAATATAAACAATAGTATCATATATATATACACACTACAAGGTAATATATTATAAATTTTATTTATAATATATATTAAATACTAAACAAAAATGTAAAGAAATTGACAATCACAAAGTTATTTACTATTGTTTTTAATGAGATCGGCAAACAAGACAACCACAAAAGCAGTCTACTTTAGTCTTCACCCTTCAGCAGAGTACACTAGCATTCACAGATTAGATAGAATGACTGAATAACAAACGATAAAAAGAGAAAACCCAGATCACCGGAGAGAGAGAGAGAGAGAGACCAGCAGAGCTTTGGCTACAACAGAATGGCTTCAGGAGAGAGAACTCAGGGAGAGAGAGATTACCAGCAGAGCTTTGGCTACAGTAGAATGGCTTCAGGAGAGAGAACTCAAGGAAAGAGAGAGACGACGAAGTACTCTCTTCCTTTTGAAGGAAAATTCTTAGATATTCCTAGAGTATGTAGAAATTGTATTCCTTCCACTCACATTCATAATAGACCCCACCATAAATTTATTTAGTGGACCCCACTATGAATATGAGGGGAAGAAGTATCATTTTCCGTCCTCCGAGAATACCTAAGAATTACTCCCTTTTGAATCGGAAACCCAGACTTTTTTTGGGAAGTTCTTGTTAACACCGCCAATAATAACAAGTAACAACCTGTTATTTACAACCTGTTATTTAAAAATATTATAAAAGTGTTGTAAAAATGTTATGAAAATAGCATTTTTCTTATCTGTATATATTAAGAGGATTCAGAAAGTTAGTTATTGCTTTTTTTTTCTATAAAAAATAGCCCTAAATTAATTAACCAACAACTTAAAAATGGGGTTAAAATGGTAAATTGGCAAAATAAAGTTAGTTATTTTTTTTTACTGTCAAAAATACCCCTACCTAAAACTTAAAAATAGGTTTAAAATAATAAATTGACAAAAGTAATAAATTCTTACTTCTACGTTAAAATGTCTTACTGCTTCTAATAAACTTTTACTTTTACATTAATTTAAATTCCTACTACTCTCTAACTCCTTACAAAATAGGATCACTCTTTTGTTAGTTTTAAAACTCCTCAAATTTACAAAACTCACCCCACGTATTCTTTTTTTTTTTTTTTTTTGGTGATTGAAAAAAGTAGAAATCTCAAATTATAATAAATGCAAATTATTTTTTTACTTCATCACGATGTAAAGTAATCTTTATCCAAAAAATAAAAGTAATCTTTTTTTTTTTTTAATTAGGCTAATATTTCCAATTGGTAAAATTTTGTTTTTGAGTGGGGACCGAAGTCAAATTTTTCTTTGGCCCAAAACAAATTAGGCCGAGTGTAGAGAGGGAAAATTCCCGACCTATCACAAGCTGACACGTCACATTACCAAGTCCACAAAATATAGCCAATTACAAAGCACCACATACTGCTGCTAGGTTTTGCTATCACTATTCAGAAGCCAACAGAAATTTGCCAAGTGTCATGCAAAAACCAATCACACATCAGCGCACGTGTAAACGATGACACAAACAGCTTCGCACGTGTAAGCAATGACACAAGCAACCTCGCACGTGTAAGCGATGACTTAAGCGGACCAATCAGGCTGTGACATGTGTCACCAATCAAGCTCCGCCACGTGTCGCTCACCCACCCCCAAACTCCTATAAATAGAAGCCTTCCTGAGACATTTAGGGAGACCAGGATTCAGAGGACCGAAAGATTCAGGAGGACCAAGATTCAGAAGTGAAAAAGCTCTGCTGGAATCAAGCCCTGAAGCCTCCAGGAACTTTAAGAACTTCAACCCCAAAATCGGAGAACATTCGAAGCAGAATCATCCAAACCGTCTGCCTAGATCCTAAAGTTTGCGGGAATCAAGCTCAAAGGTCCGAAAATATCAACAAATCACAAATCAGTGAAGCTCTACGGATTCAAGCCTCCAAAGCCCCGAAGAACTTCCACCACAAACCTTCAAATACAAAAAACATTCAAAACAGAATCATCCAAACTACCTGCCTAGATCTCAAAGGTCACTGGAATCAAGCTCAAAAGCCTCCAGAAACCTCAAACAACCACAAATCAGTGAAGCTCCACGGATTCAAGCATCTAAAGCCTCGAAGAACTTCCACAACAAAACTTCGAAGACGAAGAACACGAAGAACGTGAAGAACAAAGGATTTCCAACAAGCTCATAACCAGAGATTCATTGTAATTCTGTTCCAAAGATCTTCGATCCATCCCTCAACCAAATTGAAGAATATCTTGTGTTTAAATCAAAATCACATCACTACAAATCCAATCAACAAATCTTTGAAGGAGATCGAATCAGATGATCAATCTTTTGTAATCATAGAGAATTGTACCACACAATCATCAATACAAATTCGCATTTGTGAAACTATTTTACTTGTTTGACTTATTTCGAACCGAGAAATTTAGTCGCTTACAAATTCTGGCACGCCCAGTGGGACATCTCTGCCTCTCATCTCATTCTCCTTTAAAGAAAGAAATCTTCACCATCTTGCTGCCTATTTCAATGGCTTCTAGCAAGAACATTCAAACTTCAACAATAGCTACTTCAACTAAAATTGGTATGGCTAACACCAACAACTGCATTGGTGCAATCAATTGTAGCCAACCTAAAGCTCATAATCAACTTCAATCTTAATCAACCAAGGAAGCCAAGGTCCAGACAATCATCTCCTTAGACCCTCTTACAAGAAACAAGGTCATGAACAAGGACATCTCCACCTTGGAACACCTCAAGTATGGGGGCAAATCCCCTTCTTCCTTCACAAGGAGTTGGTCGCACGATTTCTCTCCCATCGAAGGGAACCCAAAAGATGAGATTTCACGTGCTCACTTCAATTCACTTCATTCTCCATCATCTTGGGAAGATGTGTCAGTTATGATGACTAACACCTCTACCATGGAAGAAAAGATGGCTAAAATGGAACAAAGAGTTGTCCTTATCTCACGAAAGCACTTGAAGATAAGGACCTCCAAATTGCAACTTTAATGGACAAACTTGAAGTACAAGATCTTGGTGAATCAAGCCATGGGCATAAATTCACATCTGCAAAGGATGACGAAGGGAGAGAAATTGAAAACACTCCCCGACGAGAACAATCTACTTCGGTTGCTTCGTTGTCAGTCCAACAATTACAAGACATGATAACAAATACCATTCGAGCACAATATGGAGGTTCTTCTACAAGTTCTCTCACAAATTCAAAACCCTACACAAAGTGCATCGACAACATGAGAATGCCAAATGGGTATCAACCCCTCAAGTTCTTACAGTTTGATGGCAAAGGAAATCCTAAGCAACACATTGCTCACTTTATAGAAATTTGTGAGAATGCAGGGACTCAAGGAGGCCTCCTTGTAAAGAAATTTGTTTGTTCGCTCAAGGGAAATGCCTTCGATTGGTATACAGACTTAGAACCTGAGTCGATCGACAGTTGGGAACAACTAGAAAGAGAGTTTCTCAACCGATTCTACAGCACACGGTGTACGGTAGGCATGATGGAGCTTACCAATACTAAACAGTGGCAGGATGAGCCTGTCGTTGATTATATCAATCGGTGGCGTTCTTTGAGTCTAGATTGTAAGGATAGACTTTCTGAAATATCTGCTGTAGAGATGTGCATCCAAGGCATGCATTGGGGACTTCGTAACATCCTTCAAGGGATAAAGCCTCGAACATTTGAAGAGTTAGCAACTCGTGCCCATGACATGGAGTTGAGCATTGCTAGCCGTGGAAGTACAAACTGTCCCATACTTGAGGAAAGCATAAAGGAAGTAAGGAGGAATGACAGGAATGCAAAAGTCAATCTCAAAGACCCAATGATTGTTAACACTACCGAAGTCAAGGTTCCAAGAAGAGGAGCAAAGACAAATGAAGAACAGCTTGAAGGGTGGCAAAAGAATGAAGTGAGTCGCCTGACCTTTAAGGAACGTGAGCAAAAAGTATATCCGTTCCCCGATAAAGATGTGCCAAACATCTTAGAACAACTATTGCAATTGAAGCTAATTGAATTGCCAGAATGCAGGCGACTAAAAGACATGGGGAAAGTTGATGACCCTAACTACTGCAAATATCATCGAATCATTGGCCACCCAATACAAAAATGCTTCGTCTTCAAAGAACAAATCATGAAGCTTGCTAAAGAAAACAAGATTGATATAGACTTCAATGAAGTTGTCGGGTCAAACCATGTGACTGTTGCTTATGATGTACTTCCAACTCTTAAGCAGGGGGCAAACACTAACCAAGCTCACAAGTTGATCAACAATGATGATGCAAGGGTCGGCCCCATCAATGGGAAGTTCCTTAAACATTTCTATGCTTGAACATCAAGGATTGCTCCTCGGTAAGAGCTTAAACTACCCGTTGTAGCGCTGTAAGAGTACATGATGTCTTCCCATTACCCTTCAAAGCGTACCAATAAAGAGAAATTAATCCCACTTCATGTCACCAATTATGAGTGTGGCGTAGCGGTTGGACGCCTGTGTCTCCCTTGAGGCCAAGGTCTCAGGTTCGATTAGTGGTGATACCCACTATTATACACTGCGCCCCCCTTTTTGCAAAAAACACATAAAAAAAAAACACAACAACAACAAAAATCATTAAAAAAAAAAAATCTTTTGAACTACGTGATGACTTGATCCCTTAAACAAGGTACGTAGGCAACTTAGTATTATTTACTGAGTCTAGTCACATACAAAAAAAAAAAAAAAAAAAGTGGAGGCAGTGGTGGAGAAATTAGATAAACGAGTGATGCAAAGAGAACTGATTTTATTAGCTGGGAAGAAAGACATGAAATTTCTACAACAAAGAAAGCAAAAGGGAGATGCTACAATGATTATTGACTACAAGTACAGGTCAGTATTTCCAATTGTAATTCTCTAACTCATCACGTGCTATCTCCAGCCCTTGGTTCAACAACTGCAAAGATTCAATGTCTGCATTACTTAAGGAAGGAGCAGTCTCTATGAAAGAAATCTCATCTTGAATGTTCGAGATGATAGAGCTTTGATTTGACAGCTTTTCATCATTATTGGGAATCAAAGCTTCGAGATCTTTCTTGCGATTGGATAGATGTTCCAGTTCTTCTTGCAGCTCCACTATCCTAGCTTCAACACTCGCCAGTCCATCCCTAAGTGTTTCGCCACATGCTAACAGTTCATTCTTTATAGTTGACTGCTCAGCAAGGCGAAAGTTACAATTTGCCAATTGCTTGTCACGTTGCTCAGACATCACACTTGTAGAAAAGCAGGATTGAAGTGATTCAAAACTTCTGGCCTTCTCAAAATAATCAGCAACTAAGCCTTGCAATGGTGATGGATCAATAGCTTTATTAGCTGCTATGGCATCAAAAATCTTTTGAGCTTCTCCCATGAGTGAAGGGGCCTTCTCAAAAGGGGTCCTAGCAATCCTCTGCTGAAGACATTTCCAAAGGTTCAATGCAAGGTCGATACGATTTTTCAGAATCACATCTTTGGCACGATAAACAGAATCTTCAGGGATATCAAAACTCACGGTCCTCTCCATAAATTTAGTGCTAGGCATCTGAGTTACATTTCCCATTGATATGGCAATAGATCGTGGGCCAGAAATTGAAGTTTCACTATCAATAGAGGTCACCTTATCGCTATTGATTGTGTTTAAGGCTTGTCGCCCGGGCTGCAATCAAGAATACGTTACATCAAAAAGAAAAAAAAAATGTACGTATATAAAGACTAAAAAAAAAAAAAAAAAGAGTAGAATAATATAAAATACTTGATCTGCAACAACTTCAATGTGTTCAAAGGCATAGGAGGTCCCTTCAACAAAATCGGGTTCACTAGGGGTTATCAATTTAAGCTTTTTCTTAGCCTGCCTCCAATGACACTCCTTGTCACTGCTCTCACTCACTTTTTCAAGATATGAGTCCATCTTTTCACTAGATGCCATGCACACTCTTGGAGGCCCTTCAACAAGAAAAGGAGGCATCTTCGGTCTTACTGTGGCGTCTTGTGGCTCTACAAATTAAGCCTTGTCAATCACAGATTTCTGAACAACACGTGTAACGTGATCGTCAGACAATTGAATACCCCCTCCATTGACATTCTTATCGTGGTTTGTTTGACCCATCTTCATGCTTGGTAAAGGAGGATGTTTGCTTGAAATCAAAGATGCTATGCCATCTTCAAGGTATGTCCCATGCGTGCTATTCCACCAACGCTCATAACTTTGAGTAGTGTGGTGCTTTAAGTTTGATGGAGGAGCTGGGAAGAATGCTTGCGACATGGTCTTAGACTTGGTGCATGATCTCCAAAGTTCTAAGACTTCATCCAAAGAAGCATGACGGATGTCTTTCTTTATAATGCCTATAATGCTTTGACAAAGTCCAAATTGACGACTGAATCGGCAAGGGCTGTAGGGTTCTATGATGAAATGACCATCTTGCCGTATAGACAAGTAAGATGACCGAATACTGATAAAGTGTGCCAGTGAAGTACGAGAAAGATTTCCACTGTCTTCAAAAGTTTCATTCGCATTCTTAACAAGCAAATTGGCACCCCACAGCATGCGGTTTCCTTGAATCAACCTTCGGGCTTCATATTCGTCATAATATCTAGCCCCCCCCTGCACTAGAAAATCTAACCATCTTTGGCCCAATGACTTCCAATTTGACTCCATGATGGGTATCAAAGTAGTAGCCTAACCACCCATAAATGTAATGCATGGGAAGGCACACCTTTGAACTACCGACAACAGGAGAACAAGCAAGCCTATTTAAACCTCGATAAAGGCTAGTAAGAACAGGTATGGCAAGACTGAAAGGCCTACCAATAGCCATAAGGCTTGCAACCTTGAATGTTCCTAGACGGATAGTATTGAGATCTTCACTTGGTAGCACAAATATGCACAGCCAACAAGATAACAGGGCAGCCAGTATATCATTGTACTTGAGTTTTTTCCTTTCCTGTAGAATTGCTTACTGCCATCCTCATTGCCTCCCAACTGTTTGGTAAAGAAGCCAAGACGATCAGAGCACGAATCTCATCATCAAAATCAATTTCTACAGACAACAATTGATTTGTGATAGTATTAAATTCATTCGGATGTTGTGCTACTGATGCATTCTCTGCCATCTTCAGATTGAACAGTTTCTTCATCAAGTGCACCTTATTGTTTGCTGACGACTTTTCATACATACCAGACAAAGCCTTCATCAGATCTGCTGTGGTCTTCTCTTTTACAACATTGTGTGCAACAGACCTAGACAGAGTTAACCTGATAACTCCTAGTACCTGTCTGTCAAGAAGAGCCCATTCCTCAGCCTTCATAGCCTCAGGTTTTGTCCCCAAAAGAGGCAGATGCAATTTCCTCCCATAGAGATAATCTTCAATCTGCATCCTCCAATACGCGAAGTCTGTGCCATCAAACTTTTCTATTCCAGACGCCTTTCCTGCTTCCTCTGCCATTGCTCCCACTCAAACCTAACCCTAGGCTCTGATACCAGTTGTAGGGAATTTAATCAAAATCCCAACCTATGAGAAACAAAACAAATAGAGAAAACACACGTCAAAGAAAATAATCACATGCACAAGACAATATTTACGTGGTTCGGCAATTTGCCTACGTCCACGGAGTTGCAGGGATTTCACTATTATCAGGGAAAAATACAATAGTGCACAAGAACACTCTCAAGAAACCCAAATCCCAATTACACCCTAGCACTCTCTCACAGAAAAAAAATAATAATAGAAGCTGACTGCCTCTCTTTTCTCTATTTTCTCTCATGCGGCTTGCTCACTAGGTTAATTGGAATTTTTCTTGAATTAATTCTCTTCTTTCTTTTTAATCTCACGGCTGCAATTGAAATATAATATATATATATATATATATATATATATATATATATATATTAAGGTCAAAGCCGGCTGTTTAGGAATTGCTATTCCTAGTTACATTCGGTCAATAGTGACCGACTTAAAGTGGGCGTGGGCTTGTGGCAATTCAAGCCACACATGGCCCACTTCAACAAGATGAAGCTCTTTTTTCAAATGGTTATTGGCTATTTTAGCAACTTGGGGGGGGGGGGGGGGGGGGGGTCTTCCTCTCACACTCTCTCTTCTTACTTTTTATTTTTTTATTAGGTAGTTTGTATTATTTTATTGGATTATATGTAAAAATAAAAACTGGAATGTTGAGTGTATTGTTGAATGGGGATGTTGGGTGTATTGTTGGATGGGTTGGTAAAATAGATAAAGTTGTATTTGGAGAAGTAAAATAGGTGTTTTTTTACATCCCCCATTGCTAGCGCTCTTAGAATCTTACTTCACCTTTCAATTTGCATTTTTCAATTCTCTACTTTCCCGCCACCTTCCAAAATACCTCATCACTAATTACAAGTGTTCTCATAGTCTCATACTTAATTCTCTTCAATCTCTTTACTCTTCCGTTTCTTCTTCTCCTATTTCATTTTTCTTTTACTTCAATTTATATTTATTTAATGTATGGTTGATGATTTTTTTCCGTTTTGTTAAGTTGTAATTTTTCGTAGTATTCATGCTTTTATTTCCTTGTATTTTTTTGGAGTTTAATGTATATGAATTAGGTATAGAGTTGGTCAAGATTTATACATCCAGTGAAAATTGGGACTAACTCACGAGTATCTTAGGACTATAGCACTCGAGAGATAACATCTGAGGAGTGCGTGAAGAAGTTCAAAAATATGTTACAGCTTAGGTGTCTCTAAAGTGGGCCTACCTGCAAATTTCCTGCGAGTAACGTTGACAGCTCATTTACTTGATCCAACCCTCCTACTTTTTTCCTATACCATATATACTCTAATTTCCTATGAATTTGTAAGGAGATTTTTTGAGAGAAAACCCAAGAAAAACCATTGGAGAGCTAGTAATTTTGAGCCTACAAATTACTACTCAATTCCTTTAGATTTTCTCTACTCTCTTCCCTCTCCTATTGACTTACCTTAAGAGGAGATTAACCCAAACATAACCTACACAATTATTGAGTCTTGAGTGCATCTTGAACATTGGGAAGCATTGTTACTTAGCCCAAATTCAACTGGTAAGGCATGGTAGTGCAACCAGTCAATGTTGCAAGATCAGGAAAACTAGAAATGAAAAGACTCTGTGAAATCTGTTGGTAGTTAAAGCTTGGAGGGATTAAGTACAATAGATAAATTAGGCTTGGAAGGTTTTTTTGTTATTACTGTACTCCAACTTATTCTCTTAATGAATCTGTTGGGAGACCACAATTTGATTCCCTATAACCACTCTAAAAATAGGCCCGCGTGGTATAATGTCGAAGGCCTTAAAAAATTTAAGTGTGTTTTCCTCGTCACCAATTGGTTTTGAGGTGGAATGACATAGCTCACAGTCCGAAAAATGGTATCAGAGTCATGGTCATGGGTTCATGTCACGGGAGTATCATTCTGAGGGATGAATTGTTGGGGGGCCACAATTTAACTCCCTACAACCACTCTAAAAACAGTCATGCGTGATCTGATGTCAAAGGTAATAAAATATTTGAATATCTTCCTCATCACCAATTGATTTTGAGGTGGAATGGCACAGCTCACAGTCCAACGGAATTAATTCAACTTGTCAAGCAGTGGAGAGGTTTTTCCGCCAAATTCTCCATTTTTCCTCTTCGATAGCATATCTAGTGTTATTTTCATTTGCACTCTTTTACTTATTATCTTTTCTTGATTGCTTTGTTCAATTATGTCCATCCATACTGTAGTAGGGTAGTTCAGTTAGTTAATTGGCTAATTATGTAAATTCCACTTTAATTGTGTTTAGCTTAAAATTAATTGAACCGTAATTGGGTCTAAATCAGCACCTAGTTATTGGCTAGTGTAATTTCACTTCTATTTATTAAATCAATTGATATTCTATATTCATTATTTTTATCTAGTATTTTGTTTTAACATACTCAAACAGACATAGTTAGGTAGGATTTAATGGTATGATAAACACATCTAATGCTAGATTACAACATTTCGTACCAACAATACCATTTCGCACACAATTGCCCATGAATTCGCTGGCTTGTACTCAAGCTTTAGCTACACTCAGAGCGAGTTTCATGTTTGAGTTATCAACATAAGAAAAAAAAATGTACAAAATTGACTATAAAAAGCGCTTGGATCTTGTTTTGCATGAGTTTACATGAACAAGGCAAACCACCAGATCTTGAGTAATAAAGTCCCAATATAAAATTTACAAATAAATGTATTGCATTTTGATGTGCAATTATTAATTTATAGGTTGTAAGAGGCCTAGTAAGTTTTGAGTATATTTGAACTCTAATTCAAGTTCAAGAGAAGACCAAGGTTCAAGTTCAAAAATAACAAAGTTTGTGTAATCTTGATTCATGCTCGACCTGTGGAGATTTGTGCATATCTATTATCAGCTTGGTTTCAATAAATCATCATGAAGCTAGGGTTTCATAGTTTCCAAGTCATCCTATGATATTCCTATGAAGAATGATGAAGCAGGAAGGCCCATGATGATTGAACTTGCACATTCGAGACCCCACTTGATATGATTGTCTTGTGAGAAGAATCAACCCAAGACCAAGCACTTTTTGGGAGTTGGCAAATATTGGACTTTGGGCTGCATGTTGCGTTCAAGTTGCAGTGCCATTTTGGATGAGCATCAGCAAAGATGCTGATAAATGTTTGTTGTGCATCAATGAGCGTTGGGACTGATACAAGGAGGGCTTGCAAACTTAGACCACCCAAAACCTCCTATAATTTGTTCAATGGTTTCATCTAGAGACAAAGAAGGAAGGACTTGTTTGGTCCCCGGACTCTTTTGCTCAGCTGAGTGAGTCTCTGTGAGGTTTTCGCTTATATTTGGTAAGGCCATAGTGTAATTGTGCTATGTACAACTTTGATAACTCTTGGCTTGTAGAACTACCATTTAAATAATGATGGTCTTGTGCCCTATGACATTAAATTGTGCTACGTACCTTTCATGTTTTAGCTTTTATTTAATTGTTCAATTATTTGGCATATTACATCTCAACGATTACTTCAATAACTGCATGGCATCCCCATTAATTAATTCCCAAAATTCTTAATCCAAGGTAAGGTATATTCCAATCTCATACAAATATCCATGTGTACGAGGAATGGCTACTTTTATTGTTTTAAGAAAAACACAAATTTTCTCAATCTACTGGTACAAAGTAAGCCGATTACCATGAATACAAACACAATGGCTAACGTTGTATACATCGGAATATCAGGAAACCAAAGCAAATATCAAATCTACTTGATGCTACGTACACCACTGTTCCATGGTCAATCTAAGCTGGCGCTTGGTTAGTTCCTTACGTAATACCATTTCTCACACTTGCTCATGAATATGCTTTTCTTGTGATCAATCCCCAGCGAAACTCCCGGCTGCAGAATTTCAACAAGTGTTTGATAAAGCGGACCCTCAGATGCTGAAGTGGCTTTAGGACTTTTTTTAAGGAGGGTCAAAGTGGTTAGGAACTTGTCAAGGGGGCAATTAAAAAATAAAATGAATTTATTTATTTTGCTGTATATACAACTTTGTTTATTGTATACAATAATCTAAAATAGTATTCTAAATTCAATTTAGCATTTAATACAATTATATCTACAATAGTCTAGAAATTTTATTTAATACTTTATAAATTAGTAAGATAACAACCATCGAATGCATAATAACTCGTTATATTTATATGTAATATCGATGAAATAAAAATATACAATAAAGAAGAATAGTAACATACCTAGGAGTAGGACTAAGAGTAAATATAAAACAAAGAAAAAAAATTTTAAGTTTTTTCTTTTGAAGTGTATAGTTTTTTAGCCGTACATATGGTTACTCTCTTGGAATTGAAGCAATTACTAAAAGACTTTTTGAACTTGGAAATCTATAGAGCATTTATCAAACTACTTGATCAAATGGAGAGAAAAGCTAAGAAATCATAGAAGCGAGAAAAAGAGATAGAAAGAGAATGAGGAAAGAATCACATATATAAATTGAGATCTATTGGTTGTAATAATGGTGTAATTTTTTTTATGAAGAAGAAAAGTGCAAGGAAAAATAACTTCATTTTGCTGTCAACGGAAAAGTAAGCCAGAGTTTCGGAGAGAAAATTTATAATTTTTTAACGAATGAGCAAAAAATTGAAACACTTTTTTCTTTATTATAAAATTAAATATTTTAAGAGTAATGCTACTTACACAACACTTACACAATTATATTATTCATACTTTCTTGTTCATCCATGGTGTTAAAAAGACTTTTACCCTTTGTCTCTGGCAAAATGATCACAATGAAACTACACAATAATATTGTCAATCCAAAAGTTCCAAATGATAAAAATCCATTTCTCTTCCCTCCTGAAGTCAATATCGGAACAAACACTGAACCAAGGACAATTGCTTGCCTGACCAAAGTTGAGGCCGAGTTCCTCACAGTAGTTGGAAACAATTCAATTGTGAATATCATCAACACATTTAATGCCAAAGAGGTGCAGAAGAAAGATGCTAGTTCTAGCCCGATCTGTATGCCTTCTCTACTACTGCCTACTACAACACACATTATGCTGCATATGCCACTTATTATACAGAAGGCAAACAATGAACCTTTCCTTTTCCATCTTGATATAAAGAACAAGGTTACTAAATTTGTAGGTATTAACAATAAGGCATTAAACATGACACCCAAATAGAGGTTGAAACCTAAATTTCTTACACCAAATAACATGCCAAAGTATGCTAATCCAATGCCAAAACCAAGTACCATAGTTGCTAATATCCGTCGTAATGCCCATCTTCTCTTAAATAAGTCCATCAATTTGTGAGGATTACTTGTTGATATTTCTTGCCCAAGATGAATGCTAGATAGTTCCAAGTCTAAACTATTGCCTTCTATAGATGCAAGTTTTCTCAATACTGCTTTGGCTTCTATGTCACGTCCTTCCATGAAAAGCCATCTAGGAGACTCATACACAAAGAAATAAGTAATGATACAGTATGAGATTGCTGGAATAGAAGTACAGAGATAAAGAATTCTCCATGATGAACCTCTGATCAAATAGGCCGCAGCTGGTAAAGATAATATCCCGAATGAATACATGACAAATGTCATTGTCCCTATTTGTCCACGCCACTGTTTTCCCACTCTCTCGGTTAACAAAATCAAAGTGCATGTTGTAATTGATCCACGGCCAAACCCGCTTAGAAGTCTCAAGGTCGAGTACATCCAAATGTTAATCGAGAATGCTGTGAAAAGCGAGGTAAAGCACATTATTAGGCATGAGAGGTAAAGCAAGTTCTTCCTACCAAGACGGATGTCGCCAAGTGTAGCAAGACTTAATCCACCAACTATGCTGCCTATGAAGAAAGCTGAAGCAGGAAGTCCTGTGATGAATGAACTAGCACATTCGAGACCCCATTCCGATATGATTGTCTTATGAGAAGGTTCATCCCAAGACCAAGCACTTTTTGGGAGTTGGCAGATATTGGAGTTTGAGTTGCATGTTGTGTTGAAGTTGCAACGCCAATTTGGCTCTGCATCAGTAAAGATGCTTATAAATGATTGTTGTGCATCAAATAAAGCTGGGACTGATACAAGGATGGCTTGAATGAATTGAGACCGCCCAAAACCTCCTAAAATTTGTTCAATTGTCTCATCTAGAGACAAGGGAGGAAGGACTTGGCTGAGTCCTGGAGTCTCTTGGTCAGCAGAGCTAGTCCCCGTGAGATTATGGGTTGTAGTTGATATTTCCATAAATCTTTGATGACTTTGGCTTGTAGATCTATCACTTCAAGTTCTGATGGTCTTGTGTCATTTAACCTGCATTTGGATATTATTTATAGGTCAATTTTTCATTACTCATATTAACTCCAAAAATATTTCAATTTAATAAATAAATAAATTATATCATAGCTATGACCAAACAGGTAACCAAATATTTCATTTTAACTAAAACTTTTCAACTTAATAAATTTGAATAAATTGCATCGCATGTCATAACAAATAAGTCACCACAAACACTAAACAACAAACCAAATAAATTATTCTGTTCAGACAAAACAAATAAAAAACAGCATATTTATACACACACCATTACAAATAGGATATAATTTTGTCAAGAGAAAAATAAACCAACCAATCAATGCTAAATAACAAAACAATAAACAGTGGCAGAGCCAAGAATTTCTTCTGTGGGGAGAAGCTAAATATAATTAAATTCTCAAGTAAAAAAGTTGTCTTACTTTTTTTTTCATGGAAATAAAATCATTTATAATTGAGTCTGTAACTACATTTTATAGCTATATGACTATATCTATTTCTATATACACAGTTACACAATTTCTTAAATTTATATTTTCATCTCATACACCGGTATAATCTCATATTAATTATTGAAATTTAGGACCATGTTCTAAGGGAACAATTTATACTTACATATATATTCATTTTCTTAAGTTCATATAATCTACGAGCCTTTTTAAGGGATTCATTATCTAAAGATTCAATCTTTAGGACAAAGGATTAAGATTGAATGAACAATAAGTGTTAACTACCAAGCAAATACAGTTAGATAAAATTAAATAATTTAGCAAATCTCAACGACAAATATATTAATATACAATATAAACAATAGTATCATATATTTATATATATATATATATATATATACACTACATGGTAATATATTCTATATTTTATTTATAATATATATTTTAAATACTAAACAAAAATGTAAAGAAATTGACAATCACAAAGTTATTTACTATTGTTTTTAATGAGATCGGCAGACAAGACAACCACAAAAGCAGTCTACTTTAGTCTTCACCCTTCAGCAGAGTACACTACCATTCACAGATTAGAGAGAATGACTGAATAACAAACGATAACAACAGAAAACCCAGTTCACCAGTGAGCGAGGGAGAGAGACAGAGAGAGAGATTACCAGCAGAGCTTTGGCTACAGCGGAATGGCCATAGAAGAGAGAACTTATAGAAAGAGAGAGAAAGATGGAGTCGATGAAGCACTCTCTTCCTTTAGAATGAAAATTATTAGGTACTTCCGGAGTATGAAGAAATTGTGCTCCTTTCTCTCACATTCATGATGGACCCTACCATGAATTTAATGAGTAGACTCCACCATGAATATGAAAAGACGGAGTATCATTGTCCGTGTTCTAGGGGACCAAGAATACCTAACAATTACTCGCTTTTGAATAGGAAACCTGGACTTTTTTTTGGTAAGTTCTTGTTAATACCCCCAATAATAAAAAGTAACAACTTGTTACCTAAAATATGTTATGAAACTGTTGTGAAGTTAGCATTTTTTTTTTTTTTTTTTTTGTTAACTAGGCTAAGTTTTCCTAATTGGTAAAAAAAACAAATTTGAGTGGGGACCCAAGTCAAATTTTTCTTTGGCCCAAATCAAATTAGGCCGAGAATACCTTTTTTTTTTTTTTTTTTTTTTTTAACTTTAGGGGAGCCCTGGCCACAACGTGAGTCCTTCGAAATGTGTTGAATCGCAATATGGAACTATGTTTATGAAAAGGGCAAAAGGCAAATATTGGAGTGACATAAATGTGATTGAATAAATGCTTTTTAGTTGTTTTAAGCTAAGGAGAGTGTGTGCCACGTCCAGCATTTATGAATGACAATTGACACATTACCTAGCCTTGGGAAAATATTTGTATGGGTTTTGATTCTTCTTAATTCCACGTCTATTTCATATCATTCACTTTTATGTATTTAAATATAGACATTATCGCTTCAATTATGAATATGAATGTGAAATATCAAAATGGATATGAATAACTAATATGTTATTTAATCTTAGAAAGATCGATTACAATTTTTAAAAATTTTGTTGGATCGTAGGTTCTAGTAATACAACAGTTACACAAAAAGTAGATTGTCGCCTTTGTTTGATGATAAATAGTATAATCATCATAAGCAAACGCCATAAATCAAAACTTTATAGAAAACCTTGGAATACCTAAGAATTATTCACTTTTGAATAGGAAACCTGGACTTTTTTTGGTAAGTTCTTGTTAATACCGCCAATAATAACAAGTAACAACCTGTTATCTAAAATATGTTATGAAAGTGTTGTGAAGTTAGCATTTTTTTTTTTTTTTTTTTAACTAGGCTAAGTTTTCCTAATTGGTAAAATTTTGTTTTTGAGTGGGGACCCAAGTCAAATTTTTCTTTGGCCCAAATCAAATTAGGCCGAGAATACCTTTTTTTTTTATAATTTTTTTAACTTCAAGGGGGCCCTGGCCACAACGTGGGTCCTTCGAAGTGTGTTGAATCGCAATATGGAACCATGTTTATGAAAGGGGCAAAAGGCAAATATTGGAGTGACATAAATGTGATTAAATAAATGCTTTTTAGTTGTTTTAAGCTAAGGAGAGTGTGTGCCACATCCAGAATTTATGAATGACAATTGATACATTACCTAGCCTTGGGAAAATATTTGTATGGGTTTTGATTCTTCTTAATTCCACATCTCTTTCATATCATTCACTTTTATGTATTTAAATATAGACATTATCGCTTCAATTATGAATATGAGTGTGAAATATCAAAATGGATATGAATAACTAATATGTTATTTAATCTTAGAAAGATTGATTACAATTTTTAAAAATTTTGTTGGATCGTAGGTTCTAGTAATACAACAGTTACACAAAAAGTTGATTGTTGCCTTAGTTTGATGATAAAGAGTATAATCATTATAAGTAAACGTCATAAATCAAAACTTTATAGAAAACCTAAGAATACCTAAGAATTACACACTTTTGAATAGGAAACCTAGACTTTTTTGGTGAGTTCTTGTTAATACTGCCAATAATAACAAGTAACAACCTGTTATCTAAAATATGCTATGAAAGTGTTGTGAAGTTAGCATTTTTTTTTTCTTTTTCTTTTTTTAACTAGGCTATGTTTTCCTAATTGGTAAAAAAAAAAAAATTTTGAGTGGGGACCCAAGTCAAATTTTTCTTTGGCCCAAATCAAATTAGACCGAGAATACCTTTTTTTTTTAATTTTTTTTAACTTCAGGGGAGCCCTGGCCACAATGTGGGTCCTTCGAAGTGTGTTGAATCGCAATATGGAACTATGTTTATGAAAAGGGAAAAAGGCAAATATTGGAGTGACATAAATGTGATTGAATAAATGCTTTTTAGTTGTTTTAAGATAAGGAGAGTGTGTGCCACGTCCAGCACTTATGAATGACAATTGACACATTACCTAGCCTTGGGAAAATATTTGTATGGGTTTTTATTCTTCTTAATTCCACATCTCTTTCACGTCAATCACTTTTATGTATTTAAATATAGACATTATCGCTTCAATTATGAATATGAATGTGAAATATCAAAATGGATTTGAATAACTAATATGTTATTTAATCTTAGAAAGATTGATTACAATTTTTAAAAATTTTGTTGGATCGTAGGTTCAAGTAATACAACAGTTACACAAAAATTAGATTGTTGCCTTAGTTTGATGATAAAGAGTATAATCATCATAAGCAAACGCCATAAATCAAAACTTTATAGAAAACCTTGGAATACCTAAGAATTACTCGCTTTTGAATAGGAAACCTGGACTTTTTTTGGTAAGTTCTTGTTAATACCGCCAACAATAACAAGTAACAACCTGTAATCTAAAATATGTTATGAAAGTGTCGTGAAGTTAGCATTTTTTTTTTTTTTTGGGTTAACTATGATAAGTTTTCCTAATCGGTAAAATTTTGTTTTTGAGTGGAGACCCAAGTCAAATTTTTCTTTGGCCCAAATCAAATTAGGCCGAGAATACCTCTTTTTTTTTTAATTTTTTTAACTTTAGGGGAGCCCTGGCCACAACATGGGTCCTTCAAAGTGTGTTGAATCGCAATATGGAACCATGTTTCTGAAATGGACAAAAGGCAAATATTGGAGTGACATAAATGTGATTGAATAAATACTTTTTAGTTGTTTTAAGCTAAGGAGAGTGTGTGCCACGTCCAGCATTTATGAATGACAATTGACACATTACCTAGCCTTGGGAAAATATTTGTATGGGTTTTGATTCTTCTTAATTCCATGTCTATTTCATATCATTCACTTTTATGTATTTAAATATAGACATTATCACTTCAATTATGAATATGAATGTGAAATATCAAAATGGATATGAATAACTAATATGTTATTTAATCTTAGAAAGATCGATTACAATTTTTAAAAATTTTGTTGGATCGTAGGTTCTAGTAATACAACAGTTACACAAAAAGTAAATTGTTGCCTTAGTTTGATGATAAAGAGTATAATCATCATAAGCAAACGCCATAAATCAAAACTTTATAGAAAACCTTGGAATACCTAAGAATTACTCACTTTTGAATAGGAAACCCAGACTTTTTTTGGTAAGTTCTTGTTAATACCGCCAATAATAACAAGTAACAACCTGTTATCTAAAATATGTTAAGAAAGTGTTGTGAAGTTAGCATTTTTTTTTTTTTTTGGTTAACTAGGATAAGTTTTCCAAATTGGTAAAATTTTGTTTTTGAGTGGGGACCCAAGTCAAATTTTTCTTTGGCCCAAATCAAATTAGGCCAAGAATATCTTTTTCTTTTAATTTTTTTAACTTCAGGGGAGCCCTAGCCACAACGTGGGTCCTTCAAAGTGTGTTGAATCGCAATATGGAACTATGTTTACGAAAAGGGCAAAAGGCAAATATTGGGGTGATATAAATGTGATTGAATAAATGCTTTTTAGTTGTTTTAAGCTAAGGAGAGTGTGTGCCACGTCCAGCATTTATGAATGACAATTGACACATTACGTCTCTTTCATATCATTCACTTTTATGTATTTAAATATAGACATTATCGCTTCAATTATGAATATGAATGTGAAATATCAAAATGGATATGAATAACTAATATGTTATTTAATCTTAGAAAGATCGATTATAATTTTTAAAAATTTTGTTGGATCGTAGGTTCTAGTAATACAATAGTTTCGCAAAAAGTTGATTGTTGTCTTAGTTTGATGATAAAGAGTATAATCATCATAAGCAAACGTCATAAATCAAAACTTTATTAAAAACCTAGTAATACCTAAGAATTACTCGCTTTTGAATAGGAAACCTGGACTTTTTTTGGTAAGTTCTTGTTAATATCGCCAATAATAACAAGTAATAACTTGTTATCTAAAATATGTTATGAAAGTGTTGTGAAGTTAGCATTTTTTTTGTTTTTTTTTTGGTTAACTAGGCTAAGTTTTCCTAATCGGTAAATTTTTTTTTTTTTTTTTTGAGTGGGGACCCAAGTCAAAATTTTCTTTGGCCCAAATCAAATTAGGCCGAGAATACCTTTTTTTTTTTTAATTTTTTTTAACTTTAGGGGAGCCTTGGCCACAACGTGGGTCCTTCGAAGTGTGTTGAATCGCAATATGGAACTATTTTTATGAAAAGGGAAAAACGCAAATATTGGAGTGACATAAATGTGATTGAATAAATGCTTTTTAGTTGTTTTAAGATAAGGAGAGTGTGTGCCACGTCCAGCATTTATGAATGACAATTGACACATTACCTAGCCTTGGGAAAATATTTGTATGGGTTTTGATTCTTCTTAATTCCACGTCTCTTTCATATCATTCACTTTTATGTATTTAAATATAGACATTATCGCTTCAATTATGAATATGAATATGAAATATCAAAATGGATATGAATAACTAATATGTTATTTAATCTTAGAAAGATCGATTACAATTTTTAAAAATTTTGTTGGATCGTGGGTTCTAGTAATACAACAGTTACACAAAAAGTTGATTGTTGCCTTAGTTTGATGATAAAGAGTATAATCATCATAATCAAACGCCATAAATCAAAACTTTATAGAAAAAAATAATAATTAAAAAAAAAAAAAACATTGGCTAGATCTAATAATATTTATAGAATAATGTTGTAGCTAGCTAGCCATTAACTATTTAAGACATTACAGTTCCTGATATTTGACTCTATTATTGAAGGATTTTTGGCCAGCGCCATTCCGGTGTTACTGCCCTACGATCTTCATTATTTTATTTCATGTTTCATTTGGTCTTCTAGACAATCTAGACAAAGATTTCGACTAACGATCTCAAGCATCATCAATATTATTAATGTATTTTGACAAGGTCTTTGGGTGTCAATATCTTCGATTCAAAAATGTTGAACACTAAGTTTGAACCTTTTTATTTTACTTTTGCAAAACAAAACAAAAAATTTGAACTTGATACTATAGAACGTCATCTCTGTCCTAAGATCAATAATTTTTGCTTTTTTTAGGCAACACACTCCTCTGAACATGATGACAGGCAAAGAGGATAATTATCCCTAAACCTTCTCTGTGTCTATTTCTAAAAATCAATTATAATTTGTCCCTCAGCCAATAACATTTATTTCGTTTGTCTAATTCTGATTTGTTAAAACTTTCCCTCAAACCCATGAACCAATCTTTCTCTCTCCTCTCTCCGTACGTGTGTATTAAAATATTTAGTATTCTCAACCAAAAAAATAAAAAATAAAATCTATCCATGACAAAGGCAGCCCCATTAACACATGCAGCCAACAATTTCTATCTTCTAGCATTAATCGGATTCACCAAGATAATTATCTCCCAGCTCAAATGATATATACACGGAACAAGTGTATGTATATATGGTGTAATATTTTCTTGCCTTTATTAAAGAGTTTTTAAGACCTCACCTTTCTAAATACATTTACACCCCTTACCCAACTTATTTTTAGATAAAAATAATCCAACTGAATTAAATTATACAATACTAACACGCTAACTAATGATAATCAACTTGTACTAAAATACCATATCCATATGAAACAAGTAAAAAATTAATTATAAATGAGGCTGTGATCTTGACCTGTCCATTGCACAAGCAGGGGGAGAGCTATGTTTTTTTTTTTTTTTTTTTCCTTTCCTCTCCCCCCTCCCCAAACTAAAAAAAATTATAGCTAGTAAAAAATAGGTTCTTAAGAATTTTTGTAAGAACTGGCCCCATTTTTCCATGTTTCATTCAAATTTACTTAATTACATTGACTTTTTTAGTCTTTCTCCATCTCTCCTCCCCCAACACGCCATAACAAGCCCACAACTTTTATGAGTTTTACTATTAGCTTCCCTTAGAGCACTAGCATTGAGGGTGTAAAACCTCCCAATTGCTATTTTAGCAACTAGACCCTTAAAATCATACTCAATCCAGGTATGTAAACGTAAAAAAAATTTCATCCTAGCTTCAGTAAGGTTGCATATATGCAACCTTCGCACTAGCATCCGGAGATGCAAAAAAAATCTATGTTATATCCTCAAAAACCACTTTTATCTATTTTACCATCTTATTTTACAACTCACCCAATATCCTGATTTCTATTTTTACGTACAACTCATTAAAATAATATAAACACCCCCCATCAAAAAATAATATAAATATAAAGTGCGAGAGAGAAAAAAAATTGAATAAAATATAGTATTTTAGTTTACAAACTCATGAATAGCAAGTTCTAAATATAAGAACTTACTATTCACATATTGTAAAAAATTTAAGTATACATCCTCGAATGAAGCTCTTTTTTCAAATGGTTACTGGCTATTTTAGCAACTGGGGGGGGGGGGGGGGTGCTAATGCTAACTGTTCATTAGGTTGTAAAGAAAAAAAAATATTTTTTTTAATCTTTCACATTCTCTCTCTTCATCTCACACTCTCTCTTCTTACTTTTATTTTTTTTATTAGGTAGTTTATACTATTTTATTGTAAAAATAAAAACTAAGATGTTGGGTTTTATTGTTGAATGGGGATGTTGGGTGTATTGTTGGATGGGTTGGTACAATAGATAAAGTAATATTTGGAGATGTAAAATAAGTATTTTTTTACATCCCATTGTTAGTGCTCTTAAAATCTTACTTCACCTTTCAATTTGCATTTTTCAATTCTCTACTTTCCCGCCACCATCCAAAATACCTCATCACTAAATACAAGTGTTCTCATAGTCTCATACTTAACTCTCTTCAATCTCTTTACTCTTCCGTTTCTTCTTCTCCTATTTCATTTCTCTTTTACTTCAATTTATATTTATTTAATGTATGGTTGATGATTTTTTTCTGTTTTGTTAAGTTGTAATTTTCCGTAGTATTCATGCTTTTATTTCCTTGTATTTTTTTGGAGTTTAATGTATCTAGGTTAGGTATAGAGTTGGTTAGGATTTACACATCCAGTGAAAATTGGGACTGACTCGCGAATATCTCGGGACTATAGCACTCGAGAGATAACAACTGAGGAGTGCCTAAAGAAGTTCAAAAATATGTTACAGCTTAGGTGTCTCTAGAGTGGGCCTACCTACAAATTTCCTGCGAGTAACGTTGACAGCTCATTTCCTTGATGCAGCCTTCCTACTTTTTTCCTATACCATATATACTCTCATTTCCTATGAATTTGTAAGGAGAGCTTCTGAGAGAAAACCCAAGAAAAACCATTGGAGAGCTAGTAATTTTGAGCCTACAAATTACTACTCAATTCCTTTAGATTTTCTCTACTCTCTTCCCTCTACTATTGACTTACCTTAAGAGGAGATTAACCCAAACATAGCCTACACAATTACTGAGTCTTGAGTGTGTCTTGAACATTGGGAAGCATTGGTGCTTAGCCCAAATTCAACTGGTAAGGCATGGCAGTGCAACCAATCAATGTTGCGAGATCGGGAAAACTAGAAATGAAAAGACTCTGTGAAATCCGTTGGTAGTTAAAGCTTGGAGAGATTAAATACAATAAATAAATTAGGCTTAGAAAGTCTTTTTGTTATCATTGTACTCCAACTTATTCTCTTAATGAATCTGTTGGGGGGGACCACAATTTGACTCCCTACAACCACTTTAAAAATAGGCCTGCATAGTGTAATGTCGAAGGCCATAAAAGATTTGAGTGTGTCTTCTTCATCAACAATTAGTTTTGAGGTGGAATGACATAACTCACAGTCCAACAAATGGTATCAGAGCCATAATCATGGATTCGAGTCACGGGAGTATCATTCTGAGGGAGGGATTGTTGGGGGAACCACAATTTGACTCCCTACAATCATTCTAAAAATAGGCCCGCGTGATGTGATATTGAAGGCCATAAAAGATTTGAGTATGTCTTCTTCATAACCAATTGGTTTTGAGGTGGAATGGCATAGCCACAGTCTGATAGAATCAATTTAACATGTCAGACAGTGGAGAGGTTTTTAAGCCGAATTCTCCATTTTTCCTCTTCGATAGCATATCTAGTGTTATTTTCGTTTTCACTCTTTTACTTACTATCTTTACTTAATTGCTTTGTTCAATTATGTCCATCCATGCTGTAGTTGGGTTGTTCAGTTAGTTAATTGGCTAATTATGTAAATTTCACTTTAATTGTGTTTAGCTTAAAATTAATTGAACCGTAATTGGGTCTAAATCAGCACCTAGTTATTGGCTAGTGTAATCTCACTTCTATTTATTAAATCAATTGATATTCTATATTCATTATTTTTATCTAGTATTTCGTTTTAACATACTCAAACAGCCATAGTTAGGTAGGATTTAATGGTATGATCAACACATCTAATGCTATGTTACAACATATAGTACCAATAATACCATTTCGCACACAATTGCCCATGAATTCGCTGGCTTGTACTCAAGCTTTAGCTACACTAGCGCGAGCTTCATGTTTGAGTTATCAGCACAAGAAAAAAAATGTACAAAATTGACTATAAAAAGCGCTTGGATCATGTTTTGCATGACTTTACATGAACAAGGCAAACCACCAGATCTTGAGTAATAAAGTCCCAATATAAAATTTACAAATAAATGTATTGCATTTTGGTGTGCAGTTATTAATTTATAGGTTGTAAGAGGCCTAGTAAGTTTTGAGTATATTTGAACTCTAATTCTAGTTCAAGGGAAGACCAAGGTTCAAGTTAAAAATAACAAAGTTTGCGGGAAAAAATTGGCCTTTGCCCCTTTCAAAAAAAATCCAGCATTTTGCCCTCTTTCTCAAACTAATTAGGAAAATGCCCCTCTTTTGAAACTCAATTTTCTCAAAATCGAGTTAAGCCCTATAGTGGCGTTTTTAAGGAGCCTATAGTGACGTTTTAAGGATCTATAGTGGCGTTTTGTAACTCGATCTCTATAAAGTCGAGTTATAGGTAAAAAAAAGAAAAAAAATTGCATGTAACTCGACTTCATGGAGATCAAGTTACAAAACGCCACTATAGGTCCTTAAAACGTCACTATAGACTCCTTAAAACGCTACTATAGGGCTCCAGAATTTTTTTTTTTTTTTTTATAACTCGATTTTGAGAAAATCAAGTTTCAAAAGAGGGGCATTTCCCTAATTAGTTTGGAAAATGGGGCAAAATGCTGGATTTTTTTTTTTTTTTTTTTGAAAGAGGCATTTGCCCATTTTCTCCAAGTTTGCGTAATCTCGATTCATGCTCAACCTGTGGAGATTTATGCATTTCTATTATCAGATTGGTTTCAATAAATCATCTTGAAGCTAGGGTTTCATAGTTTTCAAGTCAAGATACAAAAGCAATCCTAAGGCACATTTTACAGGACATTTGTAGAGTTATGTGATGTACACAAGTAAAGAAGTTTTTTTTATCTCTAGAAGCACCAACTAGAGATCAAAGTACATGATTTTAAAGATTTGATGATCTAGATAAAGGTGGTGCATCTAGTTAACAAAAAGTGGTTGGAGTGAACTCAATCTTGAACAGGTGTTGTTGGTTCTAGGTCTATCCACGGTTCGATTCAGATCGAATTTTGGCTCAACCCGCATCCGACCTGAACTGATCGGGTGGAGCCACCATCAACCTGCCGCCAACCGAGAGGAGAATCGGATTAGGCTAGTCAGAGCTTCAACGGATGTCAGGCGAATCAGTAAGGGTTAAAGATCTAGAAAACAACAAGAATCTAACGAGAAAAGATGAAAAACGGCCAAAATCCGGAGAGAAAAAAATTGCAAAATGGCCTAAATCCAGCAAGATCTCGCCAGATCCAGTGAGATCTTGGCTATTTTCGACAAGATGTCGGCTAGATCTAGCAAAATCTCGCAGGATCTAGCTAGATCTTCCCGAAAAAATCCCAGTATTTGCCGAAAAACATAGATGGAGGACTCACATACTTTGTAGGTAGACTATCTTGAAAAAATATCAGTATTCGTCGGTCATTTTCTTACATACTCTGTAGGTAGACTATCTTCAACATGATCTTTTTGACTTGCTATGACCTCTTCAGGAAATTCTTCAAAAGATTGTTCATCATTTATGACCACATTGGCTAATTCCATCACTATTTTGGTCTTGAGGTTATACACCCTATAGGCTTTGCTTGAGCTAGAGTATCCTAGGAAGATTCCTTTATCACTTTTGGCATCAAATTTTTCAAGATTCTCATGATCTCAAAGTATGTAACAGTCACTTCCAAATACTCTAAAGTATTTTACTACAAGCTTTTTCCCTCTCAAGAGTTCATATGGAGCCTTCTTAGTGCTGGGTTGAAAGTATACTATGTTCAGTATGTGACAGGTAGTATTCACTGCTTCTCCCCAAAATGAGTTTGCCAGATTTTTGTTATGCAACATAACTCTAGCCATTTCTTGAAACACTATATTCTTCCTTTCCACAACTTCATTTTGCTGAGGTGTCTTGGGAGCAGAAAATTCTTGCTCGATTCCTTGTTTACAACAGAAAGAGTCAAGTTTGGAGTTTTCGAACTCTCTCCCATGATCACTCCTGATATTGGCAACCATCACGTGATTCTCAGTCTGAAGTCTTTTGCATAGATAGATAATATGTTCTGGTGCTTTAAATTTATCTCTTAGTAGAATAGCCCATATGTATCGAGTGAAATCATCTACCACAACTAGTATACACTTCTTTCCTCCAAAACTTTGAACCCTTGCTGGACCCATTAGAACAATGTGAAGTAACTTTTAAGGACCCAATAGCTTATGAGTAGCCAAAGCATCTTAAACACGACGATAATCACATAAAGTAAATTTTTATGGTATTTCATTAAGAATAAAGGCATCAAACTTGTTAAGAACATATTTTATGTAATTGGCTAATCCTTTGACAAAATGCACGTTACTTGTAATTAGGTAGATCTAGGATGGGTTAGTACTTCAAGAAACATGTTGTTCACGTCAAGTATTAAAACCATGAAGATTGGACCAAGAAACAAGTGAAGAAAAGCTATTCATTAAAACTCGACAGATACCTCGACAGAAACAGTATCTATTGAGACTTAAGAACGAAGCTTGACAGAAGCTCGACAGAAGCTGAATCTGTCGAGATCTACGAAATCAAAATTTCCAGATCTGATTTTCGACTCATGCTAACATGTATGTGTAGGGTTTCTTTTCTCACAACCCTAGACATATATAAGGCTTATTTCAAAGGTCATTATACATGGAGAACATATGCAGAAAGTGACCTAGTGCCTTATTCTCTCTACAAGAAGTTACTGCGTCTTTTTTGCCTTAGGGTTTTGTACCCAAGTACTTCTTGATCTTCATTGTTGATGAAGTGAAGAACTTTGTAGCCAACAACATCTTCAAGTTGCTGGAGTTAGTCACGTATTGAGATTCGTGCAAAAAGGTGGCATTCATATATTGAAGAATTCAGAGGTTCTGAAGCGGTAGAAGATTTCTACTGTAAGTTCATCTACGGGGATTGTAGAGTCTAGAGACAAAGGTTTTATACTAGATCTGAAACTTCTCTTTACTATAGTGAATTACTTTTTAAGAAGGTTTCCCCCTAGGTTTTTTTACTATGAAACTAATTTGTTTCATTAGTTTTCCTAGATCATCATATATTGTCTTATTTACTATTTCGTTGTGCATGATATTGACATTATATTGATGTTTGTTTGTTTTAACAAGGTTTATTCATAATAAATCTAATTAAAAACTTTGGTTTAAAACTTATTAATTCTATAATTCTATCAACCGGAGTCTAAATTTCCCAACAAGTGGTATCAAAGTGGGTACACTCTGATTGGATTAATTTCCTAAGTGTGATCCTTGACCCTCGTTGTCATGGATCGTGGATAATCTCTTTTGATTCCACCTTTGTTTGATGGTACTAACTATGCTTACTAGAAAGTTCGTATGAAAGATTTTTTGCAGGCTCTTGATGAAAAAGTATAGCAAACTGTTGAAGTTGGCTGGGTTAAGCCAAAGGAAGCGCCAATGGATTGGGATGAAGCAAAGATCAAAGCGGCAAATTTCAACAGTAGGGCTTTGAATGCTCTGTTTTGTGGGGTGACCAATAAGGAATTCAAGAAAATATCATCCACAAAAGTTGCCAAGGAAGTATGGACCATTCTTGAGACCACCTATGAAGGTACCAAGGCAGTAAAGACTGTGAAACTTCAAAGACTCACTAGTAGTTTTGAAGAAATAAGGATGGAGGAGGATGAGACCTTTGATGACTTCTATTCTAAACTTAAGGATATTGTGAATTTTGCCTTTAACCTTGGAGAATCTATAGCAAAATCCAAAATTATTAGGAAAATCCTTAGGTCCTTACTTGAAAGATTCCATGCCAAGATCACTGCCATTGAAGAAGTGAAGGACATTGATCAAATTCTTTTAACTGAGCTTGTAGGGAACCTTCAAACCTAAGAGATGGGATTAGGTTTAATGGGAAAATGTTGAAAATGTAGAAACTTGGCTCTTAAAGGTATAGAGGAAGAGATTGATGACTCTGAAGATGAAAGCGAAGATGAAGATGAAGATGAAGATGATGATGAGGAGGAGGATAAGGATCTAACCTTCATAGCTAATGAGATTATCAAGCTTTTTCAATGTAGGAAAAAGGATAAGGACAAACCTCCTAAGAAATCTAAATCCTCTAGGAATGGTAAGAGTGAGAAACCTCTTATCCAGTGCCATGAGTGTAAAGGTTTTGGTCATATGAGGATTGAGTGCTCAAACTACCATATGAAGGAAAAGACTAAGAAGTCAAAAGATAAAGGGTTGATTGCTACCTTAAGTGATATTGAGAATGACTTTTCTGATGAGTATGTGTTTGAATGTGGTTATTATATGACTTTTGCTGCCACAACCGATAAAATGATTGTGGAGAGTGTTAGTGACAATGAGGATTCTTCTAATGATGAGGTACCCAAGAAGTTAACCCTTCAGGAAGCCTATGATAAGGTATGCATTGAATTTAGAAAAATTTGAAATGACTTCTCATCTTTGTAGAAAAGAGCTTAATAAGGTAAAAACTGAAAAAGCTGAACTGTTAGTCAAACTAGATGAGACTACAAGGTTAGTTGAGACTCTTGTTGTGGAGAACACCTCATTAGAAGAGAATGTCAAGAATCTCGAGGTTGAGCTTAGTTAAGCTAGAACTCAAATAGAGAGGATGTCTGCAAAGCTTAATCAGGTATTGAGTGCTCAAAAGCTTAGTTCTGATAAGACTAGCTTAGGATATGCCGTTTCCTCTAGCCCCTCCTCTTCCATGGCTTCTAGATCAAAGACTATCTTTGTGCCCCAATTTGAGAAAAGTGATAAAGGTATGAAATCCATAATTGATTGGTCTATTTCTAAATCCTTTGTTAGACCTCACTCTAGGAAGTCTAGTAGTTATAAAACTACTCATGTTTGTCACCATTGTGGTGTTTTTGGACACATTCATCCTAATTACTTCAAGTTGTATTTCCAAACGGTTACAGGTTCCCTCTCAAGGTTCAACACCTTTGTTTGGAGAGTTATTAAAATTTTTGAACTTTTTAACTCAATTTTTCAGAAGAATTCTAATTCTTCTGTCTTTTAGCAGACATACTAGGACACGTGCCTTTTCATCTTCACGGCCAAAGACTTGTGCTGTTTGGATGAGAAAGGAGCCTAAGACTTAATTGTCTTTTCTATCTGTCCTCTACTTTAATTCTTTCTATCTAAAGTAGGACTTTCTTGCTTGATTTATTATCTATTTTTGGAATCATGCTTTCATGCATCTGCATCTATCTTCATACTTTCATGTTGTTTGTCTATTTTTGTTTGGTCGTTTAGTTTTTATTTTGTTTTGTCTTCAAAATAAATAAATAAATAAAAGAAAAAAAAAATCAGAAAAATACAAAAACAGTGTGTTTGTATATGTTGGTACTTGTGTACCTTGGATGGCCAATGAAACAAAATTTTCTTAACTTTGTATCTCTTGTACCTTAGATGAGCATCTCAATGCACAACTAAGCAAGTGAGCTTTATGGCTCATATTTGTGATGAGTACGATTAAGATTGTCTCTTATATCTCATACTCATATCACTCTTTTTGACAGGAAGGACTAGAAAATCCTAAGAAAAAAACATAAATAATCATCTCACCACTAAAGCCCGCCAATCATGTATAACATCTATGTGCTTCGGCATAACCAATCATGTATAACATCTCACCACTAATTGGGTATTTCTTTTCTCTCTTATATGTCCATACATGCTATGCTTAAAAGAAAAATATGCAAAGATAAATAAAAACAAAAAGAATCAAAATACTTTTAATATGGTTGCAAGCATGTTTCTAGGAGATGTGGGAGTTATAGGATGTACCTTGAGGGTGATAGTCTCCATCAAACCGTTATGATTGTATGTGAGTGTATTTGATTTTCTCATGTCTCAAATCTTCATAATATAAGACACTTATGCACTCTTGCTTTGTTTCACACACAACACGCAAATTCTTTGCTACTCTTGATACATGTGCAAGTTGCAAGCATGTTTTTAGGAGATGTGGAAGTTATAGGATGTACCTTGAGGGTGATAGTCCCCATCAAACCGTTATGATTGTATGTGAGTGTATTTGATTTTCTCATGTCTCAAATCTTCATAATATGAGACACTTATGCACTCTTGCTCTGTTTCACATACAACATGCAAATTCTTTGCTACTCTTGATATATGTGCAGGTACAATATGATTTGGCCATCACAAGGGATACATGTGTTAATATATGCTTGCTAAACTATCTTAACTTGTTTTTTAAATATAAAATTGGTTAGACTTGTTTAGTGTGTGTGTGTGTGTGTGTGTGTGTGTTTTGGATCTATATACTTTGCATCTTGTTTGAGATGAGTTTTGAGAGTTTAATATGTTGGTTTGATGTTTGAGTGAGTAGTTTGATTTATGCATTCATCTCTATGTGTTTTTCCCTTCTTGAAAAACCTCTTTTCTTCAAGCTCGACAGCTCCTCGACACATCCTCGACAGATATCCTTTCTATCAAGCCTTCCTCTTGTGATCTCAACAGATCCTCGACAGCTTCTCGATCCATCAAGGAAATTTTTTGAGCTCTCTGTCTGCCTGATAGATTCTCAACAGATCCTCGATCCATCGAGATTTCTGGGTTTTCTCTCGATAGCAGCTTAATAGCTTCTCGATCTGTCGAGACCCTCTTGCATGCATTGCTTTTCACTTGTTTTGCATCTTTCTTTTATCTTGTCATCCATAGCATCTTATTTCATTACATTCATGCATTTATATGGATTCATTGTGCCCTCTTGATCATCTTAGATCGTCTTTATGTTTCTCGGGTGAAGCTTTATAGTTTCTTGTACTATTTGTCGATTATGACAAAAAGGAGGAGAAAATGTGGTTTCTTTTTAAGTTTCTACATGTTAGGGGGAGAAATACATGCCTTTGTAAGGGGGAGTTGTGTTTCATCTTGTTAGGGGGAGTGTTTACCTCCTTGTTGTTTTAGGAGCTTCTTTTCCCCCAGGTCTTTTTACTGTGAAACTAGTTTGTTTCATTGATTTTCCTAGGTCATCATATCTTATCTTATTTACTATTTCATTGGGCATGATATTGACATTTGTTTATTTTAATAAGATTTATTCATAATATATCTAATTAACAACTTGGGTTTAAAACTTGTTAATTCTATTAACCACGGTCTAAATTTCCCAACAAAACTTGTAATCAATTCATGAAAATAGCTACTTAGCCTCATAAAGGTTGTTAGTTTTAAAATCTAATTGGAATAAGATGGTAAATTGGGTATTAAGAATAGATTTCTGAAAGAGCTTATGATTTTCTATAAATTTCACTAGCTTTTTTCTAGGAAAAAAATAATTGAAAATCATAAACACTTTAAAATATCTGGTAAAAATGTAAAGTCAATGATAGCTTACCATAGCAATATTTTATTGCACCCTCCATGATTTTATTCCCAAAAAAAAATCAATTTAATGATATCTGGTAGTCTATCCATGTTTTAGAACCAATGTCATGCTATTGTTGTGGTTTCTGTAGAAAATAAAAAGAAACAAAAAATTAAAAATTGAAAAAAAGGGAAAAATGCTATGTATATATGTAGAATATAATTTGTTCTCTCCAGGGTGTGATTCATAATATGTAATGTATATAGATAAATTCACACAATTTTATGATCCATGCGCTCTTGTTCATCCATGGTGTTACAAAGATTTTTACCCCTTGTCTCTGGCAAAATGATCACAATGAAACTACACAAAAATATTGTCAGTCCAAAAGTTCCGAAAGATAGGAATTTATTTCTCGTCCCTGCTGAAGTCAATATCGGATCAAACACAGAACCAAACACAACTGCTTGCCTAACTAATGTTGTGGCCGAGTTCCTCACACTTGTTGGAAATAACTCAACTACGAATATCATCATCACATTATATGCCAAGGCAGCGCAGAAGAAAGATGCTAGTTCAAACCCAATCAGTATGCCTTCTGTACGACTGCCTACTACACCACAAATTATGCTGCATATGCCACTTATTATACATAAGGCAAACAATGAACCTTTCCTTTTCCATCTTGCTATAAAGAAAAGGGTTACTAAATTTGTAGGTATTAACATTGAGGCATTTAATATGACACCCAAATAAATGTTGAAACCCAAATTTCTTACACCGAATAACAAGCCAAAGTATACCAATCCAATGCCAAAACCAAATACCATAGTTGCTATTATCCGTTGCAAAGCCCATCTTCTCTTAAATAAGTCCTTCATCAATTTGTAAGGATTAAGTTTTGATATTTCTTGCCCATGATGAATGCTAGATAGGTATGAGTCTAAACTATTGCCTTCTATAGATGCAAGTTTTCTCAATATTGCTTTGGCTTCTATGTCACGCCCTTCCGTGAAAAGCCATCTAGGAGACTCATACACAAAAAAATAAGCAATGATGCAATATAAGATTGCTGGAATGGAAGTCCAGAGATAGAGAAATTTCCATGATGAACCTTTGTTCAAATAGGCCACAGCTGGTAAGCATAGTAACCCGAGCGAAAACATGATAAATGTCATTGTCCCTATTTGGCCACGCCATTTTTTTCCAACCCTCTCACTTAACAAAATCAAAGTGCATGTAGTAATTGATGCACGACCAAACCCGCTTAAAAGTCTCAAGCTCGAGTACATCCAAATGTTCATCGAGAATGCTGTGATAAGCGAGGCAAAACACATTATTAGGCATGAGAGGAAAAGCAAGATCTTCCTACCAAAATAGAAATCACCAAGTGTAGCAAGACTGAATCCCCCAATTAAGTTGCCTACAAAGAAGGATGAAGCAGGAAGGCCTGTGATGAATGAACTAGCACATTCAAGACCCCATTCCGATATGATTGTCTTGTGAGAAGATTCATCCCAAGACCAAGCACCTTTTGGGAGTTGGCAAATATTGGAGCTTGGGTTGCATGTTGTGTTGAAGTTGCAATGCCATTTTGGGTCAGCATCAGCAAAGATATTGATAAATGTTTGTTGTGCATCAAAAAACCCTAGGATTGCTACAAGGATGGCTTGAATGAATTGAGACCACCCAAAACCTCCTAAAATTTTTTCAATTGTCTCTTCTAGAGACAAGGAAGGAAGGTCTTGGTCGAGTCCTGGACTCTCTTGGTCAGCAGAGTTAGTCCCCGTGAGATTATGGGCTGCAGTTGATATTTCCATAAAGCTCTAATGACTCTGGCTTGTAGAATTATTATTTAAGATCTGATGGTCATGTGCCCATTAACCTGTATTAGGATAAAATTTGACTAACTCAACCATGTAATTAATAGCATCACAATGAATACAAATCATATGCCCACCTTTTGTGTTCTACATTATTTCCCACAAATCATGGTATGCCATGATAATACATGGAATTTGCCAACTCAATCATGGTAAGTCATGACAATACAAGCAACTTGCAACTATTTTCTAAAAGTGGGTTCAGGCTTGTTCCTATCTCTCTTTATTCTCAAAAAAAGATTAAATTAAATTAAATGTTTTACCGTTTATTTAATTGATTGATCACTGGGCTGTGCCTAAAGGTTAATTCAATAACTACATTTGAATCCCCATTGTTTCCAAAGGGTCATATTCCCCTGTAAGTATTTTCCAGTCTCATACAAGTACAAAAATTGAAACTGGTTTTCAGATTGTGACAATGTGATTGAGGAATGACCAAGTGACTAACACTTTTTTTTTAATAACTAGCTCTCAAAATTTTCCCACAAAAAAATAAGGTCATGTTCATTTTCGGGTATGTTTTAACCTCATACAAGAAACGTAGAAATGAAAACAAATAATTTGTTTTACTTTTTGGAATATAAATTTTCTATGTCACTTTTGTTTCCATTTTATACTTTACTAATTATGTTATTCTGTGTTTTATTTTTGTCCATTTTAAATTTTGGTTATTTTATAAGAAAAGTAAAAAAAAATAAATGGTATACCATGATTACTAGAGTAGAACATAAAGCGGAACAGAAAATTTGTATTCAATAAAAATATACTTCAGTTGCTGTGAAAGTGTGAGAATACTATTTGAGCTTTGACCTCTTTTAATTTATTTAGGGGTTTCTTAGTAATTTTCTGATATTTAAGACACCCAAAAAAGCTTCGTTATAACAAATACTTTAAAATCATTAAGACATGAATTTATCAATGACAATAGGTCAAAGATCACAATCGTGAATCCTTCAAGAGTGTACGTATATGATTTGAAACCAATTGAAAAGATTATGTTTTGACTCCTATGATTATTAATCAACGAATTAAATAACTTGCGCTAATTAATTAATTATGTATTCAAAGATAATCTTAGTTGATTTCCATAAACTAGCCTATCACCATATGAAAAGCAATAATAATTATGTGAAGGGCATAGAATATGATGACAAAGTGAAAAATCGATAAATCACATTTAACGCTCTATTTGTTTCAGCAATGATGTTTTACGGAAAATGAGTTATTTTCCAAGAATCATTTTCTATAAAACTATTTCATTTTCCAATGTTTAGTAGTAATTTTAAATGAGTTGAAAAACAACTTTCTAACTTGTCTTATATAGCTTGCTATGAAATAGAGTTGTTTTCCAAAAAAAAATTAGTAGAATACGATCTCTAAATATAAGTCATACTTTTTATGTTGACTAAATATGGTTTTTTTTTTTTTTTTTACTTTTTTTTTTATGCTACCAAATACTGGAAAACACGGAAAACTATCTTTACATAAGGTTTTCTATCGAAACAAACAGAGCATTAAAAGAAAACCATTACGGGTGTTCCCTAACC
Organism: Quercus robur; assembly: GCF_932294415.1. NCBI lineage: Eukaryota > Viridiplantae > Streptophyta > Magnoliopsida > Fagales > Fagaceae > Quercus > Quercus robur. The sequence goes on from NC_065537.1 coordinate 2,657,530, forward strand.
CAAGAAAGAATTCACTAAATAGAATTGAAGTTCACAGTCTATGATAAATAGAATAAGTAATGCTACAATCATAAACTATTTTACAATATTTTTACAAATTGTTGATGCGGCAAATTTTAACTGGTTCTTATTTAGGCCCACCACTAATATCACTTTTATATTTATCAATAATCACTCATCACATCAGTAATTTATAAAATAGTTTGTGACTTTAGCATTTTCCAGATAGAATTTACAATTTACAAAAGTGTACACAATTTTTTTTAAAAAAAATTACAATTTTACTTGCTAAAATTTGTTTTTGCAATTGACAATATCCAGAAACAAATAAATAGAACGAATTACAGCAGAAACAGAAGTGTACATTTCACTGTTAAAGTTTTAGATAGTACAGTGAATAAACATTTCAAACGGTGACATTTAATTTGAATCATGAAATAAATCCATTTCGAGGATTATGAATTTAGGATAAGCTTTGATTTTAGTACAGCATAGAGCACAAAAGGTAAGGGATCATGTTTATACTCATCTAGAAAAAGAGAGAGAAAAATTAATCTTTCGTTACACGTAATTGAACTAATAATTCCAAGTCCATCTATGTCTAGAATGCAGCACATACATGAAAGGTTACAGAGTTTCAGCTAAGGCAAATTGCCAATTCGTTACACGTAATTTTCTTTTTTGGTGCTGAACATGTTTTTATCTGAATTGATGTGGCTTATGGATTTGACATTTTTTTTTTTCAATGGTTTCTCAATGTTGGAAACTCATCTAAACTAGAATTTTATTTTTTGAAAACTTACCTAAAATGAAGGAAATGCAAACACTAAATTATTTCATCTCTTCATTTTATAGAGACCGCACCCTTGACACCATTTCGATTCTTAAAAATTATGACCAATTGAGGAGGTGATCTGAAGGTAGGAAGCCCCTGCAAGCTTGTGGCACATTGCTTTGTGAGTATGAGGCTGTGGGTTCAAGTAGTGATATATCCCACTTGGTGCTCAGGTGGTCTCAACTCTCAAGCCATGTATGATAAGGTTTAGAGCAGATAACAATAAGTAAGACGAGTTTATTAGAATAAAACATAAGAGTAAGTTGCATTTTGAAAAAATAAAATAAAGTACAACAACGTGGGATGTATCGTGTGAGATTTAATTATAAGAATGACTTATTAGTTAAGAGGGATTGTATCAAAAAACCATGGCTAAATATATATAAATTCTAAAAAATTTGATAATAGACTTGTAGTTGGAGTAGAATTTAAATTTTTAAAATTTAGATGATAAAGTTTGATCTAAATTAAATTATTGTTAAATCTTGTCCCTTAGTCAAGAGTTTTGTAGCTTAATATCTTAATAAAATATTAATTTAATAAGATACAACTTGAGAAAGAAAACCAAAAACAAAAAGCCTGGGTTCTATGGAATTTGAGTTTATAAACTTTTAGTTTGAATAGAATTTAAATTTATTTTAAATTATTGTTAAATCATGTAACTGGGGGGAAGTGATTATTGTTAAATCTTATCCCTTAGTCAAAACGTGAGTTTTATTTTTAGAAAGAAAACTTGGGTTTTTGTATGGGATTTAAGTTTAGAAAATTTTTTATAATAGACTTTTAGTTTAAATAGAATTTAAATTTATTAAAATTTAAATTATAAAATTTTATTTAAATTAAACAGTTGTTAAATATTATCCCTTAATTGAGCAAAATATATCCTAACAAAAAATATATAATTAATTTACTAATTAATGAACGTAGCCCCTTGTCACAATCATGAAAAGCCATGGCTGAATATATATAAGATCTAAAAATTTTGATAATAAAATTTTAGTTGGAATGGAATTTAAATTTTTAAAACTTAGACGATAAAGCTGTATCTAAATTAAATTATTTCTCAAAAATAAATTAAATTATTATCCTACGGTCTACTTTTTTATGATGTCTTTCCAGGTTCTCACTGATTAACTAGAAGACAAAGAAATAATTGAGGCGGTGACACACATATGCATAGGCATACAAATGGGCCAATGTGTGGTGAATGCTAAAAGAAAGAAAACAACACTTTCTCCACGTCTTGCGCATAATATAAAAGTTTTGAAATCTCAAATAAGATTTTCTTTTCACATCAGCATTGTAAGTCTTTTCCTTTTTCTCACTCTCTTTTTGTAAATACAGAGTTTTTGTGATTGTTATTAAATGAAGGAAAAAAAAAAAATATATCCAGTTCCTAGCTATTCAAACCCAGATATGTTCTTCTTCATGTTTATAAATTGTAGCTGCTACAGTTCAAGAAAAAAAATTCCATATCGTTTGAAGGTTTGAGATTCACCAGCAGTAGCCACCATTCATCGATCAGTTGAAATCCACCGCAACCAAGCCAAAATCTAAGATTGACCTCACCCCAAACCCAAAACCCAAATTACAACCCACACATCATGCTTCTCCTCAAATCTTAGACTCAAAGCAGTTGTGCTCCTCTACAAATTAAAACCCAAACCCATACAACCACCTTGTTCTCCTCCACTGTCACCACCATAACCCAAAGCTATAGCCAATCTGAATTTTAGTGTGAGAGATGAGAGAGATAGAGAGAAAACAGAGAAAGAGACAGAGAGCGGGAGAGGAGAGAGAGAGAGAGAGAGAGAGAGTGAGATATAAATTAAACCAAAGAGAGGAAATAATGGATAGAATTATAATAAATAAAAATAAAAAGCCTAAGAAAATTTGCCTAATATTTTCTTCTAGTGTGTTACAAAGACATTTTGTGATTATTTTAGTTCTTGAGCCAAGTTTCTAAAATTTTTACAAATAGCATCTTTTGATCTTATTTTATCTTGTTTGTATGTGTTCTTTGTTTTGGAAGGAGAGAGACATAAAAAGTATGCAAAAATATCTATTTATCCCCTGTTTTTTAATAAAGGTGGTTTATGGAAAACAAACGGACCTTATCTCGGGTGGGTAAAGTCACACTTTTTAAACCATAGGTAGACATAGTAATTTCAGGCTAGATCACAAGTTTATTATAATTACGATCAACTATACAGAAGTGATTAAGCTCAAAACTTCACCAAGCAAATACCTTTCTTTGCTATCAAAATAACATAGATAAAATATAAGGTAACAAGTACAGTCTCTACACAAAACATCACATATCTCACACATTTTCTGTAATTCACCAATAGTAGTATAAGCAAGTTAAAAATACAGAAAGTTGAGCCAAAAATGAATAAATATACAGAAATAAATATTTTATAACTATTAGCAACATAATTTCATAATAATTTTAACATAACCTCAAAATTATGAATTGATTCATTTTGTTAAAATACACCAACAGTTAAGGGAAAAAAAAAATCAGCAGTGTAGTTTATAAAAACCTCGAGAACTTGAGCTAAAAAATAAATCAATAAGGCATCATGGGCCTAGACCAAAATAAGGCCCAAATATAGTACACCAATCCAATGCCAAACCCAAATCCCATACGAGTAAATCTGTTAATGCCCTTAGAAAAGCCCATCTGCTCTTAAACAGCGTCTTCACTGTTATGTGAAGACCAAACTTAGAAGTTTTCTGTTTGAAGACTCGTTAACATGGAGAACTCTACTAGATTGCTGAAATGGAAGTCCATAGATAAAGAGCTCTCCATGAAGAATCCCAATTTACATAAGGCAAAAGCTATTAGCTGATAAACTATCACTTGTCCCCAAATCCATTTGGAAAATATTCTAATTATTTAATTATTATTCTAACACTTCCCATCACGTCAAAAATACCTACTCAAATACCATAATAAACTACCATTTGTCTGAAAAGTGTAAGGTGTTTGGAAAATATGAATATCATCATCTAACCATTATTCTAACAGTAATGATAATAATCACAACATAAATGATAATGATAATAATAATAATCCTTACATGGCCATACCACTATTTCTCCACAATTTATGTTAGTAAAAAGAGAACAAGTTATGATTGATGCACAAGAAAAACCCATTTACAAATCTTAAGATGGAATAAATCCAAATATTGGTGGACAAGATGGTTATAAGTGCAATGACAGACATTACCAAGCATGAGAGAAGGAGCAAGTTCTTGCAACCAAGAGACAAAATTGTTGTCCTTAACCTTAGTGCATTTGATGGTACTCACTCATAGTTCGATATATTGGCTACATAATGGATGATAATGGTGTGTAAACCAGTAGAAGGTTCATGTACATCGAAGGGGGGTCTGGATGGCCAAAACAAATTTCATCCACACAAGTTTTAAAGAAAACTTCTCCACAACAGCTAGCAAAACAAATTCAAGATAAATATTACTTATATTATAGATGACCAAGAAGCCACATACATATTAAAATGACAAACAAATTGTTTAAACATGAGTCAACAATGAGAAAGCACGTTGCAACTTACATATTTGCATTCTAAAGACATAAAGTCACCAAATCTTTATTATAATAGAAATAAAAAGATCAGCTTCACAGACGAAGATAATCTTTCACACATACAAGCATCTTTCAACCTCACATTTTAGGCTTCTTTCAACCTAAAAGATAATAATCTCCTATCCTTTGCAAAAAGATAAAATATATTACAAGTTTACAATCATGATGTAACAAACCTCATAAACGAGAGGGCATCCTTCATCCCTTATTCTCTTTGATACGTGTTCCAGTGCAACTTTAGCAACATCTTGTTTATCTACATTTTTTTGTAAAAAAGTGTATGAATGGGTATAGGTCATCCCATCCACTTCAATTGTTGACCTCAACCTTAGTGCATTCGATGGTCCCTCACTTATAGTTCGATATATTGGCTGCGGAATGAATAACCTTGGTTTGTAGACCTATAAAAGGTTCTTGTACATCGAGGGGGGTCTAGATAGCCAAAACAAATTTCATCCAGACAAATTCTAGAGAATAGTTCTCCACAAAAGCTAGCAAAACAAATTCAAGCTAAATATTGCATTATAGATGACCATGAAACCACATACATATTAAAATGACAAACAAATGGGTTAAACATGAGTCAACAATGAGAAAGCACTTTGCAACCTACATATTTACGTTCTAAAGACTTAAAGTTACCAAATATTTATTGTAATAGAAATGAAAAAATCAACTTCACAAATAAAGATAATCTTTCACACATACAAGCATCTTTCAACAAAACAATCTAGACTTCTTTCAACTTAAAAAAAGATAATCTCCTATCCTTTGCAAATTGCAAAAAGATAAAATATATTACAAGTTTACGATCATGATGTAACAAACCTCATAAACGAGAGGACATCTTTCATCCCATATCCTTTTTGATATGTGTTCCATTACAACTTTAACAACGTCTTGTTCAACTGCTTTTTTTTTTTGTAATAAAGTGTTTGGAGAGGTATAGGTTGCTCCATCCACTACCACTGTTGACATAAACCGTAGTGCATTCGATGGTCCCTCACTCATAGTTCGATATATTAACTGCAGAATGGATGACCTCGGTGTGTAGACTAGTAGAAGCTTCTTGTACAAGGAGGGGGGGTCTAGACGGCCAAAACAAATTTCATCCACACAAGTTTTAGAGAATAGTTCTCCACAAAAGCTAGCAAAATAAATTCAAGCTAAATATTACTTATATTATAGATGACCATGAAACTAGGTACATATTAAAATGACAAACAAATGTGTTAAACATGAGTCAACAATAGGAAAGCACTTGCAACATACATATTTATGTTCTAAATACTTAAAGTCACTAAATCTTTATTGTAATAGAATTGAAAAGATCAGCTTCACAGATAAAGATAATCTTTCGCATATAAAAGCATCTTTCAGCCTTACAATCTAGGCTTCTTTCAACCTGAAAAAAAGATAATCTCCTAACTTTTGGAAAAAGATAATTTCCAATCCTTTGCAAAAAGATAAAATATATTACAAGTTTACAATAGAAAATTTTTCATCTAATATTCTTTTTGATACGTGTTCCATTGCAACTTTGGCAACGTCTTATTCGATTACTTTTTTTGTAAAAAAATGTTTGGAGAGATATCGGTCGCTACATCCACTTCCACTATTGACCTAAACCTTAGTGCATTTGATAGTCCCTCACTTATAGTTTGATATATAGGCTGTGGAATGAATGACCTTGGTGTGTAAACCGATAAAAGGTTCTTGTACATTGAGGGGGGGTCTGGACGGCCAAAACAAATTTCATCCACACAAGTTTTAGAGAAAAATTCTCCATAACAGCTAGCAAAACAAACTCAAGCTAAATATTGTTTATATTATAAATAACCATAAACCCACATACATATTAAAATGACAAACAAATGGGTTAAACATTAGTCAACAAAGAAAAAGCATTTTGCAGCTTACATATTTACGTTCTATAGACTTAAAGTCACCAAATTTTTATAGTAATAGAAATGAAAATATCAGTTTCACGAATAAAGATAATCTTTCATATATACAAGCATCTTTCACATATACAAGCATCTTTCAACCTCACAATCTAGGCCTCTTTCAACATAAAAATAAAAAAAAAAATAAAAAAAAATAATCTCATATCATTTGCAAAAAGATAAAATATATTACAACTTTACAATCACGATGTAACAAACCTCATAAACGGGAGGACATCCTTCATCCCTTGTCCTCCTTGATACGTGTTCCAATGCAACTTTGGCAACGTCTTGTTTGGCTGCTTTTTTTTTTTTTTTAATAAAAAAGTGTTTAGAGAGGTATAGGTCGCTCCATCCACTTCCACTATTAACCTAAACCTTAGTGCGTTAGATGGTCCCTTACTCATAGTTTCATATATTGACTATGGAATGGATGACCTTGGTGTGTAGACCAATAGAAGCTTCTTGTACATTGAGGGAGGGTTAGGACGGCCAAAACAAATTTCATCCACACAAGTTTTAGAAAATACTTCTCCACAACAGCTAGCAAAACAAATTCAAACTAAATATTGTTCATATTATAGATGACCATGAAACCACATACTTATTAAAAAGACAAACAAATGGGTTGAACATGAGTTAACGAGAAAGCACTTTGCAACCTACATATTTACGTTCTAAAGACTTAAAGTCACCAAATCATTATTGTAATAGAAATGAAAAGATCAGCTTCACAGATAAAAATAATCTTCCACACATACAAGCATCTTTTAGCCTCACAATCTAGGCTTCTTTCAACCTAAAAAATAATAATCTCCTATCCTTTGCAAAATGATAAAATAAATTACAACTTTACAATCATGATGTAACAAACCTCATAAATTAGAGGGTATTTTTCATCCCTTATCCTCTTTGATATGTGTTCCAGTGCAACTTTGGCAACATCATGTTTTGGTTTTTTTTTTCTTTTTTTTTCTTTTTTTTTTTTTTTTGTTTGTAAAAAACTGTTTGGAGATGCATAGGTCCCACCATCCACTTCAATTGTTAACCTAAACCTCAGTGCATTCGATGGTTCCTCACTCATAGTTCAATATATTGGTTGCAGAATGGATGACCTCGGTGTGTAGAGCAGTAGAAGCTTCTTGTACATGGAGGGGAGGTCTAGATGGCCAAAACAAATTCCATCCACACAAGTTTTAGAGAATAGTTCTCCAAAAAACGTAGCAAAACAAATTCAAGCTAAAGATTGCTTATATTATAAATGACCATGAAGCCACGTACATGTTAAAATGACAACCAAATGGGTTAAACATGAGTCAACAATGGGATAATCTCCTATCCTTTGCAAAAAGATAAAACATATTACAAGTTTACAAGAGGGCATTTTTCATCCCTTATCCTCACAAACGAGAGGACATTTTTCATTCCATATCCTCTTCGATTCGTGTTTCATTGCAACTTTGGCAACGTCTTGTTCAACAGTTTTTTTTGTAAAAAAGTGTTTAGAGAGGTATAGGTTGTTCCATCCACTTCAATTGTCGACCTCAAACGTAATGCGTTCGATGGTCCATCACTCATAGTTCAATATATTGACTGCGAAATGAATGACCTTGATGTGTAGACCAATAAAAGGTTCTTGTACATTGAGGGGGGGTCTGGATGGCCTAAACAAATTTCATCCACACAAGTTCTAGAGAATACTTCTCCATGAAATCTAGCAAAACAAATTCAAGCTAAATATTGCTTATATTATAGATGACCATGTAGTCACATACATATTAAAATGACAAACAAATGGGTTAAATATGAGTCAACTATGAGAAAGTACTTTGCAACTAACATTTTTACGTTCTAAGGATTTAAAGTCACCAAATCTTTATTGTAATAGAAATGAAAAGATTAGTTTTACAGATAAAGATAATTTTTCACACATACAAGCATCTTTCCGCCTCATAATCTAGGCTTCTTTCAACCTAAAAAAAAAATAATAATCACCTGTTATTTGCAAAAAGATAAATATATTACAACTTTACAATCATGATGTAACAAACCTTATAAATGAGAGGACATCCTTCATTATTTGTCATCTTTGATACGTGTTCCAATGCAACTTTAGCAACGTCTTGTTCGACTTTTTTTTTTTTTTTTTTTTTTTTTTTTTTTTGGTAAAAAATTGTTTGGAGAAGTATAAGTCGCTCCATCCACTTCAATTGTTGACCTCAAACTTAGTGCGTTCGATGGTCCCTCAATCGTAATTTGTTATATTCGCTGCAGAATGGATGACCTTGGTGTGTAGACCAGTAGAAAATTCTTGTACACCGAGGGGGGGTCTAGATGGCCAAAACAAATTTCATCCATATAAGTTCTAGGGAATACTTTTCCACAAAAGCTAGCAAAACAAATTCAAACTAAATATTGCTTATATTATAGATAACCATGAAGTCATATACATATTAAAATGACAAACAAATGGGTTAAACAAGAGTCAACAATGAGAAAGTATATTGCAACATACATATTTACGTTCTAAAGATTTAAAGCCACCAAATCTTTATTGTAATAGAAATGAAAATATCAGCTTTATAGATAAAAGATAATCTTTCACACATACAAACATCTTTTAGCCTCACAATCTAAAAACTTCTTTCAACCTAAAAAATAATAATCTCCTGTAATTTGCAAAAAGATAAAATATATTACAACATTACAATCATGATGTAACAAACCTCATAAATGAGAGGACATCCTTCATCCCTTGTCCTCTTTGATACACGTTCCAATGCAACTTTACCAACGTCTTGTTCGACTGCTTTTTTTTTTTTTCTTTTTTCTTTTTTTTTTTGGGTAAAAAAGTGTTTGGAGAGGTATAGGTCGCTCCATCCACTTCAATTGTTGACCTAAAACTTAGTGCGTTCAATAGTCCCTCACTCATAATTCGATATATTGGCAGTGGAATGGATGACCTAGGTGTGTAGACCAATAGAAGGTTCTTGTATATCGAGAGGGGGGGGGGGGGGGGGTTCTAGATGGCCAAAACAAATTCCATCCACACAAAGTTCTAGAAAATATTTCTTCATAAAAGCTAGCAAAACAAATTCAAACTAAATATTAGTTATATTATAGATGACCATGAAGCCACAAACAAATTAAAATGACAAACAAATGGGTTAAACAAGAGTCAACAAAGAGAAAATACTTTGCAGCTTACATATTTACATTCTATGGACTTAAAGTCACCAAATCTTTATTGTAATAGAAATGAAAAGATCTACTTCACAGACAAAGATAATCCTTCACACATACAAGTCTCTTTTAGCCTCACAATCTAAGCTTTTTTCAACCTAAAATAAAAAAATAAAAAAATAAAAAATCTTTTGTCATTTGCGAAAAGATAAAATATATTACAAATTTACAATCATAATTTATCAAACCTCATAAATGAGAGGAGATCCTTCATCCCTTGTCCTTTTTAATATGTGTTCCAATGCAACTTTGGCAACGTCTTGTTCGGCTAGTTTTTTTTGTAAAAAAGTGTTTGGAGAAGTATAGGTCGCTACATCCACTTCAATTGTTGACCTCAAACATAGTGCGTTCGATGGTCCCTCACCCATAGTTTGATATATTGGTTGCGAAATGGATGATCTTGATATGTAAACCAATAGAAGGTTCTTATACATCGACGGGGGGTTTGGACGGCCAAAACAAATTCCATCTACACATGTTCTAGAGAATACTTCTCCACAAAAGCTACCAAAATAAATTCAAGCTAAATATTACTTATATTATAGATGACCGTGAAGCCACATACATATTAAAATGACAAACAAATGGGTTAAACATGAGTCAACTATGAGAAAGTAATTTATAACTTACATATTTACGTTCTAAAGATTTAAAGTCACCAAATCTTTATTATAATAGAAATGAAATGATCAACTTTGTAGATAAAGATAATCTTTCACACATACAAGCATCTTTCAACATCACAATCTAGGCTTCTTTCAACCTAAAATAATAATAATTTTCTGTCATTTGCAAAAAGATAAAATATATTACAACTTTACAATCAAGATGTAACAAATCTTATAAATGAGAGGACATCATTCATCCCTTGTCCTCTTTGATACGTGTTCCAATGCAACTTTGGCAATGTCTTGTTCGGCAGCTTTTTTTTGTAAAAAAGTGTTTGGGGAGGTATAGGTCGCTACATACTCTTCAATTGTTGACCTAAAACTTAGTGCTTTCGATAGTCCCTCACTCGTAGTTCGATATATTGGCTGCAGAATGGATGACCTTGGTTTGTAGAGCAGTGTATGAACTGGGCAGGCCCAAAAGCTCCTAAGCTTTTGGGTTTCATAGGAACAAAATAATGCTAGTGATTTAATGTTGTGTTCAACAACTTGGCCTTTTGACATACTAGTTGGATGGCCACCAAACCTGACAATTTAGTATTTACTAAGGGCATTACTATGGCCAGGAGGCCCAAGACTCAAGAGTCTGAGGTACCTTGATAATGTATGTTTACTAATTTAAATCTAGTGCCTGAAAGTTTACATTATCGAAAATTTTCTTCCACTAAAAGTTAACTACAGTATTTTTTTTATTTTCTTTTTATAAATTCCTAGAGAACATCCTTTGCAATGATTACTTTCTTACAATCTTGAACTAGGCAAGTGAGAGGGAAATTTTTTTGTATGATAGAGAGGATACTGTTCTATAACTGGAAAGATGATCTTCTCCATTTGTCTATAAGAATTAGTTTTGATATGGTAACATTTAAAATAAGTTATCATTCCATATTTAGTATAATGAATTAGGAAATTTATTGAATACTTTGAGAGTATTATAAATGCGTACTTCTTCCTCTCACGTGAAGTGTGGGTCCTATTATAAACTTAATTAGTGAGACCTACAGTTATGTTAGATGGGAGAGTACGCATTTATGGTACTCTAGAAATACTTAATAATTACTCAATGAATTAAATAACGAAAACCAAGTTGGAACTTCACTTTCTTGCCATGGCTAAGGATGCAACTTCCCATACACAAGTTTTAGTATGTAATATTTCTTCTCACCATCCTTATTTTTGGGATGCTTGGAAGTTGAATGTTGATCTTTTAATTATCAGTCACATCTAAGCCACCATAATCTGCAATTTAAATATCTTTTGTTGATTCAAGTGTAAAGTGATAGGCATGATTCATAAAATTATTCAGTGTTACTAGATCTAATTCTAATGCTTCTCAAATCTCGAAGTAAAATGGGCAACAAAAACCAATTTATACCACACTATTTTAAGAGGTTGCTTCAAGTTCAATGTAGGGTGATAAAGATCCACCATAGAAGGACTCTAACTTTATAAACAAACATATTAAGCAACAACTACAACAAAAAATTCATGGGGTTGTTTCTAATTGTCAGCACCTATCACTCTTCTTCCAGCTTCAAATCATTTAATACTTGCCATTAACGAAATCAAGGGTTATGAGCTACCAGCTTAAACATAATTTTGATCACTATATTTAATCAAGTTACATTATTAAAAACATATATAATCAAGTTACGTGTTGCCCAGGGCATTAGATTGGTAAAGGACAAAGTTTTATAGGGGGAAAAGTAAAGTAACAAACACAAAATTTTCTAGTCCTTGGCTATTGTTCAAGTTTCGGTAAGATCACGTTGGTTCATTTCATTTTGGAGTAACTTTCACAATTGTTTATGGACTATGATAGTAGGTAGGGCTTGGCAGTTGGCAGTAGAAAAATGAGAAGAACATAGAAAATGGTAGAGTTGGAAGCTACCCAATTAATACTACTACTGTATGATAAAACTGGTGGTTTTGACAGGGGGGAACTTTTTTAGGTTACATGTGCCAAGATGCTCCCCTAATATTTATAAATTTACACTTTTAAAGTTACAGTTCATTTCCACATTTAGTTTCCTGGGACAACATGCATGTGGATAGGGTTCGGTATAGGTTTTATGTTTGTAGTTTTTTTATTAAAATTTTTTTTGAACATTGGATGAACCTAGCTAACATAGGAATAATAAATCGGATAAAAGACCTATCGGCATGCTAATTTCACTAAATTGAGCTTGAAAACACTTACCAAAGTAAAAAAAAGAATACCCAGTCAATATTTTTGATAGGGTAAATAGCAAATTATACCTCTAAAGTTTGAAATATCTAGATTTTACATTATGACATTTCAGAATTTGGATTTTACCACCTGAAATTTGGGAGTGTTTGGATTTTACACCCCTAATGTTTCAGAATTTGAATTTTACCTCCTAAATTTTTGGAGTGTTTGAATTTCATCCCCTAAAATTTGGAAGTGTTTGGATTTTACACCCCCTAAAATTTTAAATTTTGAATTTTACCTCTTAAATTTAGGAGTGTTTGAATTTTACTCCCTAAAAATTGAGAGTGCATGTTTGGATTTTACACCCTAAAGTTTCAGAATTTTTGGGTATAAAATCCAAACACCCCAAACTTTAAGAGGTAAAATCTAAATTTTGAAATGTCAGGATATAAAATCCAATCCCCCCAACTTCAAGAGGTAAATTCCAAATTTTAAAATGTTAAGGTGTAAAATTCTAATATCCCCAAAATTTAAGAGCGTAATTTACAATTTACTATTTTTTTTTTATATATAAATATAATCGGGTTTAAAACTAATTATGACATCCATAACATATGATTACTCATTATAAATATATTAAAACATATCTTTTTTTATGTATGCTTTTTTTTTTTAAATGTAAATAAGATTGGAATACAACCATACAAGTCCATGACAAAAAAAACTATCTATTAAACTTTTCTTTTTAAGGAAGATTCATTGAACTAACTAAAACCACATGCTCATGATCATTTCATTGCAAAGTTTAAGCCCCAAAATATGATGCTTTTTGTCTTTCTGTAATAATTTTGGAAATAATGGCTGAAAAGCAAGTGCCTAATAAATTAATACTGCTACAATGAAAAAGCAGATGGCAACAAATCATCTCCCAAACCCGAAACCCATGCACTTGTTTGCATCTACTAGTAACTAGGTTAAATGGTTTCATCAATAAATTTTTACTAGTACAATTGATGATTGCTAGTCAGTGGCCCTAGCTTGTTGTCCATTGTTGACCAATATGCTTAATTAGAGGCTACATTTCCAATTGCTGCAGCTCAATCACGTACTTGATTTCTAATTTGTTCCAACTGCGGCGCTGACTAGTACGAATTATTGATAGTACGGCTTCTTACTTTGTTCAAAAATGAGAAATCTTAGTGGATCTAAAATGGGTTATAGTAGTTGAATTATTATTTTTTATATAGAATAGTAGTTGAATGATTGGACCAATGTGATTCAGCCAAAAAAAAAAATCCTACCAATATGAAATTAATGAGAGCTAGGAATTGAGATAATTAAGGCAATAAGTAATTGCATCCTCATGCTTGAACCTAAATAATTTTGGGAAGCACAAATCCACCAATTATGCGGCCCATGAAGTAAGATGATGCAGATATAGTGATGATTGAACTAGCACACATTCAAGACCCCATTCTGATATGATGGCTTTATCCGATCCCATGCCCATGCAGTCTTGGAGAGTTTGCAAACATATATCGGAGCTTGAATTGCATGTAGAATTATCAGTGCAGTGCCATGTTGGCTCTGCATCTGTGTAGATACTAATGAATGTTTGTTGTCTATCAAAGAGTAGTGTTAGTGATTTTAGAATTGAGAAACAAGATGGTCAGCTGAATTGGCCATATATACTATGTTGTACATTTCTTTAATGTTTATGGGTTCTATTTATTGGAAACAATGCTATAGATTTAAAGAGGACATCTATTCTCTCACACTCATTATCGTACATTGTCCATACACATTATTCATTTTATATTTTAAACATGAACATTGCACAAAAAATTTTGGAACTTATTTGTACAGAGTATACATCAATGAATGTAAGAGAACAATTACCTATTATATAATGATGTGTTTGCCTTTTCATATCAAAAAATCTAGGAATATAACATTTTTATAACTTTTTTCACAATTTATTATTATTATTATTTTTTTTTTTTTGGAGGGGACACAATTTATTACTTAATAAAAGTTGTATTAAAAGTGAGTTTAAGTGAAAGTAATATTACTTCAATCACTGTACATGTCAATAATAATAAAAAATGTGAAAAAAATTGTCACCCTAACATTTCTGTTTTGGAATTCTGGTCGGTTGGTACACCATTCAGAAATGCTTATGCAGGCAGGTAGGTAAACAAAACAATTTCTTTTCTACCATGACATTACTATGGTTAGGCAGTATTTGACATACGTACATTGACAATCTATGTTTACTATATTAATCATATAGTGCATAAAATTTTAACACATTAACTTTTTAAGTATTAAAATAATTTGCTTAGAGCATTGTAGTTCAATTAATTAATATCTTTTGGTGTTGTTATCGGAGTTATCTTGAATTTAAATCTCTGGCTCCAGACTAAATAATATAAATCTTCTATTTCATTTTTTGTGTTCCATTTTATTCTATATCAATTATAATTTGTTATGTGTTTATCTGATTTTCCTTATAAAATAACCATAGATTTTTTTTTTTTATTTTAAGAATAATAACCATAGATTAAAATTGAAAATTTTGCATACCATAATTAGTAGTGAATAAAATAGAATATAATGGACCCCAACGACCAAATAATAATAAAAATGGTAAAATTTTATTTTGATCTCTAAACTCTATTAAAAATTTGTTTTTCATCTCTAAACTTTAAAATATTCATTTTTTTTCCTTAAACTATTGAAAGGTTCATCTTTCGTCTATAATCTTTTGAAATTGTTTTACTTTATATCTTTAAACTTTAAAAATGATATTGTTTTCATCTGTAAACTACTGTGAAAAGTTCTTTTTTGTTTATCCCTATTTTTGTCTCTAAATTATTTATAAAAAAAAAATCTTTACAAATTTTAAAGATGAAAAATTTAACCTTTTAAATTTTAGGGTTGAAAAACAAACTCTTGATAAAGTATAAAAATAGGAGTAGTATTTTACCCAAAGATATAATATATAATAATTTGACTATAAAATAATTTTCTCTATTTGTTTTAAAATGAAGAGTGTTAATTTTCCCATAAAAAAAAAAAAAAAAAAAAAAAAAAAAAAAAAAAGGTGTTCATTTCATTATCAAGGTTTAATTTGGTGCCACGATCTTTTAAAATTGATTCTCATTAAATGAAGTTTTAAATGACTTGATACAATTCTCATATCTCTTAAAACAAAATCATGACCATAAAATAGACAATTCATTTCCTTTGACCCACTTGACCAAATTCATGGAGTTGTTAGCCCCCTTCCAACTTCAAACATTTAACACTTCCCAAAATCAAGGGTTATGAGCTACTGGCTTACACATAAGTTTAGAAGATTACTATATATTTAATCAAGTTACGTGTTGCCCAATGCCCAGGGCAATAGATTGGAAATAGACAAAGTTTTTTTTTTTTTTTTTGGTGAAGATAGACAAAGTTAAATAGTGGGGGAAAAAGCTAAAGTAAAATGACAATTAAGATTTACTATGTTTTTGCTGTTTTCTAGACTTCGGCAAATGTTCAAGGTCAGGTAATAAGACCACGTTGCTTCTCCTTTATTTCTTTCTCACTCTCTCTTTTTCTCTCTCTTTTTCTTTTTTTTAAGCATAAAAGATGACTCATGCAATTGCTTATGGTCATGGACTTTTTTTTTTTTTTTTTCTTTGGCTGAAATGAAAACCTTTAGTTGTTTATGGACTATTGTTAGTATAGTATGTGTCATATCTGTCAACATTCATTTTACATATCCTTGACTGAACTAAAATCAAGGGCAATCAACATTGTCCTTGTTCTTAGGCTCCATCATCAAGGATCCTTTGTTCCCCTTAGGTCAACTAGCTTAAGCCAAATTCTCGCAACAACAGAAACAAAAAGCCCTAGCTTAAGCCCCTATATATACTACTCCTTTTTCTGTATATTTAGAAAGAATTACAATATATAGATATTTACACAATTTATATTCTCTTTTCTTCCTTGCTATCTTTATATATAACATAGTATCAGAACTATGTCTTGTTGACTCTAATAGCCAGTTCATCATTGTGTATCACTACACATTGCCTCTTTGTAACAACAAACTTTTTGTCTAGTAAGAAGGTATCTCATGCGCCGGGTGCATACAAGAGTTTTGTCTGTTCAATGTGCTTGTTAAATATTATGCGAACAACTGGTTTGAATGAAATCCATTTCAAATTTTTAGGTTTCATTGTCAATGAGTACTATTTTACTAAAAGAAAAAAAAAAAAAAAAAAAATTGTTAGACATATGGCTTTCTTCGAAATCCCTGTGTTAAGCAAACAGTCATGTCACAGGGTTTTAGAGGAGAATAGTACAACATACCTATTTCTAACCGTATGGAGCCATCATCGCGTATAGGATAGCAGTGAATGGCGCTTAGGCTAAATAGAGGGGAAACAATCCATTTTAGTAGTTTGAGTTAGCAGTACGAGCTAACAATTGGCCCACATGGCTGCATAGGATTGGTTCACTAATTTCCCATATCCTACTGCTAATTTAACATAAGTTTCTAAGAATTACACATGTGATTAATGTGCTACGACTCTAACTAATTACTACTAATCAATTTCAACCTGGTAAATTTCATCCCTCTGACCTCTTGATTGTCATCTAAGAGTTAAATCACATGCAAGGACGTGGGTGAGAGAGCCAACACGCAAAAACCAAATTAATTTGACCTAGAAGTTTTGATTGGCACTACTAAGGGAAAGGGAAAGTTCTGATTGGCGTTCTAGAAGTGCCAATTAGCACATTCCCTAAAACTAGTGCTTTCCTCTGTTTTACAGCTTTTCGTATTTTCCTGATAACATTTTGTAAATAATGTTACAAGGATATGCTTTATGATTTTGTTACAGGAAAAATATGTTAAGGTTTTATATTACTATCTTGTTCTTTAATTAGGATAAATGAGATTTCTCTCTCATCTTTCTTCCCTAATTGCTTCTCTCTCTTTTTTTTCAGTTCTTTTTTAGTTTTTCCCTCATAATGTAAAATTAAGAAGAAGAAAAACTGTTTTTGTGAAAGAAATTGTAACGCGTAACAATTCAAACATTTTTTATTAGCCAAGTCACGGGTTTTATTTTATTAAAAGAAGTAGAAGAAGAAGTTCATAATTTTAGATAAATTTCAATTAAATTTATAATTTTAAATTTATTATTATTATTATTATTATTATTCGATAGTTGGGATAAGAGTATTTGAATTTTAGATGTTTTCATTGAAGACATGAGAAGTTGCCAATCAATTGAGTCATTTAATCACATGATGTTTATGAGTCATGATAGCCAACCACAGGTCCTATAAATGAATGAAAGGACTCAAATAAAATTGCTATATAATGTCAAATCTAAAATTAATTTTGACATTTTAATAGATAAAATCAAAATTACTGCAAATTTAAAGGTTATAAATTGTAATTTAGTCAAAGTTATAAATAGGGGTCATATGATACTCAAGGACAACCAAATGACACCTCTAGATATTATTTCATTATTGTATGCACATTTTTTGCCATTTGTTTTAGGCACACTTACGAAATTATTATGTTTCTCTTCTTTGATCATAACAAATGGAGATGAGGGAATTCAAACCTATAATTTTTTTAATGAAAAGAATCGGATCAGTCCAGTACTAAACTACAAACCTGTTCACTTACTACATTTTTCTTTAATGGGAGGCAATGTAAAAGCAAGGCTTCAAAAAGATTATCCTCATTTTATTCACAAACATGATCTCATTATAGCACTTAAAATATTAGCATATATTTCGAATGGCTTCACCATTCTCACGCATGCCAATTGTTCAATTAAATGTCTCATTATACTTGGGAGTCCTAAACTGTGATACTAACTAGGAGTTAAGAGTGTGGGTTACAGTCTCATATAAATAAAAAATTTAAAATTTAAAAAAAAAAAAAAAAAAAAAAAAAAAAAAAAAAAAACATAGGGAGTTAAAAAGTATAAGTTCCAGTTAACTTAACTGATAAAATCTTTGATGGTTAAATAAGAGATTTTGGGTTTAATTCTTATCTACACTAAAAAATCGATTAGTATCTTGATCTAATGATAAAGTTATTATAAAAAACGGACATCATAGATTGAAACTCTCTTTTAAAATAAATAAATAAATAACTAGGAGTTAAGATTTAAGAATTACCTAGCACTACCTAAAAATAGCCCCCAAAAAAATAAAACTTAAAACAGAAGATACTAAAAAGGTGAAAAAAAGGAATAGAAATAGTGATGGACCAGCCAACTTATCTTGAATATCGATGTGTGAACCATTTTTACTAACCGTTATCATTTGCCTATTTCAAATGGCTTCACCCATTCTTACGCATGTCAATTGTTCGACTAAATGTCTCAGTGGACTTTGGAGTTCCTAAACTGTGATACTAATTAGGATACCTAGCAGGCTAGCACTACCTAGAAAAACTTTAAACAGAAGATGCTAAAATGAGGCGAAGAAAGGGGAATAGAAATAGTGATGGACTAGCTAACTTATCCAGAATATCTATATATGAACCATTTTTATGACCCAAAACCAATTCCACATGTATTATATTCTCTCCCCCAACTAATGAAAGTCACAGTTCAACCTGTGGGAACAAAGAGCTTGGCTTTGAAGATCACTCACCACCTTATGAATGACTCATCTATCACCATCTCCTTCATTTGCCGCTCCCCATCTCTCACTCTCATCCTACTGATGCCGACCCATCACCACCATTTCTTGTCACTTGTTGAGTCTAACTCCAACCCAATGTGCCGGCCCACCTCTCTTTTTTTGAGTCCCTACCTTACACTAATTCACAATCCAAAAAAGCTATCCACATGGATAACAGACTATTAGTCTTCAAGAACTTTCCTAATCATTAGAATAAAATAATTTACATAAAAGAGAGTTTTTATGTTAGTGAAAAATAAATATAGAGACAGATTTATATGCTTGTGGACCCACTTTGGGAAGTGTATTATATAGTGTAGGCAGGAATCAAGATCGAAGGAAGATCATAAACTAGGCCTGATTCTTGTTTGGGATTTGCAACAAGCATTTTTTTTAATTAACTTTAAAATGAAGATTTGGTAGATTTGTCCTACATGGAAATGGGTGCTTCCAGCATTATAAAAATACATGAAAGTAGGTGACCCCGTTGGACCAATTGACCCATTTTAAGAGACCGTAATAACCCTTGAATTTGAATGAGAAAAAAATGTCAGTAACCAATTAAAAAGTTTTTTTTTTTTTTTCTCTCTTTCTTCTAAATTTTTAAAAAAAAAAAAAAAAAACAATATTATAGCCTTTATCTCATAAATTCCTTACTCAAGATGATTTTTTTTTTCTTTTTTCTTTTTTTGGTTGAGAAAAACTCAAGATGAGTTGAATTCAAGATTTTCACCTTCAACTTTGTCATGAATATAACTTATTTTACAATTCGTTTCATGTTGAGTAAAACTTAAGTATAAGTGCAGTATATTAAATTTTCAAATGAATTTTTAATACTTAGTTTCATTAGTCAATAAAATACAAATAATATTATCTTCTCTTTTTTTTCTTTTTGAATAAGTAGTATTATCTTTTTAATTTAGAAACAAAATATATTGTACTTAGGTCTTACTATATTTCATAACTTGCATAAACAATCACTTTCATATGAGCTCATCACTAACACTACTTTTATATGTTGCTTTACACTAGTCATTTTAATAAGTTGTGGAATGTTGCTTTATCCTTTCACTTTTTATGACATGTCATAAGATTATAAGACCTATAAAACTAAAATTAAAAACTTGGATTTTCAAGAATGGTGATCAGATCTCTAGTAAAATTGATTCACCATCTAGGATCTGCACCAATTTTGCTACACACACTTCAAAAATATAATGATTAAATATTTTTCCTGATTATTTAAACAACAAATTAAGATTAAGTACATGTCTCGAAGTTACCATTGATAAAATCAATGCTTGTAGTGTGACAATAAAGATTATAGATATCAATGGAGCCATCATTCAGACATTACTACATAGTGGCCACCTTAAAAAAAATTGTGGTGTGGGATCATTGTCCAAGAAAGATCACCTCTAGGGTAATTGAGGGAACTAATAGAGGGGTATTACAGTATTAAGGTCTAATATCAAGGCATGGAAAGAAATAGGGCGGCCAAGCCAGTCTTAATGGGCCCCCCTTTAGAGCAAAAAGTATAGGATTATAAATATAAAAGCAAACAATAAGCATATTATGGACAAACCTTTTTTTTTTTACCATTATTCACAAAACTTCTTGTGATTCTTTTACATATAGATAGAATTTTAACATATTTAGCGTTTACTCTACGATAATTGTTATTTATCATCAAGTTAAATACTAATTGATCTTTGATGTATGTATATACAACTTACAAGCCTCATAATTCTTATTCGACAACAATAAATTTTACTAATTTTACTAATTGAGTTAATTAGAAACAACACATAACTTATCATGGCTAATACATAATAAAATTAATATTATATTTTCACAATTATTGATATAATTTATTGCGAGTGATTTATATTAAATTAATGTGAATATCGAGTCCGTCATAACTTATCAACTTATCGAAGTTATTAAAAATTGGGAAATTCTAACATTAGTGGCCAAAAGCAAAACAACAGGAGTCGTCCTATAGAAAGAAGAATAAAGGTAATAGACAGGCCAACATGCGAGTGTGTCTATTATAATACCATCTCAGCCGTTGGACAGATAAGCTGTCGCTTTTGTCTCTTCCCACAAACAATGCTTCAAACTCTTTCACACTCCCTCACCTTTTGTTAAATATAACCACAAACCATGACCTCCATTAGATACTACTCCTTCTTCTTCTTCAACCATTTCCATCATCTTCTTCAATAACTGTTTCTCTTATTCACCACTTTTAGTTTCATGATATGGGTTCTAAAATGAGAAGAAAGCAACAAGTGTGGTACGTGCCTCAACCATTGACACCCTTAATGGAATGGCCAGACCCAGAAATGCAAGAAGAAGGTAACAAAAAAGAGAGCTCTTGGGAAGTCATACGTGAATGGTTTAGAGCAACAAAAAACTCTCCCGGAGCCAGTTTTTCAAGCCCATTTGATGGTGCCATTCAACCCAAAAAGCAAGATTTGAGGCTTTTGCTTGGTGTTCTTGGTTGCCCTCTTGCTCCAATTCCCCTAGTCAATGACCCAATTGATCGTCTTCACATCAAAGACATTCCTATGGTATACATACATATACATGTTATATTCTTATTTCTACTACTACTACTACTCAATTTTGTTGTTTGTAACGTTTTGAATTGTTGTTTAACAGGAAACTTCAATTGCAAATTATATCATACAACAATATCTAGCAGCCACGGGGTGTCTAAAGCAACAAAAGTGTGCAAAAACCATGTACGCAACAGGGACGGTGAAGATGATTTGTTGTGAGACAGAAGTTTCGTCTGGGAAAAATGTGAAAACTTTGGGAACAAGAAGTGGTGAAAATGGTTGCTTCGTTCTTTGGCAAATGTTGCCTGGCAAGTGGTCTCTGGATTTGGTTGTGGGTGGCAATCAAGTCATAGCTGGTAGTGATGGAAAAATTGTGTGGCGCCACACTTCTTGGCTAGGCACACACGCAGCGAAAGGCCCCCAACGCCCACTCCGTCGCATCATACAGGTACTAGCCTCGGTTTATATTAAATATTACAAATCTATAAATATATTTTTCTCGAGAATACAGGTACTATTAGATTTGGAATCATTATTATGTCATATACAATCAAATTTTCTCAAATGGGAAATAAAATATTCGGTATCTCAATTGTAATGAGATATGTATGCCAATTTTGGTGGATAAATGATGTTCTCCATATTGGCATTCGTCTACCCTACGCATACCAAAAGTATTTTTAGTACAGTTGTATCTAAACCAAAAAAGGGGTCAAAGTTAGGAAATTTTCATCTGGGTTAGGTCCAATAATCACGGTGCTCAAAATAAGACCAAACTTTTCTTTTTTAGAGAATCAAATAAGACCAAACTTCCTTATCTAAGACAATGTTAAACATTAGCGTTCTCGACGAGATTGGGTGTACAATTATGGCTTATTCGGATCTTTTACTCTTGCAAGTCCAAGTTCAACAGATAGAGTGTCATTATAATCACGCTCAGATAGAAAAAACTAACTCTCTTCTACTCATTTTTTCTCAAAAAAAAAATAAATAAAAAAGAGAAAAAGACAATATTAGACACGCACCCCATTAAATATTTTTGTGCACTTAGTGAATAAAGACTCATTAAAGCCCAAATAGGTAAAGTTCAATTCTTTTTTTTTTTTTTTGAGAAACAGGTACAGTTCAATTCTGTTGTGTAACAATATATATATATATATATATATATATATATATATATATATATTTTTTTTTTTTTGAGAAACTGTTGTGTAACAATATAAAATCCATTTCAATAAAATAAAATAGAGGTCCAAGACTCCAAGCAAACCCTAGGGTATTCAAAAATTCCTTTACCAGACAAGGATAGAGACCGAGGAACAAAGACATAATCCCAAGAAATGGTATATTTTGGCTGACAATGATGGAGAAACTGTCCCTTGCTTTACCCTACACATTAAGGCTTTATTTTTATGAACACTGTCACTCACTGAATTAGGTAGAGCACGTGATTATCTTTGTGATGTCATCTAGGGTCATTTTACACACTACTATTTCCTCAACCTTGGGATTGCAGCTTGCTGTTACTAAAGTGCATGTATATTATCCTTTGCCTTAAACTTTTTCTTCTTTATTTCTTTCACTTTAGTGAATAATACCACATTTATTGCATCATAGCCCCCTGCTTTTCTTGTCTTTTTTCCTTCGTCTTTTTTTTTTCTTTGCCACTTATTCCTATATCACTCCCTACCTTTTTCTTATGGAGAAACAATATTTTTATTTTGAATAGCTCATAGAAATTAGAAACATCAATGAACAAATGGTACAACTTTTTTTCAAATGTATATACACCAAATTTTCAGAGCCAGCCTTTTTTCTTTTCTTCTCTGCTTCCAACATGTTTTGGCTCTAGGAATGTTTGGATCGTGCTTCAACAGTTCAACTAAACTTTCTTTGAATTGTCTTATCAATTTTTTTTTTTTTTTTGGCATAGTAAGGGTCATAAAATTAATAATTTAGAGATAATTTTATGAGTTTCCAAAAAAAAAAATTAAATAAAGAAATAATAAAAATTTTGTGCATTCTAACAAGTAAATTACTTTAAGATAACTTATATCATGGGAAAAAAAAAAAAGGAAAAAAACTATGTAAATTCAAAAAAGAAAAAAGAAAATGAAAGAAGGATCTAAGTATATGAATAATCCAGAATCAAGTTTTGATTATATTACCGTCTAAAATTGGCTTACATGCTATTGTTTATTTACTAAATTGTTTGGTTGTATCAATTTGTTCAGGGCCTAGACCCAAAAACCACAGCCAGCTTATTTGCCAATGCCCAATGCCTGGGAGAGAAACGACTTGGGCATGATGACTGCTTTGTACTAAAAGTATGTGCAGACCGAGCAGCTGTGATGGAAAGAAATGATGGTTCAGCAGAGGTGATTAGGCATGTTCTATATGGCTATTTTTGCCAAAAGAGTGGTCTCCTTGTATACTTGGAAGACTCCCACCTCACTAGGGTACAAACCCCAGAAAATGAAATTGTGTATTGGGAAACTACTATAGGAAGTAGCATTGGAGACTATAGAGATGTGGATGGTGTGTTAATTGCTCATCAAGGCAGGTCAATTGCCACAGTTTTCAGGTTTGGGGAGTTGTCACAACAACATACTAGGACTAGAATGGAAGAAGTTTGGACAATTGATGATGTTGTGTATAATGTACCAGGGCTCTCACTAGACTACTTCATCCCTCCAGCTGATATTGTGGACAACCTACACTCTCCATGATTCACTAACATTAGGAATTTTCTTTTTTTTGCTTTTATGCCTTTTTTTTTTTCTTCTTCTAATCACAATATTGGTGGGTTTATGGTGTAATTGTTTATTTAATGCTTTTAGTGTAGTATGTAGATGCTTCAAATGTCCAATCTTTTTAAGTTGAAATCAAATGACCAATTTAAGCATTGGGTGGAATAAGAGATTTGGTGTTTCTAAGGCAATGTTTTGAGAAAAATACTAAGGTAATATTTCATCTATTTTTTATGCATCCTTTTCACTATATCTTCTTGGTTTTGCTATGTGAAAGTAAGATCCAATCATGGAATTAGCAAGTCTCAATTGCACTAAGGAAACAGCCAATTGAATCTTAAAATATGGAATCCTTAATAAATGAACATATTTAGGTAGAGGATTTATCATACATGGATAGAGGGAATTAAAAAAAAGTAAATAAAAAATTAAAAAAAAAAAAAAGATTTTACTCTCTGTTTACTGAAGTACAGGATTAAATTTAACCCAAAGTGCTAACGTTACAACTCGTTATGGATAAATGTACTATTTTAAGGGAGTCGAGACTTCCTATAGCTGATGGTAAGGGCACAACTTTATTCCTTTAAAGAGCAGCAGCCCAGCTCTAACAGGTTGACTGAGGCTTGACCTAACATGGCCTCTACCTCTGCCTCTGCAAGATGTTGGACTTGGTAATGACATAACTTTATTCTCTTAAAGGGTGGTAGTGTAGCACCAACGGGTTAACTGAGACTTGACCCAACTTGACTTCCACTCAACAAAACTAACATAATTAATCCTAATCCAAACAAATGTTTTTTTATTAAAAAAAAAACATACCTCTATTAGTATTTATCCAGTAATATTTAAAATGAATTAGGCTTATAATACAACTAGTCCAAAATTGTTAAAATTCAAAGTTCAATATATAAGAGCTAGATTAAGCAATAAAGTAACTCGTATTTTTCCCTTTCCTTCTAGCTCTCTCGCGATCCCTTCTACAACTTGGTCCATAATACTAACTAGATCAACTCCATCTGGACCATCTCCAATAGAAGCAAATCTGACAGAACAAATGTTATTATGAATCAATCAATGAAGTTCATCTTTTCAAAACATCATGAGAAAGGAAAGAAGAAAAATGATTTTTTTGAAACATCATAAAAAGGTAATTCATTTTTCATTTTCATCATGTAAGAGTGAAATATTCTAATCATTAACAAACAATCATTCTTTATTTTTCTACCCATATTGAATCTGATTTCATTGGTATTTTGGGTATTTAGTACAAAAAGTATTCATTTTTTTTTTCTCTTTTTCTGCTTCTTCTCGTCCACATGCTATTGCATCCTTGGCCACATGTTTATCTGCAAGTATCTTATGGTACAATCTGATGTTAATCTGTTCATTTACTTTTTGTATCTCGGATAGGACTTGACTTGTTAGGTATGTTGGATTCATCGTACCACCATCTTTAACATTGAAAGAATATTCTCTTGCTATGTGTTCTTGCAATATATATATATATATATTTTTTTTTTCTTTTGCTGAAAGCAACTGATCAAAAACATTTTCTACCACTTTTTTTGTTTTACAGGAAAAAAAATTTCTGGCTCTAAATGTGATCCATCGTTATTAAAGTTGTTAATTTTGAACAGTAGTCATTCAGTTTTATCTATTGGAACAAAATATTTCAATACTAGTCTATTTTAGTATATGATTTTAGAGTCACCGTTAAAGTTATAATATATATACACACATTACAAAATAAATAATCGTAATTCATCATCGCATAATATTATACCATATCTCCCCAAGTGGGGCTTTTGAGCTTAAGGAGGCTTACAGGTTGGCTAACATGGAAGGTGATGATGATCAAGCCAATCCTTTTGAAGGTGACTGGATTTGGAAGACTATCACCATCCCTAAGGTGAAGTGTTTCATCTGGCAATGCTATCACAATAGCATCTTTGTCCGAGCCACCCTGGCCTATCGAGGTATTGACGTCTCTCCCTCTCGCCCAATCTACAATGGTGCCTCGGAAACTATTATCCATGTTTTAAGGAATTGCCATTTCGCTCAATGCTTTTGGAACTCATTTCCCCAACCTATGCAACCTTCTCTGTTTTATGGGACTAGACTTATGGATTAGTTGAGGCTAAATTGCCGTAGCACGAAAAAATCTCCTTGCTAGGGGATTAATTGGGGGGTTGTATTTCCCTTTGGGATTTGGAGCTTTTGGCTTCACAGAAATAGTGTAGTATTTGGCAAAGAGAGAACCCGAATTGATCTGAAGAAGGAGGTGATGGCCAAAGCCATTGAATATGCTTATCTCAGAACAAACGACAGGTCTGGTGGTCTTCGCACAACTATAAAGGTCAAGTGGCATTGCCCTCCTACAAATTGGGCTAAGTTAAATACGGATGGCTCCTCCATTGGGAACCCCAACTTGGCAGGAGGAGGATTGATCCGCAATGCTAATGGGGAATGGGTGTGAGGTTTTGCTAGAGCTATAGGGACCACTACTTGTGCTGCTACTGAGCCTTGGGCTCTTCATGATGGAATTCGCCTGTATATTGCTTTAAAATTTCCAGCAGTAATTATAGAACTGGATGCTAAACTCGTGGTGGACCTACTGCACAAAGAAGATAGAAACCAGAACGGGTTGGATGCTATTCTTGGAGATTGTAAAGCAGGGCTGAGGGATATTCCTGTGGTGAAGATTCAACATTGTTATAGGGAAGCTAACAAATGTGATGATGCATTAGTTAGGAGGGGAGCCTTGCTTTCCCAAGACTTTGTTATTTTTCTTTAACCCCCTGCTGATGTTTCCTTGCTGCTTAGTCTAGACGCAGCAGGGGCTGCTTTTGATCGGACTGTAATTGACCTTGATGTAGTTGTTTAGTTCTTAATGAAATTTGCTCTTTACCAAAATAATAATAATAATATACCATATCAAATAATTAATTCAAATCAAATAGTGTACATTCTTAATATCGTTATTTCTCATTACATAATAGATCGTGTCATTCATGAATATATGAAAATATATATATAGACACACACTTAATGAAGGAAAAAAAGACGTCAAAACTGAATAAAGTAAACAAAAAAATCATATTATAATAATAAAAAAAAATAATATGTCATATGTGAGAAAAATAATGAAAAAAATGGGTTTAAAAAAATAAAATTAAATAATTATATATAAAAAAAAAAGATTTGTTTGCATACCATCAAAATCATCATTTCTGACCAAATTTAGTGAATGGATTGGAAGATGAAATAAAAAGTGAGTCGAACCGGCCAGTTAGCTAATTGGAATGGAAAATTCTAGCTATTCCAGAACGAAATTCATTACTTTGATCATTATTGCTAAAGAATCCGAACTTCATTTTTGTGTCTCAGCCTATATATTGACGGGTTTTCCTTTTGTTTAATACTTTAATCCTTGGGCTGGCTGGGCTAATTTATTATTAATCACAGGCAGCTTAACATTTTTGTCTTGGGCCAAAACAAGCAGCCTTGTAAGTATAGTCATAGTCTTTTATCATGTTATTTCCTTAAAATGGGCTAACATGATGTTTCTGTTGGATCCAAGAGTGTTTCTATAAAGCCCACATTAGTCCACTTTATGGAAATATTGTAGTCAGGCCCAAAAGAACCTTTCTCGTCGGCTTCACCAAAACTTTTTAAGGTTGTGCTTATGAGTTATGCCGACATAGGGGTTTCAAAAGTGGGAGAATATCTGTCCAAACATTACCAAAAAGATTAAAAAAAATAATAATAATAAAAATAAAAGTGGGAGAAGACTAAAAAAAAGTAATAATATCTTTACTTCTAATATTAATGCATGTTTTTTTTTTTTTTTTAATATTGTTATAATATTATTTTGGGGTAATTACACTAAACCCACCTGTAATTTGGGCGAAAATCACTTTGTCTACCCGTGGTTTGAAAAGTATCACTTAACTTACTTGTGGTATATTCCGTTTGTTCGCTTACCTTTTTCTCCAAAAAAAAAAAAAAATCAGGGGTAAATAGGTATTTTTGTTCAAATTTTATGTCTCTCTCCTTCCAAAACAAAAAATAGCACAAAAATGCAAGAGAAACAAGATCAAAAAATGGTATTAGTCTCTCTCTCAATTCATATAAATCTTGAACATGAAGAACATAAATCATTAAACCTAGAATTTTTTTTTTTTTTTTTCACATTCCCAAGTTCTCTCAAATTTTCTCAACAACCATATAACTATAAAAGAAATCAAACTCTTCAATCTTAGTCTTAAACACCCATTTGGCTCAACTTTTAGTAAGTCTCTCATCTTTACAAGAACCTCAACAACATAAATCACAAAACCCATAATTTCTTTGTCCTTCCCAATTGAAAACAAATCAAAAGTTTCAACCTTTACACAGCAATATAAAGCTCAAACAACACAAACTACAATACCTAATATTTTTTTTCCCTTTTATTTTCTTGGAAACTAAACAAAGAGAGAAAATTGAATAATGGGTATGTATTAAACCTCCAAAAAAAATAAATAAATAAATAAAAAAAGCTTACCAACATACAAGGACAATTTGGAGAAGAATTTAGAGAAGCCAGGTGTTTGATATGGCTATGGTGAGATTGAGATTGTGAACCCCTAAAACCCAAAACCTCATCTTTCTTTTCTCTCTATTGTGAACCCATAACCAAATCCACCAATAACCACTGGCCACCGTGATTTCTGCAAAAAAAATAAAGCAAACTCAAATGCAAAAACCAACAAAACCCACAAATGGTGACACAAAACCACCAAATGGAGAGCCACAACCCATTATAAAAACACGTGTTTTCTACCCCTAACTTTGATGTTGCGAAACTTGTGTTTTCTCCTCCTCCAGACACTCCAAACCACGAAGAACACGTTAATCTCACCACAGGTCTCTCTCTCGAAAAGTTTCTGAGTTTTGGGTGTTTTGATTCCCGTTATGTTGTGTTTTGGGGTTAAAAGGTGTTTTTATAATGGTTGGGCTTGAGGTGGGTTACGGAGATTGACGGAAACATACCACAGGTGGGTTAAGTGATACTTTTCAAACCACGGATAGACAGTGATTTTCGCCCAAACCACAGGTAGGTTATGTGTAATTACCCCTATTATTTTATATTCTACATGTCAACTTGTCAAGTCAATTTCTTCTCCCAAAAAAAAAAAAAAAAAAAAGCCTTGTCAAGTCAATTGGAGGTTCACTCCATTTATATAGTTGTGGGTGTTCTTGCAACCCATTTCATATGCACTAGTTGGAGTAGCAATTGTTTGTAGGTGATGTTATTACTCCATATGGATTAAAATTAATCACATAATAATGGAACCGGCCTGGATCCAGCATATATGAATACTAGACTTGTCAAGATGCTAACACATGTCAAATATTTGCTATGTGTCAGCATCTCAATGGAACCAGTAACAGGTCTAATGTTCCTATACACTGGACACAATCCCTCCTCCATAATAATAACGGATTTAATAATATCCGACCTAAATTCAAATTTTACTTGATAAAGGATATGCATAATTTTTGGAAAAATCAAAGGAAGACTCTTGATAGGGCACTTAATTAGGAGGCTCATTCAAATCCTATAAGAAGGTCCTACATCACACAAAAGTTACATTGAAAATATTATCTCAAAAATCTCTCTTTCATAAAAAGTAGTCAAAATATTTGCTAACTTAGGCATTGGAGAGTGGAGACTCCTTTCCAAAGCTCAATTGGCAATTTCTTCAAACCTTCTCTTTCCTTTTTGTAGATGTTCGGAATCCAATTCAACTGTGAAAATTCTTCCATCATCATTATTAGATTTAAAACTTTGAAATTTAGCAATAATTATATGAAATTCAATTGGCTTATGGAAGTCATGTGGATCACAATAGGCATTAGCTCTCACTTGAGCCAAACTGGGAACCTCTCCATTAGAATTTGATTAGGTTTATTTAGGATTGCTGTTAATTGACCAGAAGAGCAAATTTAGGTGACACCACAAATCATATGGCTAAAGTTTGTAGAAATGTAAAAATATTTTATGTGGTTCAAAATAAACTAGTAAGTTGCCAGGAGAAAAGAACCGTGTGAACTATAATTTGGTATATATACTATTTGGACAAGTTTGGTCTGGATGTTATATATATATATATATATATATATATATATATATATATATATATATATATATATATGTTTGGGTCCCCAAGAGAAAATTATGGCTGCTTTTGGGACCCTTTTTTTGTTTTGAACTAAACATTTTGAAAACTCTTCTTATGTGAAGTCCCAATCAATACAAGAGGAATAAAAAATCTGATGACAGCCTCTCTATCAACAAGTACATGACTACATGTACATGATAAATGGTTTAAATTGGAACACATTAAATCCTAAACTCAGATTAATGTTGAACATAAATGGATTGATGATATTGAATCTGAGTTCCTCCCGTTGAGACTTGAGAGGCTTAAGTAAAGGGTTCTTTTATATCTAAAACCATTATTTTCTATATGGTATTCCGGGGTGGTCAAGAGGGAAAAAAAACAAGTGGTGGTCAAGAGGGAAAAAAAACAAGTGGTATTAGTGTTGGAATACAAATCTTTTATCCCACTTAATGCATAACTGCTACAAAAGCCCCATATCTAAGCTAATTTGATATAGTTCTACAACTAAAACTAAAAGACTTTAATTTAGCCAATTTTTTCTTTTTCTTTTTGAGAAGGTTTATTTAGCCACTTAGTTAACACTTATTTAACATTAAAGCATAACTAACTTTGTACAAATCTCCTATAAAAAAATAAAAACAAAAACTTTGTACAAATCTATAAAATTTTATAATTAAAATGCTTTTATCTGTAACTTAAAACAAAACAAAAAACAAAAAAACTTTGTACAAATCTATAAAATTTTATAATTAAAATGCTTTTATTTGTAACTTTATTAGACCCACAACTATTTTCAACAAACCATGCATAAACTTTCTTTTTTTTTTTAACAAGTTTCAACTTATGGCATTTGCTCCTAATGATAGCTCTTTATTATCAAACCAAGACACCAATCAGTTTTTGGTGTAGGTGGAGATTGAACCCTAAATCTCTTATTTAACCATCAAAAACTTTACCAGTTGAGTTAACTGAAACCCACAACTATGCATAAACTATAGGTTGCTAATGGTTAACCAATTATACTAATTCAATGATACTGCTCCACTTATATAGTGTGGCTCAATAGTTTTGTGACCATACCATGCCTCTAACAATCTCAGTTTTAGGGCAAATTTCATATGGAAAACTAAGTGGGGTGATATTACAACAACCACATCAATGAGCTCCTAGCTAGGAAAAAGCCAATGATTAATTCTTAAATTCTATCGTGAGTCACTAATTTAAAATGCAAGTTTGATTCACTGTTATTTGACAAAATTTAAGTAAATTAACATGACTAAGTAACTTACCACTACACACTCTTGGTGTGATGGTCACTCCACAAATTTACTATACTTAAATTAGGTTCATGTAGAATTTTTATCTCAAAAGAAGGGGGAAAAAAGATTAGGTTACTTTCTTCCTCTTCTCTCTCTCAAGAACTTTTTTAGGATGCCCATTATGATAAAAAAAAAATTCTACAATTCTGTGTAATTCAATCAACTTTTGCAAGATATAGACTGGGTTTTCCGAGGAAAAGACCAAGCTAGCTAGGGACGGTACTTTAAAGTATCCATAACTAATTGGTACTCATTACCGCATGTTCAAAAGCAATTTGTCAAACCTAAAAAAAAAAAAAAAAAAAAAAAAAAAAGACAAATTTATAGTTCTACAGCTAAAATATTGCTATTCTGGAAAGAAAAAAAAATCTATATTTCTATAACTAATAGACTTCTATTCTGTAACCTACGTGACACTAGTACTAATTCATTTTTCTAAATCAGCATTGTAGTTAATACATGTTATAAATAAATAAAAAATTTGGAGTTTGATGCTCTACTAAGTTTATTCTTCTTCAATTTATTGTAACTCTGGTTCTAGTATATTGTTTAAGTTCTATGAAATTATATTGATTATTGATAATTTGGTTTTTGGTGCTTGATATATAGGGGTTTCTATGAGACTTATTTTTATAATACATTCAGTAATAGTTATTTAAAGAGACTATAGGGTAAAAAATCAATCTAAACAATATAAAAATAGAGAGGAGAAAGAAATCAACACAGAAATTTTACTTGGTTCAATAACAGGCTTATGTCCACATGGAGTGAGCGGCTATAAATCATTTATATGAGAAATTAAGATTAGAACAAGCTTATATAGCATAACCCTACCAGTAAAAATCCCTGAAATACCTCTGAACCGTACATTCGGCTTGTTACACTCTATGTACTCTACTTTGCTATGCCCATATAATTTTTTGATCAGTGGCCCAGATCAAATAGGAGCCAACTCTAACAATATCATTGAGCAAAGCACAGAAAATTATTTGTATTAAAAGGCTTAGGTGAAAGGTTCTATTATTGAAATTCTATTATTTTCTTAAATTCTATGGTTTTTTGTTATGTTAGAGAATGCAATTCATAATGTGTTTCTAATTGGGTGTTCCTGATATTGCAGGCCAAGATCTATGCTATTATTCCTCAATTCTGACAATGATCTATTTGGATTCTATTATTTGTATTGCAAATAGAACCCTTTTTTTTTTTGGAAACAAATAGAACTTTTTATTTTCTCTTGTTTGTTATGCACATCATTAGTTGAGATAAAATTGTAGAAATTGAGGGTGCTACTATAACTCTTATGTAAGGAAATTAAATTTTTCTTCCCATAAACTAGAGTGTACCTGAATTAATTATGTGTATGAAATCATTTTATGTTATTAAAATCATGTTCATATTTAAAGATGAATAACAAAGAAATGTATCCACACATTGCTTACATTATGGACTAATGATAAAAAAAAAAAATTACAAAAAACTGATAAGCAAAGTATAGTGACATGTTACTCCCTCTAAATTTAATTAGCACTATTAATTATTATGTGAAAAAGAAAATGAAAAAAAAAAAAAAGTATGACCTTGCTGCACATTCCCACAGTAGTAAAATAGTTACTCAATTTCTACCGACGTTTAGTTACTTTGTGATTGGCTCCATATATGGCACAATATGCGCGGCTACGTGTAGCCTTGCTACCAACAAAATTGATTGGTTCTAACAAGTAGAAAGATATATTCTTTTAAGGATATATAATCTTAAATTCATTTTTTATTTTTTATTTTAAAGAAAGAAAGTACACAACATGAAGAGCAATAACTAGATTAATCATAGGTTAATTGCTAAATATATATATAGTTCAAAACCTAAAGGTGTCTCTTTGTCTTTTTTTCCTTTTTCGCTTTTGTTAACATCAAACTATATGTTTAATCCCATAATTGCCTTTTTTATTTAAAATAACTGCAAAGTCTCTAGCTAACAGCCTATATGGCAGAATTTGTGGTCACAAAAGACATCAAAGATTGAAATCGTAGAGGTTTGTTGACTGTTTCTTTTTCTTTTTTTATTCCCAAAAGGAAGAAAGAAAATATTAATTTCCCAGATGTTTGTTGTAATAATTTGACTAATCTTTTAGTAGGAGGCTCCAACTATGATAGTGAGGTGGGCTAAGGAGGAGACAAAAGAAGCTTCTGAACCGTACTTTGTTAGAGCTATATAGGAAAATTGTTTACTAGACCTAAAGTTGTGTAATGAGTGAGCAAAAAGAATCCAAAGTGCATGAAATGAGATGCAAATGATTTACATTTGCATGGAAGAATGTGCCTTGAAACACACTTGCCTCATTTTGGCATACACACATAAATATATATAAATATATAAGTATTCCTTATCATTTATACATGATGATGTGTGTGAGTGTGAATAAACAAGAACCCAAATGCATGAAAATCGTAATATAAGGAAACCAAATCCATGCATCATCAGCTTTTATTGTAAGTGAGACTCTTTAGCTTTAGGGACATAAAGGTAGAAGCTTCCTCGATATGTGCACGCTTGGAAGTGCGTTGTATTCTTCCTTCCCTTTAGGCTTTATTAGCTTTTCCTCACTCTCTCACTCACACTCTCTCTCTTTCTCTCTCTCTCTCTGAGTGTTTTTGGAAGGAGCTTTCTTGCCAACTTGCAGTGGCTACATTTTCTCTGCAACCAATAAAGCTAGTGGCACCACCATCTTTTTCAATCAACAAAGAAAAACCTCTGCATGGATCTAATTTTAGATCAGAAATTTAGAGAGAGAGAGAGACATTCTTTTAACATAATAAAAGGAAAGAGGGTCACACTCAACACCTTGAAGATCAAAGAAGCCTAAATTAACTTAATTAAAAACCAATAATTGTAACTAAATATATATATATATATATATATATTGCAAAACTAGTGAAAAGATTGTGTTGGAAACTACTCTATGCTAGATTTTCAAATTTATCATAAAGTTGTACTATCAAGCACTTTTACACAATACTATATGTAGTGTTTAAAAATATTACTGCAACATATAGTGACTTCCTGAGTACACGTGTCATGATGGCAGCTACCCTAGTTGTCATCTTTAATTGTTTTGATACCTTAGGAATATGGAGTACTAGTAAAGAAGATAAAAGAGGATGAAAGATGGATACTCTTTGTCGGCTTCAGTTGTAGGAAATTGTTTTTGCATTCAAAGGAAAAGAAAGCTTCTTTCAATCTTTCTTCACATGCACACTAGCATACCAGATAATTGTGATAATATTTTTATTTTTATTTTTATTTTTTGCTATTGTATGTATGAGTTCCCCAAAACCCTATCTTTGTCCTTGATGGGATCAATCATATAATTTTTTTTTTTTTTTTTAATTTCCCAATGGTTTTGTCTGCAATCATAGGAGTAACTAACTTGGAGCAACTACCTTAAAAGTAAACAGTTAGAAAAAGGTTACTAAATTAGCAAGAGTATTAACCATAAAAACAAGATGACCCACTTGACAAACATATATGGCACAATCTATGGTAATTGAAAAGGTAAAAAGAAACACAAGATTAAGGAAATGAGATTTCATACACTTAATGTATTTATGTCTTCTTTTTATTTTTTCTTTTTTTCTTTCTTCAAGAAAAATACAAAGGAAAAGTTGAAACCCCAATATTCTTGTATCATCATGACCTCTACAAAACTTTACCACCAAAACTGATGGCATTTTAATGCATGGTGAGTTTTTTCCACAGGAATTTCTGAAGAAAAGTTCTTAAGTGCTTAATGGAGACACGGGATGTTCCATGCTAATTGGCCTGATAAAAGTAGGAGAAAATAACCAATGTGATTATAAGAAAAGAATAAACTTTATTACTCCCATTTGTTACTCACACACAGATGCATGCTAGTGTCTGTAGCATCAATTAATGGAATGTCAAATAATTGTCAATAGGCCATAATAAAATGGTACCTCCCTAAATCAATAAGCTATGAGGTATATTGGAGTAAGAAGCATCAAGAACTTACTCACCTTGTTCACAATAAAGTACCAATGTACTAGTTAGAATTTAGAACAATAACAACTTATAAGATCATTTGCCATGCAAGGCATTATACCATAGTCTTTAAGTGGAAACCCTAACTCAACTGCTAAATTTTAAAGACCCAAAACCCTAGATCTCAAACCCTTAATATTAAGTCACTTACATCTAATAAGAAATGATTTACATTTTACCCAAATGGTGAATTTCTTCCTTGTGTCATGGAGCCAGTGTTGATCATAGGGTTCATCCTGTCTGTTGGAAGTGGCCCTCTTCGCGGTGATGGCCTTTCAAGCTTTACAGATTCAAATTTCTTTTCATCACTCTGGAGTACTGGCTTTGTTTCATAAATGTCTGAAATGTTATCCATGTCTGAGCTTCTATCCATTGATGGTGGTGAAATCTGAATTTGATCACCTTTGAAAGGATCATCTTGTGGCCCAAGGCAAGATGGGGCTGATCCCAAATCTTGTAGCCTAAGATCATCAGACCAAATTAAGGGACTCTTGCCACTACCACCATAAGGGCTAGCCCTCTTCTTGCCAAGACAAATACTATCATTATTTCCCATCATTAATCCATCAAGCGGTGGCCTATCCATGTGTTGAAGATCAAGTTGGTCACCTCCATATATGTTAAGGTCTTGAAAAGATGGAAAGTTAAGAGGTGAACCAAAATCCTTCATTGCTGATGATCCCATGTCACCAAGGCCTTGAGTTCCAATACTCTTATAGCTTGCAGATGGCATGCTATTTTCTCCAGCAAGGGTTTGACAAGCTTTCTCCAATATACTTTGCATATATTTTCCTTGAGCTTCAATCCTCAGCTGAAGGTGTCTTTGCACCTGCCATATGTACCCAAATCCATATAGGATACTTGTACAAATTTTATGAAGAAATGAAAAGTAGATGAGATAATTAATTAAGCTGTTCTGTTACCTCTAATTGCTCATGAAGTCTTCTTTGCACCTCCATTTGCATCCTAATTGCATCAACCATGTGTGAGTTACTGTTATATACAGTTTCACACATACAATCCACAAGAAAACCCAAACCCCATACCCCAAATCAAAATACAAATTTCGGTGATTCATTTTATGATTAAATTAAAATTTTTAAAAATCAAAATAACAAAAAAAACAAAAATACTTCTCTAGCTATTGGTTTAATTTAATCTTTTATTATGTTACCAAAAATAGAAAAATATAATACATACTCGTTCATACTACGGGCCATGATGCTGGATGAAGACGCAGTATTTCTTTGAAGTTCAAGAGCTGAAGCTGCCATGGAAAACAAACAAAATTTAGCCATGTCATGTAGGTTATAATTAGTATATAAAGAAACATGTCATGCTCCCAAAAATAATAATAAAGAAACCCTAGAAAGAAGAGTCACCTCTCATACCATCCTTAATTGTGTGATCATTGAATTCCTTGTGGGGTTGCTTCCCAAGCCTGAATTTCTAATCAAGTAGAAGAAAAAGAATAAAAAGAACATAAAAGGGAAAAGAAAAATAGATAGAGAAGTGTCAAGCTATCTAAAAATCAGGAACAACAAAAAGGTGTGCAGTTAGAAAAAGCAAAAGAAGCTTGAAATATTGTTGTATTCAAACCTGGAGGTGGCTCTTGAGGTGGTAAAGGGTGAGACCCTTCACACCCATAACTCTCATGATGGTTTTTGGAGTGGCCTCTACAGATTCAGACAAAGAAAAGAGGCAAAACAAAGCAATAGAATTAATTAATACAAGGAAAAGTTATTAAATACAATAATATAGAATGAAAACAAAATTGGAAAGAAAGCATGGGAAAGAATAAGTACTATCTGGCCCTCCAAGCTGAGTAACAGCATCAACAAATCGTTCATGGAGTTCCACAGTCCACCTGAGTCGAGGCTTAGGATCTGTAGTGAGGACAAGACCAGAGTCACCCTGAACACACATGGGTCTGTCATGGGAATTCATAGTTGAGGGCTTCTTGTGTTGGAACATTCTCTCTCTCTGAGGGGCTCTGAGAATACCAAGAGATTCAAGAACAAATGCGATGCAAATAGGGAAGAATAGGGTGCGCTTTTGAAGAAGATGGCGGGTGGCTTTGGCTTCTCTCAACTAGAAAGCACAAGGGGGACAGACAAAGCTAGCTTATCTTGCATAAAAAGAAAAAGAAAAATAAAAAAATACAAACTATGTTTTAAAAATTGAAACTAAAGTGTAACTATTCTAAAATGCAGGCCTTCCTTTGCCAGATTCTCTCTCTCTCTCTCTCTCTCTCTCTCTCTCTCTCTCTCTCTCTCTCTCTCTCTCTCTCTCTCTCTCTCTCTCTCTCTCTCTCTCTCTCTCTCTCTCTCTCTCTCTCTCTCTCTCTCTCTCTCTCTCTCTCTCTCTCTCTCTCTCAAAGACTCAGATATACGAGTGATATTATAAATATATCTCGATATACTCTTTCAAAGACTCAGATATACAAGTGATACTATAAATATATACTATAAATTTTACCATCAAAGACTCAGATATACGAGTGATACTATAAATATATCTCGATATACTCTTTCAAAGACTTAAATATACAAGTGATACTATAAATATATACTATAAATTTTACCATATTACTTTTGCAAATTGATGTGTCAATAATCACAAAAAATTAGTGTTAGAGATATTATAAACTTTACAATATATAAACCTTACAAAGAAGTTATTTAAGCATTTATTTATTATATTGTTAAGATAACATCAATAGCATTCATTGTTATACCATCTCGTAAATTTTTTATGGTAAAATTAATAGGTGTTATAGCATTTTTTTAATAACAAAAAAGTGATTCTAATATTTATTTTTTGTATTACTGAAGTAAAATCAATCACATTTATTATCAATGTTACATCAATTTGGAAGACCTTTGTATTAAAATTAGTAATAATTTTAATATTTTCAGAAAATATTTCTAATTATATGAGAGAGAGAATCTTTATTTATTTATTTATATTTTGGGATGAAATAGAGAATCTTTATATTGTCGTGTGTCAGTATTTATGTAATGTGAGAGTAGTATATCTTTTGTTATCACCAAAAGAGGACTATATCTTTAGTAGTGTATTCTTCTACACCATGTGACACTTTTTTCGCATGAAGCTATGAGTGAGAGAGAGCCTCATGCAATCATGATGATGGGCAATATATATGTAGCACTTTACCCTTCTTTTTTTTGTGGAACCATATGCTCTTTCACGCATTAAAACATAATAAATCTCTCGCTATAGCTATAAGCTAGGCCATCACTTATTTCGACATATCCTTCTGTGTTTTCGTAGTACGACCCCTTTTTAGTTTAATTATTGTGAACCCCATTAACCTATCGGCTATCATGGCTAGAACGCAAAGACATGCTTTATGTCATTACCAATAAAAAGGTTTTCATGATGCTTGACATAAAAATTTCATGTTTAACAGATTCGCTAACTATATATTGGATTCAATGGCATTGTCATGTTTCTCATGTGGATTTGATCTGTAAGAGTACTTAGTTTTCTTTTCTTCTTTTTGTCTTTTATTTTTTATTTTTTTAATCTCATGTTATAGCTCTCATTAGTATATAATTACTCTTTGTTTGGTGGGGTTTTTTTTAGGGCCTTTTAACTTTTAAAATCAAGAAGTTTATATAATTATTCTTGATTTGCAAACCAAAACTATTTAAGTTCTTAAAAAATTTTGTGAAGCCAGCTTCTCTTATTTTGATGAGAAGCTGCAATATTGTGCTCCCAACTAGGCCTTTTATAGTTGTCTTATATATCATTAAAAAGTATTTATTTAATACTTTTTTTATCTTGTGCTCCAGCCTCCCAAGCTACTGTCCAAAAAAATAAAGGGAAAAAATTATTAAGTCCTTCGTAACATATAATTTAAATGCCATTGTATTTGTGACACTTTAATTAGATATACTAAGTAACTGATATAAATACAAACTTAGGGCAAAGCTTCTCGTAATACAAACCCAAGTTATCATAGAAAAGAAAAATATAAATATAATCGGAAGGAGAAACAAAAGTCACAAATTTCTGTTGTAGAGCATTCGCACGGCAATGTTGTAGTTGGCTTCATGATAACGATGCTTAATCTTCACAGACGGAATTACTATCAGAAGGTTCCTACAATCCATAATAAGAGGTGCATGAAAAATACTACTACATGGAGGGCCATCAATCCAATCTACTAGCTGCCACTTTTGAATCAATATCAATTTTCACAACTAAAAGATTCAAATTAACACACATTATAAGAAAATCTCTAAGGGTCCATAGTTTCCGCATCTAGCTACACTAGTTGTATAATCTTTTTTTAGGTTGATACACTTAATTTTTTCAAGTAAAATCCATTTCTTGACTTAATTAATGTGTAGTGTGATAATTATGAATTAGATTCTCTTTATTTTAAGTGAAATAGATTCAGATCAAATGGAGGGAATCCTGATCCTTCCCAAATGAGATTTAAAGCATATATATAGTACCACCTTATTCATGACCATCTAGTTAGGTCACAGTGATGCTATATTGTTCACCCTTTCATGCGCATTTGAGATCTAATTTCAACTTATGTCAAAAGTTGAAATTACTGTACGTGACCTAACTAGATAATCATATATAAGACATAATTTCCTGTCCCTCTCTAAGGTATAACCACGAAAAAATTTTGATTTTCATTATCTGAATTATATTATTTCTCAATGATTTTAGTACCTTTTTAGTTAACGAATTGACATTGTCATTTTCCATGATCTTCTCTTGTGCCAAATGTATTAAAGCTAAGAGAAATTATACATAATAAAGCATTGAGTTAGAAGATTAATGATCAAAATGTAAATTTCCTTCGATGGATAAGAAAAGCACTAAAAAACAACATGATATGGAACTCCAACTTTAGGGTTTGTGGTTCGTAACATTTTGGAAATTGAACATCAATGCATAAAGGATTTTCGGATGTGGAGCTTTTGATGACAGGAGGGGGACCTTCTACTTCTAAAGCTTGTTGGGGCTCATTCCCTTATCACTTTTGTGGAATTGAAGATTGTCCTCCCTGGCATTCCTACTTCCTTCCAAACCGTAACAAACAAAAAAGCTAAAATAGAGTCAAACCCATAAATAGATACAGGGTCCCACACTAATAGTTTAAAAAGTAAATCAGGATATTTAAGAACAATATATGCAAGAACAATGTTAGAGAAAATAAAAATCACCAATTTTTTCACAACTTAACAATGTCATGTTAAGTTATTATGTAATGGTATAATTTTTATAAGAATCCATCACGGTTATCATTTTTATAAAGAAAATATCAGACTTATAAATTATTTTACATCATTTTTTACAAATTACTGATGTGGTGAGTGATTATTGATAAATAAAAAAATAATGTTAGTGATGAACCCAAATTAATAACTAGTAAAAATTGACCACATCAACAATTTGTAAAAATATTATAAAATAGTTTGGATTGGTAACATTTCTCATTTTATAATACAATAGCTAAAAAAATTGTTATACCAAATATATTATACATACAAAGCTCTCTCTTTCTCTCTCTTATGTAAAGCCCATGCAAAGATGAAGCATGTCAAAGCTAGAGATATCATATAATGCATGCTATTCATCCAAATCCAAAATGGAATAGATGCTTTCTTCTTTGACAATTAAAGGAAGATTCTTCTCCCAAAACTCTAAAAAACCCTCAATTTTGCTCAACACTATACTCCTATTATACCTTCAATCAAATTACGTGAAAAAGTTTGACCCACCTATAGCATAGAAAATTTTAACTAGGTCCCACTTAACAGTCCACAAATCAAGCCAATGCTTGCTTGACAGGTCAAAAATCAAGCTATCTAGTTTGAGACAATATCCAATTTATTAGCTGATTTGAGCTCTAGAATGCCTTCGCTCTCACCGACCCTTAGCTTACAATATGAAATGCTTTTGTTTGTTTATTTCTGCACCACTCTATTCTAAAAATAAGAAGAGAAAAAGAAGAAAAAAAAAAGGGAAAAAAAATATATACTATATATTTAGACTAATTTGTGAGATTCCTTTTTCGACTACTTGCGCCACAATGGCTCCCTTTATAATATATTGAAGCAAAGTTAGGGTTTAACTTTTAGTTCAATAAGTGTCAAAGCTAAAACCCAGGTGGAAAAGTGAGTTAGCTTAGTATTAAGGGCATGTTTGCTTGAAATTTAAGCATCTTTATGTTCTCTAGAATTATTCTCCAAAATGAATATATTCCTTTAGGGTGAATTAGTGGGACCCCATGTTTTATGTCCAATTTGAATACTTTGCGAAGCTTCTCTCTTTTTCTATCTAGTTCTTCCCCCAAAGATTTGATAGGGTGGTGCACCGTCCATTTCTTTGTTGAAGAAACTGTGATTACTATATATTAAGATTGAATTTGTGTGATTGGATGATTATTAAGCAATTAAAGAGATTGATGAGAGAGCATGGTGATAACGATGGTGATGGCTGAGGATCCTCAAAGTCACATTGTAGTGGGGAATATATGACATTCCTTTGTCATATTCAGATCTTTTTCAGATGGGATGTTAGATTGAAATGCACATACTGAGGCAGCTCAGAACTCGGACTATAGCTACAAGACCTATATACACCTTTAAACTTGTTTTTCTTTTCATTTTTTTTTTTTTAATTTTTGCACAATAATATCATATAAAAATTGTGTCGTACATGTTATGATTGTATCAAGCAAATGTCATCTCCTTTTTTTTCCTTTGTATATATATATATATATATATATTGTATTTTTACCATGTGATCAAGTCATTCTGTCTATTTATTTTACACCCTTAAGACTTTTATTTTATCCTGACTAAGAAAATATATATTTCTCCCACAAAAATGTGTTGCAATAAAATTATGGTAAATTAAAATATCCTTTCTTGAAGTTTAAATAAAGTTTATGAAAATAGAATTTAGCTTACTTCCAATACTTTTTTAACTAAAGATCTCATTTTATTTTAAATACACAATAGCAAGCAGTAATGGGTATTAATCTCCACCTTTTATTTAGTTAGTTGGTGATGTGACAATTTCTCATTAAAATAAAATAAAATTTCAGTTAAAAAAAATATTAGAGGTAAACTAAATCCATAAAAATATACTTTAAAAAAAAAAAGGCCACTTATTTTATAAAAAGACACTATATTCCTTGAGGTTTTGATTTAAATAATAAATAACTCCGATCATTTATGCCTATTACAAATTGAATCAAAATACATATTTTCAAACTATATTCTCATAAAAAAAAAAAAATAATAACTTCAAAATAAAGCCTACTAACCATAGTGGCTATTATAACTAAAAATAAATAAAAACCTCCAGGAACTAAGTGTTATTTTTAAAAATATGATGGAGTTTCCAACATTTTTTCAAACCTCAAGGGTAAGTGTAATTCTATTGCCAATTTTTCAAGAAATCCAATTAAAAATCTATTACTAAAAGTTTCTAAAAATTTAAAAGGATTTTCATTATTTAGTTTAAACTATTTGATCATCTACCATATTTTGTATTACTAAAAGTGGACCTTACATGTTATGTTTTCACTACGTGGTTCAAGAAAATATTACATAATTTGTTTTAGGTAAAACCCTATAATCAAAGCTATAAA
Organism: Quercus robur; assembly: GCF_932294415.1. Classification (NCBI taxonomy): domain Eukaryota; kingdom Viridiplantae; phylum Streptophyta; class Magnoliopsida; order Fagales; family Fagaceae; genus Quercus; species Quercus robur. The sequence continues at coordinate 2,701,238 of NC_065537.1, forward strand.
ATATTTAAAATATTACTCCGATTAAGACTCAACAATCAAAAGTTTCTTGATTTTTAATATTTTGAGAAATTTAAAAGAAGTTTTATTATTTGATTTTAAAATATTTTAATATCTATTTTTAACCTTTTGTTTTGGTAAAAAAAAAAAAAATTGATTTCTTATACGAAATGCTCTCACCACAAAAGTTTAAAATAATTTTTTATTTTTTTACTATTTCCTTTATCCTTCAATTTTAATTATATTATTGAAGTCTATATTTTTTTAGATTAAATATTTATTCTTTATAAAGCTGAGTACTTTTTGGACATAATCTAGTTACTTAGAATTTTTAACCATAAAAACCTAACATATTTAGAAATATCAAAGTTTATTAGAGTGGCATATTGTAATTGGTATATGATAAAGGAATGTCGGTGTGATAGGTCTATTTGCTTCAATCATAACTTTCTATTTTAACAAGTTGTAATGGAGAGAGAGAGAGAGAGAGAGAGAGAGAGAGAGAGAGAGAGAGAGAGAGAGAGAGAGAGAGGTGGTGTACATAATTAATAAATTTGTTTTTTAAAAAAAAAAAAAAAAAAAAAAAAAAAAAAAAAAAAAAAAAAAACATTGCTCATAGCCGAATGTTACTTTGCAATTGAGTCCCGGCCCAACTTCAAATCAGATAATAAGAGCCTGTTTGGTCAACAAAATTTGATCACTCAATTTCCATCACTCATCACTTATCACTCATCACTCATCACTCATCACTTATCACTCAATTTTTCACATCCGTTTGCCTTCATCACTCAGTTTCCATCACTCACTATTTTTCACACTATTTGGGGGGCCCACGCCTGTCACGGTGCAGCTTTTTTTTTTTTTTTTCAATACCCAGAAACCAAAACCCAGTGAAAAAAAAAAAAAAAAAAACCAGTGAAGAAGACCGAACCCAATGAAAAAAAAAAAAAAAACCAGTGAAGACCGAACCCAGTGAAGAAGAAAGGGAAAAAAAAAAGTCAGTTGGTCAAAAGTTGCTGCTGAGTGGGTCCCTCATGTGTGTTTAATTACAAAAATACTATTGAGTTATGAGTTATGGAAACTGAAAACAGCCAAAAGGTGTTTTCAGTTTCCATAACTCATAACTCAAAAATCAAATAATTAAGTGATAGAAACAAAAAATTGAAAACTGAGTTATGACTTGCCAAACAAACTTTTTTTTTTTAGAATTAAGATGGGTCCCACCATTTTTTAGAATTGAGTTATGAAAACTGAGAATTGAGTGATGAGAATTGCCAATCCAAATAGCTCCTAAAGTTCCAAGATTTGACTGTGCTGTCAAGTCTGAGAGCCCAAAAGAGCAATTTATTTAGCCTAATCATTTAGCAAAAATAAAAATTTTATTTAGTCTAATCAAAGGCCTAGGATGAGTTTGGTAGGGCTTCAGATTTTCAAAACATAAAAAACTGCGACAATTGTGAGAAAACCCACTTCACAAAAAGCAATGGAAAAGAGCATTTTGAAACGGGCAACAGTGCAACTTCTGCTCTTTAAAAACTAAAACACCCTTGTGAAATTTAATCAAGTTGAAATTCTACTTTTGTCATTTTAATGTGAACAAGATGCAATCATGGAAGCAAGAAACTATAATATTCATCATGGATAAACAAAACATAGCCATAAGGCATAAGATGAGTCATTCTAGAGCCTCACAGTTCTGCAAAGATTGCAATATTCATGGTTAACCAAAAGATAGCCATATGTCATAAGCCGAGTCATTCCAAAGCTATCAATCTTGTAACACAAAGTTTAGAGACAAAAAATAAAAAATAAAAAATCACAACTATCAAGATGAGCAAATTGTTATTAGTAAGTGAACAAATTATATAAATTATGGGTCTAGATAGGAACCAATAAAAACTTATCAACTCAACTGTTTTGAAAAAATATTGTTGATAACATTACTCATCTTACAAAGGCTGCATTTGAGCCATTTCAATTCTTCTAGGGTTGGTCTTTCCCTAAACTTATGCTTTAAATATATGGATAAATTGCATATACTATCTCTATGATATACCTTTACAACATAGAGCTCTCACTTTCTTTGTTTTGCTAGACTTACACCTCCCCTATGTTACCGCCACCAACTGCTGATGATAAAGGATTGAAAAAAAAACAAACAAACAAAAGAGTTTTACTCGAGTCTTGACATTTTTTTGTTATATTTTTAATTTTCTCAATTAATCCTAATTTAGGTTTCTGATTGTTTGTGCACTTGTAAGCTTTAATGTAGAATGGTTTTTTTTTTTTTTTTTTGGCAGGGGAGGAAAGTTTCATAAAATAAAATACATGGTAACTATATCTTAAGAGTATCATTTGCCCATTTTATATTTATATAAATTATTCAATTCGATGGTAGAATATCAATCTTATGAGGCTAAAGGTGGAGCTTTGACTTTTTGATGGGTTATAGACTAATATAACTCGTGGCATTTGAGATCTTTCATTATTTAGACAATAGTCACAATATGCAATATGGAAAAACAGTGGCGTTTGATACATAATTTGAAATTTGTACTCACACTGCTCTTACATTTCACACCATGGTTACTGGTTAATGCATTCCTACTCAACTGCAAATGGCAATTGGATTGGACATTGAAGAAAAGCATGTAGCATCACTTCATCTTCATTTTCGCCAAGAGGCTGGGAAAGTATCAGCCCTTAGTGATAATAAGATTGATACCTATATTGTGTATCAAGGTTGGAACAACATTGAGTGTATTAGTGCTACTCAACTTACATTTGAGTCCCACCTTTGTAAAAGTCCTGGGAAGTGAATCAAAACCAGCTGCCAACACTTGGACCAGTAATTTCAATGCTTGAACTAACCTCAACCAAGCTACAAGACCATTGCCCCTACACAACCTTTTTCCACCCATGTTTTGTTGGTGGGATTCGGTTAGTACATTACAAAAGTAATGATTACAAATTCATTTACAAGAGCCTGCTTTATGTTTCTAAAATATTCCCTGCTGGATCTGTGTGCCTGTAATCGCAAAGACAAAGTGGCAAATGGTGCAATGCGAGGATGTAGCAAGTACAAAAGCTACATTTATTCTTCTTCTTTTTTTTTGGGGGGGGGGGGGGGGGGGGGGGGGGGGGTGTTGTTGGTTACCAAATTCAAATTTCATAAGAAAACGAGGAGCATTTCTCCTCCAAACCTCCCTAACAGGAGGAAGAGAGGAATTAATACAACACAGACAACTTACAATGGGCCGCAAACTTAGCTAAAGCATGAACTACAGAGTCTAACTCCCCTTTAAAAGTAGATAACATTCACTTGTAATTTACTTAAACGGGTTAACACACAAGATTCACATGTTTATTTTGCCAAAACTCAATTGTGCAGCCAAAACTGTTTTATTGACAAGATATAAAAATGCACCGGTATTTGCGGGAAGGTAATATTGTCAACCAACCTTCAAGAAAAGAGTGGGGTTAACAATATTGACCACCAATGTATAATTTAACTCAACTTAATCCTTGACAAGCCTACGCTTATTTTAGATACATGCATAGTATTTAAATCTTGCTCATCTTTTACTGTTGATATTGCACTGTTCCTGCAGGCTGTCTGCAACTTAAGCTTAACAGCAGCAGTGTCACTGTCAAGGCTCCAACATGTGCTACATTGACAACAGTCCAAGCAGAGCCCTTTCATATTAATTGCTGTTCATATTCCCCAAGCACACATATTTCATCTGAAACCATTGTATGGAAAGATGTATCAAAATGACAGCACAGATATAAGCAGATTGATATATGGTCATTAGTGACTTCCATAAAGGAACAAAACTTTTGAGCCAATATGGAAAATGTATTTAATAAGTAGATAATTCAAGAACTTCAGCAGATTGAAAAGCAAGGGAAAATTACATGCAATTGCCCCATTGTAGTGTTGTTTTCAAAGGGCTGTTCCCGGATTAGGTAATTACAAAGAGATGCCTTACTGACAACAGCTATCCTAAATTATATAATTTAAAAAGTCAATACTGCCCTCAAATAAATTAAGTATATCTAGCAACCCATCAAAGGAAAGATTGAAGTGTTGTTGGCAGTTTTAGATTATTGTTTGAAGTCTTGAATTCCAACTTCTGATTTTGAAGAAATTCCTTACTTGACAGACAGCATGAAAATTAGTAAACAGAAGCAACATACATAAAGATGCATATTTATTTCAATATTTGTTACTGTTAAATAGAAAATTATTCCCATAAATCAGATTGTCGATCAAAAAATTATTTGATAAGTAGCAAATTATTGAGAACCTAATTGAATAGTAGTAAATGGTGGACACACACAACATGAAGAGAAGATTCCCTCTCCCCTTCCCCCCCCCCCCCCCCCCTCTTTTTTTCTATTCTGACGACAAAAATAAAAACAAAAAAACAAAAAGAGTTGCATTAGGACATTGTCAGTAAGCTTACTTCCAGGTATTCGTCCATCCCATACTTGGAACCTTCCCTTCCAAGACCGGACTGCTTGACACCTCCAAATGGAGCAACCTGCATTTGAACATACTTGTGACAAGCTAGCTACAATAATTTCTTAATCTGTTGGTGGGTGCAGGATGAAACCAACCTCTGTAGAAATTATGCCTTCATTGATACCAACAAGTCCATATTCAAGAGCCTCAGACACACGCCACGAACGTTGTATGCTGTTTGTAAATATGTAAGCAGCCAAACCTACGAAAGTATAGAGGAAAACAATCAACCACGAAACTGAATAGTGAAGAAATAACAAAAAATTGAATCAATATGGAATAACTTAAGCAGAAATGTAACGCAAATGAGTTTTAATTGACCAAGGAAAAGAGAGAGAGAGAGCAGGATATTTTGTATGTTTTGAATTTCTTGCATTAAAATATAAATCAGGTCCAGAAAAAGAACCTGCATTGGTGTCATTAGCAAGGCGAATAGCTTCTTCCTCTGTTTTAAACAGCAATAAGGGTGCCACAGGTCCAAATACTTCCTCTCTGACACATGACAAACAGCTTAAGCACATAAAAACTAACATACAAAAATTCATCCAGTTAAAAGAACTAAGAAAAATATTTTAAAGCACATAACAAGCCAATACTTTTCACTTAAATACGCTGTTCGGTCCTAAAGTTTACCAGAGCAATTTTAGTCATTTAAGTTTAAATATTAGGGACTAAAAATGATCACTTTAAGTTTGTTAAGGACTAAAACTGATCACTTTAATATTTAGGAACTAAAATCACTCATCGGCTAAAATTTGGGACCGACAATGTATTTTGTCCTTTTATTTCTTCAAACCCAGGAGTATCCCCAATCACACAAACAATCTAGACTTAGGAGTTGAACTCATTACCGCTGACACCATAGCAGTGCAAGCAGTCTACACTCTACAACCAGCTCAATTCGTTCAGAACCCAGTAATTAGTGTACTGAGACATAAGTATACATGCCCCACTCACATCAGTCAATTATTCACAGTTGATACCAAAAAAATGCAAGCAGAATTTTTTTTTTTCAGTAAAAAAGAAACTTTGTTTAAATTTTTCTTAAAATAAAAAATAACAGATTACTGATCATCAAATTCCAAGTCCAAGGTGTATTGTGGGGAAAAAAAAAACTTTGCCAAACAAAACATAAAATATGCCTACAAAAATAAAATAAAATAAAAATTTATCTAAAAAAATTTATTTATTAATTAACTAAATTGCAGTATCCATGTCATGTCTTAATTTTTCAAGAATTGTCGTATCACCGTGTTCCATGTCATGTCCATGTCTCTGATTCTCACCAAAACAAAAGGGGGAAACAAGGATTTTGTAAAACATGGACAATTAAGTCCAGCTTGCTCACTCAATTTCACTTTTTGATCGCTTTATGCAAAATCAAGGATAACACTCCTAAATGAGAGAAGTTCTACTAGCAACAACGAAACGACTCCAAATTCTAATGATTAGTCTTGACACAATTCATGAACAACTCAAAGCTAAACAAAGTTAGCAGTTTGGTTTTCACCTAAATTCCTAGCCATGTTTAGGTAAATTGGGTTCACCCATCTTATGCATATTGAATAGCTCATATTTGGGATAACTTTCCAAACCCATAATTGACCTGCATTTGACACAAATAATTACCCCCTTTGACAATATAATGATTCAACCCAATATGGCAAACAACGAGATTAACGTTATAATACTACTTTTTCAACTACATCTTTCATGGCAATATTTTAAGATGTTGAGTTTGCATTATAACAAAAGGGAGTGTAAGTGGTCTAATATTCTAAATAAAACGTTTGACAAAACAAATTAAACTTGTTAGTTTCATGTTAGATCAATAGGTAACCCGAGTGAACCAAACTTATTTCACACCAACCATGTCGGCCATGCCATGTCATGTTACTTGTACAACCTTTGAATTCCGTAAAGGTTTGACATTCTGAGAAAATAAACAGATCATGTTCAAGACTTCAAGTTCACACACTTATTTGTGTTCTTGCCTCTCAAATTTTTTCATTTTTCTTTTTCTTCTGACATCATGTTCGAATTGAATTGTTTTTTTAGAGACATGTTCAAGTTGCCTCTTGAAACTTGTCCATGACAATTAAAAGGAATGACACCCATATGTGGAATATAATGGCCCAGCTACTGTTGAGGTCACAGTATAAAACATTAATATGCACACAAGAATAAGTGCAATATCATATCCGTGACTAAAAAAAAGTCAAATGTAGAACAACAAATGTAAAAAATTTTAAAAGAAAACCATTCACCTTGATAGGAGCATGTCGCTCTTGACATCACCAATAACTGTAGGCTCATAAAAAGTCATACCAAGACTATGTCTTTTACCTCCGAGTAGGACTTTTGCTCCCTTCAAATAAAATCATAATTTATAAGAGTAGCATTATTTCTTAACAAGAAAAGTTCTATTGACTGTCATTTTGTGAGCTATGCCAAATACATTTAAAATTGCAATATCAAGCAAAAAGGAAAATGAAAGGTACATATTATTTGATTTCATTCAATATTCATTACAACCACCTTCAATATGGGAACAATTTTTTTTTTTTTTTTTTTAATCTTCAGGTATTAAAGCAAAGTGTGTGTGTGTGTGTGTGTGTGTGTGTGTGAGAGAGAGAGAGAGAGAGAGAGAGAGAGAGAAGAGGGAAATAAGATAAATGTCAGAATAATAACCGCATTGTGAATGTCATATTCCTGAGAATTACCAACCAACTTCCTGTGCCAAACATCAAAGATGTGACTCACGACTGACTTCCACTTTTACACTTTGTGGTGGTCCACAAGTGGACTTCATGATTGACTCAATATAATGACTCCATGCACATTATGTACTGCACATAATTGAGAAGATTATTCAATTGATAAAACACTAACATATAGCCCTATTTTACAGCCAAAGGATAAATAACCATCTACATCATAAATCCTTATGTCAGGTTGAACCCCAAATCTCCACATTTAAAAGGAGAAGTACCACTAAACTACAAGGCCATGATAACAACATGTAGACTTATTGGAGAGATTTGCGACTCTAATATGAAACAAAAAGAAAAAATGAAACAGCACTCAGTACACAGGTAGTGTACAAGCAGTGCATCAAAACTAAAGAAAATATATATTGGAGAGATTTGCAGCTCTAAAATCAATTAAAGATTTACTAGCCATGGTGTCAAGCGTCTAAGATGCATGGAGAATAGTACCCAAGGAAGCATCCTTCTTTAGTAGGTACTCAATGATGTTAAGATAATCATATAACATAATGCCGATAAGAAGTTACAACCTCCAAATCAGCAATTACTAATTCAACAGAATAACTGAGTAAACAAACCTTTGAGATTGCATCTTTAATAAATGATTCAACCTGCAAGGAAAATTTAAAAGGCACCAAGATAGAAGTTGATGTCAGTAACTGCAAGATCACAACATAATGCACATTATAAACTGGAAAAATTGAAAGCAAACATACCTTCTGTACTGCAGCTTCATTGATTAAAGGACCCTGTGAGGAAATGAATAGTTAATTCCAAATCTGATTACATCTCATTGGGGAGAAATAGAGGGGAAGATAAAAGAAGTTTAAGAGTAGCCCCTAAAAGCCTTCATTTCTATATGTATGGGTGAATGGAACATCATCTCCAATTTTCAAAACAAGTCATATGATATAGAAAATAAAAGAGATCGATGTGAAATGTTACAAACAAATGAGACGGTATCTCTTTTATAATTTTGTGACTCTAAAGAAAGCATGAAGAATAAAGTAGCTTCAGAAATGGGGGGACCACAACTGTGACACGGAATGTACAAATGCCTACCTGGGCCACACCCTCAATGAAGCCATCACCAACTTGGAGATTCTGGACAGCTTTTGAAAAAGCATTTGCAAATTTCTCATAGATACCTGCAAAGAAAATCTATTAATTGTGCAAATGGGAGGATAAAAAAGGCTTATTTGGAAGGAATATACCAGAAACTTCTAAAAAATCCAGACAGATGAACCAGTTCAGACCATGTAGTGAAATTTTTTATTGATGAATCAAACATTTTTTTTTTATTTTGAACATAGGGAACCTTTCTAAAGAAGAGTCCTTTGGATTCGCCTCTAGCCAGTAAAACCTACGAGCTCCAACCCACCAGAACCAGTTGTTGAGTAATTCAGGGGCATTCACCCCTGACGAAATAAGCAATTTATGCTCATGACCAGGAGCAAATGAATCAAACTTTTTTTATATTAATATTATTGATGTATCAAACTATACCTTAACATTTGCATGCATTAGAAAAAGAATCAAGTAATTAATGTGAGTCCATATATATATATATATATATATATATAATATATCCACATCTCTAGGTATAATTCATCTTGCTTATTGGGAGTTCATAAGGCCTTAGAGGGTCCGAAACCAAATCAAGAATATAGTAAAAAGACAAAACAGCCTTTCCAAGGTAATTTAATAGTCATGACATACTTCTTAAGAATTCTTACAATTTGGAAGTTAGACTCTATAGGACAAAATAAACATAAAATAATATTAAATGTTATGACCACCCCAAACTTCCAGTCTTATTCATCTCAAGTCAAACCTTAGCAGATCCAAACTAAGCCCTTGAGCTGCTAAGCTGCTATCATTACTGTTAAATTATCAATTGTCCCAAAAGCTTAAACTATTGAGACATGGGAAATTTACATTTAACCACATACTTCTAACACTCCCCCTCATGTGTAGACCAAAACTACCTTTTAATAGGTGAAGCTCAACACATGAAATTTAAATGGGAGGTAGAGTGGAGGAGACAGGGATCGAACTCAAGACCTCCCGCTCTAATACCATGTTAAATTAACAATTGTTCCAAAAGTTTAAGTTATTGAGATATGATAAATTTAATCATTTAACCATATACTTCTAACAATTACCTTACCCATGCAATCCAACCTTTTTTCCCTCTATTTAAAATCATATTGTTCCACTTGTTGACCTGAAATTTATACTCTAAATTATTTCACCAATATCTATCAGCTACTATGCTACTACTATAAACCAATAATCAACTAAGATAGGATGCTTTACATACTAAATTACCTGAGGGGGGTTTCAGCTCCATACTAAATCCTATAATTTGAATCTTACTTTCCAAAATTCAAATCACAATTTCACTCATTAAAACTCCTTTAAGCCTTACACAAACTGCAGATTTCTTTATTGAAATTTTACTCAAGAACTTGAATGACATTATTTGTCTGTTTGGGAATAACTTATCTAGCTTTTTGCTGAAAGTATGTTTAAAGTATACTTGTACCTTGAAAAAAATTGAAAAAAGTGAGAAAAGATAGGAAAAAATGAGGTTTTAAAAAGCTATCCATAAAAGCTAAAAGCTAACGCTTAAAGCTGTTCCCAAACACACTCTATGAAACCTAAAAATTGCATTTGAATCATGAATCAACAAATGCGGTCTACAATTAGTATTATGTTCTCTGCCAAACGCGATATGTTTTAACAAACAACTAAAAAATAAAAAAGGAAAAAGAAGAATCTAATAAACAATACTCAATCAAGATACCAATGTGCATTTGGATAAGCATTTTTGGTAGCTTATTTAGCAAATAAGATAAATCAGCTGTCCAATTTTCTTTTTGTTATTGTGTATGTATTCAACAAGGTGATAGACACCACAGATCTCCAGAAAACAAGAGGGAGAGAAAGAAAATTCTTATTATTGACTTGTCTTTGAAAGAAAACCTTCCACGATTTTTACCCTTGTTCCTTGCCCCTACAGAAAGTAAAAGCTTATACATATAGACATTTAGAAGATTGAGTGTGCGTTTGGGATTGCTTAAAAAGCCAGCTTTTTTTTACTATGCAGCTTATTTTTGCAATTATTCATGAGTTTCATTGCACTTTTTGATATTATTCATGGGTCCACTGTACTATTTCAGCTACCTTTTAGCTTTATCTACAGTACTTTCAGCAAAAAAATTCCAGTTTCAGCTAAATAAGCTGTTCCCAAACAGACACGGAATCTATAACTTTGGAAACATTTGTCAAATATGTAGGTTGTTTGAGGCATAATCCATGAAATTCTCTTTGTTCATAATTTATAACACTTGAGCATAAAATCATGGGCTAATTGGGTCTGTTTAGTCATGTTTCTATCTTTGGGGGTCTTGGGTTCGTTGAGGGTGTTTGGTTCTGTTGGATTTGTATGTCTGTCAGGCCTGCAACAAGGAAGTGTTAAAACTAATCCCACCTTGGTTGGGCTTGAACTTAGTTATGGGTTGCCGTACTAGTTGGGCCTCTCTGCCTACTAGCAATTCCAACTCTCCCCCAAATCAGACTCCAAATGCAATTTGATGTCATTTCTTGTGCCAAGGACTATCCAATGCAGTAACAGGTATTAGCAAGTTCATTATATAATCTTTATAATTGTTATTAAAATGCAGCAAATGTTTAGTGCAAACATAGCACCAATGATTTGCTATATTGACGTATCTATACATCTATGTCTCCACAAACACTAAGAGTTCACTTACTATATCTAATACTGACAATCTACAAGCAGTCAAATTTAAGCTGAACAATACAATAGCATCAACCAGACAAATTAATATATCTGTAAAAGCAATATTTTCATCTATACCTTCTTGCACAAGAACTCTATTTGCACAAACACATGTTTGTCCACTATTACGGAACTTTGCTGCTAGCTGCAACAACAAATTGCATTGTTCAATAAATGAAATATCTAAAATAATTATATTCTGGAACAAAGAATGTAAAAGTAAAACAGAATAATAATATCAACTATCTATCCTTGTTTAAAGAAAAAGGGCAAGAATAGTTAATACTTAATAGTCACCTAAAGCATATAAAGTAAAGAGCAAGACTTAAGTACAGTATTTAAGTGTTATTCCTTAGGTTCCCCTTTTAAGATTCTGTCATATGGATTTTTCTCATGAGATGAAAGTGTATTAGCCACATGGCTGAATCTTATGAGAAGAACTTAAGGAACACCATCTAAGATACTGTACCTAAGTTTTTTCCTAAAATAAAATATAGTTATGCTAAATAGAATCTAACTACTGGCCAGAAGCTAAAACAATAAATTTCAGAAGACCAATATGATGGAAACAACATCACAAAAATGAACACATTTATGAAAATTACTACAGAAAGAGTAGTTAATTTATCACTGTGGTGGTTAAGCCATATACAAAGAGTTTCACCAATTTAAACGTCATTGACGGTCTTTTTCTTAAGAAATTATGCCCATTTCTTGAAGGAAAATAGAAAACAAAGAATCTCACTTGAGCATAAAACACACATGGGGGTGATATGCCATTCATGTCCAACTTATTGGCACAGCCAAACTCCTAATGTAGGGTTTACAAAAGCAGTGGACATTGCATTAATACAATTTCATATCTTGTATTTTTTAACTCTGGCAGCTTTAGAAACTTCTATTGTCTGAAGTATGTACTTAGTTGGACGCATTGTTGCACATGCACTAGCTTGAGGGCATGCAGAGCAGCCTAAAAAGGAATCAAGTATAATTTGCACCAGTAAAAAGGATATATCCTGCCCCAGAAGTGCCTAGATGGCCTTATGCAGCATCTCAGGTATATCTTATAGGTAAACAAACAAGACTGGTTTCATACTCACTCCAGATGCATATTAACTCATGCAATGATATCTAAGATGGAATCAACACCATTACAACCAGTGCCTAGATGGCTTTATGCAGCATCTCAGGTATATCTAATACTGTACATAAACAAACAACAATGGTTTCGTACTCACTCCAGATGCATATTAACTCATGTAATGATATCTAAGATGCAATCAACACCATTACAACCAGTATACATAAAAAATCACCCTAACTTACAGCTCCTTTTACTGCCACATCCAGGTCTGCATCATCAAAGACTATGCAGGGTGCATTGCCACCAAGTTCCAGAGATACCTAGAAAATTCAAAACAAAGGCCATTAGCCACATGGTGATTTCTAGCGCTTTCAACATTGTTAGCACATGCCCTCATTTCATATACTGTGCATACCCTTTTAACTGTCCCAGCAGCACCTGCCATCAACTTCTTTCCAACTGCTGTTGAACCCGTGAAAGTGATCTTTCTTACCTGAATACATTGAATACAACAAGAACACTTAATGTCACATCATTTTTATATCCTATTATCTAGAAGGATATTGCATGATAGTATCACATGGAGAGGAGATCAGGGCATATATTAAAGGTAAAAAACCTGTGTACTCGCAAGTAAAGCATCCCCAATATCAGCAGCATTTCCCATAACCACATTGACAACTCCCTAGACGATTAAGAAATCAGTATGCATTAGAAGCAAATGAAACTACAGAAGAACTATCAGTTGGTCAAGAAGAAGAAAAAAGAAAAAGCATCATAGTCTAAGCCACATTCTAGAAACTTGGGCTTAGGCCAACGCTTCAGATTCCTGAGACCAGCATCATTTTAATTAATGTATTTTAGTTTGAGATTTAAGGATGTCATGCTTCATGATTTTCCTATTGTAAGCTGAAAAAAAATTCACATATAGGACATGCCACCCACACAATTAGTTTGGCCCAAAAGCTCTATATCTTTTCTAATTTCTATATATAGTTTAGTCCTTGATGTATGTTTTTTTGGCCTAGGATAGGAATAGTGTTTTTTCAATGATTCAATTCTGGGAAAGCACCTTAGAGTATGTACAGTGAATTTTTTTCATTTTAGAGTAACATTTGAATGCCATTAATAATGGCAACCCAAACCAAATAAGTATCCAACATACACAAGCCAACTCAAAGACCAAGTAGGGGTAGAAGTACAGGCCGGGCTGGGTTAGGGTCAAGTTTGCACCTCAGATTGAGCCAGAGATGAGCACAGCCTACCCAAGTTTTATCCCTACTGGAAACATAAATAAGTATCTAAATGGAAACCACTATGATGCAGAACAACCAGAACAAAATGAAACAATAGAAAAATAAATGGATATGACCTAAGAATCAACACCTAAACCTAGCTTGGAGTCAGCACCAAATAGGGAAACCACTAGGAGTCAGCACCTAAAATGAACCTAGAGTCAACACTAGGGTGGACCTGGAGTTAGCACTAGACCAAAGAGAGACCAAATAACCATTTTTTTCATTTATCAAAATATCAACTATCTCCTCAAGGAGTACAATAGGTTGCTTATAAAGGATTGCTAAACCCTAGTTCTAATTGGCTAGGAAACCCTAAATGCCTTATTACAAAAATAACCTTGCATCCAAATTAAAATACTAATAGCCTAATAACTACAAGGACCTAAAATATAAAAATTCAATTGACTTGCAAACATAAATAATACTAAATAAAAATTTTCTTGCATCTCCCACATCAACAACACACTTTTTTTTTTATATAGATAATAGAAGTTTATTGACAAGAAAAGAAGCAATGTGTTCGCATGTATGCAGATAAATAAAAGAAATTACTGGTGGTATTCCGGCCTGAAGAGAGAGCTCAGCCGCTGCTAAAGCTGTGAGGGGTGTGAGTTCAGAGGGTTTTATGACTACTGTACAGCCACATGCAAGTGCAGGACCAACCTGATACAGGTGAGGCACAGAAAGGAGATTTTGAAAATGAAATTCAGTCATTAAAGTTATCGAATCCTAAAGCAATTTAAGGATATGCACCAGAGGATATTAGACTGTAATAATCCTAAATTAAGCACACCTTTCGAGTAATCATAGCCAAGGGAAAGTTCCAAGGTGTAATTGCACCAACAACACCTACAGGCTGCAAAATAAAACTTACAAATAATCTTAAATAAGAGATCAAATATAATAACTGGTAATAGGATATGCTTTAAAACATATCAAGAAATCTCCATAAAAAATATTATGTTAAAATTGTCAATCAAGAGCAAAATCATCAAAGGTCATCTTTCCAACCACCACCAGTACAAGAAGGTAATTCAAAGATGCAACAGTTCAGAAAAAGGACACTAAAGCAAAAAAGAAAAGTGAATGCTGGTAACTGCTCTGTGTGGATTGTGAAGACTTGAATATCATGTGAAAGCAGGTTATCTTTAATACTGGTATTCCTTACTATCCTAAAAAGTCTTAGAGAGCGCAAGGGCTGTGCTAGGAAGACCAAAAACGTTCCATCAACTGGATGGAAAACAAGGATACTAGACCATGGACTCTCAGGCAATTCTGCAAAGAATCTTCAATCTTGCATCTATATTAGACCTGCATCCTTAACATAGTTGTGTCACATGTTGATCTTTTTTTTAATCTTTTTGATGTTGCTCTTTAAAGCACTAATATCATTTTGAGATTAAGACCCAACTCCTTGACAATGTTTTCCTCAGGCAAGGATGAGACATTTTATGTATAACAGACAACTGAAAATTAGACAAAATATTTAACTTATAGAGGATAATAATATAGAGCTCAAACCATCAAGAAATGAATAAGCACACCTGCTTTAAAACAAACAATCTACGATCAGGCAGAGTTGCCGGAATTATATCACCATATATACGTTTGGCTTCCTCCGCAGAGAACTCAATAAAACCAGCCCCATAGCTAACCTGTTAACTAAGTCCATTACATAATATGTTGCAAAACAATTGATGACTTATGCAGCCAAAATAATATAGTTGATGATGAAAACAGGAAGATATAGTGTCCAAGCCCAATGCTCAGATATCAGCAAAGTTAGAAGGAGAATAGGAGATACCTCACCCAGGGATTCTTTCAGAGGTTTTCCTTGCTCTAAGGTTATAAGCTGTCCAAGATCTTCTTTATGGGCAATTAGTAGATCATACCTTGAAATTCATGTAGAAAAGTCTAATATTAAAATTTGCAAAAGTATAAAGTTTCCCAGCCAGCATTTTGGAGGATCTATTTATGTGAGATTAATATATTGTGTATCTTACAATAAAACCAACGGGTTTACTAGATTCAACAGATAGCTAACATACCATTTCCTTAGATATTTGCTCCTTTCGGTAGCTGTCAGTTTGCTCCAAGCTACACAGATAGATTGTATATACATTACATTAGTTAATAAAAAAAATTTCAAAAGTGTATTTTACGTCCCAATATTGTCAAAAATATCAAGCACAACCTCAGTCCATTTAAGTATAAGGTTTGAATAACATTAAAAGTATTATTAGTTAGAACAATTATTTCCTTAAATAATCATTACTGGAAGTAATATAGTTAGAACAATTATTGATGAATTGGTTAAACTTAAAGGTTTGAATAACATTAAATTTTAAAAAGATGTAGTATATGTCAAGCATAGAAGCACCAATGGTTTTGTCTAACAAGTTATGCCAAAGCCCAGAATATAACATAATCAGAGTGGTTCAATCCAAAAGTTCATACAATAAAATGCCTCATATGCTGAAGATATCGCATCATTTGTCTCCTTCTGACCCATGCATGGGACATCTACTATAACTTCACCAGTTGCTGGATTGCAAACCTGCCATGACATAGAATAGGTGTGATTTTTGTTATGGAAAAAAAAAATGGCACTTTTAAGGCATATTAGATAAAAGAAAAATTCATTTGGAATATAATAAAAAGTGCAAGCAATGCCAGTCTATATCATGGTTTCTGTTCATTTAGTATAGCTTATTTCATTGTTTTACCCTGTTAAAAAAATATAAATAATAAATAATATTGCATGTCTCTGTACTTAGTGTTATATTCTGTTCATAGCAATCCCAAGCTTGGAAAAAGAGGAGGGTTATGGTAGGTTGACAGCTAGAGTAAAAATTATTCCTATAAAATGAATGGATCCACTACAAATACATGTTGGAGCCCCCCCTTCTAAAAAAACATACACATGGCCAACCTTGACTGGTTTCTTAAGGATCCATAACTGGCCAAAAACTTTGGGACTAAAGCTTGATTGTTGTATTGTTATTTGTTGTTATTTTACTATATAGATAAAAATAAATAAATAAATAAAAAGCTATGTAAAAGTACAGCCATACCTTGAAAAATACAAAACAATACAAAGTTGAACATTCTCTTTTAAGATGAAAATACTCTAAACCATTTGGGCACCTAGATATGAAAGTATTCATCTTCTCTTTTCTTTTTTGACAAATGAGGGTATCCAAATCTCTTCAAGTATCCATTCATCTTTGGAAACCTAAGACTAAAGCAAAGCAAGAAGCTTCCTTGGCCCAACAATAAGTGTCCATATCAGTTTCTTATGTGCCAATGAGCACAGGAAAGTAAGATGGAGGGTGAGGTTGTTCAAGGCCCACTAGATGCATGTATAACTTACCAAACTTTTTTATTTAAAAAAATGGTTATTATGCATTCGATTAAGGTTAAGGAGGTGATTGACAGAGCCTAAAACAACATAAGTAGTAAAATGTGTGTGTGTGTGTGTGTGTCAATTATAATGATGTTGGTTATGATACAATCACCTCCTTAAAAAG
Organism: Quercus robur; assembly: GCF_932294415.1. Taxonomy (NCBI): domain Eukaryota; kingdom Viridiplantae; phylum Streptophyta; class Magnoliopsida; order Fagales; family Fagaceae; genus Quercus; species Quercus robur. The sequence continues at coordinate 2,718,251 of NC_065537.1, forward strand.
AAATGAGCAAGCGATGTCAATATATCATATAAAATATCATTGTCTTTTTTTCAATGGAGACCCCTGTATTCTTTTTCGTCATTCAAATTTGGATACTTAACAAATTAATGAGGACACCTATATTATTTTCCGTCATTCTATCATATCCAAAATCATTTATCTTTTTCATCTTGGAATAAAATGAAAAAAGCAACTGACGCATCTTTCTTATTTTTTATAGAAAAAACTGATGCCAATCTAGAGCATGGTTGGTAATCATTTGGCATAGCTTATTTTCGTAGGTTTATTATGCTTAAAAAAACTTTGTCTGTGTTTGTACTTAGTGTCATATGTAGATCAATGTAAAATTAGTCACTTTATTATGAATGGATCTACTACATATACACTTTGGGGCATCCCCTACTCTAAAAAATAAAATAAAATAAAAAGAATACATGTGAAGGACCTAACTAGTTTGTTAAGGATCCATAACAGACCCCAAAATTATTTGTTGAGTGGTGATAGCTACACACAGCTGAAATTGAAACATGATTTCAGTTAAAACTGTGAAATTGGTTTCACCATTTCAAAATTATAACTGTTATAACTGAAATTGTATTTTCACAAGTTGTGTATAACAATAATTAGCGTTATTTGTTAAGAATCCATAGCAGACCCAAAGTTCTGTTATTGTTACATGCACTCAATAAGAAATTGACAGGAAAAAAAAAAAAATTAAATAGAGACCTTGATAGTTTTTCTGTCATGGGCATCAACCCATTTCCCAGCAATGAGGCCTTGGCTTCGTAACAAGCCCGAATTCTTGAGCCGAGCAATAACATTCTCAGCCTCCGTACTCATCTGCCAAGACAATAATAATAATACCCTTATTAATTTTAGTGTTAATGTTATCCAAAACACTATGACACTTAGTTTGATTCAAAATACAAACAAATTACTAAGTAAACAAACAAACTCAGATAATATTTTTACCACATACTCTGAAAAATCAAATAGAAGCTAACGATCAAATCACAGATTTAGAGAGAGAGAGAGAGAGAGAGAGAGAGAGATATGGTATTTATGTATGGTAAGTTCTTGCCTGGTGGCGAGTGAGGAGAGAAGCAGAGGGTCGAAGAGAAAAGGAATGCGAAGAAGGCGATAAAAGCTTGGTGAATGTGTGCGTTGCTCTCATCAACGTGCTCATATCTATGTATCTCTCACTCTTTGTGTGTCTCTGTGTCTCTCGCTGAAGAGCCGGCGAGTGTGTGTGTGGGAGTGTGAGTTTTGGTTTGCTAATATTGAGGTTATTCCGACGCGTAGCTGAATCTATTTGACTATTTTTGTAGATATGGACAGGTGTACTTGGTACTTACTACACTCTGTGTTCTCTGTTTTTAGTCTATCTCATGATTAATTAATGGTGATATTTGTATTTTCATTTGAAGATAACTTCCGCATAATTGTATTTTTAGGGTCTGTTTGGATAGAACTTATTTTGCTGAAACTGAAAACTGAAAACTGAAAACACTGTAGCAAAATAATTTTTAAATGTGTAAATAGTACCGTGGGACCCATTTTTAATGAAAAAATTGATAAAAAGTGGAGTTTGTGGGACCTGTGAACAGTGTATAAGTTACTGTTCATGGCTGAAAAGTCAACAATATGCGGCTGAATAAAAAAAAAAAAAAAAAAAAAAAAGGAAAACGCGGACGCAGACGTGAGACGTGCTATCCAAACATACACTTAGTCTATTTTTGTAGTTATTGTCTTTTTTTCAAAAATATTCATATTTTAATTAATTTATCCTTTTTTATATTTAAAAATAAGGTTAAAATCATAAAATTGATAAAAAAAAATTATAAAAAATACCTTTCCATTTTATAAAATTACTCCATGTTCTATAAAACTATTTAAAAATAAGATTAAAATCATAAATTGATAAAAAAAATTATAAAAAAAAAAAAAAAACCTTTCCATTTTATAAAATTACTCCATGTTCTATAAAACTTCTTCGTGTCCCATGTATACAACCAAAATTACCCTCATGTTCATATAAAATAAAATAAAAACCTAAAAAAAAAGAATCTCATTGCACGTGCATGAGACTCTTTTTTTATTTTGAATTTAATATAATTTTTTAATTTGAATTTATCTATTATTAGAGAGATTACACGTGAAGGAAATTTTAAGAAACTAAAATTTAGAATTTGAAAATGAGTAAACTGTTGGGTTAGGTGTGTGTTAGTTTTTAGAAGAAAAACAATGTGTCAAACGTGCATGAGATATATTTAAATAGATAGTGTACTAACTTTAAAATATATATATATATATATATATATATATATATATATATATATGTGGGGCCCAGCGATTTATGGGCCGAGCCCATTTATTCATGGGGAGCCCTAAGGCCCAAGCCGAAGAGGGTTACAATCCAAACTCAATAACGTGAAGCACAAATTGGGCCGGAGAAGCAGCCGAGAACAGTGCAGTCCTCGGCTGACCCAAAGCTCCACCAAGAAGAAGGGCAAAAACGGTATAGGGACAAACTTGAAAGAAAATCTAAAATATCCAGGAAAGGCTGCCCTTACTACCTGCCCCATACCTAGCTCTGCACCTCACAGAGCCGTATGCTTTAGCTTTATCAACCACTCCCTACGACTTTTGTCTTGGACTGACGGGACAAGTATTAGTGTTGGAAAGGCTGACCCTACACGTGGACGAAGGAAAGTGAATGCAGGCTAGTATAAAAGAAAAAATAAGTAATCTAGAGAGGGGGGCTGGGAAGACTGGCCAAAAAAAGGAAGGGCTTCCAGTCCACCTCCAGGAGAAAGACTCCAAGGGTGAAGGCACTTTAATCACATATGAACACCACAAAAACCCACCGCTGGGTAACCAAGGCCTAACCTTTCGAACCCACTCTCTACAAATGATATTGTATGGGCCCATTCATGTGCGAACCCAACACTACTGCGGTTCGTCGCGGAACGTGTCCCTACAATTGGCGCCGTCTGTGGGGATGGCTTGCGCGTTGGCTTAGGTGGCGGTGGAGTTAAGCTTTTGTCGAGCGGGGGTCCATGAGAATGCCTTTATGACCGGCGACACATTGTTGTTATTCCAACATAAGTTCCCACTAGGGGCTACGCCCCGCAGTGTCAATGTCATGGGCAAGTCTAGGGGCTTCAAGCATCAAGCTAGCTTCCCCCACCTTGTTCGAGGAGCTAACCTCCGGAAAATAAATAAATAAAGAAAAATACAAGTTTTGGACAGAACCAAGGCCTTGTATGGTCCTCGGACCCAAGCCTCTGGGGAAACCAACTACTTACAAGAAAAATATAAGTTTTGGACAGAACCAAGGCCTTGTATGGTCCTCCGACCCAAGCCTCTGGGGAAACCAACTACTTACAAAGGAAAATACAAGTTTTGGACAGAACCAAGGCCTTGTATGGTCCTCGGACCCAAACATCTGGAGAAACCAACTACTTACAAGAAAAATACAAGTTTTGGACAGAACCAAGGCCTTGTATGGTCCTCGGACCCAAGCCTCTGGGGAAACCAACTACTTACAAGAAAAATACAAGTTTTGGACAGAACCAAGGCCTTGTATGGTCCTCCGACCCAAGCCTCTAGGGAAACCAACTACTTACAAGAAAAATACAAGTTTTGGACAGAATCAAGGCCTTGTATGGTCCTCGGACCCAAGCCTCTGGGGAAACCAACTACTTACAAGAAAAATACAAGTTTTGGACAGAACCAAGGCCTTGTATGGTCCTCGGACCCAAGCCTCTGGGGAAACCAACTACTTACAAAGAAAAATACAAGTTTTGGACAGAACCAAGGCCTTGTATGGTCCTCGGACCCAAGCCTCTGGGGAAACCAACTACTTACAAGAAAAATACAAGTTTTGGACAGAACCAAGGCCTTGTATGGTCCTCGGACCCAAGCCTCTGGGGAAACCAACTACTTACGAAGAAAAATACAAGTTTTGGACAGAACCAAGGCCTTGTATGGTCCTCCGACCCAAGCCTCTGGGGAAACCAACTACTTACAAGAAAAATACAAGTTTTGGACAGAACCAAGGCCTTGTATGGTCCTCGGACCCAAGCCTCTGGAGAAACCAACTACTTACAAAGAAAAATACAAGTTTTGGACAGAACCAAGGCCTTGTATGGTCCTCGGACCCAAGCCTATGGGGAAACCAACTACTTACAAGGAAAAACTACGTTACGTGGACCTTAGAATCTCCCCGAGGAAAACTCTCCAGTAACAATTGGGTTAATTCCTGAACTACATGGATTCTCTAGTTCGCCCTCGGATCCTCAACACCAAAGGGACTAGTACGGAATGGAGCAACATGTTTCCAAAAGCATAAGCGAAGTCATTCAATGCTCGGTCACCCCCTCGGATGAATTATTTAGAATTTGTCGTTCTCAAACAGTATTCTCGCACTTATTACAGAACGTTCAACCATTATCTCGGTTAGTTTCCTAAGTTCAACTTACTATGAATTGTTATTATTATGCCTGGTAGTGTCGGCAAATTAGAATTAGTAGGATTGTGTTTCAAGGTTTCTTGCTTTAAATATCGCCGAGGAGAAACAAACACATGGAGCACACCCATTCACAAAGTGGTGTTGCCAAAAGAACAGTATTCAAAACAAGTAAATGAATTTCCATTTTTACTAAAACAAAGAAACAGTACAGCGTACAATGAAAAGCTGGAATCAGCTTATGTCAGAGCTCACTACATCATTGGAAAGGAAGATACAAGAGAATAATACAAAGCAGAAGAGGCAGTACATACGAGAGGTTGGCTTCTAAAGCTAACCATATAACCAAAAAGAAAGAAAGATACAAGAGAATAAGATAAAGCCGAGGAAGTGGATCAGAGGAGAAGTTGGCTACTGCTCCAAGACCTTGTTCTTCCTCAATGCTTTTACATGCCCATAACTCAGGCAGCAAAAGAAACCCAACTTGAGCCTCACACCGCTGAAGGAAAGGTGCAGGAAGCCGGAAGTTGAGAAGCCTTCACCAAAAATTTGCCTGCGACAGGGCAGAGACGATGATGGCGGAGAATCTTTCTTCTGACACACCAAAATTCTGGCATGAACAGAACCTGCTTCGGATTTTGACTAGAAGAGGGAGAAACACCCTTTTCCCTCTGTCGAAGCGGAGTATTCTCTTGAATTTATGCTTCCTTTGCCCGTACCTCACTATTCTGAGTCTCAGGAGGACACGACGCCTCTGTGGCGGAGAGAGTTTCTTCTCCCCAACCCTCGCCTCAAACATGTTATGCTAAGGGGGGATATCACTGGATATGGGAGTTGTGATTTGGGAGGAAACTGAAGAATTGGTGCGTAGGTGAAGCAACTTTCTCTCCTATTTATTTAAAGAGATAAGGTGGTGGCATTTAATTCACGCAGCGTCCCAAGGAACGCTACAGACAAAATGGCTCTGGCTCAATCTCCAACGCCACCTGCAACCATGGGATTAAAGGAGTCTCGGGAAGGTGCACCTCGAACACTGGGACGCCAAAAAGTACCGCATGACCAAAGACTACAGAAATACCCTTTAAGTTGTGGGCCTAGTAAATTCGCGGCCCAGGCCCATTCTGCATAGGGGCCCAGGGACAATGGCCCACGCCGAGGAATAGCCGTTGCCGAGGACAACCTCCTGCTCGGCACTTCGCGAAATACCTGAGGAAAGGGAGAAACTGAACTACAGCCTTCGGACTCAAGCCTATGGGGAAACCAACTACCTGGGTGACAAAACTAGGTTTTGGACAGAACCAAGGCGTTGTGAAGTCCTCGGACTCAAACCTATTGGGACGCCCACTACTCAAATGGGGAAAGCCCTCGGCTCAAATACTTTAAAATGTTGAGGCCGATAAAAGTGTTAGGATGATGGCGAGACGCCCCACTATTTGGTAGCCTACGGGGGTTGTTCATTCTTGCGGGAAATATGTCTTCGGATGATTACTTCCTACACCGTATAGAGCATCCAGTTCTAATGTCGGCATTGTTTTGGGTAAGTATCGTTATTCACAGATAGGCATTGCTGTGCCAAATAGTGCTATTAAAGTTATGGTGACATCTTTTTATTAGCAAGTATTTCGGCCTTAGTTGTCATTGATTCAAATGCTATATTATTGTGCCGAGCAGCGCTTGTAAACTTGTAAAAACATAGAAACAGAACATGTGAAGTAAAATAACAACAATTTTTATTAATATGAAAATTTATTACAGCGTACAAAGAGGGGCTTAAACAAGCCTATACAAAATGTAAACTGCCGAAGCAACAATAATATTCGCAATACAGATAAGTAAACAGTCAGGTGTCTTTTAAATTCGTCTTCAAAGTCTCTCCGATCTCTGCCTCAGTATTGCTCATATTGAGAGAAGAACTTTCTTTAGAAAAAGTTGAAGGAGAAGGAAGAAGAAAATGAAGGACAAGGAAGAGGAAGATGGAGGAGATGAATGAAGAAGATGGAGGACATGAGTAAAAGAAGGAGGAGAAGAAGAGGGAAAAGATGAGAAGGAAGAAAGAGAGGCGGAAGGAGGCGCCAGTGAACGAAGAGAGGAAGAAGCAGGGGCACTTAGTCCCTGCCCCAGTCCTGACTCCTAACACACTGGCGTCATATTAGATATGCTCATGAGAGAGCGGGTAGTACTGATGATATGTGTCCTCGGCTCAGTCACGCCAAAAATGTGACGTGACGAGTCCCTGCTTCGGATTTTGGCTGAAAGAAAGGCGAGACAAATCTTGAGTCTCCGCAATCCTTGCCCTGATCGAGTCATTTCGAGCTTCGTTAGAACATGGTGTTTCTGGGAGGAGAATAGTTTTTTCATTGCTTATTACTACGGGGACGAAAAAAAGAGTACTTAATGAGTTCAGATCTCCAAGGAAATCTGCAAACATGAATACGCCCGTTTCATTCCCTCATGCCATCAAAAATCGTTGAACCTGGGAGGTCTTGTAAAGGGAAGATATTAAAGACGCGCTTCAGATAACCAAACGGTATAAACGCATCGTGCGCAAATCAAGGGGAACATCTTGTAGACCGGTACATTCCCTGGGTAGGTGAAGAGTCGCCAGCGTCAGTCAAGGGTAGAATTAAATGAGCCATAATAAAGGCTCGGTATTATCAAAACCCCCCTCTCCAACCAGGGAGTCGGACAACAGGGTTTTGAGGGGCTATTGTGGGGCCCAGCGATTTATGGGCCGAGCCCATTTATTCATGGGGAGCCCTAAAGCCCAAGCCGAAGAGGGTTACAATCCAAACTCAATAACGTGAAACACAAATTGGGCCAGAGAAGCAGCCGAGGACAGTGCAGTCCTCGGCTGACCCAAAGCTCCACCAAGAAGAAGGGCAAAAACGGTATAGGGACAAACTTGAAAGAAAATCTAAAATATCCAGGAAAGGCTGCCCTTACTACCTGCCCCATACCTAGCTCTGCACCTCACAGAGCCGTATGCTTTAGCTTTATCAACCACTCCCTACGACTTTTGTCTTGGACTGACGGGACAAGTATCAGTGTTGGAAAGGCTGACCCTACACGTGGACGAAGGAAAGTGAATGCAGGCTAGTATAAAAGAAAAAATAAGTAATCTAGAAAGGGGGGCTGGGAAGACTGGCCAAAAAAAGGAAGGGCTTCCAGTCCACCTCCAGGAGAAAGACTCCAAGGGTGAAGGCACTTTAATCACATATGAACACCACAAAAACCCACCGCTGGGTAACCAAGGCCTAGCCTTTCGAACTCACTCTCTACAAATGATATTGTATGGACCCATTCATGTGCGAACCCAACACTACTGCGGTTCGTCGCGGAACGTGTCCCTACAATATATATCTGATAGTTTTTTTTTTTTTTTGAATTTTGTTGAATTACAAATTTAACCCTTTTATTTTTTAAGAATAAAGATTCTCTAATATAGAGATACATTAAGATACATAGTATAATTTTTACATATATAATTTAAATATTATTGATAGTCATTTTTATATTTTTTTTAAGCTCTTTAAAAAGTCTTGTAAGAATATTATTAGGTAGAAAATATAAATTGTCCATTTTTTTATTTTTTTAGGTTAATTAATTGTAGACTCTTTTGTTTTTGATCGCAATAACTCACTTAAATGGATATTTATGATATGGTCCCATATTTTACTCCAAAATTAAAAAATAACTCTCTCTAAAAATAAATAATTTAGGACATATGGTGCAAAATTAGACTTCAATTATAGAATCTAATTGAATTTTATCTAAGCTTTACCTATTAATATATATATATATATATATATATATATAGATTATCCAATTAAGGTAAGAAATTGTTATTTTGGTGTTTTAATATCTTTTGGTAATCTATTTTGCTTTAAGTAAGTCTACTTAATAATAATAATAATAACAATAATAATAATAATAAAGCACAATTCTTTTCATAGCACATTATCTGCAAATCTTTTCTTTTACAATTGTCTTTAAGTTTGCTATGAATCTTGTCAATCTCTGAAAGAAATTTTCTCTGATTGTAGAGTTTTTCTAAAGCAATGAGCACATGCTGATAAATTTCTCCCAAGGAAGCTTGCTGCAAAGTTATTTTTTGGGGATTCATCATGCGGAGTGTTTCATCCCCTAATGGTTCTGGAAGGGAGTTGAGAAAGGTATGCTTGGCATTAACATCATCCATACCATTAAAAGAGTAGTATCTCCTTGACATTCTATCAAAATGTTTCTCTAAATCTTTCCTTTCAAATTAGCAACATTTCATAAGCAAGAATTCTTCTCATGCTACTTCCGTACAATGGGTTGCAGAACCAAGAAATTCATTATGGACATTCATGAAGAAATCTTCTAGTGTGTTGCATTGAGCTACCTGTTTTTGCTTGTATTCTCCTAAATTATTATTATTATTATTATTGTACTTCCATTTTATTTTCATTTTTAAGCTTAGGCAAATGAGTACACAATCCTTTTATCGGTTTATTTTCCTAAATTTTTGTTTTGAATTTTCATGCTTACCAACGGTAGAAATGGAAAATTTTTTACCAATCACAAATTTCCACTTCATGCTACAATCAATTCCAAAATATTATGTGGTACTTAGTGGGTCCCAATATTGTTATGAAAAGTTACTTAATAGTACAAATTACAAAGAATATCAAAGGAGGTGATTTTATTAAGAAAACCTTGAATTTTCATTAAAAATATTTAGTCATGATTGACAATAAGAGCATCATAAAAGCTTGAAGAAACATCATTTATCTATACCAATAAACCTCTAAGATTCCATTCAAAGGTCACTAGATAGAGGCCTCATCCAAAAATTTATTTCCTCTCATTTTACTTGGCTACGAAAATAAATATTTTTAATTGATATATTATAGGAAAAATATTTCTTAATCATTTATCCATACCAATAAACCTCTAAGATTCCATTCAAAGGTCACTAGACAGAGGCCTCGTCCAAAAATTTATTTCCTCTCATTTTACTTGGCTACGAAAATAAATATTTTTAATTGATATATTATAGGAAAAATATTTCTTAAGAGATAAGACATAAGGGTATCAATAAATTAAGGATAAAACTTAGGAACAATACCTTTCCTCACATAAGGTTGAGTCATATGAGTACTTAACTAAATTATATACTTTTATTCCATGAGAAAAAACTCAAATGACAGAATCTTAATAGGGGAACCTAAGAAACAGCACTTAAGTACTGTATCTAAGTCTTGCCCATAAAGTAATACAAGTTACAATCTCTTTCTTCTCAACTAAATAAAAAATACATTTATATTTATATCTCATCCTTCCAATTTTCTAACAAACACAAGACAGAAAACTGAAATCTTACCCTCGTTGATTAGTTTACTTTAAAGGAGCGTTCATTTTTACATATGGCCCCAAGTTTAATTACTTGAGCATAAGTGCAACATCTAACACTTCCAAGTTTTTCTGGATATTTTTTTCTTTCTATTTTTATTTTATCATTTTATTCAAGTTGGTCAAGTTTTTACATGTTACTAAATTTTAAACATCATTTCGGCAAAGTTTTGAATTACATCCCATTATAAAAGCTACTTGTAACTTGCAAGTTCAATTACTGAATTGTAAGCAATTAGGGATGGTCAAAAAACCCCGACCTGGTCCGACGCACGAAGCAAATGGGGTGGATTCGGGTTTTATAAACTTAACCTGTAGCGGGTTCGGGTCGAGTTTGGGTATTATGCAAACCCGGCACAAACCTGACCCATATATATAATATTATTAAAAAAATTTAAAAGCCTTGGTATAAATACTACTATCACTTCTAAAAACATTTCCTTAACCCTAATTTCTCACCTCTCAGCCACCTCTCTCTCCTTCACTCTTAGCCAACCCTCCCTTTCCCTTACTCTCTCTCTCTCACTTGCTACTGCCGATCCCTCCTCCACCTCACTAGTCTCGTCAGTCCCTGCCTCCCTCACCAAGCAGCGAGGTGGCTCATCCACCTCGTCACAGAGATTGCTAGCTCCTCCCTCACCACGGCACTCACTCCTCCCTCTCGCTGCAAACGCTGCTCACTCCTCCACCTCACCGTAGACGCCACTCCTTCCTACTTACCTCTCTCACCTCGCCTTGATTGGAAAAAGGAGGGATTTTTGTTGGTTTTTCGTGGTTCTGCTTTGTAGTTTTTGAGGAGTTGAAATAGAGGTAGGCTTACACTCTGATTTGATTTGTATTTTAATTTTTATTTTTATGAAAGATCTGATCTATATTTATATGGTCTTAAACTTTGATCTGTTCGGAGTTTTTCATGGTTCTGTTTTTGGAGTTTTTGAGGGGTTGAAATAGAGGTAGGCTTAGACTATGATTTGATCTGTATTTTTTTTTTTTTTTTTGGTTATTTTGATGAAAGATTTGATCTATATTTATGGTCTTAGACTTTGATCTGTAGTATTGAGCAGAATATTTGTGCTTTTTACTTTGTTTTGCATGGTTCTTGTGATGGTTTCTATTCTACACGATTTAAAGATTCAAACGAATTTTTTTTTTTTTTTATTGGGCCATGGATTGGACTTGAGGTGGCGGGGCCCGTGGAGCCTGACGGGGTGGGTTTAGGGTTAGAAAAAAAACTCGTTTATCAAACAGGGTGGTTTCAGGTTTCGAAGTCAAGCCGCAAGTCGGGTTCGAGCATAAAGAAACCCGCCCGTTGCCATTCCTATAAGTAGGGATGGCAATTTTTGCCCAACCCGTGGATACTCGGCTTGGCCCGACCTTAATGGGTTAGGTTTTACCCGACTCGATAAAGAATAAGGTCGAGTTTGGGTTTAAAATAAAAAACCCGAAACGGGTCAAAGTTTTATTAAAACCCAGCCTAAACCTAGACCCGGACCCAACCCGGTTATATACTTATATCCTAAATTACTAAAATACCCCTGTGTGTGTGTATATATATATATATCTATATCTATTAACCCTAAGACTAAAAGTTCAGCTCACACTCACTCACAGCCGCCTCTCCCTCTCATCTCACTCGGACTCAGTTTCATCTCACAGCTGCCTCTCTTCTCTCCCACTCTCACTCACTCTCAATCTCACAATTCACAATCTGAGTCAGAGAAACTTCTTGCAACTACCTCTATGTGTCTAATATAATATTCCGGCAAATTCATCCATAGAAAGTTAGCAAAAATGCTAGTACAAAAAAAACAAAGCCAGCCAATTAAAAGCTAACCCCAATCTGCACCACCAGCAATAAATGGCATACTTGATAAGCTTCTAGACCCTTAGCATTAACACTAGCACGAAAAACCACATATTGCATGTCTGTCAATGTGCAAGCAGTATCAAAGAGAAGCTTTGGCCTATCTTTACTCTAGATAGTAACCACAGAGTAGTCTTTGTCATGCCAATTGACAACATTCACATTAGGTCCTTTGTTCTCATCCAAGGCATGATCGTCAACTCGTTCATAATCCCTATCATCAAACATCATTTTGTGAAGCTGTCTCGCAGTGTGTTTGATCCCATGAGACACCATAGTCTTAGCTTAAGTACATTGCCACCACCAACAACAATGGCGAACATAGAGATGCTGTTATGTTCTTCTTTAGGTCTCGTGGAATTCAGCCTCTCTTCAGGTCTTGCTAGGCTTCAATTCTTTTTTCTTTTTTCTTTTTTGGTTGGGCCACAATTTAGGCTGCCGCATGGGCCCAAATCTGGTTAGGCTAAATAGGGCCCGCGGGGTGGGTCTAGGCTTCGAAAAAAAAAAATCCGTTTGATAATCGGGCCAAGTCTAGGCCTATGGGTCCAGTCCGAGTATGAAAAACCCCAGCCCGTTGCCATTCCTACCTATAAGCAATTGCTGGTTTTTCTATAGTTACCTAAACCCGTGGAAGCTAATTTCTTATCACACAATTCAATACTGATTAAATGCATGGTATAGTTTTAGGGATTAATTACCATTAAAATAAAATAAAATGCCTAATCCAAGTAGCTATCTTTTGGCATTTAATCTCTTCTTTTATTTCCCTCATATCCCTTTTCCACCTAAGTATTATAATTCTTCAAATACATAAATATTTTTAATTAATAAAGAGAGGCCTCTCTCTTCCTCGTTTCATTCTCAAAAATTAAAATCACTTTGACAACAATCATAGATAATTTTTTTACCCGACTAATTTGCCAACTATGTAAGAAAAAACTTTTTTAACATGGTTCCTTTTTCCTAAAACGGTTAAGGATGGTATATAAGAGGAACTCCCAAATATTTGTTCACTAGATGATGTTCACTGAAAAGACATCATGGGGTTTCTCATTACATTGCAACCTCATGTCTCGGATTTCTTCTGAATTACCAAACATTACAAACCAAATTCCAAAAATAGCACAACATTTTTTGAATTGCTGCTTTGTAAGGGATCATGTGAAGAGATTCACAATTGGCGAGCTATTTTAAATCACCCATTTTTGCTGCAACTAAATGAGCAGGGACGGAACCAAGATTCAAACTTAGCGGGGGGGGGGGGGGGGGGCAAAGTTCTTTATTCAAGAATTTTAAAAAGTTTGAATATTAATACTAGAGGTTGACAACAATGCATTATTAGCATTATTTTCTTTTTGTATTTTTTTTCTTTTTTTAAAATTAATGATAGATATTTATAATTAAGAGTTCTGTAAGTTAATTGGCAAATCTTGATAATTTCAAGGTCTGATTGAGGTTAGACCAATTCTTTATTCTATCCACATTATAAATTTTATTTTTTAAATACCTATTTATTATTTTCACATAATTCTATACATAGTAACTTCATAATGCTATATATAAAAGATTCTAAAAAAAAAATACTAAAACTATAGTTAAAAGTTCAAATCCATGTCTAATATTACATTAATAAAACAACTAAAATAATGGTTAATCAACATCATGCACTAAAATTCAATTAAAAAAAGGGTGAGACAGTTATTGGTGTCTTGGTTAAGGATTTTTTTTTTTTTAATAATTACTTGGTTAAGGTTGAGGTAGCATAAATATGTGAGATTTTTTCCTTTAAAAAATTGTCATTTTGAAAAAGTAGTAAAAAATGAAAAGAAAATGAGTTTTGTTAAACAATCACTTGATAATGAACGGTAACTTTAAGTCTTCAACTAATTAAATAATAAAGGGTTTCCCATCACTACATTTGTGGGGGAAGATCCACCCGCAGTCAGTTTGTTCACTTTGGGGCCGAAGGACCCGCACGGCTTTGTTCTTTGCAAGCAATGTGAGCAGTTTTTGAGACTTGCTCCCACATCGAAGAAAGATGCACCCCACTCATGTCTTATAAGCCTTGGCTGAAGGCTAGAGTGTACCACTACTACACGTGTAGTGTAGTAGTGATACATTATTCGTGAAACGGGATTTTCTGTAGAATTTTCTAGTGACTATTCAGAAAGGTTGAAGAGGTTTTAAGCCTTATTAACAATTTTATGAAATATTTTAACTCCGCATACGTGCCTTTTGATTAAATATAACCCTATGGGTATAAATAGAGACTTACGTTCACTTGAAAAAATAAGTAATTCCACAAAATTGTAAGTTTGAGTGAAACATAAGAAATCTTGTGGTCGTTCTCCAGAATTGCTATCTGTAGAACTCAATATCTTGGTTTTATTCTAAAGACAACTTTGCGATAACCCTTTAGCAACAAAAGTGTGGGGGGGGGGGGGGGGAATATTGTCTTAGGAAAACGATATAGTGTCTCCAAATTATCTATTTTTTGTTTGTATTTTGGGTTAACATTGTTCTTCCATTATTACTTTGTGTAATATCCCAAACAGATCTTAGTGATGCGTTGCTACTAAACTAATTTTTAATATCTCAAAATGTTTATGTTTCTTTACTCTAATTTATTTTACTTTTTCTTTATAATATATATACAGCATTCTCCAAAATTCTCCAATTCAAAATAAATAATATCTATATCATAATATAATAAGTACTATCTAATACAACACTACAAATCATAGAAGCTTTCAGCAAAAGGCTGAACTTAAACAATTCAAAAAATAACTAAGCAACATTCCCCAAAATTTTTTTTTTTTAAAGGGAACATGTTGGACAAAAGTAAATGAGATTCTATTTTGAATAGAATTTCTATAACCTATCTGTAGATAGTATTTCTTCATTCCGCATTAGCTAAATTTTTTTGGTACAAGCAGAAGGGTTTTGCTTGCCTGAAACCGCAGGTCGGACATTAACACAAGTGGAAGTAGCAGATCCACTTCCCTTGTATGTGAGATCAATGTCAGCAACCACCACTTGTTGGCACGGTACACTCTTACTACAAACAAGCTTCACAGCTTCCAATGTTGTAGAAGTTCCTGTAATGTTCTTGAAGCTAACATTGTTGATCTTAACATTAGAGGGAGACTGAAAACAAAACAAACAAACAAAAAATCCATCCAAGAATTTGATATTAGAATCTGTAATTTGTTTATCCTTTTTTTAACTTCTAACATCAAAATGTGTGTATATATTTGCGATATTTATAATAACCTCATTTGAGCATTGATTGTTTGGGCAGTAGTTTTGATCAATGAGGACAGGATTGCCAACATTGTCCATGATAACATTCTCGAAATGTATATCAGAAGCAGTCCCAGAAGGGGAAGCAGGCCATGTTTTGATTCTAACACCATTTTCTGTATTGCTAAGAGTGGCACCAATAACTCTGATTCCTGAAACAGGTTGTTCGTTTTCGTACCTTCCAAGACTTCCAATGCTAATACCATGGCCAGGTCCACAAGTTACTTGCTTAATAGTAATATCTTGGGTTCCATCACCAATGGAGATGCAATCATCACCTGTTCCAATATTGGCATTGGTAATGTTGATCTGAGATGACCGTCCTATGTGGATTCCATCAGTGTTGGGGCTATCTCCAGGTGCAGTTATGGTAACATGTTGGAATTGCAAGTTCTTGCATTCCAAAAGGTTGATATGGAAAAATTTGCTATCCTTCGATGTAATGTCATGGACTATTGAATTAGTGATGAAGTTGAACCTTATATTCTGTTCATGATTACAAGTTAGATAAATTAAACACAAAATATGAATGCTCAAGTTTCATTTAAATATTCACCTAAAAAATGTCATATTTAGTAAAATGCTAACGATTCAAAAGAAAGGTACAAATTGGTTTGGTAATAAATTTTTTAGCATCATTGAATCAACATAATAAATAGGAAAAATTAAAAAATTATAAGAACTATTATCACATGACAACTTACAACCTAATGTGTTAATGAACGTGGTTGGTACTACTTCAACTATATCATCTTATATAAATAATTCTTATCTTAAACCGCATACAATTTGTCATAACTTGATGACATGTGCGATTGTGATTGGCGAACTATCACTTTCAGATTTAACAATAATTTTTTCTCTATCACTCATAGTCGCATTAGTGTTGTGCAAAAAATGTTATGCCCATACTCCATAGGCTTTCTCATATATAAATGTTGAATTACTTTGTTTGTGAGTTGTGACACATCACTATATAAAATTTATGCCAAATCATTTATATTATCTTTAGCATTCTCAAACATATAAATGCTTGAATTGCTTTTTAATAATGGATAAAGCTTGTAAATTTGTAGTGACTATATATATCTAAGTAGAAAATTATGGAAATGTAAATGATAATTATTTTGAGATTTAAATCTTACAATAGGAAGTATGTCGCAATTGTACTTTTTCGCACAATTATTTTTTTGCCATGCCATTTGTCCATGGCCATCAAAAACTCCACTGCCTGACACAGTAAGACTGTCAATCCTTTCAAAAACGACCCAACCATCTTTCCCTTTGAAGGATTCAATGTCTGATGGGGCTTGTAGAGTGCCCCGAAGGTTAAACTCAATAGCACCTTTGCATGGACCCAACAAAGTCACTAAACCTAGTTTGTAAGTCCCTGTTGAAATCACAACTTTACTTCCTGCTACTGCACACGCAGCTTTCCAAGCTTGTGTCAAAGCCTAAACACATTATGAAAAATCAAAATCAGCATATTACAATTATTTTTCATGTTAATGTTTTATCAATCTGGTCAAGAAACCAATTGGGTTTTAGTGTAAATAGAGTTTGAACCTAAGTTCTCTTATACGATGTTAAAAAGCTTTACGAATTAAGTTGAACACACTTTTCATGTTAATTAAGTATGGTTAATTGCACTACACATATTTTTACCTGAGTGATATCGCCGTTAGTCTGTGCTCCATATGATTTAACGTCAAAGACCTGCCCACCATTGGTGGATGTCAACAGCAATAGCAAGGAAACTGTTGCAATGCTAAAATTCTTTTCCATCTTATTGTTCTTCAATTATTTCCTTGCTATTGCCAATTTGTTGTACGGAATGATGAATACCCCATTTGGTTTGAAGCTATTTATACTTCAATACATGAGCTCACCACCATTGAGCTATTCAACTAATGTTAACTAATTTTACGATTGAATTATGCTAAAAAACTTAAGGGATTTAATTCACTTTGCCTTATTTGTCAAGCTCTCATTCCCTGAAATCAAATCCTTGACACAAAAATGACCATGAACGGTTAACCAGTAAATCCAAATCCCTTGATTTTCTCTTAGACACAAATGATTGTTAGCGGTTAACCAAGTAAAAGAGTAATGCTAGAAATGCAAACTTTTTTACAAATATTTTTTACAAACTGCTGATATTGTGGGTGGTTATTGGTAAATGAAAAAGTGATGTTAATAATGAGCCTAGATGAAAATCAATAAGAAGTTGGCCACATTAATAATTTATAAAAATATTATAAAATAGTTTGTAGTTATAACATTACTTGAGGTAGAAGTATCAATTTTAATAAAGGGCGGCATTACGGTCATATAATGCATACATTAAAAAAAAGAAAAGAAAAAGGAATAAGTGCGGCCATATTTAGAGAAATTATGAGATCCTCATGGTGGACAAGTGATGTAGTCCACCATTCCAGTAAAAGACTTCCACCTATTTAAAGTTGTAGAGTTTTAAATAAAAACTGAATACTAACTCAATAATTTTAAATAGGTGGGAGTCTTATTGGACTGATGGACTACATCACTTGTCCACCATGAGGACCTTATAATTTCTCCTATATTTGAGCTACTCTAATTTACTAATGCGTATTTATGATATATTTTTGCTAATTGACTATTGCTTGTTTATGATCTTTATTTGGAAGGCTAAAAATGGAGCAAACAAAGATGGAAAAAAGAGGAGAAAAAGGGCATTTTTTAATTAATTATTAGTGTATAACCACGTGTATATGCACAGGTATATTTAAAAACAATCATAAATATACACATATATGAGTTCAAATTATAATTAATATTAGAGTTACAATTGACACATTTTCTAAGTTATGAATTTTTTAAATTATGTAATAGTTTTTCCATTATATATATATATATATATATATATAATTTTAAATCTAAATAGATTTTGACTCTTTGGTTTTTACACCAAATAATTCACTTGTCCCAAAAATTACAAATTAGATAGGACATATGATGCATAATTGAACTTTAATTGAAATCCAATTTAAAATCAAATTGGATTTAGATTTTTCGATTGTTGCACCTAATAATTTACTTGATACAAAAATTTAAAAATTAGACAAGACAAGACAAGTGGCGTAATATTGGACTCTAGTTTAGAATCTAATTGGACTTTTCTCTAAATTTTGGCTTTAACTATATATATATATATATATATATATATATATATATAGATTCATTCTAAAACAAAAACAAAAACTATATATATAGACTATTATCACAATTATGATAGATTTTGTTTTCAAAAGAAGGATAGCTTTTTTTTTCTTTCTTTTTTTTTTTTTTTGGCCTTGTATTTTGACTTTGGATGAATTATATCAGTCCATAACTTTGAAAAAGAAAAAAGAAAAAGAAAAAGAGAAATGATATGTCTACAACATTTTTACAACAAATCCTAAGTGGCAGGTTGTTATTGGTTGTTATTATTTGGGTAAAAAAGTAATCTTAGTGTTAGTTTCAAATTTGAACCAATAACAACTAACCACCTGTGATTTGTTGTAAAAATGTTGTAGACGTAGCATCTCTCAAAGAAAAAAGGCCTTATATTAATATATATGTGATTAAGCGCTTTTCTTGCTAGAGTATATTAATTATAATTTAGTGATTATGTTAATTATTATTTTTTTTTTTTGATAATTAGATAGTTGAGTGAGATTTTTTATTTTTTATTTTTTGAGAGTGAAATTTGAACTCTAGAGATGTCAACTAATTTAGTTAAAAGAGTCTTAGCATGATTATATTAATTATCATATAAAGAGGATAATTAATTAATGTTTTTTTATGTCCATTTTTTTTTCTTTCCTAAATGCAATTTCTTTCTTTATCAATTTGAATGTTGTGTGTGTGTAAATTTTATTTTGGACCCAAATGAGATTTTATTAATATGCTCAAATACTTTATTTGATTTATTTGTCTCACCATCAAAATTATAATAATAATGTGGATGCTTGTAAAAAGACTCAAGGGAGAAATAGAAGAGGCATGCCAAGCTGTGGATGCTTGGTCCTTTTTATTTATTTTTTTTTTATCAGTTTCTACATTGGGTGCTTGGCAAATTGTTTATGTAGGCATGTGTTTTTAGGGTAGGTGTGTGAGCTTGAGTCTCTTTTCTTATTTTTATTTTTAAGGAGTTCACCAACTACTGGTTTTGTATTAGGTGTATTGGTCACCTATTTGTCTAACTTGTTTTAGTTAACTAATTAACTAAAAACTGATTCAGAGGTCTTTAAATTAATTAAGGAAAACCAACATTTTGAAGAAAATATTTTGAACTCAAAAGTTCAGTTATGGGTGTGACATGTGTTAGGCCCCTCACACGGTCTATCCAAAATATAGTACCTCATTTTAATTTAATCTCAATGTTCATATTTTAGAAAGACAAATTGAACATTGGCATTTTGATTTTGATTTTGCAAATGCTTTGTACAAACAATTCGTATACATATGATGTGAGTATTTTTTTTTTTTGCTTATAAAGTATCATGTGAATATTAATGGGCCATGGATAAACGTGTGAATTTCAAAGAGAATATCATAAACTTGGTTAATCCCATAAAATTGATAAACCAATTAATATAGGCCAAAATGCAAAACTCACTCTCTAAGTTTTACTATTTTTCATTTCAGTCCCTTAAGTTTGTGTTTTGTCATTTTAGTCTTCTAAATTTCATTTTTTTCTCAATTAAGTCATTTGTTAACAAACCGTTAATTGCCATCGTTATCTACGGCAAAACAACACCGTTTTGTATTTTTTTTTTCATTTAAAATTTTAATTTATTATTTATTTATTAATTTTAAGAAAGAAAGAGGGAGAAGTGAGGTGTAACAGTAGTTGGAGAAACAGATCGAATGAATGGCAGCATCGGCTGGGCCTGCGATGGATGCTTGCCTCGGTGGCATTGTTTTATTGCAGAGTGGAGCCACTTGTTAATTATGGTTGCTGTTGTATGATTTGTGGACCAAGAAGTTATGATGGACAACTCTGGTTTTTTTTTTTTTTTTTTTTTTTTTTTTTTTTCTTCAGAGGATCAACAATGGTGTGTGATGGGTGTGGGTTTAAGTGGTTTGATATTTTGATAACGGTGACTACGTTTTCAGTTTGGCTTAGAGTGTTGGGTTTTCTCGTGGGTATGAAATTTTCTGATGGGTTAATGATAAGTGCTGGCAAGGTTTTCAAAGCTGACAAAGTGGGTCTGATTGTTTTCTTTTTGTATAGAAATTGGACCCAATTTAAGCTCAAACATATAGCCAAGTTGATGCTAGGGACGGAGCCAGATCTTGGAGTTAGGGGGGCAACTATTTTGCTAGCTATGTGTGGCGGCTCCGGCCTTTGAGTCTACTGCTTTATTACTAAGGATTTTTTTTTTTTTAAATGTGAAAAAGCAACATAATATTAATAGAAATCATAAACAATCTAGTACATCAGAGGCAATAACAATTTCTAAGAAACTAGGGGTTTCCTCAACCCATGCCACAAAATCACTAACAAATTGAGCATGTTGAGCTAAAATATGGGCAAGCTTGTTTCCTTCCCTCCTAATATGTGAAAAATCAAAAGAATGAAAAGATTGAAGGTGGAACAAAATGCCATTAATAACATTAGCAACAGCAGGAGGGGCTTTGGAGGTTCCATGTAAACAGTTGTAGACTTGCAAACAATCTCCCTCAAATATAATATTCTTAATACCAACATCTCTTGCAAAAATCACAGCTGCTTTCATTGCCTTGGCTTCAACCTCAAGAGGACCCAAAGGAGCAAAAAAACGTTGGCTTAAAGCTGCCACAACCTGACCCTTATAATCACGAATAAGAACACCCATTCCAGCACTAGAAAGATTTTTAAAAATAGCTCCATCCGCATTAGCTTTGTAGACACTCGGCTCAGGAGGTAACCAACTAGTTTGGGAACGACGAACAGAAGGTATTGGAGGGTCTTGAACAGCTTGAAACTCAGAGATAAACCTGGACGCTTCGAGGATCAAATTTTCCTTTTTCTTTGGCTCTTTGCCATGTCGAATGCCATTTCTATTCCTCCATATATTCCATGCAATTGCCATGAACTGAGCAAGAGAAATAGCCAATGATCCCACATCACAACCCAAGCTCCAAACCACATTAGCAAAATGCCATTGACAATCCACCAACAAATTACAAGATTCCCACACAAACCTTGAAAAGTCACAAAATAGCAGCACATGACTTGTCGTCTCACAACTCTGGCCACACTGGTCACAAACATCTGAACTGAGCACATGCTGATGGAAAAGGTTGGATTTTGTGGGTAGAATATTTTGACAAGCCCGACAAACAAAGTTTTTAATTTTGTTTGGCACCATAGCCAACCAAATAGTTTTCCAAAGCCTGCTTTGGCTAGCATTACTAGAAATTCCTTCTTGCTCTGCCTCTTTCATTTCCACAACAATCCAATAAGCGCTTTTAACTGTAAAAGTACCATTAGGTGTGGCAGCCCAAACTAATTTATCTGGAGGCATACGAGTACTCAAAGGAATACTTAGGATATTTTCAACTTCAAAATTTAAGAATAATTCCCTTACAAGATCAGCCCTCCATAACCCGTGATCAGAGTCAATAAGAGTATCTAGTGCTTCAGGTAGCAGAATTCTAGGTGACTCAACCCTATATGTAGATGGGGATGGAGTCCACTTATCCTTCCAAATACAAACCTTCTTAGCATTTCCAATTTGCTAACACATCCTTTGCCGAATAATAGGTTGGGTTGCAAGAATGCTGTGCCAGACATAGGATGGATTTCTACCCTTGCGGGCATCCACAAAAGAAGTATTAGAGAAATACTTACTCTTTAAAACATGATAGAAGAGAGAGTTTGATTCATGTTGCAATCTCCATCCTTGCTTTTCTAGGAGAGCAAGATTAAAAGCTTTTAGCTCCCTAAAACCCATGCCACCCTTAGCCTTTGGTCTACACAACTTGTTCCATTTCATCCACACCATTTTCTACTCATCATGTTTCTGCCCCCACCAAAATTTGCTCACAATACTATTTAGTTCATTGCAAAGAGACTTTGGAAGGAGAAAACAACTCGTTGTATGCGTTGGTATTGCTTGGACAACTGCCTTTATAAGTACCTCTCTGCCAGCCATAGATAAAAACTTCTTTTTCCATCCAGAGAGTTTATTAGCTTCTCTTTCCTTAAGTTGTTGGAAGATATTGCGTTTATTTCGGCCAACTAATGAAGGCAAATCCAAGTAATTCTCAAGCTGACGAATAATATCCACACCAAATCTCTGCATAAGCTCCTCTTGGATCTTTGCTAGAGTATTGGGCTGAAAAATAATGAGGTTTTTTGTCTATTTACTTGCTGACCTGTTGCCCTTTCATAGACCATAAGCAATCTTTGTATTTCATCACAATCAGCAGTGGTAGCATTACTGAACAATAAACTGTCATCAGCAAAGAAAAGATGGGTGATGTGAGAGCTTCACTTGAAACCTGAAGACCTCGAAGAGTTCCCATCTCAGCTGATTTGTGGACTAAAGATGAAAGACTTTTTGCACATAACAAAAACAAATATGGAGAGAGAGGATCCCCTTGACGCAAACCCCTAGTTGGG
The DNA here is from genome assembly GCF_932294415.1 of Quercus robur. NCBI lineage: Eukaryota > Viridiplantae > Streptophyta > Magnoliopsida > Fagales > Fagaceae > Quercus > Quercus robur. The sequence continues at coordinate 2,740,916 of NC_065537.1, forward strand.
GTAATACGCCCTTGAGGGACACCATTAATGCGAATAGAGTATGTGACAGAAGTTACACAACTCATAACCATAGAAATCCCCCTAGAATGAAAACCAATTTTTGTCATGATTTTTTCTAAGCAACTCCATTCAACCCTATCAAAAGCTTTACTCATGTCTAGTATGAAAGCCATGGACCTTGTTTTCCCAATTTTTCCATGCATTGCTCACCTATTATACATTGTAAACTATGCCGTCATGGCCTAAAGAGATGTTGGCTTGTTGCTAATGTTGGTGGTTCCTTCTAAAGCAAGGCACATAAAATCTACACCCTAAAAAGCATGCCAAAGAGGTTCCAAGAGCTTGAGAGAAAAGTAAAGGAGAAAAGATTTCATTCTTAAGCTTTTTATTAGTTACACTAACATGAGGGTGTTTACACCCACATTATATCCTAATCATGTAACTTATATTTTACAAGAGTCAAGTTAATCTCATTTATATAGGCCAACTTGGTTGGGCGAGTCATACTTACTAATGGATTAAGACGTTAGAGTGAGCGTCTAGTGATCAAGCACTTCGTCTGTCTCAGAACAAAGATTTGATTTGTATGAGACGAATTAGTATCGGAGTTGTCAAAGACCATTTAGAACATTAATTCAATTTCTAACCATAAGGTCCATAACCATGTGTGAGGAACATGTGGTACCATGAGATGTAGAACATCCACCATGAACACAAACATTGGAACCTCCGTCCCTTTTGGTTTGGTACTCAGTTGTCAAAACTCTCCCAACTACGATTATAAAAACAAACCTCTCCCAACTACAATCGACCAGCTTCAAAAGTCAAACCACTTTACCTCGTAACTCTCGCCTTGTCCAACCTTTTTCTTAACTCATAGTATATAAGAAGAGGAATGCAAATAATAGTAACAAACAGTAACACATTCTCACGCACATACTTGCTACCATTTTCTCAACAAAACCAATGCCAATGGGAAACTACGTCCATTACTAGTTTCATGCGTGTGAACTCAATAAAACCAGCCCCATAGCTAACATATGGTGATCTCACATTCACACGCATGTAATAATGTTGCACAATGACGCATGTAATGAATACCCAATATTTATAAGCTAGCATGAATGATATGTCATATGAGCACGATTATCTGTATAAATACAATGATGCATTATGTGCAATGTTGCTTTCAGGTGACATTGTCGGGACATTTATCAAACAAAAGATGCATAATGTATATCCGAGTGTACTTATGAAATTGTAGAAAATTGATTAATTATTTATTAAAGTAACTGGCAAGCCATTTTTTAACCTCAAATTCTCCAATCATTTTATGAATTCCCCCCTATTTTCAACTCATATTTATCACCTTTTGATATGATTTTTAGAGGATTCAAGCCTTGGGTGTCTAATTTTCACTCAAACTCATTAACCCATGCCTTCATCCCTTTATAAATAAAAGGTGTTTACAGTTCTAAACACACAATTCTAGGGGATCTACAGAAAGTTTTCAATAAAGGTCATAAGGTAGTTGGTAATCCTTTTATTCAGTACACGATCGAATCTCTATCACTTAATTCTCTACTCTCCAACGCCCCAGAAAACATACCAAAGCTAAATTTATCATCAAGCCTTGTGCATGACTGCATATAGGTGGTTTTTTTCATCCATTTGATTTTTTGATCTTGTTATTGCCATTATTATTATTTTTTTAAAAAGACTTTCTTTGATTATTTGGGGTGGTTTAGGATCAAATCATGCTAGATTTTAATATTCATATGTTGTTCTTATGTTCAAAATCATTTTTTCAAAAACCTCAATGCTAGGTTTTTTTTTTTTTTTTTTTTTTTTTTTTTTAAATTTAATTTCTTTTATTTTTTGATCTCTTGGATGAATGAATATTATGACATGATGGTGTCCATCATACTCTAGAAGACCAATTACATTAGGCAGGGTGGGTTCTTAATACTCCCACTTTATAACTTAACTTTTAATCTTAGATTAATGGTTCTTAGACTAAGTTTTATCATGTAATTTTCATTTTGAAATGGTAACCTGTTAACTAAGTTTTATCATGGAACCTATCAAAAGCAATGCTGGCTGGGAAACTTTATACTTTTGCAAATTGTGAATCTAGATTTATCCCAAATTTAAATAGGAATGATGTAAGACGAGTTTTGAGGGAATAAAAAAGCGAGATCGAAGTTACTAAAATAGAAACATTGAGATTAGAGCCACTAGAAATTTTACAGAAAACTTCACAAAATATTGATGTAGCAAATTATTATTAGTATGTTCAAAATGGGAAATACTAAAGTTATAAACTATTTTACAAATGCCTGATCTGATGGGTGGTTATTAGTAAGTAAAAATGTAATGCTAATAGTGGGTCTAAGGAAGAATCCGTAAGAATTTATCGCATCAACGGATTATAAAAATAATGTAAAATAGCTAAATGATTGTATCATTATTCTTTCAAAAAATAATTTTTGCCAACTCACATGGAAAAGCTGAGTTTAGGCACCGAGCGAATCAACCCAACCGAACCGATTCTCATGAGCCGCTCGACTTGTAGCGAGCTATCAGCTATCCCTCAATTCAATTGGACTTGAATAATTTCATTTTCTTCGACATTCGACAACATAATTTGTGAGTTGAGTTGAGTTAAGAAATCTGATCTACAACAGTAGAGACAGAGACCCACATGGTTTCACTCTCAAGTTCAGCTCCATCAACCTTCCAAACCCTCCATAACCCACTTCTCACAGCAAGGTAAGCTGCCCTCTCTCTCCATGTCCCTTTTTTATAGATAATATTAGCTATATAGATATGCACAACACCTATATATATTCACTTAGAAGCAAAGGCCCTCTTCCCTTTTCCTTTAATGACTACTCCTACTTCTTCAATGAAAGATTTGATAGAACCCCATTTCAAATATCATCATCATCATCATCTTGTTGTGCTTGTGCTTGTTGTTCTTGCTGTACATTTTCGACTCACAGTCATAGGGTGCCCACAAGCCCTACATTTTTATATGGGTTGAGGCAGTCCACCCTGCTTCAATGCTCAGCTTCTAGAAGGCTGATCTTGGGAAGTGGAAACCGCTACTATAACAGGCTTCCAGTCCAGCATTTGGACTGGGGTTGTTATGAGGTTTCTTGCTCTCTCAAGGAGACTAGTGTGAGTAATAGGCGTAGAAGAAGAAGAAGAAGAAGAAATGAGAGATGTACTTGTACGGTTTCAGAGGAGAGTGAAAATTCAGATTGTTTCGATGATGCAGAAGCAGTTTTTAGCTTGTTGAGTGAGCAAGTGAGTGAGGAATGTTTTGGTGGTAGAGTGAGAAGTGGTTATTCTTTTGAGAGTGTGGAAGTGAACAACAGAGGGAGTTTCGGTGGTGGAGAGAGAAAATTGAGTTCATCTAAGAGAGTGGATGTTGAGCAGGGAGGGAACTTTGATGTTAGAGGGAGAAAGGTGAGATTATCTAAGAGAGTGATTGTGGATAAAGGAGGGAGAAATTGTGGTGGAGAGAGTGGTGCTGGATAAGGGAGGGAGTATTAGTGGTGGAGATAGAAATGTGACTTCATCTAGGAGAGTGGAATAACACATTATTCCATGCGTGTGAACTCAATAAAACCAGCCCCATAGCTAACCTGTTAACTAAGTCCATTACATAATATGTTGCAAAACAATTGATGACTTATGCAACCAAAGTAATATAGCTGATGATGAAAACAGGAAGATATAGTGTCCAAGACCAATGCACAGATATCTTAAAGCAAAGTTAGAAGGAGAATAGGAGATACCTCACCCAGGGATTCTTTCAGAGGTTTTCCTTGCTCTAAGGTTATAAGCTGTCCAAGATCTTCTTTATGGGCAATTAGTAGATCATACCTTGAAATTCATGTAGAAAAGTCTAATATTAAAATTTGCAAAAGTATAAAGTTTCCCAGCCAGCATTTTGGAGGATCTATTTATGTGAGATTAATATATTGTGTATCTTTCAATAAAACCAACGGGTTTACTAGATTCAAAAGATAGCTAACATACCATTTCCTTAGATATTTGCTCCTTTTGGTAGCTGTCAGTTTGCTCCAAGCTACACAGATAGATTGTATATACATTACATTAGTTAAAAAAAAATTCAAAAGTGTATTTTACGTCCCAATATTGTCAAAAATATCAAGCACAACCTCAGTCCATTTAAGTATAAGGTTTGAATAACATTAAAATTTAAAAGTATTAATAGTTAGAACAATTATTTCCTTAAATAATCATTACTGAAAGTAATATAGTTAGAACAATTATTGATGTATTGGTTAAACTTAAAGGTTTGAATAACATTAAATTTTAAAAAGATGTAGTATATGTCAAGCATAGAAGCACCAATGGTTTTGTCTAACAAGTTATGCCAAAGCCCAGAATATAACATAATCAGAGTGGTTCAATCTAAAAGTTCATACAATAAAATGACTCATATGCTGAAGATATTGCATCATTTGTCTCCTTCTGACCCATGCATGGGACATCTACTATAACTTCACCAGTTGCTGGATTGCAAACCTGCCATGACATAGAATAGGTGTGATTTTTGTTATGGAAAAAAAAACGGCACTTTTAAGGCATATTAGATAAAAGAAAAATTCATTTGGAATATAATAAAAAGTGCAAGCAATGCCAATCTATATCATGGTTGGTGTTCATTTAGTATAGCTTATTTCATTGTTTTACGCTGTTTAAAAAAATATAAATAATAAATAATATTGCATGTCTCTGTACTTAGTGTTATATTCTGTTCATAGCAATCCCAAGCTTGGAAAAAGAGGAGGGTTATGGTAGGTTGACAGCTAGAGTAAAAATTATTCCTATAAAATGAATGGATCCACTACAAATACATGTTGGAGCCCCCC